>NC_056662.1:76676764-77276764 GCF_018350195.1 Panthera tigris
AATTCACGCTGGCAAATGGAACATGACCGCCGCGTCCATCCTCACCACATCCCATTGTCTGCCATGATAATAAATGATATCTGCTGGAAGACAACAAAGCACCTGTGAAGAATTGTAGGTTAAGTGGAATGGAGCCTCTGTTGGGGCTGAGCTCCGAGAAGTTGTTCCTTTAGGTTGACGGCAAAGCAGTTGCCTGTAGACGGGAGGAGGAGGCCCCACTAGCGACCTCTCCTCTTAGGAGTTCTCCCCAGAGTGAATTTCCCCATTGTGAAAAGGATGGGCTGGTTTTCACTTACATGTGCTTGAATAGAAAAATTGTATATAGTGCCTCAATAGCCTACACGTATTCAAACCAACTGCCCAATTCATCTGTGAGAGCCTTAATCTTTATGTTAATTTTTGCGTAGCTGCTGTGAGAGCCTTTGAAATGTACAAAAATATGCACAGCAACTCTGACGTTCAGAACGCAGAACCTTTGGAAACCACACCAAAACACAGTGTCTTGGCTTAATCTGTTCCTTGCTACAGTTGAAGTCAACCCTCTTGTGCCATTGTGTTCAATCTCTTCCTTGCGAATAGTGCTCTCTCTCTTTTTTTTTCATTTTTATTACTGTAGATCTCCAGAAATAGGAGTTAGTGCTGTTTTCCTTTTTGAATCAGAAGTAGGTAAACACCAGCAAAGCTGAGGGTGTACAGTGTGATTTAGTGTAGGTTAACATAGTGCAGAGGGTATTTTGCAATAAAATTTTAAATTAGGGGGAATATATTTACTGCCTGTCGTGTGTGTGGCTTATGAACTATAGGTTTGATATTTGGCAGAATGTGTAAGAACTGATAATTAGGTATGTGTGTGTAGGTAGTGACATTTGTTTAAAACAAAGTACTGTAAAACTGAATTCATTTATGCCTCTTACTTTGTTCAGCCTCTCATAGACAAGTAATAAAATATACCAATAATATCTCACTTTACAATAAGCTTTAATTATGGAGACACCTGATAAAATGCAGATGAACTATCTGTTCAAGAGCTGTGTGGATTCTAGTAAATAGAATTGGTATAGTGTGTGTGTGTGAGAGAGAGAGAGGGACAGAGACAGAGACCAAGATAGACAGACAGAGGCAGAGAGAAACTATACATAATAGTAAAGATATTTTGAAGGTGCTTTTTTTTTAATTTGTAAATTTTTATCGGCTGAAATTATATTTAACAAATTAGAAAAGGCTCTCGTGTAATTTGTCTTCACTTTATGTATCAAAATACTAAAGGAAGCAGTGCCACAGTACCAAATAAGAGCATTTGATGACTGCCTGTTACTTTTTATATTGCCATTCAAAAACATTAAGCTTTTCTTTTTGTTTGGCAAAATAATCTTAATTTAAATACTAGAAGCTTGAGTGAATAACCATTTTAATAAGTCCCAAATGATGTAGAGTGTTTAGAAACCTTTGTCACTTTTTTCCTATGGGCAAAATCTGATCACTGACCAATTATGCCAGAAATTCCAACTGAAATCAAATGGACGTATTTTCCAGGTTAAAAGTAACCCAGAGAAGCCTGAACCAAGGCCCTTTATGGTGCAAGGTTACTGTCAGAGCAACTCTGATAATTTCTGGTTTGTTTTTTGTCTCCTTATTTCTGCTGTATCCCTCAGCAGAGGTTTATTACAATAAACTTGGATACTAAATGAGGCTTTATTAATTAGGGATGGGCAGAAAACCAGCTGTGACATAGTGACCCCGGGTGGGAAGCCAAACCAGAGTAATTAAGACATAACATGGTAATGGGAACAAATAATGAATACACTCAGTGACCTGATGCCAAGCGGTGCCCCCTCTCCAGGCCTGTTTTTTTTTCTCTCTTTTACTTTTTTTTTCCCTTTAAACTGATAGTCCCCTTGAATTGCCTTCTTATTATACTTTGATACAGATGGCATCCAAAGTAGTAAAAGTTGAGGAAAATATGGACTAGTGTTGGAGAAACTGTGAGGTTTATGTGATACTATTCTTATTTTCAGGGACCAGAGATTGATGCTCCTTTATTTTTTATCACACAGCATTTCTCTTACAAGGAGAAAAGCCAGTTGAATAAGACTCGGGTCCAAGCATGCACGTCTCCCCACCCAGTCATGATCTACAGTATCTCCTGGGTTTCTTCCTGTGATGCTAACTCCCCTCTGATGCTGAGTGAGTGAATGAATGAATGAATAAGAATTCGGAAGAAGTCAGTGGGATTCCCCAAGGTCACAGGAAATGAGGAAGTCTCATATGGCTCTCTATGTCAGGTTCTTGCTGCCCAATCAGGAGACTGCGATAAGGTGGTCCTCAAGGAGTCCACATCAAATATCCATAGACTTAGAACCACAAAGAAGCTATCAAAAGAGCATGCCCACAGTTTTAAAATGGTTCACAAAGTTTCCAGGTAGATGAAAACCTGACCCAATCACATGCTTTCTTCAGTGTACTTTGGGTTTGGATCAAGAGTGAATCCGCCACAAGACAAGAGCTTTATTTTTAACTTTTAAAAACCTCCATAAATGCTATGGCGGTCAAATATTTTTAGTGATTCTTGTTCACTTCCTGTTAAAATCTCATTGTTTGGTACCTTTGCAGATCTTGAAGCTAAATAGCATCTATGCTCAAATAACTCCAAGTCTGACACAGAGTGGGTGCTTAAAATAAGCATATTAACTAATTATCTAGGCATGTAAAGTGGCAAATAAAGGAGTCCACTAAAATTGCTTGTGTTGGTACATAGCACAAGCAAATAAACCATCAACATTCCTGTAATGGATATTAAGACATTTTCCTTTTTATTTTCTGAACTTTTAAGGCTAATTGCTCCAAGTTTGTTTGTTTATGTATATCAATATAGCTAAAAAATATTCATGATACATGGTATAACCTAAAAGATTTTCTTGTCCCAACTTAAAATCATTTGTACCTTAGTTCATTCTTTGTTTGACACAAAATCTTCACCTAGTTTTCAAATAATAAAGTATTACTAAATAAGATCTTCCCTAACATTAACAGAAAAAAAGAGTTATGAATATGTCAATTACAGCTCTCTTAAGTTATCCATTAGCTCCACTTCGGGTGTAAAGGCTTTTCTTTTTTCTATAAAAACTGCCTAACACTTGTGAGAGAGCCATAGATGGTATTCTCGATAATGTGGCCTTGTGTCGTGAAAGCATTGGCATTTCTTTTGCCTTCTGTGAATCATATCATAGCTGGCATACTGAATTAATCAATAGAAATATTCTGTATCTATTAACAATTTACTGTTAGGAGATAAAATCCTAGAAAAGTGAAAGAAAGAATTGCCCCCATTTAATTTTAAAGCAGCTCTATGTGGACCTTAGCACATTGAGCAAAGAAGATATATTACGGGCCCACTGACTTCATGCTTTTATATATTTTTTTAAATGAGGTGAGTCTGAATAAATAGGTAAATAAGATAGTTGTAATGGAACCTAACATTTTCTTTCTTTAGACCTGTTTTAGTATGATATTCAAATGAGTGACTTCAGGAAAGTCGTAAGAATGTTCTCTATATTTGTAGCCCTGACCTATGTATATTATTAATGTAATGTAATGCAATAATATAATATAAAAGAAGGACCTCTGTCTTATAGAGAGAGTATTTTCATTTATTTTTTTTAATAGGGCAAACATTCATGCATCCAGAAGGTATGGATGTGGGGAATGGATATGGGAAACTTGCTCCTATTTAACCAAATAGAATTTCTTAGCCAGCTTGAAAAAAAATGCTTTATGATACCCTCCCCCCCCCCTCCTTTCAATTCCTCCTGTTTTGGTGGGTTTTATTTAAAAGTAAAGCTCAGGAAATTCAGAGCTTTGAGAAATAGTTTCCACATCCTTTTAGTAAGTTTAGAAAATTTCTCTTTTTGGTTTTAAATTAAAGGTAAAAAACAAACAAACAAACAAACAAAAAAACAACATCTCCATAAATAGGAAAGAGGTCCTTGGGCTAAGTCAGTCTTTATCCACTGCTTAGCTGGAAACATAATCAAATACAGAAATTTGGAAAGATAAAAGTACAATTTCCCCCATCAACCCACTGTTAACATCGTAAAGGACCTGTGCATCAAGCACGTAAAGATTGTACCCCAGAGCATGTCCCAGGTAACTTGAAATAAAGGCAGTTGCTTCTGCAGTCTCAGAAGACAGGCAGATGCTCTTTTCTTTGGAAGCTATTAATGCTGATGCAGTAAACATTTCCAGAGAAGCTTTCCCAGAGTGGAGTCCTTTGCTTTTCCCCCATTCATCCTCCTCCCTGTTCTTTGAGCTTGAAAAGAAGAGAACTGACAGCATGTAAAAAAATAGTGGATGGAAGATGGACAGAAATCAGAAAGAAGGGAAGTGATTAGAGATGGACCCAGAAAACCATCCTCTTCCCTGACAACTGCCTCGTGAAGGCGGAGGAAAAAAATAATTCCTAGAAGCATCATTTATGAACTGGTGTCCTCACTCATCATTTTCTGTATTTTCCAGCTTCTCTAAAAATGTTTTACATTTTTAATTAAATAGGATTTTTAGTTTTTTAAAAGTAAATGGTCTTCCAAGACATTCACATTTAGTCCATGTGAAAGAATAGTATAGTTGGAAAGAAATTAAAGATTATTTGTCACAACATCTTCAAGGGATTTGGGAAAAAACAACTATTCTGACTCCAGGTTTTGAGCATTTTCATCTATCTGTCTAGCTATCTATCATCTACATAAATACATATACATGTGTAAATACACATATATGTAATTCTCCTGTGTGTATGTGTGAAAATATTAAGAATTATAATGCATGCTAAGCTCTTTATCCCCAGTGATTGTGTAGAGGACGGTGGTGTGCAGATAGCAGATATTATATTTGCCTCATTCTAGATCCACTGCCCACCATTTTCCACCCATTTGTTTTCAACGGTTCCCTTGGCTTCTGGTTTCCAGTTGGGTTTAGATAATAAAAGCATGGGCAGTACATTCACAGGACAGGAGGGGAGTAAGTGGAAGTACTTATTCTCCCACTCCTTTATTACTAGGCCACAAGTTGTCAATGGCTACAAAAATAGTATAGTATAATCCATTGAATCATTCATTTAACAAATATTTATTGAAGTCCAAACTGCAGTTGGTATTGGGGCCCAACAGCCACCAAAGGCATGAGATACCTGCTCACACATAATTTATGTGACAAGTGTCTGTTTTGATTGTTTTCATTTTTAGTCATGAGATATTTGAAGTATGTGGTGATCCACCTTTTGGTGAGAAGCCTTTTTTTTTTTTTTTTTTTAAGAAGTGGAGAAAAATATCAAAGCAATCCTTGTAAATTCTGGTAGTCATTTGACATGTTCCTGGCAAATAGGTTTTATATACCAGGGAAATTGTTGAGTGAAAAAGGAAAGTAAAATGAATCTTAATTGCTTTTCAAAGGGTATTTGAGTTGCGATGATACCAAATGAATTAATGAAATATTAAAGATGGGTGTGTAAGCGGGAAGACCCTGTTTCTTACCAGGCATACCCTAAAGTGCGCCAAGCATATGCATTAAACCAGGCTGTAAGATTAATTAAAAACTGCAGATGATCTTTGCTTAACACTTGCAGGTTGTCTTGATGTAGGAAAGAAATTCATCATTCATAGAGGAACTTATTTGAGTTATAGATTTGACAACTAAGACTGAACATACATAGCGATAAAACATCTGCTCAAGTCTAGTCAAAAGCTCAGTCAGTTTCGTGAAGAAATCAGTCAAGCCTGTTGCTCGGTGGCACGTAGACAAAAACCACCAACTGATCGACTGAGTTTTTCACTTTTGAATGGGTTGTTTGGCATCATGTAGACCCAGCCTATGATTATACTGCCATCTGTATTCTTTCTTACATCAGGCTTATTTCAGCCACAACTTATACATGCTGTTTTGAGAAGAACTAGTCAATATTTTGGTTTGTCTTTAGCTATAAGAGCGCCGTAGACAGTCTTGCGTGAACTTGGCTCTGCCTTGCTAATTCTCTGTCAGTTCTGGCAGCTATAGGAATTTAAGTTCATGGTGTAGATATTTGGATTCCCCTCAAAATAAAAATAAAATATGTAAAATAAAATCTCAAAATAGGCTGCTTGTCTTTAACAAAAATACCCAAATTCCTAGAAATGGCCAGCCATAGTCAATATGTATATATGTGAGAGTATAATTTTAATGTTAAAACAATACAAACAGAATAGAATATTTTGAAGTTAACAATTGCTCATGTTATCATAGTTTTCAAACTACATGAAGCAATTGAAAAAATCTTCCTTTACCAAATTCAACTGCACATAAAGCTTTTGAAACTGTAAGATACTTTGCGGTGGTGGTAGGGTTGGAAATTGCGAAATGAATTAAAATATTACACATATTTATCCTCACTAGAACTTTAACAACTTATAATATTATAGCCACTGTAGTGATCAGTTATTTCTTCTAAGGGCATATGCTTAAAAAAAGAGAGAAAGGTTGAGCTTTGGAGGGCAACGAATCATCAAAGAGTTTTTGCATAATGATAAAATTGTTCTCTGGTTTTAACAGCTCAGAGCCATATTAAAACATGTCCCTCTGTAAGTATACCTGAATCAAAATCCCTTTTTTTGTTTGTTTTCTTTAGTAAAAGTTGAAGGAAGTGATAAGTCAAAGAAAATGAGGAGGCAATATGTGTTCTTCTTTAACAAAGGAGTAAATAGAGCAGATTCAGGTTTATGGATCCTGAAATTTATAAAATTTGGGTGACCTGGTTTTGAAAATATATGAAATTATAAATAAAAATCAAGTGAGAAAGTTAATGCTATTTAATTGAAAAGAATGTTATTTAATTAATGTTACTTAAAATTAGAGGAAAATTTTTACAATGTAGCCAATAATAGGACTGACAAAATATCCTAGAACAACAATAACAATGAAAAAACTACCTTGAATTTGAGCACAGGAAAATAATTTGTCATAAAGAATATGATTTATGATATATCTTACATTTAAATCTCTTTTGATTACCATAATTCATAAATAACACTTGTATGGGAGCAATCTTGGTTTCTTTTTTCCTTTATTCCAGTAAAATCTGAGTCATCTTACTCTTAATTTCATTACTTTATGAAACATTTCAGAATCACTCAGTAAAGACTCTTCAAACATTAGGAGTGGTGGGCATATTACCAGAAGAAATATGGTGGACCTAGAGGAGATGAAATGATAGTTGGAATTGAGAGGCCACAGATTTTTGTCTCACATGTTATCAGCATCCTCACTTTACAGATAAGTGTAATAAAGCCCAGAGAGGAGAGCAACTTATCCAACTTCACATAAACCTTTCGTGGCAAAGGTGAGTTTAAAGGACACACCTGTGAACAGCCAATCCAGAGCCATACCCACTGCACCTGACTTCACATCAACCTCAGACCTCCCATTCCCTTCACTGTGTCAGCCAACCAACTTCATTTTGTGGTCAATACCATTGCCATCTAGATTAGGATACTTGGAACTACCTAGTGAATTATAGTGCCTTCTCTCAGACTCATGTGGTATCAGTCCAATTTCAAGTGAGCCTTCCGAGAACATTATGGTGTTTACACACACTTGCTCTGACTCCTGGACACCTGTGGGAGCACTGCATCTTGCCAATCGTAAGTAATGCAGTTAACAGAAACTCAGATACATGATTCTCTACTTTTAAGATAGTTCTTCCAGTTAATTATTTTATTCACTCAGACAGAGGTGATATGGGAGTTCTTGACATTGTTTTTCTAGCAGTTTGAGAGAAATTAAGTCTTTCACGGTAACAACGAAAAATACTGATTTAAATGTGAATACATATTTTTAGGTATATCAGTTAAATGGCAAGAAAGTTCAGTAGTTCTCACCGGTCAGAAACTAAGTGAAAGAACCCAAGAGGCAAGTGAAACAGTTACTATGATTTGTGTTCCTAGGGCACTGATCAACCTAGGTGAACCTGAGTGTTCTTTTTACATCTTCATAGGTTGCAGTGCTCACAAGGAAAGGATATGACATCTAAAAGGTAATCCTCTTTATAAATGTGAGACCCTAAAGAGCCACACTCTCAGTATAAGTAGAAATATTACGTTCCCCCAAGTGATCAGCAAGACGAATTCAACTAAACTTTGAATAAAGGAAAATCCTCTTCTTTGGGAATTCATATCACAAGCCAATCTTTACCAGCTAAGTTTGCAAATGGAACCCACAATACTTTGATATGGGCAAATAAACTCAAACCAAACCTTAATTAAAATGCTGTTATATCACTGGTGCCCCCAGGTACCTGGCAGGAGCAAATACATGTCATCTCTACAGAAACCTATTTCAATCCAAATCTCAGCAAATGTATATAAATAAAGTTTAAAGAATGAGAACTCAATGTCAAAATTATAACACAAATAAAGCAGCAGAAAACATCAGCAAAAGAATCTGACCCCAAACTTTCATATATTGAAAATATAAAAATAATAATAATAATAATAGAGACTAAGTAGGTTTAGCATATTTAATAAATTAAAATAGGGGATAAAAATGAGCAAGACAGCAGAGTCTATTAAAAATTGACCAAGCAGGTATAAAATTAACCAAAGATATCCGTGAAAGAAAAATATAATAATTGAAATTAAAAACTCAATACTTGCCTCTAAAATTACATTAGACACAGATAAAAATAGAATTCATAAACTGGAAGACATATCTGAAGAAATTATCTGGATTGTAGTAAAGCAAGACAAGGAAATAGGAAACATGACTGAGTTATTAACAGGCATGGAGGATAGAGTGAACACTCTAAAGCATATATATTTAGAAGTTTTGTTAAGAATAGAGAGAAGCAACATTTCAAGATAAAATGACTAATAGTTTTTCAGAACCAATGAAAACACCCATCCTTAGATTCGTAAAATCCCAAGGAAAATGTTTTTGAAGTCTACATTTATCTACATCCATATACAGATCTGTATCTATATATCTATATAGATGTATATCTATATGTAAATATATAGTGCTAAAATTGAATATCACCGAGGACAAAGAAATGATCTTGAAACCAGATGGAAAAGATACATTGTCTAAGTAAATAGAATGATTAAATTAACACATTCTCATCAGTAGCAATGGAAGCCAGAAATAATAGAATACCTTCAGTGTACTGAGAGAAAATAGCTATTAACCTAGAATTCCATATTCAACAAAGAATGAAGGTGAAATAAAGACATTTCCATGTGGAAATTCTGAGATGCAAGGATGATGTTCTAAGAAAGTAATTAATATGTTGTTAAGACTAAGTAAACATTGACTATTGTGTTTGTAACAGAGAAAAATAATGGGGTGTCTGGTTGGCTCAGTCGGTTAAGCATCTGAGTCGATTTTGGCTCAGGTCGTGATTTTGCAGTTTGTGAGTTTCAGCACCCCCCCCCCCCACACACACACACACACAGGCTGTGCACTGATGGTGGAGAGCCTGCTTGGGATTCTCTCTCTCTCTCTGTCTCTCTCTGTCTCTCTCTCTCTCTCCCTCCCTCCCTCTCCCTCTCTGTCCCTCCACCACTCATGATCTTTCTCCCAAAATAAATAAATAAAATTTAAAAAGTAAAAGAGAAAAATAAGGTAAAATAAAAATCCCTATAGCAATAGTGCATAAAAAGAGAAGAAATTTTCAGAGTTAATACTGTCCTAACATTTGTTTGGAAGGAGAGTGAATTGATGATTAGCTTCAGAATTTGATAAGTTAGTATGCATGTTAAAATTCCCAGAGTTATTACTAAAAGAAATGAAGCACAGTAAGCAAAAAGGAAAAAAATCTAATGAGAAACCATACTCCATTCAAAAGAATAAAATAAAAGTAGTAAAAATGAACCTAGAGTAGGAGAGACAAATTTTTATCCCCAAAGAAGATAGAGCCAAGTTTAAATAATCAGAAATTCTAATAAATCTAAGTGGGTTAAATGATCCAGTGAAAAACAAATAGACATATATAACACATAAAAATACAAATAGGTTGAAAAAATGCAAATAGATTGAATAATAGGAAAAGGTATACCACCAAAATAAGAAAAAGAAAAAAAAAGCTAGTGCAGTTTGATTATTATCAGGCAAAATAGATATTAAAATCAAAATAATTCCTGAGATTAAGAGAGAACTAGGTAATGATGAATGACTCAATGCAATGGAAAATATAAAATTTTTAAATGCTAGTCACTTAAAACATACAAAACAAAATCTTGTCTTCAAAAAATATATAAAGCAAAAATTAAAACAAATATAAGCGCAAATTAATTCATTATATTGGAACATTTTAACTATACTTATCATTAATTAAGAAAAATAAATATCAATTTGAAAGACAGTTTACAAGTTTTATCTAATGGATTTATATAGAACATGTTTCTTTTCTTTTTTTAGAAAGAAAGGTAATTTAGAAGATAATATAAAAGAAACATTTTGACTCTAAGTTGTCTAATAAATATTGGTTTAATGATTAATGTTAGTTTGTCATTCTCTTATGACATTTTCTTTAAATTTGTTATGTGTTACCTGCTTGTTTTCCCTGATGGCATAGCTTTTTTTTTTTTTTAACTTTTGGAAGTATATATAATTAATGAAATATTTTAAACTTGAAGGTAAGAACTTCTCAATACTCAAAAAAAAGTGAGCATCATCTATTGTCCTTGTGGTTTTAATAGAACATATCTCAATTTTATTATAATCAAAATAACATTTTCTAATAACTTACTATATTGAAAGTCACAATTATTACCTTATAAATTCAGACTGTCATTCTTAAAAAGTGGCCGAAGGACACTGATCCTTTAGGTGTATATTATGTGAAAGTAGTTTATCATCATCCCATTTACATATGCTAAATCCTTTAAGCAAGGACAGATCAAAGAATTTACTGTTGTTTTATCTTTGACAATCCCCTAAATGATGCTCCATGAGGGTACTATTCCTAGTGTGCCCCACATTCTACAGAAACAAAAAAATGGGAAGACGGTGGAGTACTTATCCAATAAACTCCATTGCATCTATAACTACTTGAATAATTGACCCCACTTTTTTTTCTTTTTGTCAGAATTAGTTGGATAAATGCCTTAGTTTTCCATTTTACTTAATCTGTGTAGACAGAGCCAAAGAATCCCTCCTCCCTTCAGTGCAAGCTTTTCTACAGCACAAATGATGCTAATGCTCTTGATTGGCATGACACAGCACTCTAAACCATTTGACTCCAGTGAATTAGTCAAGCAAGAATGTCTGAAAGCAGAGTGACTCCGTTTAAGTACTTAAATGCACAGCAAACAACTGCTTGCCTTTTTTTCTTCTCTAGTGCTGTCTCATGAAGCAGTGTATTATTACAGATAATCTACGGTGAATAAAAGACAAAGCATTCTGTGTTCAAAATATACACACATTTGCCAAGCTTACTGAACCTGTGATTTTTCAAAATAAAAGATACAAATATTTATTTGAAAAATGATATAATTAAGAGAAGCTTACTACAGAGCAGCAACTACACATGCTGTATAACAAACCATAACACCAATAAACAGGTTTTGCTGACAGACACCTATTATCAATAAGATTAGCTGAACTCAAAAGAGTGCCAGGAACCCTCTTTCATGCTTCAACAAAACATAATTTGTTTGAAGTAATGATGACTAGTTATGTATAATTATCTGATTATCAAAAAAAAAAAAAAAAAAAAACCAAACTTGTTTAAACAACTTTGGTGTGCTGCATTATAAGGTTTCATTTAGTCTCTGAATTATTTAATGTTTATGTAGTTCTGAGACAAACTGCACGATTCAAAACCAATTAAAAGATTTGCCCAGATTACCCATAACTTGCAAATTGGCACAACATGGTAGGATACTTATTAAGTTG
Organism: Panthera tigris; assembly: GCF_018350195.1. NCBI lineage: Eukaryota > Metazoa > Chordata > Mammalia > Carnivora > Felidae > Panthera > Panthera tigris. Next base: position 76,688,681 of record NC_056662.1, read on the forward strand.
GGATGTTTTTTGGAGAGTAGTAGAGGCTTCAAAAAATAACGAGGTTTTCCAGAAGGGGAACAGTTTATAAATCATCAGTCAATGAAAATGATTCATGAAATTATATCAATTTTAATATAAAACAACATAATTCTTATCTCTTGTGTAGGTAGACTTTTAAGGTGTATGAGAAAGTGAATTGCTTATACTATGCAAATGAAAATAATCATTCAGTGTCTAGCAGACTCTTGCAAATCAGGAAAAATATTTAGATTTATACACAAAGAATTTTAGTCATTCTTATTCTTCTGGTTTACGTGGAAACACAATGACTTAAACTAATACTATTTTCTATTCAAATGGCATAAATTAACTTTGCTTCTTGGAACAATTTATTTTGAATACTTGCCCAATGAGTTAAAGTGCTAAAATTTTTCTTCCCTGGTAAGGTCCCAGTTCTTTATGGGAGGTAACTTAATCTGGGTAATTATCAGGAAAACAATAAAGATAGTTGTAAGATTTAAACTTATTTAAGTTTAAGGTAAATTTATATATAATGTATGACACTGAGCCTAATAATCTCCACACATTTACGTTATCAACAGGCTTTGGCCACAAGTTGTATAAACTGATATGGGATAGACAAAAGGAGGATTATTTTTTTCCTGGAATAAGGAGTTTAGAAATAGGAGGCAGCTGATGACATTGGTTCCTTGACTTAAACATATTGGGGTTAATATTAAATGAATTGTTCCTGTACTTTTTCTCATGACTGCCCCATCCCTTGGCATTGTGTTCATGTCAAGGAAAGATGGAATCAGGGAAACTGAAATGTCAGCACTATCTGTTGCTTTATCAGACAAGTAAAAGCTTTCCCCCCAAATACTCCTGCAGCTGAATTTCTTTCATCTTGCTAGTCAGAAATATGTCACACGGCCACCCTGAGCTGCAAGGCTGGGTGAGAAAGTGAGTATTTTTTACAGTGGAGATGGGAAAGAGAAAAAGGTTGAGTCAGCTAAGTAACAGTTTTTATATCAACATCAATATTCTAATAGCGGGAGAGTGATTTAGTTCATTACTTACATGCATCCAAAAAGTGGAAATTATATTTCCCTGTCTACCTCATAGATTATGTGAAGGTTAAATGAGATGATACACCTGAAATTACTCCATGAGCTATAATGAACTAAACATAATTACTCCATAAGCTATAAGGAACTAAACATAGTTTGGACAGTCAACACTGATGTGGGAACACAATCTTGAACATCCTGTGCCATAACGCCTTGTATTACTGGTCACCTCAATTTAGCCTCCCCATTTCCAGAAACCCATTCTGCAGACCTGTGAACACAAGTGTGCTCCAAGTCCTGATACAGAGAAGTCAAAATATTCACAGTAAGTGCAGAGGGAAAAGAGACAAATAAAGCAACTAGAAATAAAGTGTTTTAAAGGAATGAAGATAACGATGATTTCATGTAATATAATGAGCATCTAGAATAGAAAATCTATAAAAGGTACCTAGAATTCCACAATGTAAAAGCAGAAATTTTCCTTAAAATTGAGGGAAAACCTGGGGCACCTGGGTGGCTCAGTCGGTTGAGCAGCCGACTTTGGCTCAGGTCATGATCTCGCGGTCCGTGAGTTTGAGCCCCGCATTGGGCTCTGTGCTGACAGCTTGGAGCCTGGAGCCTGTTTCCGATTCTGTGTCTCCTTCTCTCTGACCCTCCCCCATTCATGCTCTGTCTCTCTCTGTCTCAAAAATAAATAAACGTTAAAAAAAATTTAAAAAAAATTGAGGGAAAACCTGATTACGTTTAAAAACATTATGTTTCAAGAAAACAATGATAAATATATAGCCTGACTAAAGTATTAAACCTCAAGTAATTTTGTAAATTTTAATTCCAGTACAGTTAACATACAGTGTTATATTAGTATTAGGTGTACAATATAGTGTTTCAAAAATTCTATACATGACTCAGTGCTCATCATGGTAAGTTTACTCTTAATCCACCTGTTTCACCCATCCCTCCCCCCACCTCCCTTCTGGAAACCATCAATTTGTTCTCTACAGTTAAAAGTCTGTTTTTTGGTTTGTCTCTTTCTTTCTTTGTTTTGTTTCTTAAATTCCACATATAAGTGAAATCACATGGTATCTGTCTTTCTCTTACTGACTTATTTCATTTAGCATTATACCCTCTAGGTCCATCCATGTTGCTGTAAATGGAAAGACTTAATTATTTTTTATTTTTATTTTTCGTATTATTTTCATATTAGTTTATATATAATGGAATATAATAAGTACATTTATCTATTATATATATTATATATATATATATATATATGATATATCTCACTTTATCTATTCATCTATCAATGGACATTTGGGTTCCTTCCATTATTTGACTATTATAAAATAATGCTGCAATAAACATAGGCATGGATGTATCTTTTTGCATGATTGTTTTTGTATTTTTTAGGTAAATAGCCAGTACTAGAGTTACTGGATCATATGGTAATTCTGTTTTTAATTTTTTGAGAAACCTTTTTCTCCACATCCTCACCAACACTTGTCTCTTGTGTTTTTGATTTTTAGCCATTCTGACATGTATGACATGATATTTCATTGTGGTTTTGATCTCTGTTTCCCCAATGATGAGTGATGTTGAACATCTTTTCATGTGTCTGTTGTCCATCTGCATGTCTTCTTTGGAGAATTGTCTGTTGATGTCTTCTGCCCATTTTGAATTGGATTGTTTTTTTTGGTTTTGAGTTGTAGAAGTTCTTTATATATTCTGGATACTAACCCTTTGTCACATGTCATTTGCAAATACTTTCTCTCATATAGTAGATTGCCTTTTGTACTACTCTCATACAGTAGATTTCTGGTTGTTTCCCTTCTGTGCAGAAGCTTTTTATTTTCATGCAATCCCTATAGTTTACTTTTGCTTTTGTTTTTCTTGCCTCATGAGACATATCAATGTCAGAAAATTGGCTGATGTCAGAGAAATGTCTACATGTGTTCTCTTTTAGGATTTTTACAGTTTCAGGTCTCAAATTTAGGTATTTAATCCATTTTTAGTTTATTTTTATGTGTGATATGAGAAAGTGGTCCAGTTTCATTCTTTTGCAAGTAACTGTCTGGTTTTTCCAACATTATTAGTTGAAGAGACTGCTTTTTCCCCATTGCATATTCTTGCCTCCTTTGTCAAAGATTAATTGACCCAATAATCATGGGTTTATTTCTGGCTTCTCTGTTCTCTTCCATTGATCTATGTGTCTATTTTTTGCCAGTCCCATACTATTTTGAATGCTATAGCTTTGTAGTATGTTTCCAAATCTAGGATTGTGACACATCTAGTTTTGTTCTTTTTAAAGATTGTTTTGGCTATCTGAGGCCTTTTGCAGTTCCATACAAATTTTAAGAACATTTGTTCTAATTCTGTGAAAAATGCTATTGGTATTTTGATAGGGAATGCAGTAAATCTGTATATCACCTTGGATAGTATGGGCATTTTAACAATATTGGTTCTTCCCATGGAATATCTTTTCATTTGCTTGTGTCATCTTCAATTTCTTTTACAATGTTTTATAGTTTTCAGAATATAGATCTTAGTTAAGTTTATTCCTAGGTATTTTATGATTTTTGTATACTTGTAAATGGAATTGTTTTCTTAATTTCTCTTTCTGCTACTTCATTATTAGTGGTAGAAATGCAACAGATTTCTTTATATTGATTTTGAATCCTGTGACCTTACTAAATTCATTTATCAGTTCTACTGTTTTGTTTTTTGTTTTGTTTTGTTTTGGTGGAGTCTTTAGGATTTTCTATATATAATATCACACCATCTGCAAATAGTGAAAGTGTTAATTCTTCTTTACTGATTGGATGCCTTTTGTTCCTTTTTCTTGTCTTACTGCTATAGGTAAGACTTCCAAAACTATGTTAAATAAAGTGGTGAGAGTGGACATCCTTGTCTTTTCCTTATCTTAGGGGAAAAGTTCTCAGTTTTACACCATCGAGTATGATGTTAGCTGTGGGTTTTACATACATGGCCTTTATTATGTTGAGGTATGTTCCCTCTAAACATACTTTGGTGAGGGTTTTTATAATGAATAGATGTTATACTTTATCAGATGCTTTTTCTCCATCTGAAATAATCACATGTCTTTTATGATTTCTCTTGTTGATGTGTTGTATCACATTGACTGAAATGCAAATATTGAACCATGCTTACATCCCAGGAATAAATCCCACTTGATCATAGTGAATGATTTTTTAATATATTGTTTTATTTTGTTTCCCAATATTTTGTTGAAGATTTGGGCATCTAAGTTCATCAGAAATATTGGCTTGTAGTTTCTTTTTTTGTAGTGTCTTTATCTGGTTTTGGTATAAGGGTAATGCTGGATTCATAGAATGAATTTGGAAACTTTTCTTCCTCTTCTATATTTTGGAATGATTTGAAGAGAATAGGTATTACCTCTAAATGTTTGGTATAATTTATCTATGAAGCCCCTCAGTCCCAAACTTGTTTCTGTTTGGAGTTTTTCTGATTACTGATTCAATTTCATCACTGGTAAGTCTGTTCAAGTTTTCCTTCTTTCTGATTAAGTTTTGTGACATTAATGTTTCTAGGAACTTATCCATTTCTTCCAGGTTGTCCAATTTTTCATAATATTTTTCATTATATATTTTTTCATAATATTCAATCATAATGCTCTGTATTTCTGTGGTGTTGGTTATTTCTCCTCTTTTATTTCTGATTTTGTTTATTTATGTCCTCTCTCTCTCTCTCTCTCCCTCTCGATGACACTGGCTGTAAGTTTATCAATTTTGTTGCCTTTTTAAAGTGTATTTATTTATTTTGAGAGAGAGAGAAACAGTGAGAGAGAAAAAGAGTGCACACTCGATGGGGGAGGGGCAGAGAGAGAGGGAGAGCAAGAATCTCAAGCAGGTTCTGTGTGTCAACACACAGCCCAATGTGGGGCTTGAATTCATGAACCATGAGATCATAACCTGAGCCCAAATCAAGAGTTGTACACTTAACCAACTGATCCACCCAGGCACCCCTTGTTGATCTTTTTAAAGAACCAGCTCCTGGTTTCATTGATACAGACTATGCTTTTTTTTAAGTTTCTATTTCATTTATTCCTGCATTAATCTCTATAATTTCCTTCCTTCTACTGGTTTTGGGTTTTGTTTGTTCTTGTTTTTCTTCCTCCTTTAGGTGTAAAGTTAGGTCATTTATTTGAGATTTTTTCTTGCTTCTAGAGGTAGACTTGTATTGCTATAAACTTCCCTTTTAAAACAGTTTTTTCTGCATCCCCAAAATTTTGGAACACTGTGTTTTCATTTTTATTTGTCTACATGTATTTTTTTTATTTCCTCTCTGAACTTCTTGGTTGACCCATTCATTGTTTGGTATCATGTCATTTAGCTTCCATGTATTTGTGTTCTTTCCAGGTTTTTTTTCTTGTGGTTGATTTCTAGTTTCATAGCTCTGTCTCATCTGATAAGATGCATGGTATGACTTCAATCTTTTTGAATTTATTGAGGCTTGGCTTATGACCTAATATGTGATCTCTTCTGGAAAATGTTCCATGTACACTTGAAAAGATTGTGTGTTCTGCTGTTTTAGAATGGAATATTCAGAATGTATCTGTTAGATCCATCTGGTCCAATGTGCCATTCAAAGCCACTGTTTCCTTATTGATTATCTGTTTGGATGATCTATCCATTGATGTAAGTGGGATGTTAAAGTCTCCTATTACTATTGTATTACTATTGATTACTTCCTTTATGTTTGTTATTAGCTGCTTTATGGATTTGGGTGCTTCAATGTTAGGTGCATAAATATATACTATTGTTATATCTTCTTATTAGATTATTTCTTTTACAATTATATAGTGTCCTTTGTTTCTTGTTACAGTGTTTCTTTTAAAGTCTTTTTGTCTGATACAAGTATTACTACCCTGGCTTTCTTTTCACTTCCATTTGCTTTCCATCCTTTACTTTCAATCTGCATATGTCTTTGGATCTGAAATGAGTCTCTTGTAGGCAGCATATAGATGAATCTTGTGTTTTATCTATTCTGCCACCCTATGTCTTTTCATTGGGACATTAAGTCCATTTACATTCAAAGTAATTACCAATAGGTGTGTACTTATTACCTTTCTGTTAACTGTTTTATGGTTGTTTTTGTAATTCTCTGTTCCTTTTTTCTCTCATTCTCTTTTCTCATGATTTGCTGGCTTTCTTTAAAGATATATTGGAGGGGCACCTGGGTGGCTCAGTCAGTTGAGCGTCCGACTTCGGCTCAGGTCATGATCTCACAGTCTGTGAGTTCGAGCCCCACATCGGGCTCTGTGCTGACAGCTCAGAGTCTGGAGCCTATTTCAGATTCTGTGTCTCCCTCTCTCTCTCTGACCCTCCCCCGTTCAAGCTCTGTCTCTGTCTCAAAAATGAATAAAACGTTTAAAAAATTAAAAATAAAATAAAATAAAATAAAGATATATTGGATTCCTTTCTCTTTATTTTTTACATATCTATTACTTGTTTTTAATTTATGGTTACCATTAGGTTAATATATAACACCTTTTTTAAAGTTTATTTATTTATTTTGAGAAAGATAGTGAGAGAGCACAAGTGGGGTAGGGGCAGGGAGAGAGGGAGAGAATCCCAAGCAGGCTTCACACTGTCAGGGCAGAGCTTGATGTGGGGCTCAATCCAGTGAACCATGAGTTCATGACCTCAGCTGAAATCAAGAGTTGGACACTTAACCGACTAAGCCACCCAGGTGCCCCAAGTTCATATATATATATATATATATATATATACACATATATATATATTTATAGAAATATATAGTGCATATATATATAATATATTATGCATATAGCAGTCTATATGAAGTTAATGGTTGCTTAACTTTGAACCTATTCTTTATTCCTCTCTCCCTGCTACATTTAAGGTATATTGTTTCATACTTTAGATCCTTTTATTTTGTGAATCTCTTGACTGATTTTTATAGATATAGTTAATTTCATTCCTTTTTACTTCCTACTTTTCTTACTTTTACTAATGGCCTTTCTTGTAGGGCTGGTTTAGTATTCATAAAATCGTTTAACTTTTCTTTGTCTGGGAAACTGTTTATCTCACCTTCTATTCTGAATTATAACCCTGCTGGATAGAGTATTCTAGGCTGCAGGGTTTTTGTTTTGTTTTGTTTTCTTTTCTTTTCTTTTAGCGTTTTGTATATATCATGCCACTCCCTTCTGGCCAGCAAAGTGTGTGCTGAAAAATCAGCTGATAGCCTTGTGGATCAGCTGATAGCCTTGTGGGGTTCCCTTGTATATAGCTGTTTTCTTTTCTCTTGTTACTTACAAAATTCTCTCTTTATCACTTCTTTTTGCCATTTTAATTACTACATACCTTGGTGTGGAACTTCTTGGGTTGATTTTGTTGTCTCTGTGCCTCCTGGATCTAGATTTCTGTTTCCTTCTCCATAGTTGGAAAGTTTCTGTTATTATTTCTTCAAATAAATTTTCTGCCCCCTTTTCTCTCTCTTCTTCTTCTGGGATTCCTATAATGCAAGTGTGATTATGCTTAATGTTGCTGAGTTCCTTAAATCTATCTTCATTTTTATTCTTTTTTTTTTTCTCTCTCTCTCCTATTCATCTTGATTGCTTTCCATTACTGGAATCTCCAGATCACTGATCAATTCTTCTCTTCCTCTAGTATACTATTTATTCCATCTAGTATATTTTTTAATTTGTTATTAAGTTCTTCATCTCTGATTCATTCTTTTTTATGTTTTCTATCTCTTTGATAAGAGTCTCACTGAGGTCCTCCACTCTTCTCAGGTCCAGTGAGTATCTTTATGAACATTACTTTAAATTCTGTATAGGGTGGGGGGGGGGTGCCTGGGTGGCTCAGTTGAGCATCTGACTTGGGCTCAGGTCATGATCTCACAGTTCATGGGTTCAATCCCCACATCAGACTCTGTGCTGACAACTCAGAGCCTGAGCCTGCTTTGGATTCTGCATCTCCCTCTCTCTCTACCCCTCCCCACTCATGCTTGTCTGTCTCCCTCTCAAAAATAAGTATTTTTTAAAAAAGTTAAAAATAAATAAAAAAATAAATTCTCTATCAGGTATAGTAATTATCTCCATTCTGTTTAGCTCTCTTGCTGTAATTTTGTTCTGTTCTTTCATTTTGGACATATTCTTCTGTCTCCTCATATTGTCTAACTCTCTATGTCTGTTTCTATGTGTTAGGAAAATCAACTATATCTCCTGCTTTTGAAAGTGGTGGCCTTATGAAGAAGAGGTCCCCTGGTGCCCAGCAGTGCAATGTCCACTGTTCACCGGAACCTGATGGGTGTCCTATGTGTATTGCATGTGTCCTACTGTTGTGGCTGAGCTGCTTTTGCCTTGAGTCCAGTTGTCTACAATGGCTCTCTTCGCCTGTTGTGAGCAAGGTTTGGTCTCTGTGTTGTTAGTAAGCCAGTCTGGAGCTGGGTCAGACCAAATGTTTGCCAGAGCTGTGGTTGCATTGCACCACAGGGCACTCTCCCTGTGTTGTCCTCTGAGAAGCTTTAGTTAGTGGTCAGGGTCCACAGTCAGGCCTGATGTCTTCCCCAGCCCACTACTGGGGCCATAGTCAGTCTGGTGTATGTGATTATCTTCCCCTCTCCCTGGAGCAGGAGTCACTTTGGAGTGGTACTGGCCTCTGTTGGAGCTGCTTGCACACTACCAGGCTTGTGCCACCACTTTGGATGGGCTCAGGCCAAGGGTGTACTAGAGGGGGTTGTTCCACGAGAGAATGCAGGGTAGGGAGCACTGTTTGCATGTTAGGTAGTGGGTGTTGGCATGGTGCTGGCTCCCACAGATGTCCCTATGACTAGGTTTGGGGGTGGGGAAGGGAAAAGACTCCCACTAGCCCTTTTGTTCTTGGAGAAGTCCCCCAAGGATCTCTGCCCCTCCAGCACATGCTCTGAGAGAGGTAAATAAATCTCTTTCTCAGATACTTCAGATATTTTCTTTTTTAAAAAAAAAAAAATTTAATGCTTATTTATTTTTGAGAGAGAGAGAGACAGACAGACAGAGTGTGAGCAGGGAAGAGACTGTTAGAGAGGGAGACATAGAATCTGAAGCAGGCTCCAGGCTCTGAGCTGTCAGCACAGGATCCAACGCAGGGATCAAACTCAGGAATGGTGAAATCATGACCTGAGCTGACGTCGGATTCTTAACTGACTTAGCCACCCAGACACTCCCAATATTTTTCAAACTGCTGCTTCTATGCTGGACCTGAGCTGGGCTGTTTATTGTGCTGTGTCTTTAAGGGTGGGGATTCTGCCCTCCCTGCTCTCCCAAAGTAGAGCCTGCTGATTTTTTAAAGTTCCAGATGTTAAGCCCCGGTGATTATTAGGCGCCTCTGGTTTTCAAAGACAAATGTTATGGGAATTCATCTTTCCCATGTGGGTTCCCCTATGCCTGGGGTGGCTGGTGTGGGGTCTGGTCTTCTCTCCATTCTTGCAGATGGTCCCATTTGACTTCTGTGTTTCTGCCCTTCTTACCCTCTTTTATGTGGTTCTTCTCCTCATTTAGGTGTCAAGACTCTGTTCTGCCAGTCTTCCTTCAGGTTGTTGTCTGGGTTATTTATACTGATGTGGGTGTTATCTTTTTACCATTGGATGCCCAGGATTCTCCTATTCTGTCATCTTCCCTGGAATTCTCTAAAAGAGATATTTTTAGTCATCCAGGCAAAACCAAATCAAAACAAACAAAAAGCAAGTAAGCTGTAATCTAGAAAAATCATGCTAGCCTCAGACTTACCAAGCAGCATTCAGTTCCAGAAAACCAAAGAAAAATGTCTATATCTCCTACTGTTAAGAATTGTGACCTAAGATGCTCATCATCTAGGTATAAAAGCCAAACATATTTTTAAGGACACAAGGACTGGACGAGTACAACATCTGTGAGCCCATCCTGAAATAAAGAACACATAAAGGTGAATACCAGGCAACAAAGAAAAGAATTAAAATAAATAACTCAAGAGTGGAGAAATGATTGATAATGATTCTTGACTTTAGTTAAACATAAGCCTCAGATAACTAGTAGTGGAAATTCAGTTTTGAGGACTGAGTTTAAATGTTGTATATCTTGATGATGCAAAAATAATACCATAAGAATAAAACATCAGGAGACACAAAAAGGAGAAGTGGGAAGGGATGGAGTTTGGTTTTTTTTCTTATTTCTTAAAGAAAGTCAAAACTTTCTAAACGTGAAGTTTAAAAATATAACCAGTATTTATATAACATTTATCTTAAATTCAGAAGTCTATGTTTTTAAACAACATAAAGAATAAGTGTTTAGAGTTGAGCATTTCTGTCATATATTTAAGATGTGTGTGTGTGTGTGTGTGTGTGTGTGTGTGTGTGTGTGTGGATATACATACATATTTTTTTTTCTGTAGGAAGAATAATAGATGTTTAGGTCTTTATCCCCAAGACTTGTAAATATGTTATTATACATGTAGGGTTGCAGATAGAATTAAGGTTGCGGCTAATCAGTTGACCATAAATTAGAGAGATTATGCTGGCTTATCTGATTAGGCCCAATGTAATCACAAAAGTCCTTAAAAATGGAAGAAGGAGGCAGAAAGTCAGAGTGATGCAATCTGAGAAGGTCTCAACTAGCCCCCGCTGGCTTTAAAGAGGGAGAAAGGGGGCCACAAGCTGAGGAAGCTGGGGAGCATCTAGAAGCTGGAATAGGCAAGGAAACGGATTCTTCTTTGGAGTCAACAAGAAGGAGGCTGACACCTTGATTTTAGCCTCATGAAACTTGTACAGAACTGTAAGATAATAAATTTGTGTTGCTCTAAGCCACTGAGTTTGTGGTAGTTTTGTATAGCAGCCATAGGACCCAATATGTATATCAATCTGTGTACATGCAAATTGATATAAAAATGTTGTTCGATTACCGTTAAGGATGCATCTAAAAGAGAAGATAAGTAGTTTTTCTATGGGAGTGACGGTGGGGCTTATAGCTCTACCATCTTTTAACAGCCACATAGCGGTATATATTTGAACTCTTAGGGAAGTGGAATCAACAGAGAGTAAAAGTAGAAGTTGGCATTAATTCCCCAATACCACTTACTTCACATTTTGGAAATCCAATTTAAAACTATAGACTCATGAGATTGAATAATGGACTTGACAAAGTATTTATTCTGCTCTGGCTGAGAGAAGTGGAGGTGGGAGTTGGGGGGTGGAGAAGGCAACACTGTCCAAAGCTAGTGCTCGTGCCATAGGACTTGCTTCTAAGAAAGGAAGACACTTGCATTGGTGAATTTTGAGAATTCTCTGATCTGCCAAACAAGGATTTATTGAAACTTTCAAAGTCAGATTCCCCTTTGATGCCAGAAAAATTATATACGTTCTCTCCTTTCCCCAATTTCACTCTCCTTTTCTCTCTTTTAAACATTTTAACTGTAAGGCGTTATATTGCTAGTATTGTTGAGTTTAAGTGGAAACCTAACATGGGATATTTATTTTTGTGATATTATTTTTGAAAAAAAGTAGAAAATAATGAGTGCTTCCAAAAATATTTTCCCTATTGAGCTTGCATTTCTTTTGCTTTGTTTTTGTTATTCTGATTTGATCTCTGTATGGACTGTGGTTTCATAGCTGAGGCTATGCTAAGCCTGACCCTTCCAAGAGAGTAACATTTTTGTATATTCTTTTGGCAAAATACGTATTCAAAGATTGATATTCCCACTTTTCTTGGGTGCTTTAATGGGCAGTTTGACTCGACATCACAGTTCTCAAAGTCTAAGAGGATATCCTAACTTGGACAAAAAAAAAAAACAACAACAAACATATATACAGGTTTAGGAAAAAATACAATGTGTAGGAGCTAAAAGGCTTGATTTTCTTGGCTGGCAAAATATATTTTATGCAATTCCAGAGTTGAAGTAAAGACAAATGAATGTCCCCATAGTGTAATCACCGAGTTGAAAAATCAGGTGACTTCAGACTTCAAATTCCCTTTTAGCCCAGTAAGTTTTATGTTTTTTTTATATTTTGGTTGGTGGATGAGTCAATGTTTAAATGGTCATTCATCATTTACCATATAAAAGAAAAGCTATTACCTGAAACTCATTTTTACAGTTGCAGGAAAACAGAAATAATCATTTTCAAGGACCTAAAGCTGTTTCTTGAACAATGTCATCATTTTATCCTTATTTTACTTACTATTTACTTATATATGAGCCAGTTTTTGAGTCTGTACCCTGCAAGTTCTGGCTGTAAACAGTTTCCACCAACTTCTTGCTGCAGCAAGTGAGGAAAGGGAATTTGACTTTCCTGAAATCAGAGTTATCTTTCAGACAGACTCAAAGAACTAGACCAAAGGCATAAAGGCAGCTATAAGCAGGCATGGCCCCCATCATGGGCCATGCAGGGTTAATTCTAGATAGCTAGGAAACTACATAGTTAGGAGGCTATTAAAGTGTGTCTACAGGAAGTTATTGCCCTTATTTGCAGGGTGGCCCTGTGGTTTTTTTCCAGATATTTCAATAATCGTCATTTCAAATGTATAGATCTGAGTTTTGTGAATATTTGCTGTCTTTTCTATGAATGAAATGAAGTAATCTATTGGTATGCATAAAGTAATAATGATATATAAGGAAGTTGGACAGTGGTCTTCATGAAAACTGTTAAGAGTGCCTTCATGGAAAGTCTACAGGAGAGAGGGCTTGGTGCTTTAGAAAGAGTATAGACACTCTAGAATCACCTAGACTTGGTTGCAAGTCTTCCTCTGCTGTTTAATAACTGCACGAATACAAGCAATTTAGTGGACCTCTTCTGGCTGTATTTTTCTTAAGTTCATAAACAGGAGAAGTAACACTGTATCAGAGAGTAGCTGTCAGTGTGAAATAAAACATTCAAAAAGCCCTGCTAAGCTAGCTGATATGCCATAGGAGCTCAATAAATGTTAACTCAATCCTGCTTAGTCACTCTGAGATCCAAGAATTCTCTTTGGTTGGGTCAGAACAACAAGCCAACTATGCATACTCTTGAAATGTGATCCCGGGCTAAACATAATTCAAGCCTACACTAAACCATGTGGAATATACATAATGTATCTTGTTTTAGTCCCAAATCCTCACCTCTCCTTCTCTCTTCTAGGAACACCTGTTGGGTACCAACCCAACAATATATCAGGGACCATGCTAGACCCTTGTATGTTTCATTTCCTTTAATCATTATAACTGAAATAAAGGAGCAGTTGTTTTCCAAGTTACTACAGAGGGGACTGAATTTCTGAGAAACAAACTAGCTCAAATTTGCACAGCTAATTAATCAGAATTCTGTCTTCAAATCATGTCCCATTTTACCAGTCTACCTCCTTCAAGTTTTGTGATGTCAGAAAAGTTTCTGAGGTGTAGTTTCCATAAATCATCCAGAGTGTTTACCATAGCAAATTAATCAACACATAAACAAAGAGTAGAGTCTTAGTATTACTCTGCAGCCAGTGGATATTGGCAACACAAACAATTTTGTGCTTCTCTTGGCTAACTGGTCGATAGCACTGTCCTGGGTGTCAGAGACATGGTGTCATAATATGCCAGGCAGGGAGGAGAACCGCCACCAATGATCAGATGGTCCATAGAGAGAATGTGGGAGGCAAAGCTGGAAACGGGCATAGAACTAAGCTGAAAACAATCACAAGGCTAAGAATGTGGACTTTGTTCTTAGTGGTTTCCTGCCGCTGCCTTGTATCTATACTCATGTCCACTTTTCTACCACCTTTTCTAGGCTTCCAAGAAATACGAGCAAGAGGACAAAGTTACCACATGTACATCGTTTATTAAAGTGTCTGTCCATTTATTAAATGTTGTTCAGATCTGCTTGCACTCTCTGATCAGCAGAGCCAGATAGTGTGTAAACACCTAGGACCCTTGAATTCCCTCCCCTGAAGTCTAGACTTAAGTTAGGCCTGAGCAGTTTTCTGTTTTCCCAAAGCCTTTCTATAACCCACGAAGTCCTCCAAGCCCATAGTTTTCATCCAAGGAAATAGAGAAGGAGAGGAAAGGAGGGTGATGCATTAGACATTTTTACCCTTTCACTTTCCCTCCCAAGAGCTGAGGTCTTAGGCTCCCATGCGTCCCTATGAATCCACAGTAGACTCTCCCTAAAGGTAGAATAGGCACGTAATGGCCAGCAAGGACCCTTTTATTACAAAATACATTGAGAAGGTAGTTGCACCTTTATAATCAATTACTTGGTAAAATAAAGAACGAGAAAATTTTAAGATGAAACTAGTAACTTGCAATAGAAGCGAATCTGTATTTTAGTTATCAGAAGGACACTTATGCACATTTGAAGAATAGAGATAGTGATGTATCTAGTTGGGAGACTCAGCCTCCAGACAATTCTTAGTGTGTTCAATGGGATTTAAGGACCCACTGAAGTCTTTATGCAGCCTCCCCACAGGGGACAGACTCAACCACAGGTCAAGAACCCCTACCCATGGTAATGGGGAGCTACTGAAGATCATGATGAGTTATAAAAAATGATGTTTCAAGGATAGAAAGATCACTAGAGATATAAGAGGCTGACTATAGGGAGACTGATTGATGCTTACATTATTCTAAATATGAGGTTTGGGGGTCCAGGCCTAAGTAGTAGCAATAAAAACAAAATTTAGTTGACAGATAGAGAGGATTGGTACATTTGTTTTTTTATTTATTTTTATTTTTTGCTACTTGGATGTTGGAAGAAAATGAGAGACTCCAACTTTTCAAGTCCTAGTGATAGGGAGGATGATGGTAGTGAACCATCTTCTTTGGAGAAAAGATAATGTCAGCCCCAGCTATCTTGAAATAATGGTAGTATATTTGCTAGGTGGAAGTAGGGATGCTCAGCAAGCAGTTAGAAGTATGTGTTTGAAGTTCGAAAGAAAGGTCATGACTGTGGATGGAGGTTATGGAGTCATTGCAGAAGAAACAATTAAGACCATAAGAGACCAAAAATGTACTCTTTGAGTGAAAGAATGCAGAACTGGACCAGTTAAAGATGAATCTAGAGTCTACCAGGGCCAGCCAACTCTTCCTGTAAAAGGCCAAAGAGTAAATATTCTAAGTTTTGTGGGCCAAAGGTCTCTGTTGCAACTACTTAACTATGTCATTGTACAGCAATATGTAAATAATAAATTGGCATGGATGTGTTCCAATAAAAAGCTATTACAAAATCAGGTGACTGCTTAGATTCGGCCCAAGAACTTTAGTTTGCTGACCTCTGGTCTAGAAACTTAAGCTCCATGAGGGCAAGAACCGTGCCTATTTGGCTTACTACTGTATGCTGGATGAATACTATGTTGAGATGATTATGTCTGTATTTAGCTTTGTTGGGGCAACAGAGAAAACCAGGAGCATCTAATTGTCATGAGAACAGTCAGGATTGTGTGATATAGACAAAATGAAGAAAAGAGTGTGCCGAAAAGAAAAGTCTAGTAATAATGATGACTGGGATAGATTTTGAAGAATGAGGAGTTAGAAATTATTTTGGCAATTAAAACAAGTCAGATACTGAGGTATACATGATAAGAATAAAAGGTCACCGGAAAGGTATCAAAGAAAAGATATAACCATGCAAAATAACCTGGGTGCGGGACACAAGTAGCTTAATGGAGGAATTTGCATGGTTTAACTCCAGTAGTTAGGGTGCTTAACATGTTTAGATTTTTAGTCAAAAGATATTATTTTAATTATAGCCCCAAATCTGTGGATTAAATTTTTATAAATCTAACAACATGATTTTGCGAACTATTTGAGGGAGAGTCAGTCAAACTTGTTTTTTGATGTTATGTAGATGAAATAACCAGCTTGCCTGATTTTTTTAAGTAGTTGTGTTGATATTTGTCAAGAACTTTCTTTAGCTATTTTTCTCTAAATTTGTGAGCTTAACTTTTATGAATTTCCAACTTTGCATTATGAAGTCAAGATTAAACATATGATTTAAATATTTTCATTTTATTATCAGTTTCCAACATTTACTTATTCCTTCCAGATTATCCCACACAGAGCTATTGGAATTACTCCATGATGATTTCAAAGAAAATTTTCTTCTCTAAACACTCTTATCCCAAGGTAAATTGATGGATTTCTGATGAATAAATTCCAGGAGGAAAGCATCAGCATTTTTTACTTCAATTCAGAGTATTTAATTCCTACACCCTTAACTGTGGCCACCTGTCATTCTAAGTTTATGCAGTAATGTTTAACAATGGAAAATTATTATTTTTTTCATACAATGTTGATCACCTTTGTGTCATTTGATACCTAGTGTGTTTAGTTTGTTATGCCAAATGCAAGTGGGAGAAAAACAACACTATAAACATGTCTAATCATGTCATTGAAGCTTTTCTTGGAATAATTGGAGTGTGATGATGGAGCAGGGAGAAAAGAGGGAATGGAAATTGAGGAAAAGGGTCTCAGCCTGAATTTTCCAAATTGGCTATTTATCTGGTTAATTCTTCATCTTTCCTCATCACCATGTCTGAATTGAGAAAATCTTCCTAATGATAATAAACTATGTCAAGAACAGATGGCTGATTTGATGTGATGAAAATAGCTGTGTCAATTGAGGGTATTTTTTTTTTCTTACCCGTTTTGCTTTTCATCACTCTGGGGTTGGTGGTTCACGTGTTGTTTTTTTTTTTTTTTCTTTTACAGAATCTACCCAATGTAATATGGTGTATCTCTCCCCAAAAACAGAGTAGACCCTTTTCTCTGAAAGAAGGGATGGAGAAATGGTTTAAAAAAAAAAAAAAAGCAATTATCACTTTTCCCACCTTTTCAGCTTTAGCTAAGTTACTTTTGGAAGGATCAGTTTATAACAAATGTTTAATGTCAGGAATTTTGCAGTTTCATAGGCCCTGACAGCTTGGCATGAAAAGAGGTGGCATTATGTCAATTGTAAATGAGTATGCTATTTACATACTAATTAAACTTTGCACTAGTGGGGTGAAAGAATGTCATTTGGAGCACCCCAGATATTCTGTTTATATCATTGTTGTCTATATAAAGAGCCTATTGTTTGGCATGTCACAGCCTCATCCCGTAAATGCCATCTTATAACCTTGAAGTACTTAAAAAATATTGCCCCACTGATGGGCAAAGCAAACAGAATCACTGTATCTAAAAGCAAAGGGAATTCCCAGATTCACCTTGCTTCGTAATAGCGCCAAATTTGATGATGGTGGTGGTGGTGGTGATGGTGATAGTAATAGCTTTTATCTATCGCTTCCTCTATGCCATGCCTGTGGCATTTTGCCAAGTGATTTTCATATGTTAACTTGCTTTCTCTTCAAGGTAAGGTGGGAATAGTTATTACACCCTTTTTACACATGAGGAAACTGTAGTTGTACAGTCTGTGAGGACCTTAGGACTCCATTGTGTGCTGTTATTCACCATACGATACTGCTTTCTGCTCTGCCGTGTCACTGATCCACAGAGGGTCCCCTGATGTCAGATGTGGCCAGGGTTACTGAAAACATACCAAGGGCAGGAGCGTTGCTTATCATCTCAGTCCATTTACTTAAGGAAGGAGGTGAGAAACAATAAACAGCATATGCGTATTCTCCAGTATATTATTCCTTATTTATATCAGAGATACGTCACAAATACAGGCTCACCCTACATACATATTTACCACTGCCTTTCAGCTACATCTTCTCCTATTTTGTACCAAGGCCGGATGCCCAGTCTGTTGGTCGTGCTGTTACATCCAATTCCACGTGTGCTCTAGGAACCTGACTCAGGAACACTGGTAATGTGTCTGTTAACTTCTAAAATGAAAAATGATTAATAGCCTATTGAGCAATTTTATTCTCCTGCTTCACGTCTGCAGAATGTAGTTTATTGGATTTAGCTAAAGACATTTTTTCTCACTGGATGAGGAGCAGAATCAACGTTATATCATACCTGTGTGGGAGTTGGCGTAACAAGATTTGCAGCGATAAAGAGCAAGATCAGAACTTTTCCTGGCTGGGTTGGTGGAATGAGCTCACCATCCGTGTGGATATTTATACCCCACTGTCGAGAGTGCAGATTTGGCACTCCTTGGCATTGTCAACAGAGTGCTGGTCTGTACTTCTTTCTTCTTTAAAAATGACAGAACAGAAAGCTTAGATAGTTG
Source organism: Panthera tigris (assembly GCF_018350195.1). NCBI lineage: Eukaryota > Metazoa > Chordata > Mammalia > Carnivora > Felidae > Panthera > Panthera tigris. Next base: position 76,706,869 of record NC_056662.1, read on the forward strand.
ACATTGAAATCACTTGCCAAGAGAGGGTTGAACATATGATCCTGTAGAGCTTTTTTTTCCTCACTATTTTCAACAATCTTCAAGGTTGAAATAATTCCATAATAGAGTCAAAAATCCAGGGGAAGAAAAGAAAGAAAATATACTTCAGCTCTCCATCATTCCAACTACCATACCACATTTCATGAAATGTGACATAGTTTTGCTCCACAACCTCGCCAAAGGAAAAAAAAAAAAAAAAGGAAAAACCTAAATTTTAAGCTGATAACTCGAATGGTTCCAGAGATATCAACTTGTGAAAAGTCACAATTTTGTATTGTGCTGAAAAGCCACCTTACAACACAGGGACTACCATCACTCTTTAATATCCAGCAGAGCCCCCCACTGTGCTTTGTCAGTCACTAGCAACATCCAAGTCTTCCCGTAAAAGTAATTCACACTTTTTTCACAACACTGTTGCTTTAATTACCACTGAACTCTGCTGATGCTCAGGCAGGCCTGGCAGGACCAAGGGAGGGTCAGAGCCACAAAAGAAGCAAATAGCTTTTTTCCTCCTTACTTTATTATTAACAAACCATCTTTGATGGAAATGTTCCTAGTTCTGAGGCCTAGACTTAACTCTGGGTCCCTTGGTGTATTCGTTATCAAAAGAGACCCACAGATGTCATTCTGAGAGATAGAGACGGAGAGAAACATTACCTATAATCCTAATTAGAAATTAGAAATTTTGGCAAAGGACAGACTTAGCTATTCAAAACTGGCAAACACTGATTGCATTTCTCATATAGCTTTCATTTCCCACAAATGAATATAGATTTCGTACTGTACCATCTTGCTGGACAAACGTCAATTTATCTACTTATTTACTGTGGATTTTTTTGTTTCAGGATTAGTTGACACAATAAATCATGTACCAAAGGAAACTACAGAACTGCCAAAATCTACCAGTGCATAAAAGTGATACAAAGAGCCTATGTATGCTTTATAAATAATATGACAGCAATATGATAGGCATAACATCTTATGTGCATAAGGCACCTTTCATTCCATGTCACAAAATATTTCTCCAATAAAACTGTCCCTGTGAAACCAGCTTTCACAGTCTCTTTCACATAGAATATGAGGGTGGCTATCACTAACTTCATACATACTTTTAAGGAAGAAATAAATAGGTCTGTGACCCTAGGCAAATGTCTTAGACTGCTAAGCTTTCTCCTGGCTCTAAAATTCTACATTTAAGACATTATAACCTAAAGTTACACCTGCATCATCAAGTAATTAATGCTACTGTTGTTTATCATTTATCATTTACTAATTCATGAGCTGATTTGTCACCACGGTGCAGGGTTTAGCTTGAGAGTGTGGTGCTATGATAAATTAATTAATATAGGTGGAATAATCATCAGCTCCTTTGCAGTCCAATTGACTCATATTCCGGGTCCCCTATGATTTGGTCCCAACCTTTTTAAATAGATGTCTTTACTCTCATCTATGTAAACCCTATGGTTCAGTGGTTCCAAACTCTGATTGATCATCAAATTTTCTTGGGGGAGGGCATTTAGTAAATTGGAACATCTTAGAAGTGGGATGTGGAATCTGTCACTTTAAGGGGGTTCTTGGAGTTCCAGATAACATGTTAGGTTTGAACAATTTCTTGAATCAAACTTTTCTGCTTATTTCCTTACTTCCAATATTTCTCAGCATCTTCTGCAGAAATCTTGCTCATCTTTTGAATCCTACTTCAAATAGCACACGTCTCATATAGGATTTACTGGTTTCTTCAGCTGCTAATAGTCCCTGCCTTCTTAAAATGCTGATAGTCCTATATACATTACCCAAGACTTATTAAACCTTGTACGACAAATTGCCATTACCCATATTTTTCTCTTTATCTGTGTGCATACGTTTGTCTTATTAAAATACAAGATTTTTTCACCCAACAATAGGTTACAACATTCTTCTTTGAATTCACATAATATAGAGAATGCATCCTAACTGTTGGTGGAATGAATACCTGAATTTTATGTAGCATGTAAGACTGCAAGCAAAGTTAAAACGACTAACCCTTTTTATATGTTCATTTATACGACACAGACACTGTGTAGCAGGCTGATTTTTTTTCAAAGGTGGCTGACCCAACATATATTCCATCCCATGTGGAATATGCTATCCCAGCTCCTTAAAGTGTAGAAAATCATGTTGAGAATCTCCCCACTGAGAAGTGGGGTCTTTGTTCTCATGCCTTAAACCTGGGCACATCTTTATAAATGCTTCAACTAAAAACAGTGTGATGGAAGTGACTCTCTGTGACTTCTAGAGGTAGGTCCAACTGCTTCCTGGATCTCTCTCTTGGGAGCCACACCTTGAGAGCCCAGAACTGATGGGGAAGGAATCTGGCTGCTGTGGAGCCTCCATCCTGGAGAGATATCAAAGGAACTACATGGTGATTAAAAGACCCTCAGTGTTCTCCGTCCCCCAGCAATTTTGTTAATGTTTGGGGCCCCAAACATCATGTAGCAGAGAGAAGCCATTACCAGTCTTCCCTAATTCCTGATGCACAGAATCCATGAGGGTGACATATGGCCATTCTATGCCACCATATTTTGGGGTAATTTCTTACTTAGAAATAGTCATTGGAACACACCTAATGGGAGGCACTAGAGATCCAGAATGAGTAAGATAAACTATGTATCCACTTTTATGAACGTTATATTTTATGATAACAAACCAAAACAAATACACAAACAAGAAAGAAACCTATCATCTTGTTAATTTAAACTGTTCTGTTTATTTTAAGGGCTTTATTAAGGCATATTTGACAGACAATAAATTGCACATATTTTGAAGCACAGAAGTTACAAGTTTTGACATATATATGCACCTGTGAAACCATCACTATGCTGAAGATAATTAACATATCTATCACCCTCAAAGTTTCCTCATCTCCCATTGCAATCATTTCCTGCACTCAAGCAACCACAGGCCTGTTTTCTGTCACCTGAGATTCATTTGCATTTTGTAGAATTTTATATAAATTATAAACGTACTGTGTTCCCGTCTTTGTCTAGTTTTTTTTTTACTCAGCATAATTATTTTGAAATCTATGTCTTTGTTGCATATACCAATTGCTATTCCTTTTTATACTAAGTACTATTCCATTGTATAGATATGTTACATTTTCTTCCCACATTTGTGTTGTTTCCAGTTTGTGGCTCTGATGAACACAGCCGTTGCCATAAACATCATGAGCAAGTCTTTGTATGGACATATGTTTTTATTTTTCTTGAGTAAATAGGAGTAGAATGGTTTTTCCTCTGTACTGTAGCCCAAGAACTCACTCAAGGGAGTGAGGTGGAGCAAACTTAGGGTTCGCCTCATTTGCTTCCCGTCTCTCAGATATCATTCACTTTAGTTGCTTAATGTCCAATGTCTTCAAAGCTGTATATATAGATTCATAAATTCTTCCTTATTTTCAGTTGTTTCCGGTGGGAGGGTAAATATGGTCTGTGTTACTCCGCTTTGGTTCTGTCTCCTTTAAACTCCCTCCAGGTTAAGGAACTAAGAGGCAGAAGAATATCCACCTCCTCTTTGTGTCTCCCAGAAATTTGTTTTACAAATGCTATCGGGCATTTGTGCCCTGCTGTAGAAGGCCTCTGGAGTTGGTCATGATGTCTGGTGTAAGCTCACAGTTTTGCAGCTTACTAGCCGTGTGACTTTGAATGAGTTACTTAGCATCTCCAAGCTTCAGCTTTCTCATCTCTATCACTTTAACATCAATAAAAACAACAACAGCGGCAGTAGTCATAAAAATAATAGCAACCATAATCATTTCATAAGGTTGGTATAAGGTTAGAAGACAACTCATAAAAAATACAAAGCACGATGTTTGGAACCTCAGAGGCTCTCAATAAATGCTGCTGATTATTACTTGTATGATTTTGGGACCACACCCTCAGAAAAAAGAGAAATGGTGTCAGATCCTTGGATAAAAGGAATATGGCAAATAGCCCTAATATTGTTGTGGAAATACTTAGTAATAAAAGGAGGTGCCTCGTACACTATGAGTAAAGGCTCTGGGTTTCATTCCTTTTTCCAAATCCCATCACTAGAGAATTGACATTCTGCAACCTTTACACACAAAAGCTTCAAGAAATTCAGTCAACTCATGTTAGGGATCTGGGAAAAGAACTTAAAGTTCGGTCAACAGAAATGATCCTCTCAGAGAAACTTGTTCTATCCACTAGGGCTGAAGGAGGGGAGATGTGATGTGGAGCCTAATGCAATTTGTAGAGTGAGTTTGCAGAGGGAAGCTCTCCATTTTGAACTGATTGAGGGTTTTCTGATTGTGCAAGCTCAGTAGCCAAACGGGTAGGCGAAGGCAGAGAAGGAACTTCTTAGACTCAATTTGCTGGTGAATACAATTTGTAAATAGGACGGTATTAAATAGCTACTTCAACTGTGTGTGTGTGTTTGTGTGTTGTCAGTGGAGAAATGAAATGGAATCTCAAAATTTTTTCTTTGTTTTATGGCGGTTTGAATCTTCATGTATGACCTGGTAGGTATAGACAATGTGGACTGCATGAGAGTTTGAAAGATCTTTAACTGATTGAAAAATTAAAATGATTAACATTAAAACCACAACAACCACTTTTTAAGGACGCTTCTTGAAATTGTGTCTATGCCAAATGCAAGGCTCCCGTGTGCTCTGATATGACTGGGGCCACCTGAAGCTGGTGAAACAACAAAGAGGAACTTTGATGCCCAAACAGGATCTCTGGGTTGTAAGACAGCATTTTTGATACTTCTCCTTGTAATACTGTTTCTAGATCCAGGCAGAAGCTGCCCCTGCCTTAACCCTGTGCTTTGCTGAGCTCATTGTGTTACTTCTTGGTCCCATTTTAGTTCTCATTAATGAGTCAGTTGTGCAAAGTACCAAGAAACATTCCCAACTGGATCTTGAACTCCTGCCCCCTTCTAGGCCATGCTCAAGATATACTAGACCCCCAAATTCCTGACCCAGGTGGCCCTAAACCCACTTCTAGGGTCTGTGCAGTCCTTTCTCCTGGGTCCATTTTCTCAGAGGTGGACCTTACCAATGGCCTCTACACCCCCAAGAGCTGAGTTGTGGACTGAACATGGAAATGTAGGAAGATGTGTCCACACACATTAGGAGCCTCATAATGCAGGGATGGGAAGAATAGGCTGGAGTAAGGCTTCCCTCTTCTGCCAATTCCAACAAAGAACTCCAAGGGGCCCAAAGATTCTAAATTGACACCTGGACTTCTGGATTGTCATTACATTGTTCTTGTATCCATCAACATAAGAAGATAGAATCCATTTTAGTCAATAGTTTCCTAGTTTGAATTGTAATGTTAAAATATTTTGCCATTGCAGTATGTGGGCCTCCCTTTGTGTTCTTCCTCCAGGCCCTTTAAATGTTAGGGGCCATTCTTACTTTGTGATAGGTTTTTCTTTCTCTTGGTTGCTTATCTTCTTCCTGTACAATGGAAAGATAAAACAGAGGTCAGAGAGACAAAAAACTGATGAGTCAGCCAAACCCTTCTGTCCTAAGGTGTCTACTTTACGATCTGTTGTGTAATCACCACATCTGCAGCCTTCACAGACAATGAAATGCTTTCTTCTTTGGCACCTTCGGAGGAGGGTCAGTAGCACGGTCTTTAAGTCCCAGAACCCCTGGGTTCCTAGTCAGCCTTAATGTCTTCCCTATCCTCTCCACAAGCTATTTGAGATTCTCCACCTTCAGCATGGTTGCCAGTTGGTAATTTTCCCATGGGAGATATCATGTGGTCTCAACACTGTCTATTGCCATCACCCTTTCCCCTCGTCCTCCTGCATCCACCTCCCAGTGCTCTTGGTTACCTTTGACATACCCACCACGCACATGTGGGGAGGTGGGGGAGTTCCTCCCCAGAAATGTTGACTTCCTTATCTTCTATCTTGTGAATACTGTCATCTTTTTCAAGTTGCAGCTTAGGATTTCTCTCTTCTTAGGGAACACCTCTCTGATGAAGTAGGAAGGAAGGAGGTTTGGAGTCATATAGCCCTGGATTCCAATTCAGTGCTTTGTTAACTTACTGACCATGTCACCTCACGCAGTTCACTCAAACTTTCAGAGCCTGAGCCTATCCATAAATAGGTATGAAGACTCTTCCCACATGTCTATTGGGATGATTAGGTGATGTGAGTGATGTAAAGCACCTGGAAGGTGTTTAGATCAATTCCTGATGTTGATGACTCAGGTCAACATAAGCACTTCTTCCTATGTGTTTCCCTGGTTCATAAAACAAACCCCAGATTCTGAACAGCAACATAAAGACACCAGGCCATAAAAAAAAAGTATAATGTATCTAAGGAAGGGCTACCAGCTTTTAATGGCTGGACTTTAGGGTACATTCAGAAAATGTGCTGAAGAGGTAGACTGAAACCACGATGAGACAGGCATTTTAGATTAAATGAAGAAATTTGACCTACTGCAATTTCTTAGAATTCCTGGAGTGGATGTGGAAACTTCCCATCTTCTTTAGATAAAGCATAATTAAATATCTTAAAACATTTCGGTTTAATGTATACGTGGTGATGATGTGTTGACAAGGAAAACTTTGGGACTTCATTGCCTACAACAGTGCAACAGGTTAGTGTTACCAAAGCATGCTTGCCAGAAGATCAGTGATAGGCTCTAAGAAAATAAGCTATGTCAAACATGGTGTCGTGCTTTGGATTAAGTGAGACTATTGTGTTGTTAATTCACATTTCCCCCCAAACTAGATAAACCATTTCATAAGGAATTTTCTTAGTGCTTATATTTCAGAATGAAATTCCTATGAATTTGGGATACTAATGATTTAGCCACATACCAAGTTGGAGTTTCTCCAGTGTGCATGTGCTTCTTATGAAAAGGAAGAAGGCAAGTTGCCAATCAAAAGGCTAGTTGCAGACTGAAGGCAGAGACCCGACTGGTGATAATTGTTGGCACAATGTCCTATACACAGACATACTCAGAAAACACTATTGGGTCCAGTCAAGTCTTCCATATGACAACTAAGAGCCCTCCCTTGAAGACATGGCTTCAAGACATTTCTTTAACCTAGAGCTGAAAGAAAGGCAGCAGTATGGACAGTCTCCAATTAGCCAGAAGATTTTAATCTACTTTGCAGAACTAATCGAATGGTTGTGCTTCCCCAGCGTTCACGTGAATTGCACCCTAGCTGGAGGTTAAGGGACTAAACAATAGTAGCAGCAATTAAGTGGATGTAAATGAATGTGATAGGCTAATTCTCACAAGGAGAACATCAATGTGTCAGTGTCAATGCTCTGGTGCCTGGAATAAAAGAGGAATTGACTGAAATGAAGAAGGTAATATGTAGCAATTTTGCTCAGATGTATATGCTCCAACTTGACTGTTCGGAAATTCCTTGGATGTAAGCAGGAGGAATAAAAATAAGTAACAACAGTAGTTCTCTTCTATATAGCCTCTTGTGGAGGGGAAGAAAGAAAACACCACACTTTCATATAAATACATTCAAGGTATTATACCTCACGGTGTACCTTAACTATGAAATAGATTGCAGGATATGGAATTGAGGAAAACACAAATCTACTTACAATAAGGGGAAGGACAGTTTCACGACCTGGGAAGCTGAGAATTCAAAAGAGGACAAACTTCCCTGGCCTTTTTCATATTTGGAAATGGAGACTGATCGACAGAATAAGCAGGCTGTAGAAGTTTATCGCTGCAGGGTTTCAGCAGAGTCTATCTAGAAAGACGGAAGTTGTGGAACAATAGGAAAACTTGAGGTTTTGCTTGCATTCAGCTCTTTACCACTTTGGTACTTTGGGGAAATTTCTACTTCTGTAGAATGGGGTGTGGGGCTTGGCGGGAATGTGAAATCTGCAAAGGTTTCTGTAAATTCTTTAGGATCGAAGCATCCACAAACATTGTGTGAGCTGTTTGAAAGAAATGGGGTATTTCAATGCAATGAATATAGCCTGACTTCTTGCTTCCTGCTCCTCAGGGCATCTCAAACTACCTCTGGAATGCACTGGGTGAAGGAAGTCCTGTGTCCAGTCTTTTGGCAGGGGGTAAGCCACAATCTACCTTTCCTCATAAGTCTTCAGAGGACATCCCTGGGTATATTAGCTTCCTAGCCTTTGATGGACATATCATAGATGGGCCTGATTACTATCACAATGCTTAGTCTGCCAAATATCAAAGGATGGAAAAGGAGAGCACACCAGATGTGTAAAGGAAGAAAGACAGCGCAGTGTATGAGATGTAACAAGTCTTCTACTGGAGAATATTTTCTCAAAGGCAACTGAACGATTAGAGTAAACCAAGGAAAATCGATCAAGATTACCAGAGAGGTATATTGAGAGAATGAAAAAAAAAATCCATCATCTGGAAAAGAAAGGTGGATATGTATATTTATAAAGTTGTTTTTAGAGAATGTTCAGATGATTTTTAACAAGCATAGAGAATTCAAAGTTTTGAGAGTAGGTGAAGCCCAGTGAGGACCCAAATTATCTATCATGATACAAATATATTAACATTGAAACCGAAATAAAGCTATACATGAAGGAAGTGACCGAATAGTTTAGTTTTTAACTCTTCTGTTCCTTTTTAAAATTGCTTAATAGAAATCTATAAGTCCTCGTGTCTGCCGAGATCAAACCTATGACTTTGTCTCCTTATATGAATAAATTTTATTGGGAAAGTTTGAACTTGAAGAGCTAAATTATAAGGAGTAAATACAAATCCAAGTTTCGTTAACTTAGTTGCATAGCTGATTTAGATCAGTCTCCCTGCCCCATCTTTTGTAGACAAAGCCTCAAAGAAAGGTGAAAGTAATATTAGTGACATCTTATTTGGCCAATTTAGATAGAAGTATGACAAATATTATGCATTAGCAATTCCTTTCTAATGAAGCAAGAGGTGAAACAAAGGTGACAAGTAGTGTAAGTTGGACTCGCATGCCTCGATGATTTCAATGGAATCAGGCATTTTTTGAAGCACAGAATCTTTGAGGTTGTAATGCATCTGACCTGTATATTTACTGAATGTTTACACCTACATGTGAGCTGGCAGGAGGGAAGAAAAGAGAATGTAAAGTAAAAAGTTCGGGTAGTTTTAAATATTATTTGCCAATCAACTTAACACATCTATATACCATAAAATACTCAAATCATTCTTATGAGCAGATAATGTGAAACAATAAAGCATGGGGTAATAAGGTAAAGCACACAACATACATTTAAAAGGAAGGAGAAGGTAGTGGCACAAGTTTGGCTACCTTGAGATAGATTACTGGTTTTATCTGGAGGTGGAAGGCAGTGCCTTAGACATACCTTATATCATACGACAAATGTGGAGTTTGAGGAAATGTTCATCTGTTTTGCTATTATTTACACAGGCATATGGTCCCCGAAAGAATACACTCTTTATCTGTATAAACTAGGTAAATCTGTGTTTGTATTTTGCTAAAGGTGAGTCAAGGAGATGGGTTAGAACTAGAAAACTTTATGCCTTCCTTTTTCGTAAGTCAGCGAAATACCAGGTCCAACCATTACCATGTTTCTGATGAAATGAAAAAAACAAAAGGTGTGATAGCAGATTTTAAAATAAATTCTGTTTTTGGATTCCTGATAAAGAATAAAGAAAATAGTATTTAATGTACAGCATGATTCAAAATAATTGAATACTAGAAATATACTAGGAGAGTACATTTTGGGTGCTCCATCCCACACAGAGGAAAACCATATGAGGAAAAGATATGTTAATTAGTTTGCTTCTATTCATCATTTCACTATGTATATCATATCAAATCATCATGTTATATACCTTAATATATTCATCTCTTATTAAACCCAAACAATAAAAAAGGAACATAGTCTCTCTTTGCTCGAATATACTTCTCTCAATTTCTGAATTTTGCTGCCATTTCCAAGGGAGTCAGGAGGGACTAAAAGGGAAGTTGAAGATATTTATCTTATTTTTATGGGAGAAGAAAATGTGATTCACTTACCTGAATATAAACAGTCATCATGCATGGAGGTCAGCATACATAGCATTAATTTGATTCTTAAAAAGGTGTGATGCCCTTAGGTTTGGCAAAACCAATGCAAAACATCTTGCATGGTGGATAAAACAGTATGAATTCTTTCCATCACGCCAAGAGCTACTTTAGATACTTGATGTATATCATCCTATTACATCATCATAATAAGTCAGTAAATTAATGTCATTGATTCCACTTTAGAAATGAGCAAACTGTTCCTCAGCGAGGGTAAGAGCCTTGTTAATGCTCTCCCAGCCAGTGAACAGCTAGGGCCAGGATTCCTACAGGTGAACTGCCCACTGAAAGGGCATTATGAAGTCGATGATGGTAATATGCATACATTTTGGGACAGCAGTCATTGCATTGAGTAACATTATTATCAGGAAATATCTTTGAGTTTTAAGATCCATCAATACATAAATGGCTTCTCCACAGGTGTCTTGTCATTGGAAGTATTTTAGGTATCACAAAGAATAATTTTATCATGGATCAAAATGGACCAGATACCTGAATATATCTCTTTGGAGGGGGGGCAAAATCAAATTCCCATGTTAATGCAAGGAGTATGATAGAAGGAAGGAAGGAATGAAAGAGGAAGGAAGGGAGAAAGGAAAGGAGAAAGGAAGGAATGAAGCGAGGGAGAGAAGGAGGGAGGGAGGAAAGATTAAAAGAAAGAAGGAAGGAAGAAGAAAGAAGAGAGAGAAAGGAAAAGAAAGGGGGCTAGGGTAATATCTGTCACCATTATAAATGTTTTAAAAACTGTTTCTCGATACGGAAGGACATTGATGCATTTTGCTAACAATGGTATAAGATATATAATCTATGTATATTCAAGGAAAAATAACCTGAATTAATTGCAGTAGGAGGCCATCAATGCAAAATACTGTTCTATGCAGCCTTTGACCTTTATCAAAGATGAAGTGATTAAATAAACTGTTAAAGACACATCGATTAAAATGGATACACTGGCCATTCTGAAAGCCATTCATTCCACGTGCCATGTGCAAACATAGAATGTTTCCCTCTAGGAGCAAGACGCACTTGCTGATCTGTGGCAAGTTCCAACTGTTTCACCCCAGGTTTCATGCATAGCTTTCTATTGGGTGCATGAGAGCACACTCTACTTAGACTCTAAAATGGTAACAGAGCTACATCATTCCGAGCGTGAATTCCTATACATGGACCAGGTGTGCTTGCCAGTGGGTTTGCGGCAGGTATTCACCATTCCTGGTCTATGGTCTTAGCTTGACTTCTTCTAGGAAGGAAAACAGTCTCAGATTCCTAGGATTCTGCATCAGTTGCTGTGTACCAATCATTGACTTCTCTGTGTGTGATGTGAGGTTAATGAGAAAAGACAGTTTGCTTTTTTTGCCTCAGTGTGTAGACGCCACTGAGCAAACTTACCCAACTGCCATTTGCTTGAGACTAACTTCTGACATATGGATCAGATTTCAACACACAAGCAGACATGCACTGGTTTCATATGAAGCAAGCGTTCACTTGATATCCTGTGTACATAGCAATATATATGTAACTAATCGAGGGTGGAATATACCAAGCTGCACTCACACAGCCGTCCACCTAGGATCATGAACTCTATTCAAGTGAACCAAACGGAAGACAGAAGCTTTCTGTGATGCAACAGAATATTTCTAAGGAACATGAATGACTTTTTAGTAGTCTGAGATAGAATGAAAAACACAGTCACAGTATTTAAGGATGTACTAGAGTAAGAGACAGTGAGTACAATCATCCTCTCCCTGCCCCTGAGCTCCCCCCACCCCCACCCCCATGACCTCATGATCTTTCTTAGCTTTGTCCTGACCACCTGACCTTACAGAGCTCTACCTGGTCCAGACAACCACATAAACCCCACAAACAAATAGGGGGTTGGTGCAGCCTTTTCGGATTTAGGATCATGTTTAAGCTTATGAATCAGATTTTTCTATGTGTGGACATGACAACGATGGAAAAACTGTAATTTAGGACATATTCTCTTTATCCTTTTATGTAGAATTTCACTTTAATGTGATGCAAATGACAGTAAGAAATACATTCAGTGACTGTTAAAGCCTTCCCATTAAAAATTCTGTATGCATTTTACATTCTAATTCATGTACAGTCAAAAACCCTGATAAAATCACAGTGCTGATTTGGCTGCTGCACTTATCGTATTAATGAGGATACTTTATGCCTTTTGAAAATTGGGATATGGTCCATTATGTGATTGTAAATGATGTGATTGTATCACATAAATTTGTTATTCAATCCCCCCCTCCCTCCAGTCAGCTTTGTATATAAGAAGATTCATTGGTGAGCCAGAACCGAGGGCAGAGAACTGAACTGCAAATTACTTTCCTTCTTTTGTCTTTTTTCCATGTATAGGAAAGAACATAATAAACATGCACACGTGTGCGTGTCAGTATTTATGTATATTTTGTCTTCTCCTCATTTTATAACTTTCCCTAAAAACCAGAGAGTAAAGCTCAAAGTGAAAGAAAGGAGCAGACAGGCCAGAGGCTCGCAGAAGTACACGGTGACTTCTCCCACAGCCACAGCTACTCCCTTCGCTTTTGAGCTGATCCTAGACTGAGGATTTTGCTTGAAGATAGATCTTTCCTTCCCCCCTCTTGCAACAAGTGAAAGGTTTGAGAACTGTTGTTGTTTAAGGTTTCCTGATTTTGAGTTGTATTTACATTCCTAAAAAATACCAGCTCCTCTTTCTGTTTATTTATTTTTCTGTCATGCCTGCCTAATTAGTCATCATTTGCTCCCACGAGCACCTAGTGAGAGTGATCTATGAACACAGCTGCAGAGGGCCTTTGGCTTCTTTCCGCCCCTGTACCTTCTGTTTCTGAATCCTGCCATAGACGTCTACCTTGGTAAAGGTCAAAGAACTATTTTTTCCCCCTCACCAGAGACACAGACACCTCCCCAGCCATCAATATCTTCAAAGTCCCCACAGAACGAATTAGAGCATTGCCAGCACAAGTGGCCTTAGAACACTCAGGTTAAAACAAAGGAGGGGACCAGTGGCCCTCAGCTGAGTCCCTCGTAGTCTCGAAGGGCTGCACACTTCCTTTCCTCTTTAATGATGGTCTCCGGCCTTGTCATGCGGTTGTTTGAGAGTAGTCCACAGACCACAGAGTGTTCTTGTGCCCAAGTCTGGGCAATTGTCCATTGTTGCCTGCGCTTCTGTGTCTCTTAAACATTTGGCTTGGGATTCCTAAGCAATTTGTAGGCTGGATATTTTTTTTTCTTTTATTCCTTCAAAAACTTCTCTTCTATTGCCTGGAACCTGGAGAAGTAGTGGTGCCCCTCACAGTGGAGCAAGCTCTGGGGTAGAGTCCTTAGAGTTTGTAAATGCAAATGCCCAAGTTCTTGGCACACACCTGGCGATTTCACATTTCTGACTTTTTCTTGCTCATCTTAAAAGCTGAACTTTAGGCTTTATCAAGCTCTGTGTTTTCCCAGAGTTCAGCTATTATGGATGAAATTGCTTTTTTTCTTTTTAAGGTCTCTGTCATGTTGCCACATCAAAAATACAGTACCAGGGCTCCTGGGTGGCTCAGTCGGGAAAGCTTCCAACTCTTGATTTCAGTTCAGGTCATGATTTCATGTTCGTGGGATTGAGCCCCACATCAGTGCAGAGCCTGCTTGGGATTCTCTCTCCCTCTCTCTCTCTCTCTGCCCCTCCCTTACTTGCTCTCTCACTCTTTCAGACTAAATAAACATTAAAAAAAAATACCATACCATATGCTTCCTCTCCCTTCCCCCACCCAAAAGGAGAGATGCTACAGGGAACAATATGCCTAGGAGAATACAAATATTATTGTAAATTATATATTTTAAATGGCTTGTGGGAAAAGAGAAGTAGCTTGACTGAGATATACCAAAAGCTCATAGTGGGTCTTTTGTGATGGGAGGTAAGTTTTTTACCTTATTTCAGATTCAAGACCAACAAGAACTTTGTACAATCTTCTGGACAAAGCTTGCTCCATCCTAATCTGTGCAAATCCACTCTGTTCTGTTGACTGCTCTCCTTACTAATCAGCCCTACACAACTGTACCTTTCTCAGGAGTTATACACACTGCATTTTTATGCTTCTGTTACTGAGTGGCCTTTTTCATACTTTTGCTTTATCTTGCATTCAGTTACTCACAACTTGGTCTGTAGAATAGGATACCATCGTTGCCTACATTTAAGCAACAGCAAATTATGTCATCTTGCTTCATATATTTTACTTCTATCTCTCTTAAAGGCAGCGCATTTGAGAAATCTTGGCTCTGCCTTTGGGGAGGAATCATTTACCTTCTTTCATTCAGGCTGAAAGTTGTCTCCTCACTCCCTTTGTTAATAAAAAAACTTATTTACATCTTCTCAGATCCTATTAGCTCGATTGCCTAATTCTTGTAGTTTTAAGAACAAGTCATTTTCTTGCTTTCAATCATTGCTGGTCTATTTTATGGGTTCCACAAGGCCACATTTATATGTCTGCTTACTTTCTTTGGAAAGCTTTTTCTATTTCACTCTGACGTGCAGCATCTTGTGCATGGTCCATTTCCCTCCCACGAATAGGAAATATGAGGACATATGGCTAAACAGTCTTCCTGTAAAAGAGCAGAGAGGAAGATATTAGGCCTAGCAATATTGCCCATTGGGCTCTATGTCTGAGGATGAGCATATTTGATTCTATATGAATTTGCTCGGGTCTTTCTTCTCTCTTGTCTTTTCTAGTGTCTTAATACTTCCTTAGAATAAATTTTCCCACCTAAGATGGAACTCCTCCTTTCTCTCTTGACAATGCCGAGTAAATCAGGGTGTGGAATATTACCCATGAAACCCACTCTCTGAGAGGTATTGCTGGCTGAAGCCACGCTGTTCATACACCATTCTATACCCAACTGTGGATAATAACAGAATTGATTTTACCCGAGGAAAGACAAAGGAACCTCGGGGCTGCTTTCTGCATTATTTTGTTCTCAGGTTATTCTGCTCTGAATGGTAAGATCTCTCACCAGAATACTGGGTCACATTTAGCTTCCTTTATAGCAAATCCCCTGTAGGGTAACTTCTGGCATTGGGCTATGAGGTATTATTGTTCTGTGCCCGTGTGTGTGTGTGTGTGCGTGTGTATGTGTGTGTGTTATCATCAAATTATAACATAAATAAGTTTGTGTTTTCAGATCCCATGAATACCCTTCTTTTTTTTTTATAACTATTAAGAAAGTAGATTTTGAGCTAGAGACTAAAACCTGGCTTTCAGGTAGTGTGAAAGGTGGGTTTAAAGAAAACTGTTCTTTAATAAATTGTAATATGACCATGAATAAGTCAACCTACATAAATTATAAGGGCAATACTGATAATAGCCACTATGAAGTGGGTGCTTAGTATACCTCATGGATGTTCCAGTTGTCTCCAGCTTATTAACTCACCAAATTTTCACAACTCCTTTAGGTATGTATTACTATTATCCCTATCTTCCAGATGTAGAAATTGAGGCATAGAGAGACGTTTTACTTGTTCAAGCCATGGGTGGTAAGTGGCAGACCCACAATTCAAACATGTGGCATTGGCTCCTCGATTTTGACTCTTAAGTACCTCATTGAGAGGAAACTCTACAACCTTTCATATAGTGGTCATCGTATCAGCAAGATCTTTCACAAATAATTTAAGGAAATTCTGATAAAATCACGTGTAATGGTAATGACTTCATTCCTAATACTTGTGATTCTTTTCAACTACATTATCCCTTAATAATAAAACAACCCAACACTCTATCCTGAGTGCAAAGAATTCTGGAAAGTTAATAACATATAATGGTGATAAAGGTGGTGGCCTTTAAAAAAAATTCCAAACCTGGTGTGTTTGTGATATGATTCTTTTACTATTGCTTAGAATTCACGTTTCCATCTCAGTCTACATTCTGTTGGTGATCCCTGATTCACCTTTATGAAGGTGAATAGGTGCCTAATACTCGGCAAGGGTATCTCTGGAAAGCTCAGAGAAAAAATCAGCTAGAAGTCTCAGTTGTGCATGACCAGACGTGTGTTCCAGGGCTGATCTTCATAATCATAATTCTCTGTTTACAGAGAAAGTTAGCGAATGTTTAAGGGTCCGTGCTCATTGCAGCTTTCTGAGCATTGTTAACTTTGGGTGTAGTTCTTTTAGCTCATTGCTCCAGAGTTGCCATGAATGCGCTTTAAAGTCCTACATACACACAAAGAATGTATTAGATGTTCTGGAGTTGTGAAAGTTCGAGGAATATTGGATTTTATGTTTCATATAGTATCTATTACTAGCTGACTATCACTTGCTTCTAGCTCACAGAGAATTAAGAATAGTGAACGGAATGTTTTGCTGGTTTTGTATGTGTATTACCCATTGGATTGTGTGAATAAGCATCAAATTACTGGTCAGGAATTACAAATTAGTACAATTTAGCGTAAATATCATAAAGCTTTCTGGAACCCCCAAAGAATCTTTCTGTCTGGCTCTGGCTCCTGCCGAGTCTTCACTATTTGATCAATACATCAGATCAAGAATAAGTGGAGCCCCAAAGTCACACCATCTTATCAAAATAATTATCTTTAATTAATATAATTATTGATCATGTAGTAGAAGTCACTGTCTACATGATATAAGGCTTTTAGGATTTCATGGGAATGCTTTACAACTTAATTATGTTTCCCTGGGAGATTATAACATAATTCAATTTATTTTCCCATGTGTTTCATCAATCATTATGTGAATAGAAGGAATATCAGAATCTCATTTCTCTGTCAATTCTTGAAGAATTTAGACAAGTCATTTCAGTAGTACAGAGCTGATTAGAAGAAGACAAGGTCCCTCCCACATGAGATTGATCCCCTATATCACTGTTGTGTCGGTGCCACATTCTGTTGCTTTTGTAGTATGTGACGAGGCTAACCGCAAAAGCCCGTGAAAGCTTTTGTGTTCCAGCTTTCGTAGCAGACCGAATTCAGGCCTATGTAAAGTTCTCTTCATTGATGTGTAAGGATCTATGTTCTTCTCTGGGCCTTGGTTTCCTTATCCAAGGAGGCAGCTGGTATCTAAGCTTCCTTCCACCTGTAAAGTTCAGTGCTCTAGTTTTCCTTGTGCTTTAGCTCTTCTAGTGTCTACGGCGGTGCGTCTCAACGTTGAGTGTACTTCTGAATCACTGAGAATCTTGTTAAAATGCAGACTCTGAGTCAGTAGGTCTGGGTGGGACCTGGGCTCCTGCCTTTCTAACAGGCTGCCAGGTGATGCTGAAGCTGCCGGTCTGTGAATGACTCTTAGTAGTAGGGATCTAAATGATGCACAGAGACAGAGGGGGAAAGACTAGCTCTTTATCTTCCTTTGGTAACTTCTCCATTTGCTTTCCTCCCAGGGCTACGATTCTCAATGACTTTCTTCTGCAGATCACTGCAGCGTGCCTCCTCTTTCCTAGCTCTACCACACGGAATTGGGGCTTCAAGAAGACTGAGTGCATCCATACAGAGCACAAATCCCTTTGCCAAGAAGGAAATCACAGAGCTTATCAGGAAAGATGTGTGCCTGTAATGTCAGCCATCCCCGGCATGCTGAAATATGAAATAAATGAGGTGGAGTTTAATTTTAGGGTCTACAAATTTGTAATGTGTTCATCATTCCTGTTGCCATTTTGCATGGCAGGCTGAAGTTGGCGGATATGTTTTGTGAAGAGAGCTGCATTTGAGTTCTGGTTAAATCGAGCACTCACCCCCTCTCCTGTCCCTTCTCTAATCTCCTCTTGCAGTGATGAGAAAGAGATGCCACGTGTCTTCGAGGGGGTCCCTCCTGGAGATGTGCATCTCTTTTGCTTTCCTGAGGGCAGGCTCTTTGGGGGATTTTCCCAAGCCCCACTGCAGACTGGCCTTCCCCAGCAGAGGGCGCGCTTCCCCAGTGCCATGGCCCCACAGCAGTTTCCTCCTCTCCTGGGGTGGACTTCTCTCTCTCCACTGGGCTGGTTAGGGCTCCTGGAGGATCAGAAGTGGGCTCTCAGGAGGAGAAGAGATGAAGTCTACTCTAAAGGAGAAAATCAAATCAAATCATTTCCGATCTGAATCAGTGACTTTTAAAATGAAAGGTCTACTTGGCTACTGTTAATGGGCAGCTTTTCATAATTCTCAGCTATTACAAGACTAACTTTCCTTTCTTAAAGCTTCTCTGAACCTGGCATTGTCCGGCATTTGTATCCTTCACTTTAATGAGAGCTAAATAAGAATTATATAGGGAATTTTAATAATTCTCACTGGACAGTTAATTAAGCAGTGAGGAGTCTTTAGAACTGTTACTCTTTCTGCCTTTTACAGACAAGTGCTTCCACAGATTCCAACGAAAGAGGTCACATTTATACATATATATAAAACGATGTGTGGGTTAGTAATTTTTCTCAGTAACAAATGACCTCCCTAACGAGCTGAAATAGTGAAGTAAAAATCCACCTTTTGTGGCCCACTTTCCTTGAATTCTATTCTCCACTTCTCCTCAAACATCTTTGCGCAGGAAATGAATTCCCTCTACCTTTAAGGGGGTGGGTAGAGGGCTTAGGTGTGTTGATCTCAAGTTTTCCAAATTTGTTGTTCCTCTGTAAATCATACGGCCACAACCCAGCCCAGTCATTCATTGTGAAATTCATTTCTTTTCTTTCTTTATTTTTAAAAATCAGTTTCTGTTCTTCCTCATTTTTGATGGATCCTACCACAAACTTCAGCTAGAGTGAGTGCAGACGACCATAACATCACTCTCACATAGAGGGTATTTTATTAAGTCCAGCAGTTAAAAATGTACAAAGTTCCTTGTAATAATCCATTCATTCTGTTCTCGCCTGATTCTTGGAGTAAGCCTGCACAATTATTCAAATCCCAGCTTTTAGCTACAGCATACACCTCGCCATGGGGCTATGCCTCTGTAATCTTGCTTTGGTCTTGCATGTCAAATGGAATTAACTCCCATAAGAAATGTGTGCGAAGACAACCCAAAGTGTCTAATCCTGCTGCTGTCTTAAATTTCTGAAACTCTGAGCTGTCATCTTTTTCTATTGCTTTGTTGAAGTTCTCACTTATGCTTCAGTCCATCCAAAGCTGGAGTTTAGGAAAATTTGCATTTTTATATATTTTTTTCAGTTATGCTCTCCCTTGGCCTTTTCACATGTTCTCTTTGTAGAAGGATTTTTTTTTTTCTCCCTTCAAATTCCAAGACCATTTTATACACAGTGGAATTTCAACGAGAGGTGAATTCACTTCTTTTTTTTTTTCCCTGAGAGTACACAACTTGAAACACAGACAACACTAGTTGAAGATTCACAAGCCAAATCCAAACAGACGTGGGCGAGGGTGTGCGTGTGTGGATGTGTGTGTGTGAGTGTGTGTCTCAGAGTATTGGGTGAGAGAGAGGAGAGAAGGAATAAGGATACCATTATTACTGTACCTTAACCACTCACCTAGCTAATCACAAAAACTAATTCTGTCTCGATTGAATCTCAAACCGCATCGTCTCCCTCCTGGATAAAACGCTTGGTGAAATGAGTTTGATGAGGCTACTTGTATGTTGTATTAAGAGTAGATTAGCTTGATGAGTGATTTCGTACTCTTCCTTCTCTAGAGAGCATACTGTTTTAAGATCCTGAATGCTGAGAGTGGCCTCTTCCTTCTTCGCCATGTCCTGAACTCCGTTTGCCACCTCCTGCTATTCCTGGACATGAGGAATCTGGAAGAATACGCCGTATCTGGAACGCCAAGCAAGCCCTTAACAAATATGTGTTAAAGCCCTTTGAATGAGTAAGAACAGCTTGTTCTATTCTTTCTGAGTGACTTATCCTGTTGCCTCAATTTACAAATTATATCATTCAATCTGGAAATGAAAGCTGCCCAGATTTTAGTAAACTTTCCTCACAGCCTGTGTGTTCAGTCGGATAATTACACGTGGTCCCTATTTTTAAATCACCAGTTATTCAGCATCGTGGGTTTTTCGAGGCGTCTTGACTAAGTGAGGTGTGGAAGGGTAAAACTGTAACTTGGTGTGGTGGATATTTAATAAGTGGTAAACCGCAGCATTCTCCATTTGAAAGTTAATTAAGGCCACTAGCTGACCGGGCTTGTGCAGCAAACATGTTCATGGTTTAGCCATGGAAACAGTCACAACAATGCTCAGCTAAAAATAAATGGCCTTAAGAGACATTTTTTCACTGATCACTCTTGAATGCTTATTGTTTTTTTAATAAAGGGGTTGTCACATTTTTGAGGTAATCCCCACTAGCACCGGCTCCTTCAGAGACTTGGAAGTTTTCCTTATGCCTGGCCGCTGGAAATCAAAATGAAGAGTGATGTTAGGGGACAGACACATGACCAAACAGCGTTTTTAATGCTATGTGCAAGAATGTCTCTCGGAAGGTAATCATCTGTTGTGTTCTCCTGGGTCTCTTTGCCTAGTTGATAATGGCTTTTAATATGTGGATGCAACTAGTTTGGGCACAAGATTAGTGAACTCTCTAGCTCACTAATAGTTTATTTGCTCCAAATTGGGTTTAAGTTTGTCGAAGAGCCCTCCTTTAGTGACAGACAATATAATATGAATTACGTTTCTGTGTGCTCATTGTTTCTTCGTGATGAAAGCAGTGTAATAAGACAATATGTTTTACTGTACAATATACTACTTTGGCTAATAGGATTGAAAAAGCACATTAAATGTAAATGTCCTTTCAGCATTTGGATGGTGAAGTTAGATTGTCTTATCAGATATCTTGATACTGCTCTGGGATCCATCCGGCAGTATTTAGGGCAGCTGAAATAGGTGATAGCAATGTTCCAGGCAAATGTGAGACCGGGCTGGAACCAAGGTAAAGTGGTATCAAGGAGGCCGAAGCGATTCTGAGGCCTTGTTAGACTGCTTGATTTCAAGTTGTTATCAATGGAGCTCTAAGGATGCTGTCTTAAATCACTTTGGCAATGCACACACTGTAATCTTGGTCCATGAATCCTTCCATTTGATTTTAAACCATCTTCCTGACATTGGAGCATATTGGGACCAGGTATTACAAGAATTCCTCTGCCTTCTCATCCATCCATACTCCAGTGGGTCTCTCTAGGCACATCTTGAGCAGAATTTTGAGCTCAAATGACAGTTCGTCCTTGACAGGACTTGCTAGAGGAAACAATGGCACAATGGGACAAATATTCTTACCATCTTCCAAGAACTGTATCTTGTATGTTGCATTCACAAGCAAATAGAGATCCTATCGTGGTCTGAGGGCCATAAAAATTCAGGTCTCGATTTAAAACATCTTCTTGTTTATCCTGGCCATATCTGCATCAGAATATTCTACATGAAATTGGCCTGGAATTGTCATCCCGACAGATTCTCACTTGTGGCTCTTTTTAGCCTAAGATGGACAGCAAATGTCAATCTCTGCCGTTATCAGCTGAGTTTTTCGGGCTCCGTTTTTCTCATTGGCTACTTTAAATGAATACCATTTTTGCTGGTTTGTTCCTCCTCCTTCCCACTCTCCTTTCATTTTTGTTATTTGTTCTAATTTAATTTGAAATGCCCAGCATCTGACTGTAATCAGGTGAGGAGGCTCTGGAGACTTCCAGCAAGAGCAGGTCTCCTGAAAAGGGTCTTTTGGACACAACAGAATGAGCCTTTATTTATTATCTCAGGGATAACAAAACCGGGAGAGAGCAAGACTGCGTGGCGGCTGTCCTTTCAAGCGGCAGCAACTTAGTGAAACACTCCTGTCCCTAGGGTGTGAACAGACCGCCCCTTGGCTCAAAGTCATCCTGCTGTCCCTGGCTGCTGGTTCTCTAGGCCAACAAAAACAAGCATAACAAAACATACAGAGAAAGTGTCAACAGAAACCCCTCTCTTAGAGCCTCGCTTTTGGAAGTGGACTGGATTTCTTGCCACACAAAGGCTCTGGGCAGGGTGTCGTTGGCCACGGCCACCTACCTAACTCTGTGACTCCTGTCCATGAGGTGGGACACGTGGCTCATTAGGCACACGTGATCTCACCCTTCCGTGATTCCCTAAGGAAGACCCCCAGATACCCCATGCACCAAATGAAGATTCCTGAAGAGCTATAAACGCTGGCCATTGCAAAGAATCATGTGCGCTGAAATTCTAGCTTCATAACCTGCAAAAATGACCTTCCCTGACCCTCAGTTTCTTCTTTGGTAAGCTGGGACAGCAATGTTTCTCCTTCTCATTGTGGCAGTCGAATGAAATACAGAGATGTGTTACAGCTGAGCAAAATATCAAAACGTTTATACCAATGTAAGGTCTGGCACGTAGGGCCAATGGAACCATGATGTAATGTGTTTGAGAGATAGGGAAGCAGGGCAGAAGTATAAGATATTACTGTCGTTAATAGTATCATTACCTTCAAAAGGGTAGGTCATTTTTCTCCATAGCAGAAAAGGGTGCTGATCCTCATCCCCAAATTCAAGCCTGGGTCTTACCATATCCACAGGGTCTTCTGCTCTCTGGCAAAGAGGAGACAGCTTACGTCTGCTCCTTCACAGAAATGTTGCGGAACGGCTCAGTTAGAGGAGATGTAAGGCAGCATCCCGAGGGTCCTTCATGCCACAGTTATTACAGATAAGCAATTATCTTGGGTATTTAATGTTCCTGTGTTGCGAGTTTTCAGGGAGGGGTGAGAAGAAGTCAAAAGTTCATGATAGTCGGTGGTTCCGTTCTTGCAGGAGTGAAGCGTGGTGAAGTGCGAAACTGACAGCTCTAACCTATCAGACCATAACCAGTGTCCAGCAAGATGAACTTTTCAGGATGTGGATATATTGGCTTTTCTGTAGTTAGTAGCCAAATGGATTTTTGGTCAGTGCAGGTGTTTCATCCTGCCACGTAATCTGCCTAAGACCTGTGTATATAAAGGGAGATAATGAGACTCCTTAGGAAACAGGGGTAGAACAAAGGAAGGATAAAAAGAAATGATAAAATCTATGGCCCAGGAGCGTTTATTCCCTTTATCCCTAGCATTTAACCCAGGGGCTGGTTTTATTGAATATTGCATGATTAAAAATAATTGTAGAAGACTGTGACCGTGCCATCTTTTTTTCTTTTCTTTTTTTCTTTCTTTCTTTTTTTTTTTTTTTTTTTTAACATTTCACTCCCTTAAACCTATGCAGAACCCATCACAGTACCATATACAGGGTGGGCACCCAGTGCTTTCTGGAAAATTTCCAGAATATTCAACACTCACCAATAAAGTGGAAGGCCCTGGAAGTGTTGACAATGTCTAGATGATGTCTAGACATCATGTCTGTTTCTGGCAGTCTGTGAACTAACTGAACCATCGAACATCTTTGCATTGTAAGGGTATGAGTGGCCATGCTCTGAAGCCCAGACATCCACCTGAAATGCCTGGCATCTGGGCATTTCCCAGCTGCTTTTGCAACACACACCCACAAGCCTTTGTTGTGGCAGGTTGGGGGTGTGGAGGGGAGTGGAGAAGCAGAAAGTAGAAGCTGCCTAAGCCCTGTGAGCCTTTGTGTCCTCATCTGTAAAATGGGCTAGAGCTTTTGGAGTCCCAGAATTGTAGGAAATGAATGAAATAATGTAGGTTAAACCTTATCCCAGTGTCTGGCTTAGAGGAAGCATTCAACAAAAGGGAGCAACTTTTATTAGGAGGAAGCATATAACTCTTATCTTTGAAAAGAGCCCCTTGTCTCTCCCTGCCTCCTCCTTCAAGCCTTTGAGGCATTTCTGTAGTAATTGGCTGCTGGGGCTTGGCATCTATCTGTAGAGAAATACATTTTTGTGAAAGGGCTCTGAGGTGGTGGTGTGGAGCATTTATTAGTGATCTAAGGCAACATAAGTTGCCTCTGGTTTTTATTGACGGTTTCTAGCTGGAGGCACAGAAACGCACAGGCACTAAAGGGTGAGTTACTGTTGGTTGCTACTCTCTGGACCAGCAGGGACTTGGCGAGCTCTTGGAGGACAGAGTGTCTTGCATCAATCAACAGTGACCCCTCTGGCTGAATATGTACAGGCATAAAGAGGCTCCTAAATTAGCCCCTGTTCTCCTTAGCTGGATGGATGAAAGATGAAGTGAAATCCCTGAAGTGGGAGGAAATGTGTGGTAGAGGACTGAGCCACACTCTGGAAATTCAGGCTGACCCCTCCTGCCCAAAACAAATCCGAAGTGGTTCTATTTTCTGCGGGCCTATTGAAGTGTATGTGTTTAATAATCTGACATCGTGGGAGAAAAAGAAAGGAATGGAAGATCCAGGGATAGAAGAGAATGGACAGGGGGAATAATACCCAGAACTATATGTCTGATGAATGCATTAAAATGGAGCAGGGGTGGCTTAGGACTAACTTCAATATTTTTCCCAAGTGTGTTTTGATGAGATGGACTAACACTCTGGGCAGGCATGAGAGGTGTAGTATTAAGCCAACTGATCAGTTTTTAATACGATGTAGAAAATTTTCATGTGTTTATTAAAATTTTCGCTGAATATTAATTTACCTAAGACTGCTGAAGAGCTGGCTAAAGTCCATAAAAGCCAGGAATCATAAAAGCCACTTTTCTAGGGTATGGTGAGGTCCCTCTAGAAATAATGCTCTCGTTTTAATGTTTAATGTTTAAAAACTGTTAACATAGGGGTGCCTGGGTGGCACAACTGGTTGGGCGTCAGACTCTTGATCTCAGCTCAGGTCATGGTTCGTCAGTTCGAGCCCCACATCGGGCTATGCACTGCTTGGGATTTTCTCTCTCTCTCTCTCTCCCTCTCTCTCTCCGTGCCTCTCTCCTGCTTGTGCTTGCTCTTTCTCAAAGTAGATAACTAAACTTAAACAATTTTTTTAAAAAGAACCTGTTAACATATACCCAAGGAGTCTTTTTCTCCCCGCCTCCCTAGTTGTAATTTCTCCTTTGGTTGCAAAAGTGAGGAAAGGGAAGGATTCTCCAGGTAAAAGCACGCCTTTGTGCCTCACATTTTCTAGAATTTTGACATGACCCCGTAGCATTCATTTCAATGCCTGTTTGAGAGCCATTAGTACTCACCAAGGCTAGTGAGAAAATAGTGAATCCATGAACTCAACCTTTTTGCCTGTGTTAAGAAATGTCCTTTACTTGCTTTCTATGACACGTAAGACCAGTGTATTGAATCCTGCTCCGGATGGGTATGTCACAAAACTACATCCAGGAGCATGGAGTCATCCCAGAGACAACGGAACCAGATAGGGTGGCTAACTCAACACAAACCCAGTTCTGCCGCTGCCAAAGTGAATTCAGAAGGTTTGTTACACATATGTGTGTGCATGCATCAGTCACCACCACACGCGCCTGAACTACGAAGAACCATGAGAAGGGTTTCTTTCTCAGTTACCAGGCCATCTCGGGATTATCTTCCTTGAGTGGGGATAAGTTGTGAACTTCAGAGGCTGTGGTGATCTGGATATACATGAGGATTCCCCTCTTAATAACAACAAGTAATGCTTACGGGGCACTTAATAAGTGCCTGATGCTGTTCACATCCCACTTCATATATATAGATGTGTTTAAATCTCTTAAGAACCCTATGCAGTTGGTCCTATTATAATCCCCATTTATGACGAGGAGTTTAAGGAACAGAGGTTGAGTGATTTCTCCAAGGTCAACTAACCAGTGGTAGAGCTGGGATGTGAATCCAGGCTGTTTGACTCCGTGTCATATGCTCTTTTGCCCTAGGTTTGCACCGGGAAGCCTGGAAAGTAAGACGGACTCTTCGTCTACAAATTATACCTCTTTTAATCTGGGGGAAAGGGCTACTAAGGACATCCAGATTTGGAGAGCATTCTTAGAATTGCCCTTCTAGAATCTGTGGGTCCTACATCAAACAAACAAAAAACCCAAATTCAAGGGACAGTTTCCAGATTCAAAGTTTTCCTAAATAGGACTCCCCCTGGGACCACTCTTAACAATATAGACACAGGAGATAGCCTCAGGGTTCCCACGAGGAGACCCTTAGCTCTCAAGTACTTTTGACTCTATTGAAGGGGGTCCATTGCTGTCAGTAGCAGCAAATGATACAGACAAATGTCAACTTGAAGGTGTGTACCATGTTATCACAGGTGTGGGATTAACTTGTGAAAATTGTGAGTATTCAGGAATGCCACACCGTAACTCCATTCATTTCTGTTTGCAAATTAATTCAGGAAGAACCTTTGAAGTTTATGTTTTGCAAAGATAAGATACAACCTAGTTCCTCCTCTTGTACCTCCCCCTTACTGCTCACCTTCCCTGCCTTCCACCACTAGTACGTCCATACATTTTTAAAGTCCTTTAAAGTTTTCAAAGTGCTTTCATATACATACTCCATTTTTTTATGTCAGGTCAGGGCAAAATCTTAATTGCATTTGGCCAAAGGCCATTTTGAAACTTTAAGACAAAAAGGGACATACAGTGTGATCTTTGAAATAAAGGGGATTAAAACAGAGCAAAGTTAAGGTTAGACAGAATTTTTGAGTTTTATATATATGTAATGACCAAATATTTCATGTGTTTTTCTTTTAAACAGTTGGGGTTTAAACAAAAACAACTAGAAGATGTAAACAAATTATTTGAAAATAGCATTTATCCGTCTTTGATTTTAAATAGCTAATACATGCTCATCACAGAAAAATTGAGAAATGTGAAAGTGAAAAATCAAAAATATAAACATCCATAATCTCATTAGGCAGAAAAAATGATTGTGTTTAGAGTACAATCCTCTAGTTTTTATGATACACGCACACACACACAATGGAGTTGGAAATTTCTTCATGCTACGCTCAGATATGCAGAAAATAAATACGGCCCTTTAATTTCTAAAAACTCTGATCTGCTCCATGTAATTCCACTTCACTGAGTGGTAAAAACAACTTATTATCTATCCATTAGCAACATTTCAGTCACTTCTTTCATTTTCACATTCAATCTATTCAAAGTTATGATTGTTCATATAGAGTCTTCTTTGAAAGACTTAGTGTCCTTAGGAAAATGCTCAATCTTTCAGCTCGTTCGCGTACTCCCCTACTTCTCTTCCTCAAGACACTGTCCTGGTGTCTGAGAAATAAGGCTAAAGCTAACACAGACTGCAACTTAGAATGAAATATGAAAAGGCAAAGAAGGCCTCTCTGCTGAGATAACTGATGTCAAAAAATCTCCCTTACTCCAGACTAGGACACACGGCTTGCCAAGCAAGGGCAATACCTCGCAGCACACATCAGTGCACAACTTTCCTAACCCTAAGGTACCTATTTGCCAAGGGGCTTGATCCATCTATATGGGGGCAGAGGATGGGGGTGCTCGAGTCCTTGTCCTGTGTCTGGCCCTGCCACTCTCTGTAGCAAGGTCTCTCAGACTGGCTGCTCTTTGGCCCACAGGTGTCTACAGAAGGTTTGAATTGAGACCTGCTCTTCTATTGTTTGGTCAGTACTCTCAGATAACCCCGGGATGCCTCTGACTCATCTCAGGTTTTGCTGATGCTTTTTGAGTCTGTGCTATATAGCGTAACCAGCCTCTGTCTGGGAAAGTCCTCTTGGAGTGTCTTCTGGGAAGGCACCATGCCCTCCATCACAGGGGGCCCCATGCTAAGCCCACAATGCTCAACTAGGCCACTCTGAGTCCTCTCTTTGGGGGACAATAAACTTCCGAGTCTTGCCTATGCCACATGGGAAGTGGGAACAGCTTATAGAATATGAATTCTCCACCTTCCTCTTTCAGCCTAGGCAATACCAACGGGTTCCTTTTATGCGGCCATCCCCCATTGTGCATCTAATTGAAATCATTTCAGCTTCTACCTGATTTAGAACTGTTGAATTAACGGAAGGTCAAAGCGGTAACGGGAGAGGTTTTAAAAAAAAACTTCTGTAAAATTTACAGCATGTATTCTGTGTCTTGTCCCAAGTTCACACTTTTTCCTCATAAAGAGCTTGAAACTCTGTGGAAGTGTTTTAGTGCTGCACCTCTGGAGTCCCGAAGAATCTTCAAGGGAATCATTTGCTTCAATGATTTTGGCTTCTGCTAAGTTTATGTTTTTTTATCTAGAACAACTCTTGGTGAAAACTCACAGCATGATATACAGAACCAATTTTAGCTGATTATTTATACAGTTGATTGAAAGCTTGCATTTCTGCTCAAATGCTCACTTCTTTATTTTTTAAAAAGGAGCCCTTCTTGAGTGCTCCTTGCGATTGTTATGGAATTTAAACATCAGCCTTTGGAAACTTATACAGGATGAAACAGCAGAATCTTCAGCATTGAGAAGAGGTTTCCCTCTGGTTAATTAAAGGAGCAAGAATTATGGAACTTTATAGCCATTTAATTATGTCATTAACATGAGAGTTGGCTAGCAACAAGGGAAGAGACAGCCACAGGCCACCGCGTAAACTGAGCCTGATCTTTCAGGGCCGTGTCAATGCTCCGACCGTGACTCACTGCATTTTTGAAAGATTGTGTCTACATTGACCCATTTGTTAGAAAGATATTTGATAACTTAGTTAAAACGGCATCAGTATGTATTTTCCTAATAGGTTTTCATTTTCTCTGGTTAGAAGTGTTAAATAAACACGGACAGGTCACCTCTGAATATTAAAAGCTAAAAGGCGAAAGTTTTCCTTCTGTGTGGTCAGCAGCGTGGTTAGGCACACTTCTGGATATGTGTGTTGATATGTCTGGTGGGGAAAAAAAGTAGTAACACCTTTGCCATACTAATTAATCCTAGGTGGCATATTTATTTATTTATTTATTTATTTAATAAATGAATCTTATTTATTTTATCCTATGTACCAAGGCCTTTATTTTCCCTCGTTCAATATTCACAACAAACTTACGAGGTCGGTTTTATTATACCTGCTTTACAACTGAGCCTCAGAGATGTTCACTAACCTGCCCATGTCCTACAGCTAGTGAGTGGGATTCGATCGAGGCATTAATGACTAAAAGGCCATCCTCTTACCTACTTTGATGCGCCACCTTTCTTCCCTCCCCCACCCTACCAAGTTTGTTATGAAGATCAAATACAACTTTGTATGTAAATATATAAGCTATTTTCAACTAGGCAGATTCTTTTCAAGGTTTCTTTTCTGCCTATGTTCGGTTGTGTTATGTATCTTTGCATTGTTGATAAAAATATGTAAAGGAAGACAATGGAAAATAACAATCATGACGTGATGACATGATGATTATAAAAAATTAAAAAGAAAAAAGATTATAATCATGGCATCTGCCTATTTGCGCCATTTTTTAAATTTGCCTTCGGTTTCTGTCAGAAGAATCATAAAATTATTTATAGTTTGTGTATTAGAATATGTGGTTGGGAGGGAATGCCTCTGATTTTCCATGAATTGTATCTCAGTTAATAAAGAAATGTGACCGAACTCCTCATTAATGTTATCCCTTGAAAGAAAAGTTGTCTGGGAGATTCTATGTTCTCTGGGAGATATGCTCTCCTACTAAAATGATCTTCGAAAAAGACATACACATACATGAGAAAAAATTTCTTTTCAGGAAATTTTAGAATAAGATTTGCTATTAGAACACTGAATCTGCATAGCCCTCCAGGATGGTAGGAGGAAAAGTTGGAGCAGAGTGATAAAGAGAGAAAGAAAGATAAATATTGTTCAAAGACCAACTTTTCCATGTCACTGGCACAATTTTGTTCTGACAAATATGAAAGATTAAGAACTAGAAAACAGACATAAAACAAACACTTTTGGGGATATACATTTACTTCACAAATTCAATTAACTAAACACTTTCCAGCTATCTTCAAAATGCCCTCCATTAAGTCAGAAAACTTTTAAATTGGCTGCATAAACTCTTGACCCCTTGGCCTCAGGGCACCTTATCTTGTCTAATCAATCAACCCACAAGAATTGTTTCTGAGTTTCTCTGACATGCTCCAGACTCTGATGATCCTCTGTCCCTTCACACCCTCGTCTTGGCAGATCAAATTCCATCCTGGTTTCTCCTTTATTATAACATTTGGTCTTCTTTTCGCATTCTAGACTTTCTTCACTAACTTCATAATTTCTGTTTACAGACTCCAAGTGCCTTTCCAAGAAAAAAAAAAAAAGAAGAAGAAGGCACTTTCAACAAGTGGACACACTGCTTCAATCAGTAGATTTTTGCTTTTCTCTTTCCTGGAACGATTGCTGTTTTTTTGCTTCCTTGCCATTTCAACATGTTCCTTGAGATTGTGGTAAGGTATGTATACTATATGCCAGGAGACAGTCATCTAGGACTCTGCAAACTCTTCTTCTTTCCTTTTCCATTAGTACTAAAGTGTGTATCTGGTCATCCATGTAATTTTCCTTCAGGGATACGCTGGTATTTATTTTCTTATATGGGGCCACCTTCCTATAAGCATAAGCAAAAACATGTTTGGGAACATTTCTCTCACATCATTATCTCCCTTCTGTATCTCCTCTTCTATTTCAAATCCCACTCTCTGTTGGTCCCTCAGTATCATTTAGATGCCCTACTTTTGTGTTCTTATTATGTACTGTTCAATTGTACCATTTACTTTAAAGCAACTTAATCTGATTATTTGTCTTCCTTCTCCAGTAGACACCTTGGTGGCAAGAACTATGTCTCACTTATATCCCCAGGCTTTTGCACAGCATGTAGTCCATAGTAAGGACTGCGTGACGATAGATGGAAAATAACCCGTTCACTGGAATTACTGCATTAAATGAAGGGTGGGATATTTGAGTTAAGGGAAAGGACGGCTAAGGAAGAATAAGAAAGTAACATGAGTTGATTTGGAGAATATAAAAACCTAAAAACCAGTTCTCTTAATATCAGCAGAGTCTTCTCCCTTTTCATCTGTGGAAAGAGAGGAGAGTACTTCGGTTGACCCACAGGCATAATCTAGCTCCTCCCAAGTTAGAGAGTTTCTAGCAGAGTGGAGAATTAAGCACAGGCCTGCATTAGTCGCTGATGTCATCTTAATATCTTCCATAACTGAAAGCCAAGGAGGGTACAAAAAGCTTCTATGAGCTCTGAAAGTCGATTCATTTGCACACACATGTATTGAGAGCCCACTTTGTGCTGCAACTACAGATATAAAGACAACTGGGACATTGTCTCATAATAATTCTCTTTTCTCAACCAAATTAGCTATTCTTATCACTACAGCTGTCTCTATATCAGACGTTCATAACACCACTTGAGGAGATCTTTAATACTTTCTTGTGAAGAACTCCAAATGGCTTCTTTTCCTGTAGGTATGCCATTCTTCTCTGCCCACTGTGAATTCAACCTTAGGTTTGCAGTAAAAGAGATAGCCAAATAGGGTTCTAATAGTGTTAAATTGGTAGTTCTTACCGTATATTACATTTTTCATCTGTTCATTTAATATATTTGTTGTGCAATGACCATATGCCTAGAATGTTTCTGTACATAGGAATATATACATGAACAACATAGTAGACCTTTTATGCACATGTGGGCAGACAATAAACAAACATGTAACTGGCGTCAGCCAGCATTTTTTCTACAATAATGCTGTGAAACAAATAGCTCTAAAATCTCTGAATTAAAACACCAAACATTCTCTTGTCTCATTAGCAATTCTGCGGATCAGCTGGAAGATGACTGATCTTATCAAGGTTCAGCTTATCTTGGCTTGAAACTGTCAGTTGGGATCTGATCCACTGGTCCAGAGACACCAAATCCACGGACCAGAAGCTACCGGGGCATGTGCTTCTCATGAGGGATGGCAGGAGTGCAAGAGAAGAAGCCAGATCATGCCAACAAGTCTAAAACTCTGTTTCTGTTACATTTATTAAGATTTTATTAACCAAGACTATTCACATGCCAAGCCCAATATGAATGGATCAAGGAAATATTTTTTCATTCAGAGTGGGAAGACCTGAAAATCATATGGAAAAAAAAAGTGAATGTATAATTTTATAAAGGAAATGAATGAAGACTTAAAAATAATAATTCAATCTCTCTTGCCAGTGTCTGCCCTCTTGGTCACAAGTTTTCAGAATCCCTCTGCACTTAGGACAGAGTCAGTGCGATCCCATGAAACCCACAAAGGCTCACCCAGATATAGTTTCAGGTTCAAAGTCCATGATCTCATGATCCGTGTCAGGTCTAGGTGGAACTACTCTTGAGCTATACATCTATAAATTGAAAAGATATGTTATCTGTCCCTACATATCTAATATGCAATGTTGGAATAGGGACAGGATAAGAAACACTTGCATTCGATGTGGAGAGAACTGAAGGAAAGATAGAAGTCACTGCTTTATAGCAATTTTGAAATTCTGCTAGCCAAATTTTGCCAGGTTCCCCTACAGGGAGGTTGGTTTATATCTTGGTTAGGCCCTGGTTCTACACCTGAGAGGTAATCACCAGCCTACTGTTGTACATGGGTCTTTGCTCTGCCCTTGGAACTTCTTCCTTTTTCATCTTGGCTTTTCTTTTTTTTTTTTTTTTTTTTTAAATTTTTTTTTTTTCAACGTTTTTTATTTATTTTTAGGACAGAGAGAGACAGAGCATGAATGGGGGAGGGGCAGAGAGAGAGGGAGACACAGAATCGGAAACAGGCTCCAGGCTCCGAGCCATCAGCCCAGAGCCTGACGCGGGGCTCGAACTCACGGACTGCGAGATCGTGACCTGGCTGAAGTCGTACGCTTAACCGACTGCGCCACCCAGGCGCCCCAACATCTTGGCTTTTCTGATGAGTACTGGAGAATATGCCCTTCTTTGTTGATGAGCAGATTTCTCACCCTGCTTCCTGCCTGTGAAATTTGGGGGCCCAGAGATCTTTATATATCTCAAACAGAGATAGTCTTTTTAAACCTAGGCAGGTGGCAATTTTTCCAATGCAACATAAAACTCCCTCAAAAATTTTGTTGGTTTTCAATGTGGATTCTAGTCAACTGTGTGTGTCAAATGCCTCACCCACAATTCTTTTAAAGACATAATTCCTTCTAGATGTAAGTGTAGGTACTTTGCTCATTTATGAGTTGCACCTTTGATCTCCTTCATCTTTTCAGGGGTCTTGACAAAGGGTGTGACAGCCACTTTTTTAGTTTTGTCTTTGCTGTATGGCAGTGTTCTAATGCCACACCTTTAGAGAGAAGTGGTTTAAGGTTTCAAACTTACAATCCCCAGAATTTCTAGGTTCTTTTAATTCCCCTCAGTCCTGGGGTGCCTGGGTGGCTCAGTCGGTTGAGCGCCCGACTTCAGTCGGTTGAGCGCCCGACTTCGGCTCAGGTCATGATCTCACAGTTCGTGAGTTCGAGCCCAGCGTCGGGCTCTGTGCTGACAGCTCAGAGCCTGGAGCCTGCTTCGGATTCTGCGTCTCCCTCTCTGCCCCTTCCCCGCTCATGCTCTGTCTCTCTCTGTCTCTCAAAAATGAATAAACATTAAAAAAAAAAAATATATATATATATATATATATAAATTCCCCTCAGTCCTGCTTGAAAGCTAGTCAATTTTTTTCCAAGCTCATTTCTTTCTTGTAGTTACTTATCAAATGTGGATAATAGCAGCCAACTCATACCACAAATATTCTGCCTCAAAAATTTCCCAGCCTGTGCTGTCAGTGCACTTGGCACATTCTTTTGCCTTCCAAGTCATTGCAGTCAGTGGTTGTATCAAATGTTTTGTTTCTATACAATATAGGTTGTCATTTTTCCAGCTTCTTATTACAGTTTTTTATAGTTTCCTCTACTTACTACATGATCCCAAGTCAAATGATGCATTTTTAAAGGATTTTGACAGCAGAAGGCCATTGCTGGTGTAATTTCTATATTAATTAGCAATTACCACATTAATGATGGGTGATAAGCCTCACACTCAAACCCAAACATCAGAGGCTCAAACAACAACTGTTTATTTTCGTAGTGATGGTCCCATCAATTGGGTGAATTGGCTGAAATGGCACTACTTCAGGTCATGGGGGGAATTGGTTCTTAGGCCTCCAGTTAGGTTCAGTTTTGTTCCAACAATGTCTTCATTCTTTGAAAAATGACAACTTACAACATATTCTTTATACAGAATGGCAAGAGCTCCAGGACGCAAGTAAGACACACAGCACGTTTAAAGTCTCTGTTTTCATCAAGTCTACCAACATTTAATTAACTAATGCAAGTTAGTCACATGACTAAGCCTAACATCAATTGGGTGGGGGG
This sequence comes from Panthera tigris, assembly GCF_018350195.1. Classification (NCBI taxonomy): domain Eukaryota; kingdom Metazoa; phylum Chordata; class Mammalia; order Carnivora; family Felidae; genus Panthera; species Panthera tigris. Next base: position 76,741,093 of record NC_056662.1, read on the forward strand.
GCACCTGGGTGGCTCAGTTGGTTAAGCATTGGACTCTTGATTTTGGCTCTGGTCATAATCTTACAGCTTGTGGGTTTGAGCCCCAGGTCGAGCTCTGTGCTCATAGTGCAGAACCTGCTTGAGATTCTCCCTCTCCCTCTCTCTCTCTGCCTTCCTCCCCACTCATGCTCTCTCTCTCTTTCTCTCTCTCTCTCTCTCTTTCTCTCTCTCAATGTAAATAATTAAACTTAAAAAAAAAAACATCAATTGGGTGGAGGTCATTTTTCTACCCATAGTTACACAGCATGCATGTTACAGTAGCAGGGGAGTGGGAATCAAGAATTGAGAACCGTTCGATCTAGCACACATGCAAACAAGAAAAGATCAACTAGTATAAATGCTGTTAAGGAAAAAAAGTAGAGTAGTGTTTGGAGACTGCCCAGAAAAGCGTTAAGAATAGTTTCTTGGAGATGACATTTAAACTGAGGCTGAATGTCTTCCAGGCAGAGAGAATAGAGTGTAAAGACCTGGACGCAGGGATGAGCTTGGTGTGATGGAGGAACTGAAATAAGACCATGGGGAGGATGGTAGGAGATGCGATCGATGAAGCAGGTAGAGGCCAGGGTATTTAGACTTCTGTTATAATTACTGCTATATGCCATATCATACCGGACATTTCGGAGGATTATTTACCAAAATGCTGAAAATACATTGTTTGTGAGTTTTACTGGCTGTCATGATAACTCATGAATAGGGTAGCTGAATTCAACCAGTCTGGAAGGTTTTATACATTGAATTGTGTAATCAATTCTAAATGATTTACCCTTTCACTGGGTCTTATTGGAGTGTTGGCCTACTAAGTTGTTTCAATGGGAACAGCTGAAAATACTAAGAATTCTTGACTAGAGAGGTACCAGCTAAAATACTCAAGAGAGAAAATGGTGGCCTCTGAAACTGGCTTCTTAACAACTCCAGGTATTTATTTCCCCCTGGGCTTCTTAGAGCTAAATGGAGATATAAAGGCATTGGAGCCTCCTTTCTCCCCTTACTCTCACTCTTGGGAAAAACCTCATATTCCTTTGCTCCCCAGAGGGTTTTCTAGATCTGAAATAGCAACAGCTCTGATTGCGGGTGATATCTCTTCCTGGGGAAGTTATGTGCTGGCACTCTGGACAGGGTGGCGACCTAGGGTGTAAACTCTAGAAGTACAGCCCACGCCCTTGGGAAGTTCATGACTAATCAGAGTGAAGGATGACTTTAACTGTGGTCACATGCAAAGTTGGTTGTAAGTACCTCCAAATTTCACTAAACCAGAAACACAAAGATTCTAAACACGCAAATTTCCCAAATCATGAGGTCTTGAACACTTCCTAGAAAAGACCATTGATCTTTGTCCTATGTAGAAAATGTTGTTCAAAATTGGTATTCAATTAACAAGATTTTCTTCTGTCCTCATCTTTCTCTAGACTTAAAGAAAAGAGAACCATTCCCTTTTCAAATACATGAAAAAAGTAAATCAAAACCAGTGACAGGGATAACCTTCCACTGTCCCTGGGTTATAATGACACCTCTATAGGTGTGCCCTTGATTTCTATTAAGAACGACCAGCTAAACAAGTGAAACCCACAGCTGTAAATTTTCACCGCAGCATCTTTTAGCAAGAAAGGGGCTGTGTCTGGATGAATCCGAATATGCCGGCTGGCAGAGCTCAGACACAATAAGGCGGTTTTTCAGGAGAAAGAAATGCGACAGTGTTTATTTCACACGCATTTGTTTGTCAGACTTCAAAGCACTGGACAGAGATCAGTTAAGCATTGCCACCTGTCCCATAGGCTGCGCCTCATTTTCAGGTGGGTCTCTGAGGTCATTAGCACTGAGGCAGCTCATCCTCTGTTCAGCTCCTGTGCCACAAGGTAGGATAGGAATCCCGCCAGGAGGAGGACGTGGGTCCTGGCTCCTAACCATCCCCGCTGGACTCCAGCTGCCAGAACCGCCCAAAGAAGAGAGTGTGCCGCCTGGCCTGAAGAAAGCTCCCAGCCCAGGAGAGTGGCAGGTTAAAAGCCTATAGGATGGTTCAATCAAAGGCATTGCCTTCCTCTGTCCTGTGCCGCTATTGTACGTGGGAACACATGCTGCTAGGAGACAAAGAGGACACACGTTTATTTTCAAGCGTAGGACTTTGGAACCACTTGGGAAGAATATTCTTGATTGAGAACCAAAACATTCCATGATGCTTAACAAACCTGCAAATTGAAAAATCAGCATCGGCCTGTGCAGCCAGGAAGCAGGAGAAGGACCTATACCCTGAAAAAAAAATTCAAAATATTCCTTAAATGATATTTGTGTGCATTTGCAAAATTACCGCTTTCTGAATCAAAGTCTCAAGCTGTTTTCATCTGAGAACATATGTTGTGCCGTTAGACAATATCTCAGCTGCCGCCGCCCATGACATACCCCGCCGCATTGCATAATGGACAGTCCCGCGAAGAAGGCGCTGCAGCTCAGTCAATGCCCCTGTAATAATATTTTAAAATAAATGATATGCATCATTAAATCACCGAGGATGACTAACTCAATTTTAGAAAACCCACAACTCCAGCAATCATAGTTACAGCTCTGATTTGAATATTTTCACTTTCACCTGAGCAGCCAGTGGGAGCCAGTCAAGCAGATTCGCATCCAGGCTGTACTCTCAAAGGAGCAGGAAGGAACCCGTGATTATGTAGTTACAGTAACGTCGGCATCATGCCTCCTGTCCGCCTGGGCTTTTTAGACTTTTCCTTCCTCCCTTCTTGCCTTCTTATTTACATATCACAGGCATCCTCTTTGTAAAGTTATTTTAAATAATTTATTAGATTGATCTTTTTAAAATTCTACCCTGGCTAAATGTCATAAGGAGAGAGAGAGAGAGAGAGAGAGAGAGAGAGAGAGAGAGAGAGAAAGTCTTCTAAACTTATTTAAAGGTTTCTACTGGAGTAGGCCAGTTACCTGCTTCACTGCTGATATTCTAAAAATACCTCCATGTCCGTACTATTATCCATTCTTCACGTCCAATTGCTCTGTTATGGTAATAGTCAGAAGCACACCATGCAGTAATTACTTACAGCTGACTGAAGAAAAGAATATTCAACTCCCCCACTGTTCCACTAGAAGGTCTTTATGCACTATTAACTCATTCCTGTTTATTAATACTCTACTGGTAATTCAGACTGCTGCCTCTCAGGTTTGTAATAGGAGGACTATTAAACAGCAATTACTGACCATATGGGTTGGTGAATATTTGTTGTGGTTTTTTTTTTTTTTTTTGGTGGGTTCCTCCCCCACCCCCTTCCAACTTGTTTTTTAAGAAGCCATATTACAACATGGTAAAAGTAACATCGCATCTGCATAAGATTAACAGGCTTGGCAATATTTCTCCCTTAGAAAATGCGCATTTATTCCCAGATTATCATTGCTGGCTTAGGAGGACAAGATCATGGGAGAATGAGGGAGATATGGAAGACTGTGTACGTGTGGGAAGACCCCTGCCTTGGAAGATATTTTGGCTCTTATCTTCCCTATGTCTCTCGGTAGGCTGTTTTCTCTTACTGCCTTTAAGAGGCACTGACCCATCCTCAAATCCTACAAAAATAAGCAACATGTATTGAGGAATCCAAATGGAACACCCTTTTCCCTTTCAAGTTCCTCCAAGCATTTGGAAGTAGCCACTTTAAATTTTAACATTTCGTAAGTGCATCTCCCAAAGAGCAAGTATATATAGGACCCTGGGAGATGGCGAAAGGCCCCTCCTGGGCAAGGGATGGCTTGAGTAGTGGGTTCAAGTGGGGCAGGCAGTTGGAAAAGGAAGATTATGGTAATAATAATTCGTGCCTCTCTCACAGGTAGTGAGCTCTGAGCACGTGACAAGCATTAGAAGCATTCAAATGGAGATGCATCTTCCAGATAAACAGGAGCCCAGGAGCTGCTCTCCATGCAGAAGATGATGAGTTGAGATCCTGCCCAGGTAAGTCGCTTGGCGGGCCACCCCACGGAGGCAGGGGCAGAGACGTATCCGGGCTCTCCACACAGCCAGCTTTTGCTCCAGAGCAGCCAGCCTCCTTAGTGCTCCGTGGGCTTTCTCTTCCACTTTCTCTCCTTTCCCATGAGGGCCATTCTCTGTGTCCAAACCCTTTTAGGCCTTCAACAAACAGGTCAAACCTCTGAAGACTCCAGCTTGCCCCAATCTTACCCTTTCCATTCTGCCAAGTGAATTGAATTTATTGTTTACCTTTGGTAGGTGATCGTTGCTGGCTTAGCACTCTCCCTTTGTTACCTGCTGCTGTTGTGTGTGTGGGAGTGCTTTCTCTCAGACACACTCTAAATCCTTGAAGACAGGCGGCATGTTCTTTAAACTTTTCTTCTATTTATCCCTGCACCTCGTTTGTTAGTGGACATTCAGTTGGTGTTGAGCAGAGGTTGGAAGAATTCAATGGAAATAAGGAGAAGAAAACACTAGTCGCTAAATTTTCTTCCTTTATGGAGGTCTAGGAGTTACAGTTTCTGTGTGAAGTATGGAAAAACAAACAAACAGTAACAAAAATAAACAACAAAAACAAAATGACAAATATCAGCCCCAAAGCATAATAGTACCAAACTAATGCATAACATATAATTGACGTTCATTGAAATGAATTAAATATGTTAAATCAGGTCAGAGCTTCTTCACAGTGGGTCTAAACCCTGAGCAAATCTGCACTTCATCCATGACCTGATTTGAACTAGAATCCTGGATTGCCCATTGCCTGGATGATCCTCAAGGGGAAGGGGTGCTTCTCGCAGAATCTCTGTGGTGAGCACCTTTGAAAAATATAGCACCATGGGCTCAGCCTGCCCCCAAATGTTTCATGGATTAAAGGACCTAGTAGGCATCTTAGAGATTAGCTACTCTGGTGGATTTCCAAAGTGATTGTGTTTGTTTTTATTACTGTTGTTTTTAAAGCAGAATTTATTTTTTCCAGTTAAGCATGATGCAGGATACTGATGCAGATTAAGATAGGACAGCTCTGGTTGAAGTCAGGTTGAGAGCTATGGATGCCCAATTTGATAACTCAGCTGATAGAGCCACAGAGGCCCTTCTAGGAGACCCTATTGTTCCTATATGAAGATATATGAACATTATATGGAAAACACTTTTCTACTCCAGCCTCTTTTGATACATATGTGTAGACTGAATGCCTAATTTCAAATCCACACAATTAGAGAGCGGTGGAATTATCCCTGGAGTTCAATCTCTTGGATAATCAGCCAATTTTTTTTCCTGTATTCCCCACCTGTGCTAATGGGTTACATCTTTGCCAGCAACAGGCCACTGTTAGTAGCTATGCACGGGACACTGGAGGACCAACACGTTGGGCCTCCTCTTAAGACAGAGCTGAGCCAGGTTTGAAGTCCAATGAGTCCAGGCGAATTGGCTGGAGTAAGCAGAAGCCTTTGACGACCCTAAATGCCAAACACATGTGGTGTGGAGGTGGCTCTCTCCTACTTGGCCTCTCCTGCACTTCATGATTAAACTTTCGGCACTGGCTTCAGCTCAGTTTGGGGGCTGCACATTTGCCTGGTCCTTGGTCACACTTGTGTACCCATTTCAGTCCAGCCTGAGTTGAGTGGAACTACCACAGAGACTTACTGAGGGTGCTGGAAATTATGCTTCTGCTCACAGCATCATATAGGTTATGCTATCATCTTTTATAGTGTTTAAGAATTGTGCGGCAAGGGGGTGGGAGTATCCATATTGCAGACCACCCTTTCACTCTTTCACGGATAGAGGCAGCAAGACATAGAAAACAAAACAGCGTGGGGGCTCAGGGCACCTGTATTCTGGACCAGATTTTTCACTGGTTAGCTGCATGTCTTAGGGACATATTATTTAACTTCTCTGTACCCCCATGTCCTCATCTGTAAAACAATGCCTTCTGGCCTAGATTTGCTTCTAAAATATATTTGGCTTTACTGGGCCATCAAAAAAATATCTATAATGGTCTTTATATAGTAACTCTATGTTAAATTGTATTAAAATAAAACAAATGATTATGAATAGTCACATTATGAATAAAATGCTCCTCTATGCCAAGAATTTTAAATTCGGCTGCATGACAAAAACATTTATTTCTGATATCAGTGAAAACTCGAGATAAGTCAGTAAAGATGGTATTAAGCCTTGTAAATATCATCCAACTGTGACTTGCAACTGTGGAGCTCTCCCCATGGGTGAGAACATCTGGGCAGTCTGTTGGCTTCGTTTCAGGCTTTCACTTATTCAGTGCATACTCACTTGTTTCCTATGCTATCTCATTCTTCAATTCATAAACATTAAGTTGATGCCGTTGATTCATTCAATAAATGCCACTCAATGCATCTTTAAGTAAGGACCTGCTGCATCTGCAACAGTGGTTTAATAAGAATAAAATGGTGAGTCCCTGACAGTGAGGGGCTAACACTCTCACTCAGGAGGGACAATGTATATGATAAAAAGATGAATAGCTTTACGTGACAGTGAGTGATTAGGGTCCAAGAGAAGGATAGAGGCTATAAGGGTTGGGAGTTGGGGGGGGACTGGTTATGTGGCTAGTATGGACCGGAAGGGTTCTAGCATGCTTCTGGTTATTCCTTGACGTGTGCTATTAGCACAGGTGGAGAGGATGAGAGAGGTCACTTAGGTAGGGGAACAGTATGTGCAAAAAGCAGTGAATTGGAGAAGATTAAGAGGTGTATGAGTTTAGTGTAGATCTCCATCTGGAGAAAAGGGTTTCCATAAGAGATTAGCGGAAGCAGTGAGTACAGAGTCTTGCATTTTGGAGAGGTAAGGAAAGTCAGGCGAAGACTTTTGGCTATCATCTCACTGGCAGAGAGGTTTGTTTTGCTTGTTTTGTTTGGTTTTGTTTCTTTATAGGCTGTTTTAGTCAACGGAAATGTTTTTATTAGTGAAATCACAGAAGAGTCCTCAGGACCAACACAGAAAGAAAAAGGGAGACTGCAGAAAACCACTGGGGAGTCAGGTGAGACAAGGGAGAGATTTTAAAGCCTCAGAAAACATGACTGAGGCAGCAGAGCTTGGAGGGCCTGTGGCAAAGGCAGAGAGCACACAGAGCCTCCATTTCGGGGTTTGGTTTCTCTTGCTCTGGTTACTGTGGGCTAGAAGGTAGTGTGGGGTACACAAGGAAATGTCTGGAGGAAGGCACTGGAGAAAGAGAAGAATAAAAGGAAGAAATGGGGAGGGGATAGATAGAGACAGAGAATCAGACAAGAGTAAGGGATGAAAGGAACAAAGAGCACATGGTCAATGAGGTTTTGGGAGACAAAGGAAATTAATCAAAATCATTATGTGGCAGGTTGGAGTTCAACTCACAGATTCAGGTTTGCAAGTAAATATGACCATTTTTTTTTTGTAAATTTATTCTTCTCTGTCAAGGCCCTGTTTTGCAGGAGACAGTCATGTCAGCTCAATGTCTGTAACTTTCTCCCATCAAATCCCTGAGGTGGTCTCTCATTTGCAGGACCTTCGGTGGTACCGAGGTGATGGAGGTGGCTGGAGGGGTTGGGGCCTCTGCCCTTGGTCGCCATCTGTCCGCTGGGCATGTACCAATCCTGCCAGTCACCAATCCATACAGACCACCCCTGACGCAAGCTTTCGTTCTTGCCTATCAGGCCTTCAGGGCCTCCCAGGGCTGCTTCCATGCTCTTCTCCCCCACTGTAGAATCATGGTGCCTGTGCCATGCTGGGGGTGGGGAAGTTCACAAGCCCATTGGCCTGAAAGGACCACGGAGTGCCATCTTCCCAACAGAATTGCTCTATCCCTGGAGGGCTCTTCCTTGCTTTCATAAAACAAAGGTATCTGGGTTTTTGTCCCCCTGCCATCCCCCCACCCCCAGAGGCCCAACCCTGCAGTAGGACCAGCCTGTTTCTACTCCAACTGTCCTCCCGCCCTACAAATGTAGGCAATTGTCTCTATTATTGAGCACATCCCATTTATGATGAGGCTGAAACAATTTATAGGTGGGGAAAATGACATAGAGGGTTATGTGACTTGCTCAAGGTCACACACCTTGTCAGTGAAAAAAATGAATAAAAATGAAAATATGCTAGCTTAACCTCCTTTTTCTTTTCCTTCCACTTTCCCTCCTTTCCTTTTCTCTCTGTTCTTCTCTCTCTTTGTTACTTTCTTTCTCTTCTTTCCTCCTGGTCCCCAGAAGGACTTATTACGTGCCAGATAGTATATAGGTACTGGGTATACCATACCAAACAAATGAAACATACTGCTTTCATGAATTGTGATTCTTATAGGGGAGATGGACATTGTGCACGTGCATACACAGACTCATAATTTAAATTGTGGTCAGTATTCTGCTCACTCTGGCAGCACATATACTAAAACTGAAACGATACGGAGGCTGGCATGGCCCCTGTGCAAGGATGACAGGAAAATTCATGAAACATTCCATATATTTTAGGGAACAGACCAATGGTTACCAGAGGTGGGTGGGGGGATGGGTTGAATGGGCAATGGGGATTAAGAAGGTGCACTTGTGGGGCGCCTGGGTGGCACAGTCGGTTAAGCGTCCGACTTCAGCCAGGTCACGATCTCGCGGTCTGTGAGTTCGAGCCCCGCGTCAGGCTCTGGGCTGATGGCTCGGAGCCTGGAGCCTGTTTCCGATTCTGTGTCTCCCTCTCTCTCTGCCCCTCCCCCGTTCATGCTCTGTCTCTCTCTGTCCCAAAAATAAATAAAAAAACGTTGAAAAAAAAAAAAAAAGAAGGTGCACTTGTGGTGAGCACTGGGTGTGGTATGGGAGAGTTTAAGCACTGTGTTGTATACCTGAAACTAATATTATACTGTATATTAACTAATTTAAATAAAATGTAAAAAGATAAATTGTGGTCAGTACTGTGACTTCTATGAGAAAGCCCAAGGGGGAACTTAATTTAGGTTAGGCAATCAAGGAAGATCTTTCTAAGGAAGACACATTTGAGCTCAGAACTCAAAGACAGGGATGAGAGCATTCCAGGTAGAAAGAATGGCATAGGCAAAGACTTGATATGTTCACAGAGCTCAAAAACACTTGTGTGACAGAGGTACTTCAAAAAGGGAAAATGGAACAAGATGTGGTTGGAGGAAGTGACAGGATCAAAGTCTATAGGGCTATTTTAGGCAAGTCAGAAATTTGGATTTTATTTTAAGTTTAATTGAAAATCAACTTAAGCAGTGGAATGACATAATCTGATTAACATTTAAAAAATTCTTCCGGCTGCTCTGTGGAAAATGAATTGAAGTGAGGATGGATGGAAAAGGAGAGAGTAATGGGAGTTGGGGTCTCTTCAGGTAGTCCTGGGAGAGATGATGTGGCTTTGGACCAGGGTCCTGCAGGTGCAGATGGAAAGAAATGGAAGAATCAGGTCATGTCGTTGGAGGAAGAATTGACAGATTATTGGATTTCAAGTGTTAGGGGGACAGATGTCCCAGGTTTCAGACATGAATGACTGATTATATGTGGTTCTATTTACTGATGAGGAAGACTAGGAAAAGAATAGGTTTGGATGAGAAGAGTTTGGTTTCCTGTGAGAAGATGTTTCATCTTGCGGTGTTGTGACTGTAGCAGAGACAAAGGTGGACACTAACACAGTGTTTCCAGTTCCTGAGCATGAGAAAGAAAACGTTTACTAGCATCCCTTGTCCTCAATGGAAATCTTTCAACCAAGTTCAGGAAAATGAATTTTGAGGGAAATAATGTCATTTTCTGTCCAAGTCATGTGACCATCCCGCCTCTTTCTGTAGCAACTTTAGAGGCAGCCTTTTCTAGATGGCACAGCTGAAAGATGATGGAACCTTTTTAGCCTGGGTTCCCGAGTGACTGCCTCAGAGCTCTCTGCTCACCCTCAGTGTATGCTTCATATGAGTGGGGATATGCTGAGATTGTGAGGATCGATTGTGAACTCTTCAGGAATTTTCCAAGCTGCTTATTGGGTACAACCACTATTAAAAATTAAAAAAGGAAAACTTAGAGAGATTATGTTACAAACAAAGGTAATATGTATCCAACACATATCCCTTCCCAATTATTTTACCAGATTCATCTATACTCTTGAGGTGTTTAGGTCAATTGTATTCATGTGGTAAATAACACAGGATGGTGTGATGCTATGCATCTCTCTTTCCCACTCTGTGTTCAACGGCATTGCGTTGGGAGCCCAAACTTAGCCATGGTGTGGGCATTTATACCTTGAAGGTCAACACATGCTGTAAATCAGGGCTTGAAGAATTGCTGCGTTGATTATTTAGACATATGAAAATGGTGAGAAAAATGCCAGAAATACAGATTAACAGTACTTTGGGTGTGTAGCTGTTACATTGTGAATAGCATTCAAAGTTAAGAAAACATTCAAAACTATTATCTTATTCAGCAAAGAAGTTGCCAGTGCCATTGACAGTGAAGCTCTAAGAGTCATCTTGACAGTTTCACTTTTGTCTAACTTGTCAATGGAAACAGGTTATTGAATCAGAGATGGAATAAACAGGTGTGGTTTTTGTTTGTTTGTTTGAATAGCAAGAGTGAGTGATGCGTTTCTATGCTCTCTATAGACGGTCTTTATAGCCATGGGTTTGTTTGCCTTTTTTTATTTTTTGATATGGGGTAAAACACTTAACAGTCTCAACAAAATCCTGTGCTGGGACACCAGTAGAGCTACATGAATTCAGGGTAAGGAAGGAAAACCTCTCTCTCTCTCTCTCTCTCTCTCTCTCTCTCAGACCCAGCATCTAACTCCTCACGACCTGTTGTTCATTCTACTTCCTAAAGTCTCTCAACTTAGTCTTCTGTGCTCTCTCTCTCTGCTGACGTTGCCCTATTTGAGCTCTTCATCATAGTTTGCTGAGCTCAAAATAGTTCCAGGGTGTCCCTCTGGGTCTTCCGCCACATTGCTGCTGGAGGTATTTACTTTAAAATGATGAAACTGGATTCAGGGATTCCACAAGTGTGGGATAGAGATGTGGTAGAATATTATTCATCCATGAGAAAGAAGGAGAATTCCACTGTTTGTACTAACGTGGATGGACCTTAAGGGCAGTATGCTGAGTGAAATAAGTCAGAGAAAGACAAACACTGTATGATGTCACTTGTATGTGGAATGTAAAAGAGCCAAACTTAGAAAGACAGAGTAGAGTGGTAGTTACCAGGGGCTTGGGAAAATGGAGCGATATTGGTCATAGGTTGTAAGCTTCTGGTTATAAGGTTAATAAGTGATGAGGTTAATAAGTTTGGGAATCTAATGTACAGCATGGTGATTATAGACAATAATACTGTATTGTATACTTGAATGTTAAAAAGAGAATGATCTTAAATGTTCCCACCAGAAAAAAAAAAAAAATAGAAGAAGAAGAAAACAGCAATGTGACACAATGGGGGGGGGGAGTAGATAATACTATGGTGGTGATTATTTTACAATTTGTAAACCTATCAAATGAACACATTGTAAAACTTCAACTTAGACAATGATATGTCTCATTTACGTTTCAATAAAGCTATCAAAAATACATTTAAAAAATAATAAATACCGGTCCTCCTGGTCCAAAAGACAGTATCTGGACAGTTCAGCATGTATACAAGGCCCTTGACCATGTGTCCTTGTCCTACTCTCACACCTTCACTTCCATCTCTGTTACTCCTTCATACAGCCCCTGCCATGAGTGACATCACCACTTGCTGGTCGCTGAACATGCCATGCACTTTCACACGTTCATCCCTTGGGGTGCCTGGGTGGCTCCATCAGTTAAGCGTCCAACTCTTGATTTCAGCTTATGTCCTGATCTCTCAGTCTTGAGATCAATCCCCGCACTGGGCTCTGTGCTGAGCGTGGATCCTACTTGGGATTCTCTCTCTTCCCCTCTGTTTGCCCATCCCCTGCTTGTGTATACACATGCTCTCTCTAGATAAATAAGTAAACGGCAACAAAAAGTCTGTCACTTGCCCCACTTTTCTGCCTGTAATCTCATTATTTAAAGCCTGGTCAAATGTTACCCTGCCATTTAAGTCTTCCTAAGTCTCTCCAAGTTGTGGTCCTGCCAATGTGTCCCTAATGCTCTTCCGTCTGTGCCTCTGTTGAGCAGAACATTGTCTCATAATCAGTCAGGTGGGTGTCTGACTGGTCCACCAGCCTTGAGGGCAGGCCCCTCAGGTAGCCCAGTGCTCAGCACAAAGCAGACACTCAAATTTTTTTGGATATTTTTTTTCCATGTGATTTGCATGGAATTAGGAACCTTCAATGATGTCATCTACAGCCCTGAAATGAAGTACCATTTATTGAAAAGCCCAGGGCCCCTGACCAACTTGCTAAGTAGTGGTTTGCCTAAAATGAACTGCATATGTGGCAGCTTTTCCAAGGTCTTTATCACAAGTCAGGCAGGATATACCACTGACTTATATGAAGGCATTTCATGGTACACATCTGGACATTTTTTCTTCATGCTAGGAGATTCCCAGAGCACAGTTAGGTTTGATGAACATTCTCATACGCATGTGTCTAATTATATGCTGAACAATTGATCAATTAATTTGTTGCAATTTAGACAACTTACTCTAATGTCATGTTTGTTGTTGTTTTACTATTTTAAAAAGTAGTAGATCCAGAATGATCCTTGGGAGTGAGAGCTCAATGCTCTCTAGTCCATAAAAAGTGAATGGTATCATAAGAGTGTTACATCCAGGCTCTTCTCACTGATATATGCTCCTCCACACTCATGCATAGGGTCTGAGTTTCCAGACATGTGGTATTAGATAGTTAAAGCACATCGATGTTAATTTGTGAAAAAGTGTGACTAATGTAGCCATGCTATATGACTATGTATGTGTGTGTGTGTATGTATATAGTATATCGTGTGTGTGTGTGTATGTGTGTGTGTGTGTGTAGTATATCTAACCCAAGACTAGATTTAAGAAGAAGCAGACAAAATGGGATTTGTTCCCATGTATTAGTTGCATGACTTAGTGTTATGGGCTGAATTGTATCCTCCCAAAATTCATATGTTGGAGTCCTAACCCCCAGTACCCATGGCCCACAATTCAGAGCCTGTTCCTTTAGGAAGGATGAGAAATCATTGCTAAATATTAGCTTTGAAGGCATAAGAGGAAAATGGTTGTTATTTTCCCTTCTTCTCTAGAAACCCTACTGAATCCCATTAAGAAGAAAGTTCAGCTATTATAATAGAAAACTATGTGAAATGGCCTTTTCTAGAATAGCAGATATCAGTGCTTTGAGATGTATGGCGTCAAGAGCACTGTATATTTTGTGGCATAGAGATTAGATAACAAGTGAATAAATAAGGAATCTTGTATAAGAAATATGTTTACACCATCCGAGGTACTTATTAATAATGATCTTTTTTACCAAATAATTCCAAAAATTGTTACTAACATCGATCACAGGACACAGTTTGTAAATTTTCAACCACATTTATGCCTCTTGCCTATATTTGATCCCTGTGATAAATAAGGTGGATTTTTCCCCCATGCAATAGAAATAAATAGGACCCCAGTAACTTTTGACATTTGCCATAGATCAAATAACAATTTGGAGCCAGAGGAATGACTAGAGCCTTCACCTTTGTAACAATCTTTAAGATCTAGGGAGAGACAAGAGCTGCCTAACCGTCCTTTACACATGTTGATTCATTCCAGTTTGGGTTGTTTTCACTGTAAAATTTAGGAAGACAGTGTGTAAAATGGTCCCTGGGCTTTGGTGAGATTTCTCAAAGGCAGTCTGAGGTCCATGTTAGCAGTATGTACCATCAGGATGAGAATAACAACCAGTATTTCACAGTATGTGCTCACTCCGATATCCAGATTCTTATACGGTCTTCCAATTTGGGCCAGTTTGACATCCTAACAAAAGGTAGTTTAGTCACCTTGTAAATGACTTTATGTAGGTTATTCTTATAGGATGTAGTTCTACGGAGCAGAGAAAACAAACTTGAACATAAACAATGCCGGAGCAGGTGTTCTAGCCGTTGGAGAAAAGTCATTAGAGTGACATTACTCAATCACTTTGTTTCCCTTATAATAATATATTATTTATTAGAAGCATTGCTTTTTTTTTTCTGTCTGTGTCACTTTTTATAAATTTCACATCTAACATTTTCCCCCTTTGGGTGTGCCACAGCAGAAGCAAGTTATGCTTGCAGAAGGTGAGCCAGAGAAATTTTAATCCTGTTTTGACTAAAGCTCTTCCCTAAGCTTATTTAGAAACCAACAGAACATTTAGCAAGACACTGCTGATATATATATATATATTATCATATATGTATATATATGATATATATAATATATATATAATATATATATTATCATATATGTATATATCATATACATATATGATAATATATATGATTATACATATATATATGTATAATTTTTTTTGTCTTTTATTTGGGTTTCTCAAATCCGAAATGTTGCATTTCAGAGCTTAACGAAAATTAAAACAAAAGCAAAAACAAAACCTATTCCTCATGTCCCTCCATTGGAAAACATGAAAGGAAGAGGAGCTGCATTAAATGATTCTATGAACACCTTAATAAGCACACCAGACCCAGATATTCGTGGTAGTGCATTTTCTTTCAGTGTGGAAAGAGCAGTGATACTGTGGAATGTTTTCCCCTCCACATACCAATTGAGAGTAAAAGGGATTCTATTTTCTAGGTATCTTATTTAGTAAAATTAAGCAAAGCTTCTGGATTTAAAGCCTTCAAGTGAAGACAATAGAGTGTGTTAAGTAGCCAGCTAATATTCTGCTAAAAACCTGACAACCCTCAGGGAGGCCTCATAGAGTGTCTATTATTGGATTGTGAGTCTCATCCGACATGTTTTTGATTTGGATAACTCCAATTCTACCCCATTCCCTCGCCATTTCAAGCAGCACTATCGCAGTTCAGGCAATCAACAGAGACCTGGAGGAAGAGAACATTAGATCTGCTCTTGGGAACACAGGGGAGACAGCATGTTAAAACTGGGGCATTCGCCTCCAAATTGGGGCATGTGGTGCCCTTACAGAGAAGACTCTCCTCAGAAACTTCCTGTCATTCCCTCGAGACTGTATCAAGTTATCTTGGATATGACACTATGAAAATGCTACAGATGCAGCAGGAGAAATAATTTTTTTTTCCTAAGATGATTATCGCAAACAAAGAATTCATGTCAAAAATAAGTAAACTTATCTGAGGAGTTTAATAAGCACTGGCTGGTGGAAGGAGAGGGAAGGTGAAACTTGGAAATTTTGTACTTCCTACGTGTTCATCTTCTGTAGTCTGGCTTGGGTGAGTAGGGTCACTTAGAAAGGAAAGTAGGCCAAAATGAGAAGCAGACAATAAAAAGGAAATTTTTATCAGGAAGTTTCCTGTATTATTGATAGTGTCATTGCTAGCGTCTAGTGTTTCCACTGGAAACATCAAATATGCAAATAAAAAGGTGCTCATGAGCACAGTCACTTCACAATTAGCCACACTGAGGGAAGACAAAAATTCTTGGGGATTTTGGGAAGTAGAGAGAATACATACACTTAAATAGATAATTTTTCATTACTTTTGGCTCCTCTTGGCATTGAGACATTGCCAGTGTCTCACAAGGGCTTACAATTTAGGGAATAGGTTGGATAAAAACGAACAGGTAAAATATAGTGTATAATGAGTGTATATAAATGCCATCCAAGGCCAGTATGATTATTGCAGCTTCCATTACAATCAGCGAACATTTACTATCTCTTCATAATGGGCCAGGCAAAGCTCTAAGTCCCCTCCTACGACAAGTTACTTAAATCCCCATGACAATGGGAATTGCTATCTCCATTTTACAGAAAGTGGAACTAAAGCACAGAGAGGTTGAGTAACTCGCTCTTAGGACCACGGTGCCAATAGCAGAACTAGAATCCAAAGTACATGTTTATGGTTCTTCACAAAGATGACCCTGTACTGCAACTGTACTGGGAGAGCAAAATGGAACTCAGGCCTGAATGGAAAACCTATATAGCAAACAGGCTGTACATGGCTCACTAGCTTACCTGTGGTGTATTATGTTTGAAGGGTTGCCTAATTGATGGTTTAGGAATAAGTCAATTCTAGAAATAGTTTAGGAATACGTGGTTGAACAAATAATGGTATAATACCATGCTCACTATAATACATTACATGTGCTTTTTATTCTTTCTTTTTAAAGTAAACTAATTGCCCTCATGAACAATTGGTCATACTAGGTACTTTGGCCCAGGTACATTGATTTGAAAACCATCTCATTGAAGTACTGGGACATTCCACTTTTAAATCTCCAGCTCTCATTCTGACAGGTTTTGGATAGGGATTGTATGGAATTCATCCTAAAAAAATGTCCTATTTCATTGAAGATGTTACTAAGAACTGTGCCTAAATGTCGTTTGTCTTCTAGAAAACACAGTAAAGAGAAGAGCTCAAGGATTTTAGAGAAGGTTTGGCACATTATGATGAAGGAATAGGTCTTGGGGGAAATGAAGGGACTTTCTCATCCCTGGTTCACCTGAATGTGCACCATACAGTCCAGTGAAGGTGACAAGAAAGGATGGTATTTGTGAAATGCACCCATGCGGTGACATCCTCACCTCTCTAACACTGATGCCATTGTAGATGTTTTTTCCAGCCCTCTTTTCGCTATCCACACAGCATGATGTACCTTGGCAGGGCTTTTACCTAATTTTTCACCCTCAAAGATGCTGAGATGGAGCTGAGCATATGGTACAAACAGAATGAATGGCAGAAAATAAGTGCAAGGAGAAACATTTATTTAACCTCAGGAAGACAAAGAAGTCTTTGGTAAATTGGTATAGAACTATTGGATCATTCTTCACGTGATTGTTCCTTCTTAATTTTAGTAAAATATTTCAGTTTGGGGGAAATATCGTTCCTCACCAATAAGATCTAAAAAGAGAACAACTTGGGGTACCTGGATAGCTCAGTTGGTTGAGTGTCTGATTCTTGATTTTGGCTCAGGTCATGATCCCGGGATCATGAGATTGAGCCCTGCATCAGGCTCCATCCTGAGCATAGAGCCTGCTTAAGATTCTCTCCCCTTTTCTCTCTCTCTCTCTTTCCCCCTCTGCCCCCTGCCCTACTCACATGCTCTTTCTCTCTCTAAAATTAAAAGAGAGAACAACTTTAACTATTTGCAGCTCTTCCTTTAGAATTTCATGCTAATGTTGCCTCTCTCCCTCCTCTTTATATTTCTTTGTATGCAAATAATTCTTGCATATTTCTTCCAATGTATTTTTCATGAAGAAAACATAATAGAAAAGTGGAAAATCAAAGGTAAGCAGAACAGATCAAGGCAGAGCTTCACCTTTCTCCATGAAGTGCTTCTGAACTTCTTTAGATGTAATGCTCTTGAAGGCAAGAAACATGTCTATTTTATCTTTGTTTGTATCTGCAACATATTAGGTACACAGCAAATTATCCGACTGTATCAATTAATGAACAAACAAGAATGGATGAAGAAAGTAGATGTTTTTGTAAGGCGCTCAAGGAAGATTTATAGAACATTTTGGAAATAGGCCCACTTTGTTTCTGAAGGAAATTTTACTTTCAAATTAAAAAAAAAAAAATTTACCCAAATGAGATTTTGGGGGATTTCATGTGATTAACTCTTTACATTATCTTGTAGTAATTATACAGAAATCTCTATTTATGTAAACATGGTGAATGCATCATAACACTAGAATAAGTGTACAAATACTGCATGTCAAATTAGGTTATAATCACTTTCAAGGGACGTGATTTCCTAGTTAAACAGATTCGTTTACATCTTGTGAAATAAAAAATAAGTGAAAATAACTATATAAAATCAGGCTTACAGCTGGACAGATCTTCTTGGCAATGGTCCAGGCATTGAGCGGGGGTGTTGTCGGGGGGGTGGGGAAAGCCCCTCCAGCTGAAGGATTCTCAGGAAGACCAAGATGACTCTGTAGGCTCGGCCCAGAGAGGGGCCTTGGGCTGCTGTCCTGACTGCTGTCTGTCCCTGGCTGTCTGTGGGGAGGTGGGCTGTCTTCACATTTCAGATGAGACTCTCTACTGGGAGGGGTTTGGGAAGGGGTGGGGGAGGGAATGGAAAGTTGCTTGGTAGAGGAGAAAATGAAGTCAGTTCAACATTTCACCCATAGGTAAAAAGCATAACACAATAAGTCAGGGACCCTCTAACTAAAAAGCGAATAGTTGAAGTAGCATTGGAATCATAGTTTAGAGTCAGAGTTTGAGAACCATGGATCATCTGGTACCATGCTCATAATACAGATGGGGAAACCAGCCACGAGGTGAGAAGCAGCATGAGAGGGAGACCCGTAACTCGTCTTCCCAAATCTGGCACTTATTTATGAGGTGACTAAAGCTCACCCTTTCAGTGAGACGACTTTTGAAAAGCTGCTCATTTTGTTGCATATTTTTGAGAAATACTTTTCACATTGCCCTGACTTAGCCAACACTTTCTGCAGTACTGCCTTATTTCAATGGCAGAAAGGCATGTTCCTAACCTCGGCCAGACATGGCATGTAATATGGTGGCATTCTCTATGGCTGATCGTACATAGTTTGCCTTTCCCTAAGCTTTGGTAAGCAGGGGCTTTGGTTACCTTTTCACTGTGTCCCCATCATATTCAACTGCTACTTATTTTTGTTAATTACAAGAAGTCACCAAAGCCGTGATTTTTTTTTTTTTTTAACCCATGAATTCTGACTTGGATATGGCTCCACATTTCTGCAGTTGAGTAAATTTTTTTTATTTAGTTGATACTCATGTTTGTTTAAAATGTTCGTTGAACACTTGTTCTATGCTGTACTGCATGTATATTACCTTCTTCTCGTGTTCCATTGGTTGAATTGTCCTGAGCAGGGCTTGGCAAACTATGGCCTGTGAGCCAGATCTGGCCTACTGCCTGTCTTTGTAAATAAAATTTTATTGGAAGACAGTCACACTCATTTGTTTGCATATTGTCTATGGCTGTTTTTGCACTACAACGGCAGTGCTGAGTAGTTGGGATGGAGACTATATGGCCCATAAAGACTAAAATATTTGCAATTTGGCCCTTCACAGAATATTTTGCCAACCATGGTCTTGAGTGTGAACACTCAATTATCTGGCTGGCTTCATAAGAGAGCCAAATAAAATAGATGACACTAAATTAGCCACCCTGAGTGCTTCTCACTCTCAAGTGTTTGTGGCCACGAGTCACAACAATGGCACTAGGCAGTGAGGAGAGACCTGGCAAAATAGTCTCCTAAGAAATACAAGCCTTCTCCGCATTCATTTATTTTCAAGTCCTGTTCCTAGAACCATCCCTAATCTGTACTAATACTACAAACTTGTAGCTTTTGCATTACGAATTTATTGTTATTTCTTTTACCTCCTTTTTTTTTCAAGGAAAAGGTAATTAGGCTATAAACAGAGGCCTGACAACTAATTTCAGTCAAGGCAAAATTAATACAAAGCAAGCAGATAATTTCAGTCACATGAAATTAAAATAGATATTTTTTAATGACATTCTAAGAAAAATCCAAGTCTATTTTTTTCCCTTTGTTTTCTCTTACCTCACCCAGTTCTCATGCAATCCCCTACTTGTGCAGGTAGTGACATGTGCTAATTTAGGTGAACTACCAGCCCACGGCTATAGCTGTCCTCACGGCTCCTTCTTTCTGTCCTCACTGTTGATCTTTGCATGGAGACCTGCTTCTTCTCTCTCCTTCTCAGGGATTCCCGCACACAGAAAAGACAGGACATTTGAGGGAAAGGTAGTCACTGCCCACCCCTTAAGTTTCTAAATTTTCATGGACATTAATAAGAGCCCATTCGCTAAATCTGTTTTAGAACTTCAAGAATGTAAAGGTTAGTGCCACCGTGGGTGTGTGGGTGTGTATTTCTGGGGGGAGATTCCAACCTTGCTGTGTTCTGTCACTCCAAGAACATATTAAATATGCATCTCAATGTCAGCAGCACCTTGAGATGCTATCTCCAAAATTATCACCTGCCTTCTGAAAACCATAACCCTAAAAATATTGATTGGTTAAAAGGCAGGATCTGAAGGAATGAGCCAGTGTCTCTGTGAATTATCCTAATCAAATAAGGTTAGTATTAACCTAGATACTCACTGATCTGCCAGTATTTGGTTTGAAATGTAGGCATCTCAACTGAAGTTATGTGTTTCATTCTTTTGAATATTTCTCCCAGACATTTAAATACATTACCACTAAGCCAGAACCAAGAAAAGCATAAAAAGCATTTTAGGGAATAAATTCAGCAAGTTTCCATTTGTACCAGATAGTAAAATTGTTGACATGCATTATGAGGCATGTGTATTTTTCAGCCTGTCAGGTCTCAGTCACGTGCTCCAGGTGGAATATTTTGGCTGCTAAGGGTTACGCAGGAAGGTCTCAGACCATGTAGGTAGTAGTGCTTCCTAATAAAAAGAGAATTTCCAAGTCACCTGGCTGGCTATTTAGGCAAGTCAGAAGAAAAGCTTATTTCATTAATTATGCTATAAATGTAACTTCGCTGAAGGGTAGCCAGCTAAATATAAGATGAAAGAGCTGGTAGGGATTCTCTCCATTGAAGTGTTGAGCTTTACGCAGTTTTATTTAGAGGCACTTCCATTACTAAGGAGGCTATGAGTTGATCGACTGTGTCTTAGAATTAACTACAGTGGTGAAAACACAAATTGCAAACCAGCATGAAGTCACAAAGGGAAGGGAGAAGAGAGAAGAAGTTAAAGTCGGGGACTCACATGTACTCTCCATTTTCCTTTACAGAAATAAGTGTCGGACCAGCTGCCGGGAGTCCGACGTTAGCCGGAGCGAGCCTAATTACTGGTAGGCAAGAGGGCCTGATGCGACGTGCTACACGCACGGCCTTCCTCTCTGCTCTCGTTCGCTTCTGGTTTCAGAGGAGCCTGGAATTTTGTTGGAGGGAAACAATTGCGTTCCCTCTGCTCGATATGCTAGGATGAAATATGATTGGTAAGGAAAGAGAGGACCTGGCCCGGAAAGTGTCTTGGCCACAAATTATTTGTGTGGGCACCAGAGGAAGGTTCCAGTGCTCTACTGTGTGGACAGAGGGGAGGAGGCCACGAGGGCTCGGAGCGGGCTTAGCGCCACCACCAATTCTGAAGCCTTTTGTGGGCACCCCTCATTCCCGCCAGAGACTGTCAGCCCCAGCCTCGTCAGCGTTCCCTTTGTGCTTCCCAATGGAGAAGGCAAGTGCAGATCAAAATTAAGCTTTAATCTTCTCAGAGAGTAATACTACTGTTTTTTCCCCCTTTTCCTGATTCCTTGACCGATTTCTCTCAAGATTCAGGGCTCAGAAAAATGTTTAAGTTTCCCACAAATGGCTGGGATGCAATTTTTTCATGAAAACACTAAATCACAGTCTATCGACGGGTAATTCTTTGTACTCTGTTATGCACATCTCTGTGTTTCCTATGGTGACATCAAGACACTGTTGGTGACTAAATTGTTAAATAAACGCTGAAGATATTTAGCTTTTATTGGCGTTTCCTTTTCAGTTTGCCAATGATTCTACAACTGTTAGTTCTTTTGCTATTAGAAGATAAGCCCACAGCAGAGCAAACTTTATTCTCATTGCAGACATGAGGAAATAGATTCCACGGCAAAGATTTGACACAGGTTAGATGGCTGGTAGTTGCCAGATTCTTGACTAAAACTCCTAACTCTAGATTTGTAAGCATTATGCTACTGGATGGCTCTGCCCCCACGGGCCAGGGGAGACCATTCCTTCCCACCTCCAGGTTCAGTGATGTCATGTCAGTAGCTTGAAATTGGCCATGACAGCAGTGTTTACACCATGGAAATTGTCGAACGCCACAAATCAGAGAGAGTTGGTTAGTCACCTCCCAAGGGAGTTGGCTGTCGACTCTCTATCGGCATACCACCGGTTAGAAATCTGGGCACTCGGCAAAAAACTCTTATCCAGGTTTCTTCATGTTTAGGATATGTTCCAATGTGCTTGATTTGTACGACAGTAAGTTTCTTTGTAAAACCTTTTAAGTATATCCTTTTGCAGTCTTTTGAAACTACACTTAGGAGAACATCAAAGTATCTTCTTGGAGAGGGAGAGCGAGGTCTGGGAATAAAATTAGCTACCTGTTTAAGGCTATGGGTGTTTGTGAACATGCAAGTGTGCTTTAAATTACACATAATTTTAAACAACTGTGTAAAAAGAGTTTTAAAAGTTTAATGGTGCTGAACCACGAATAGGAATTAAAAATTGAAAAGGAAATACAAAACTATACCTTGTTTTTCTGCTTTAAAAAATAAGTTCCCTTCTCATTTGCAATTAAGATGGAAGAATTTGCATAAAATGTGTAAAATTAGAGATAATTGAACTACAGTAGCTATAAAAGTAGCTTTTCCGCTTAAAAAATAAATCAGATGTCCACTAAAAGGGTGTAAGAGCCATGCCCCCCTCCCCCGCCTCCCTCTTGCATTTGGGTCTCTGGTATTTTTCACACTTTTATAGCTGATTTTTATTGCCAAACAATCCTTGGAGTTTGTGGCAGTTCGGAGACAGCAGCAGGCCCAGGCAGGCCTGTTAACTCTGGCATGTTAAGGACCCTTCAGAAGATTTCAAATCTAGCCTCAGCACCCAGGTCAGTAGATCAAATCTAGGGAGACCTTAGGGAGGCTGCAAGTGGGGGTGGGAGGAAAAGGGAACATGGGGAGAAAGGAAGACAAGAAAAGCCAAAGTACGGAAATGCCTTTAAAGTAAACATCAATAGCTGTTTTTGTTTCCCCCGAACCAGCATTTCCCCCAGGGAACCTCCAGTTGAAAAGGGCCAGTCTGGAAAAGAGTGCGCCAATGATCAAAGTGGCCACATATGATGGTCCCAGACTGATGCCTGTGTTCCCACTGAAGGAGACTTTCTTCCCGGGATGAGATCCAGCCTCCGCTCTAAAGGTAAGCTAGGGAGCAGCCCTGAGTAACTTCAGGAAACACGCGCTAGGCCTATTCCTGATGGCCCCCCGCAGAGGTGGGCTTTGCCTCTCCCATGGGGGCCCAGGCCCATGACGATGCACCCGCCCACGGTGCGCTATTTATTTGATGCTCTCCAGAGCCGTTTGTAATATTCAGTGTTGGTAGGGTATTCTTTCCGTTTGCCTCATCTGTCCTCTTCCTCGAAACCATAAGCACTTCAGGGGCAGGACTACGCCTGTCTAAGCAGAGCACTGGGGGCGGGAGGGGAAATTTCACAGAGATGAAACGTGATATCGAAAGTGCCCACGTGGGGGAAAATGTTCAATTCTCAGAAATGTGACAAAGCTCTCAAAGTGGTATAAATGGAAAAATGCTAGTTGTAGTTCTATACTTTCTGTGGCTGAGTACAAAAATCACAGTTTAAAAAAAAATCACCATAATAAATAAAAACAAGGAAAAGCGGCCTCTCCAAGAGCAGTGAGATCTCTCAGACTAAGCCATTTTTTCTGTGACCCTCGAACATCTGCTCATGCCACACCTGTGCATTATGCAATGGATGCCAGGGCATCTAGGAGGTATGTTAAAAATGTTTGTTGATTGGATTTGACATCCTTTATCCTCCGGAACCCAGAGCCTTCACGGTCAGCTCTGTCTGGAGAGGCCTTTCCAGCATAGATCTGTGCTGCTAACGCTCCTACTCCATCTACGTTCCATCTCTTTAAGATAAATAACAGGAAAGATCCTGCAGTTCCCTTAGCTCGTACCCTCTCTTTGGAAGTTATCAGCTGCTTTAATATTAGGGAATATGCTTATTGATTTAGTGCGTACCCCTGCGTGGTAGTTTGCTTGCCTTCAACTTGAGGCATCCTGGAGATGATATGTCAACTCATAGTAGCAATTCTGCTGGCATCAGAGGCCAGTGGGGGAGAATATTGGTAGGATGCAAATATTCTGAATCCCAGCAAAACTTTACTACCCAGAGAGCTGTCTTCTCCATTTTTCCGTTAGGCCAACCTAGATGTGCTCCCCGTTAGCCATGGGTATGTCCATTTTACTTACACCACGGCATGTCCATTTCCCAAAGAGAATCAACATAAACATAAAATTATTTTTACATATTCCATTTCCCATGTGAAGGTATGCGGCTAAAACCTGATTCATATTTAATAACACATATAACTACTGTGAATGGTGTACATTCATTCTTTATATACTCCAACCCAAAGTTCTTAGCACGCCAGGGTGAAGAAGTTCTGAAAGTGTTCTGTGAAGTTGCATCTTGAAGAATGAGGAATGCAGAGGGGCCTCTCAGACCACAGAGGATGGCAGTGCCGTGAATGACGTCTGGAACTGGTCATTGGCACCCGAGGGTGGAGAGAGCTGGAATCCACACCACCATTCCCTTCTTTGTGCATGTTGAGACCTCCTGTGACTTCAGAATCTTTGTCAGCATAGTATTACAAGAAGCAGTTAATTGAGGTTGGCCAGAGCAACAATGCTTCTTTGGCACTCTTGGTATTTATCGTAGGAGAGTATGGTAAATAGTGCTGGAAGTAGAATGTGCCACTTTCTGGATTATTTTCTTCTAGTTGATGAGTAGAATCTCTTCCAAACCTTGGGAAAGACTTGTGCTTTATAGATATTTTTTTTCTTCCTAATTATATTCCACTACCAGCTTTTCAGCCTGTTTACATGGGTATGTAAAAATACAGAACTAGCTTTCATTTAAAGCTAGAAAAAAAAAACCAAAAAGAAAAACATAAAAGTAAAATACATACTATAGGATCTTCAGAGCTCCTGCCAGTGGACCTCAAACTTGGATTTCAGTTTTTTAGCTCTCTACAAAGAATGGCCTTCACAAGCCCATCCAATGACTGCAACAACAAAGACAGGGCCCCACAATACTTGAGGTCATCGAGGGGCATCGTGGCACATTTGGGGCCACCTTAACTTCGTCTCTGTGCTCAGACTGTCCTTGAGTAATCACTGAACTCCCTTACCGTCCCATGGGAAATGACACCTTAATGCCTTCTTTCCAAATAGGAAACTTCCACTTTCATGGAAGCGATATCAATTCTACTCAAGGTAAATTCTATAATTTTTCAAGAATCTTTTGTTTAATATGGAAACTTCAAGCAGAGGACCCAGGGCATTTTCTTTCATCAACGTGATTCTAATTTTATCAGAGCACTAAAAAGAAATCTACTTGGTTTTTTCTTGTCCAGTACTCCACTTGCTCTGAAGCACATTCAAAAGCCACCTCTCTGATCTGAAGACGTCTCCGCAGAATTATGTAATTGGACCAACGGTTGCCGGTTCCCCACACTCTTGCTACTTCGCATTATTGCAGAGCAGACTACTGTTTTGCAGACCTTCCTTATTGCGTAAATGGCTACATTATCACTGTGTACACATTAGGACAAGCAAATGGGCCCCTTAAGGCAAATAAGGGTTCAAATAACCCAGACAAGGTAGCCCAACTGAATTGAGGATTCACCCTTGTTACAACCTCATTGCTTTATGGCACATGAACTAGTGGAAGGGACAGACTGCTTCAAGTGTGTTTCTACTGATCCTGCTGGCAAATCACAGCTTTATTACAGTAATGAGCCTGACCATATTTCTGTGCTTATGCATATTAGGCACCAAATGTATTTTCCGGCCTGCCAGCCTGTGGTAGTAACTAACACGAGCAATTTGTCCTGGGTTACAGTGTGTGTGCATGCATTAGGTATGAGCATGTTAGTTGCTTTGGGGTATAAAATACTACATGTTTCATCATGCGTATTTTTATATGCACAACTTAACTGTATGCAAAATAGCTTGGCAATTAACCAACACAACTTATTAGTTTACTACAAGATTATTGCATAAATATGTGAACTGGGGACAGCCACAATTTCAATTTGGCGATATTAAAAATTTTGTTGGATTATTAAATATCTGAAGAAATATCTCCCGCCTCTATGGTATAAGTGTTAAGGTTCTTTAAAAAAATATCTTGATTCTTCTCCCATTTTCATTTCCATAAATAACCCTGAGCAGGACCCTTTGCGGGAGGCTGTGGGATTTGAGCCGGTGAATTCCCCCATACTCATTGCGAGCTGACATTTGGCCTTTGACCCCATCAGCTTTCAGGCGAAGGTGAATGGTCATTATTGCGATTTCTTCCTCAGGATCACATTTTATGTATGCTAGTTATTGGGTCCAGGGTTATTAAAAAGGAACATCAGCATACTTCAGCTCAACCGCGAAGAACAGTGTATATGTTTCCTCTTTCTGTTGACCACTGGGATCGTAGAGCTCAGTGCTGTTGGCTTGTGTGACTGCCTTGGAGGCGTACAGGGCTTACTCCAAAAGCGCAGACACACGGAACCACCTCTCCCTGAACTCTTAATTAAAATGAACTCTTTCTCCCGCTTCGCTGCAAAACAAAGAAATGAACAAAACATTAAGTACGGAATACAGGATTGGTACAAAATAAAGGGTTAGCTTGGTGGGAGGCTGCTGCCAAGGGAATGGCTGCTCTTGCTACTTCCGCACGTGTCACATGTCGTAAGGTGTCAGAGAATTACTTTTTTCCTCCATTCAGGTTGGATTTATGTAAATGACTGCACAGGACAGGTGCCTTTATTTAGTTGCTACTAAAGCCGGAATCATGTTGTACAAGAGCTGATAACATGAAATAACACGAAATAAGTGGGCTTATCCCTTCTGAAGCTTGTTTTACAGTACTGGTATTTCTCTTTAGCAAATCCTGCTGCGTTTTTAAGTAATACGATAAAACAACATAAATGTCTTTGTGGCTAAAACTGATTGTTTCAGGAGGAACATGGCTGTTTTATTCTTGTCTTTTATCTCCTCTACACTGAATTTTTGAAAACATGACCAGCTCCCTGGCCCGTGTGTATATAAATAGGCTATTTGCGTAGAGACCCCACAATTATTCATGCATCAAAGAGAGGGAGAATGGGAGGGAACCCCATGCTGATAATAGCAGCACCCCAAATCAATATAAAACCAAGACCGAAATGTGCCTTTTGCAGTCCTGTCACAGATTAATATGGTTCATGATAGATACTTAGTTCTCTGACAGTTTCCCCTGCACCTTCGCTGGGAAGTTGATAGAAATTACTCCAGCTGAATGCTTAAAGCAGATGTTATCCCATTAATTAGCTCTGGACCCGGGTACACTCGAGACTTTCCCATTTTCAGGCCGAAAGGAATTGGTCCCAGTGAGCGTGCTCTATATCCACATTTAGTATCATCTCATAAACAGCAGTGAAAACACAGCAGGCCCTTGATGAAGATACATTAGCTTATTTCTAATTTAAAGTTATGTTGCTTAACCTTAATGTAATTGGTCACCGGTGGCCAACTGTTTGTATAGTGTGTTGATGACCAAAGAGATGTAATAAATTATAAAACTCTCTGCTTAAATGGAGGGAACGACTGTTTTGTTAAAAGCTTTGCATGTAATAATGGTAAAATAATTACACCTCAAGCCGAATAACTGTGAAGCTGTTAATACTAACAACAGAGTTGTTCTCAGGATAGCTCGGTTCATCCCCATTTAAAACCAGTACGTGAACCTGGCTCTTGTATTTAGCAAAAGAGTAACTTTGAAAGTTCAATCTCACCCTGATTAAAATAAATGGGTAAATCGTCCTGTTATCTTAGTTGGGAATGATGGTGATGGGTAGTAGGGTGGTGGGGTGAATTAAAATAACCAATTGCTATGGTTAACTAGGAGACAAAAAACACAAACCGGTTCGTAGTCACTGCCAGACACGTCTTTAAAGAAGACTTGATTAGCTGGTGGAAAAACTGGGATAATCATCAAATATGAAAGTAATTGACACAACTTTAATGTTTAATAATGAATAGCCCGCCAGAGGCAAAATAAAGGGAAATGGTCTTCTTTTCTCAGAACAAGTTCTGACTTAAAATTTCTTAGGCCAAATATAGAGAGCGATTGCTCGAGGTTTGTGAACTACAATTCCAAGATTATAATTAAAGTTATAAATATGGTTAAAATGAAATCACACGATTAACAATATTCAATCTATCAGGGGTAATGATATTCATTCCATAGGTTTTCTGTATGTCACTGTGAAAAATCTAGTCCCCCCTCTCCCTGTTAAAGGTTTGTGACTTATTTTGAAATGCAAAAGTGAAATAAACAGAGTCGTGCTTGTGTCTGGATATGCGTTTTTTTTTTTTTTTTTTTTCTGTCCTGGTTGGACTGTGTTCACTAGCTTCGCTGTAACAAGTAAGAAAAGTAAAGTTTTTGCTTTTCTCGAAAGATTGTCCTTTTCTCTAAATATTTGCATTCTGAATTTGGATCACCTCCAAAGGGTGCTCGCTTCACAATAGAGAAAAAGCACTTCTCTCCCTTCTCACATTACATTTCTTAGAAAGACCTTCGAATAATTTAAACTATTTACAGTACCTCCAGGTCATTATTTCCCCTGACTCCACTGAAATACCTTGGGACACTATTTACGGCTGACTTTCTGAGTTACCCCACAGGATCAGTTTACAAAATGAGACTTCACCATGTGAAAGTCATTATTTTGTTTAACACAACTCGTAATGTTAAGGGATTCCACCCCCCTTTTCTCTTAATTTGCCACTTTCACACAAACACTGTCATAACTGGTAGTGTCAGTTATGAAAACGTCAGCAGCTCAGATATGAAGAGATGTACTCTTCAGGGCCAATATATCAGTATTATTTGGGGCTAATTCATAAAATCAAAGATATTGATCTGAAAACAACAGGAGAATTAATAGATTTATTTTTTCTTCCAGGAAAACAAAGGGGGGGGGACTTCCTATGCAATGAACAATTCTGCATTATGGATAATAACCTAACAGATACTTCCAAGCAATCAGAGGACAGTGTTCCATGCCACGAAGACCACGCTAATTGAAGCTGTAAAAGGGGAAGTCCCCAAGTTTGTACAGAAAACAGTTGTGCTCTGGGAATAAGTTCAGAGCTACCCTTCTTAATGGTAAAAATGACTCTGTGGCTGTTCCAACTAAAAATCAATGTGGCTCACAATTTTAATAAGGAACATGAATCTGAAAACGTGTTTAGTATCAGGTTATATAAACACACCCTAATGAGATACCATAAAATCCATCACATTAAAGGCTGGTTTCCTGCAAGGTATATTAGCTAAAAATGCTCCATATATTAGGTCAGTATACAACGGAACACATAATAAAGCAGCTCTGTCAAGATAAGATGCATGTTTTACCCCTTAAAACTGTTATGTTTTGCACATTTTATAAGGTTCCTTGAATACATGAATAAGATAAGTTATTCCCATCTTTTTCTTAAGCAATCTCAGAAATGGCTCTGACCTGAAATTGGAATTCTTGTAAACACCCATCCGAAGAAAATGTGTGCGGCTCTGTCTTAAAGAGACGGTACATGTTTAATTATCCCAACTTCTTCTAGCAGAATACTATTAACGTGCACATTAGCATCATCTCATTGGCTCATCGTGCGGCTCCGCCTTAGGGGCAACAGTAGGAGCTAATCTTATTGCTCCCATGCGCATAATAATGAAATTTGGTCTTGTCTCAAGGCAGCGTTCTTTGGTCTAAAGTACAGCTGGAGACATTACCGTTCTGGAAAATTTCTGACCGATTCCTTGTCAAAGATAAAGAAATAAAATAAAATATAGTCCCAAACAACGACTGTGAAATATACTGCTTTTACCTTGAGTATCGAATATTCAGCGATTAAAGATACGGACGACTTCATGTTTGAATAAAGACAGGAGTGGAAGCTACATTAGTAGATACCCATGTTTGTATACATACCAAGGAGCACACCCCACATGTAAACTCCAGATAATCAGCGGATACCAATGCAAGTTCTGCTTCTGAATGCTATCTTCGGCTGTGTATAGGTGGGTTACAAAGAAAGCAAAACCATAGAGAGAACCCTTTTCCTCGTGTCTTTTTCATCTGTTTGCCAAGAAACAATGACAAGATCTCATGGAATATAAAATACCCTTGCCTTTTTGCATGCAATGTTGGAAAGCTCTAATAAAAGAAATATGCATACACCGCCTAGCACACACAGAAATACACGTGAATTCAAGGCTACTGAATTAAGGGAGGTTGTTCCAACATTTCCCCCACTGTCCATTATTTGTATTCAAGGTTTTTGAAATGACATTGTAATCTGATGATGCACCAGCCTATTATATTGTCTAGCAGGACAAATATCCTTGCGTTTTCTCTGTAGAACTAACACAATTTTTCCATGTCAGAGGTGCATAATATCCTGGCGGTCATAAGGAATGATGCTATTAATCCTCTTGGGCAATCTCCAGGTCTGATTATTAGGGAAATAAATTTGCATGCTGCATATGAGCTAGGTGAATCACCGAGAGCACAAATTATATTTCCTGACAGCAAGTTAGAGGATGGAGCCGTGTCGCTTTTTTATCTTTCCCCCCCTCTGAAAGCTATAGAATTTCAATTCATTACATGAGATTGGTTAGAATTCAAGTCTCTTTTTAAGTTGATATTAAGTTGAGTCTGTTATCTCTGTGAAGGCTGGTAGGTTCCCCAGAGTATCCACCTAATCACTACTTAAAAAAATCGAAACGTATAGTTAGTGTCATGATTTAGGTACCCGAGCTCCTTTATTTATCAGCACAGAGTGAGATAATTTCAATTTGAGCCTCCATAGCCCTCATGAATTTAACTGACTTGAAAGCTTTTCACCCCTGCTCCCTTTCTCCACACCCCCCCCCGCCTTTTGTTGCATATTGTAATAATAGTTATTCTGGGCACCTTCCTTTCTGCCATGCCAAGCATTGCACTAGGTTCCTTCCTCCATCGGAGAGACTCGATTCCCGCCAGCCAAGCTTGCGCACACAGCCCCGACTTCTCTCTCCACATCTGACTGCCTCCTCTTTGCCAGCAGTACTGCCAGACGTGTCTGCATTCAACATCCATGATGAATGTATTTTTATTATTTCCAGGGGTTGGCATCTGAGAAACCTTTTTGCATTATTAAATTTGAGCAGGGAGAATGATAGCAAATAAGAGCATAATAAATTGCTTTCTGTCCTAATGTATTAATTAAGCAGACATTTATTATAATGGTTGTTTTATGGACCCATTGTAAAAATGTATGATTGTGTGGTGATACTCTTAGCTGGAGCCACATATGGTGACTCGGGTGGATGGGTGGTGACGTTTGTCAGATTGGAAAGGGTTCACCAGGTCTGGTCTGCAAATTCACGAGGAAGCAAAGGGGCTGGTGAAACAGGATCGCTAGCATGCAAGCAGGTCAGGAATCCTTTTATTATTATCGTGGTTACGTGTAAAAATAAAAAAGACACATAGCACCCACAGTAAATACCTTCTGTTGTATAGTGCTTTATGGTTTTTAAGCTACATTTACAGATGAACGCACCACAAAAAGATACACTAGATTATAGAGCCTTCCTTCAATTCAAAAATGTGTCTTATTACCATTGTTTGAAACAGAAATATGTGTACGCTTTGGAATAATAAGAATAGTGGCAAATCGAGGAGGCAGACAATTTTGGAACACGTAAGATCTAAGTGTTTTAGATTATATTTATCTATTCAGAGCGAATCCACAGTGGCACAGCTCAGAGGGTTCTATCGTGGCCTTCTGATTACTTGAGCCACGGGTAATTGTCAGAAAAACAATTCTCTCTTTACCTTGCTTCTCCACGGTGGGTTAAGTGATTCATCTACCATTTTTTTTTCCCCAAATAAATAAACAAATAAATAAAAGCTTCCAGCAAATTCTTCCATCACTTTGCTTTCCCATGCAGTCAGTATGGTTCTGGTACAATCATTTTCAGAACAGAAACACCTACCATATCACAGGTGTGCTTTGTAGGCACATGACTCTTCATAGTCAGAAAAATATTCTCTACACTTAAGAAAAGGAAGTAACAGTTGGAAGGAATTCAGGGAATGTCCATGGGGAGGGGCGCCTGGGGTCTCAGGGGCTGTTTCCTGTCCCTCACGTGGGGGGCTACTTTTGACTTCAAATAGTAGTGTCTTTCGGTATTGTTTAGCTCCTGCCTGATGCTGGACATTGAAGCTGGTAATTAGACTTGATTTGTAACCAGCTCAGAAAAGGACATGAGATTAGAAGCTAAAAACGCCTACAACCAGTTACCGCAAATAACGCAAACCAAACCCATTCCCGGAGCTCTCTTAGACCCCTCTCCTCTGGAGTTCAGCCCTTGCGCTGGCTGCAAAGCAGGTATCAGAACGACTGGGGAGGGGAGAGGGAGAGATGGAGAAGGGACGAGGCTGGAATATATTGATCACCGAGCACATAGGACAGGCCTTGAGCCTGACCGCTAGACAACCATGGAAAAGAACCATAGAGGCCATGCAAAGTGCATCCATGAACCGGTAGCCAAGTGACACACAATCCTGAAAAAACGCTGCCTCCCTCTGCATGATGTGAAAATAGTCACTCGATTCAGTAAAAACACGCCAAGTTGACGAGAATCTTTATATTTAGAAAGTGATAAAATCTGAGTGATCTGAGTTTGCTGCTCTCATACCTTTTGTCCAGATATTATGTACAGGTTAGAGAAGGAATTTCCATTCCTTAATGGAGAGCACCCGGCTAGGCACCTTGTTTATGCTGTTTTCCATGGTCCACCCATGGCCTTACGTAGAGAGAAGGAGTGTGGGTTTATTTCAGGTGTGAGGATGCCGAGGTCTGAGCAGTTAAGTCAATACCTAAGTGCAGAGCTAGAAGGTAGTGGAGCTGGTGTCCCCATATGGTTCTGATGCCTGAAGTCTTGTGTTCTTATTCCTGGGCCAATGTTTCTCCTAGAGAGAGGGAGAGAGAAAAGGGAGAAGGAGACATGGGAAGAGGGAGGGAGAGAGAAAAAGAAAAAAAACGCTGGGAGGAGAAGAGGGACGGAAAGAAGGAGGAAAAGAGAGAGAGAGACAGAAAGAGAGAATTTGAGTCTTCTAAATGAAAGGGAGAGGGAGGTAAATTTGGTATGTTTTTCATACTTCTGCTCCAAACGTGAGCCTGGGTGCTCTGTCTTTACATCTACAAGAATCGCATGTAAACCGTTTCTCTCTGCTCTTGAGAAATAAAGGAAAGAGCTGGTCATCGCCTTTCTCAGAAGATTTCTCAGGCACAGAGTCTATGAAGCTGCATGTCTCTGGATGATGCTATTTGGACCCAGACAGAGTCAGATGTAAATTAAATCTTGATCTTTACTAGCTATTATGTCTTCCAGAGAGCCATTTACCCTTTTGAGTGTTCAATTATTATTATTATTATTGTTATTATTAATATTATTACATTTAATAGACTCCATTGTAAAACCTCATGAAGCACAGTAAATTCTTCCAGGTCTCTGGTCAAAATGCAAATTTGTATAGTCCAGACCATAAACCAGGCAGAATCCAATCCTCCTAGGTCGTTAATCGACCCAGCATTAAAACAGTACACTGATTGGCTGAGCCCAACACACTGAGTGTAAAACTCAGCGCTGAGAGTGGCAGTGATTAGCCTCTCGCCGTGATTGTGTGGAATCTGATAACACGTTCTACTATAATCATGGTCATTTCCATGTCTACATTTGTCCCGGCTGGTGCAGTGAACAAGAATTTTTACTTCCGTGTTTTCCCACGAGTCCCGTAATTACTCCAAGAGAGAAACGGTACTTTCATTGACATTTTACAGATGTGGAAACAGTGGCAGAGATTTGGAAAGACCTGCCCAATGCCACCACTAAGTAATAGAACAGGACCTGACACTCAAGGCCTTGGCCCTTTGTGGTACGCTTTCAGGTACCAGCATTTTGGATCTTGAACCTTAAGCTGAGGAGCCTAGAAAAAAAAAGAACGACATATTTTCTGCCACGTGTTTCAGCCAGCGTGAGGAACTAGAGAGCACCAAGCTTTGTGTAGGGTCTGGATCCACAAGGTAAGTTGATTGATATGTCTTTAAAAATTGCACAATTATCACAATGCTAATGCCACTTACATTTATATAGGGCTTGGATTCCAACCATAGCGCACTTGTCCTGAAAACAAAGGCTAGCTTTGCAGGATTTTGCCCAGGGCCCTGGCATCCACTGGGGAGATGGCAGTCTCCGGTTAGCTTCAGTGCAGTGACCTATCATGACAAAAAAGGAATTTCACACAGCCCAAGCCTCTGACAAAACAGCTCACCTTTCAGGGAAAATGTAATATTTTCTGATAAGCAGCTTATGCTAGTTTTCTTAGCAAATAGCCCGGAAGCGTTTCTGTCTATGGCATTTCTAGATGTGATAAGTTGAAGGGACCCCTTCTGACCATGCCATAGTCAGGCAGGCCCTTTTGGTTCAGGGGACAGCTATTTGGAAAGATGTAAACATGTGGCAATTTGAAAATGATATAAAGTAATTGATCACAGAGACAGCCCAGAGCATGCATTGTTAACAGAAATACATGTCCCTGTTTATGGAGTTGTAAACAGAGGAGTGTATATTTATTGTTGGAGGTAGAGGCCGAAGCCTGGGGCAAGATTAGGTCAAAGCCTTGTCACTTTTGCACATGGGCATGCATAAAAGCTATGCACATATTTTAGTAGCCGTGTTTTCTAACGCACGTTCAAAGAACAAGGGACAGGGACTAGACCTTCCCGTTCTGGGTTTCATTTGCTCGACATGGCAACTTAATGAGGTGATACCATTACCGTTTCGTGAATGAGGAACCAAGGGCCAGGAAAATCTAGTAGGCCACGTTAGGAAGCTCATTAACAGCAAGAGTTACTGTTTGAACTGATTTCTGACTCCAAAGCCCAGGGTCTCCACCACCCCATTCTCCCTCCAGAACTGAAAAAGCGAGGTACGTGGTGGGGCCCAGGGCTCACCCAGATCTGCTCCTTGGTATGAAAACCTAGGGTTACGCCATCAGACCCGAGCAAGGACGGGCACCGTGATATTTTGTCCCTCTCTAATTATACATCAAAGAAAACCTGAGGAGGTGCCATATCTCCTCCCGTGTCTGAGTACCACGGGCTTGGTCAGGCTCTGGTAAAAGATGAAGACAATCCTTCAGGGAAATTTCCAAGTGACTTACAGCCTTTGCATTGCAAAGAATGCTACGGTGCCTACAGAGTTTGCTTTCATAAATTTGGTTGCACGCTATTTTGAGGGAAAATGCATCCCATCTTCCCTTTACCTTGCAGGTATTCGGGAACTATTAGACCACATTTTAAAATGAATTGTGTGCACTGATGTTAGAGAGGGTTAGACTCTCTGAGCTGCCACCAGTGACATATGACTACAGTGACAGACAGTCAGCGGTATTCAAACTGAATTAATCAGAAAACACAGCCTACTTCAATGTGACGTTTAGAAGGAGGAGGAATAGCTACTTATTTACCAAAGGGATGTCACTGAACCATCTTTCTATCTGGAGATAGCCTATGGCTACAGAATCCTTTCAAACCAGCAGTAGAGCGAGAAACTACACTGGGAGCCAGGCCTTTCAGGCCAGTGGCTCTTGTTCTCTTGTCTCGTTCCTCGAGCCGGCTCTGGGTATTTCATTTTGGGCAAGGCCGCGAGATGAAGTGGGGGCTTTGTGTGCCTTGTATGGAGACCGCGGGGACACAGGGAGCCTTTGGAGTTGGAGGCCCTTTCTCTGATCATTCTCCAAAGTGAACACGCACATGCAGCACCCTGCGAGGAAGGAAACGTGCTGCTAACGGCGATCGTGGTACCTTAATTTTACAAATATGTGATGCTAATTATGCAAACAGGTGAGAACTCTGAAATCTCTTCATCGTGCGTGTCATCCAATGGAAATATTATGCGGCCCGCCGCGACATTATGCAGTAATAATGTTATTTCACACCGGCTAGTTGACAAGCGGGGGCCAACGCTGTCTATCAAACAAAACTGTTGTGCCAGATTGTATCTTGGCGATAAGAAGAGGAGCCACTCGGAGTCTGTTTATGTATTAATCAAGGCATCAGACTCACATCAGACCTTCAGATACATCCTTTACTAGAAAATATGAAACTCTTCTGGATACGAGGTGTCTTAGCTAGAGCTGCTGCAACAAAACATCATAGACGGCTTAAACGACAGAAATGTGTTTCTCACGGTTCTGGAGGCTTTAAGTCTGAGATCAGGCTGCCAGCGCGAGCACGGTCACCTTCCTGCTGTGGCCTCATGTGGCAGGGAGGGAAAGAGAGAGAGAGAGAGAGAGAGAGAGAGAGCTGGCTCTAGTGTCTCCTCTTATAAGAACTCTACCCTCATGATTTTATCTAAATCTAATTATTTCCCAAAGGCTCCATCTCCAAATACCATCACATTAGGGGATGGAGTTTCAACACATGAGTTGTAGAAGCACAATTCAGTCCATAGCACCAGAGAGTATGACTGATACCCCCTACCACTACCCCCCCCCACTCCTCCTTTGCTCACAAACTTCTATTTAAGCTCCAAGTTAAGTAAACGGTATGGAGTTCTTAGAGTTGGTCCCATTTTTTTCTCAGCATAGGAAATCATCTGGCTGTAACTCCCCCAATTGCGTATGCTCCTCACACTTCCACAAGTGAGACAGACACCACGCAAATTCGTCATGAAGGCAAGCACACTACTACACTACTTTGCACCCAGGACCAGTTAGGTGTGGTAAGACTTGTGGAATGGTTATGCCACTTGTCCCAATAAAAAGTGCTTTGCTTCTAGAACAGATCCAAAATGACATGTGCATTTTTACACTAAGTCACCACTCCTCCTTCCTACTTAGTGCTTACCAGATACTCTCAAATTCCAACATTCTGTAATAGTCACAGTGGGTAGGAGTATTCAGATCTCAGTGCCAGAAAGGTCTAGGATTCCAGTCTGAAACCAAATCTGTGACAACATCTGTTGGACACCTGAAGGTGACACCAATGATTTTCTTCACCCAGTTAGTGTTGGAGTATTTCAGATGAGTGGTTGAACTAAAAGTGCTTTCAGTCCTTAGGTGATACATATCTAGGTGGAAATCAAAGGTGAAATTCTTTTCTTTCCTTGTTTCTATCTCTTCCTCCCTCCCTTCCTCCCTAACTCTTCTCCTCTCCTCCCTTTTTTTTTTTTAATTTTTTTTTCAACGTTTTTAATTTATTTTTGGGAGAGAGACAGAGCATGAACGGGGGAGGGTCAGAGAGAGAGGGAGACACAGAATCGGAAACAGGCTCCAGGCTCTGAGCCATCAGCCCAGAGCCCGACGCGGGGCTCGAACTCACGGACCGCGAGATCGTGACCTGGCTGAAGTCGGACGCTTAACCGACTGCGCCACCAAGGCGCCCCGTCCTTCCTTCCTTTCAAGAAGCTGTAAAAAATCTGAGGGGTTTATACCACTGAAGGAAGAGATTATTGAGTAATTACTAGCCACGACTGACTTGTTAAGAGCTTGGTAGAACTTAAAGGCTGAGTCTACATAGCACAACGTGAAGAGGATATTTGGTAATTATTATTTAATTTGAGCAATCTTTGCCAAGAGGTCCTTTTACAATTAATTAGTCTTCATTTAAACACAATTTCATAAGTGGACCTCCAAGTATCACCTCAGGAGTAAAATGCAGTACCAATAATGTTACTTTTATCAGGAAATATCATAATGGAATCTATGACATGGCACAAATAATTATCTATAACCCAAACAAAGCAGTCCTTAATGTTCAGAATATCAGTCCTGTGTTTCTCTTTCCCTGTCTCTCTCTCTTTCTTTCTCTCTCATTCAAAGAAAGAACATTTTTGACACCTATATAGAAAGACTTAGTAAAATGTTTCAATTAATGCAGAGTGGTTTTGCTGTGTGCCTTGAACTTAGAAAATGCTGTTAGGTAAACTTTTCAAGGATTTATCAGGGAGTTTCTTCCATAAGTTTGTAGTATAAACAAGGACCTTTCAGTCTGATTTGGAGGTGATGCCAGAATGCGAGCAACAGTTCCCTTGTATATATTTTAATTTGGCTCAATTCATTTCAACCACCTATAGGTGACACGCACTCTGTTGCAAGCACTGTGCTTTATAGGTAATTAGCTCCTGCTAGATAGCAAGTGTTTTACAGACAGGAACCAGATCTTAATGGACTTCGTGTTCCTGATGCCTAGCAACGATAGGCAAGTGTGAGCGAGCACAGTGTATTTGGGGAACACAGTCCTGGATGAGACTGGACAATGAGTAGGAGAGTACCAGGATAGGGGACCTGATCATGGTGGGTCTTGAATACAGCCAAGAGAGTCTCAAATAATGACATAGAAACCAGAGAACGTTCCTGCAGTAAAGACTTTAATCCACATAATATCCATGCTATTATCTAGTGCAATTTATCCAGTTGGCAATTTTTTGTGTCTGTAAAGAGTGAAATAGTAAATATTTTCTCTTTTGTGGTCTCTGTTGCAGCTACTCAATGCTACAGCCATTATAGCAGGAAAGCAGCTACAAACAATATCTAAGCAAATGGACCAGGCTGGATTTAGTCCATGGGCTATAGTTGGGCAACTTTTGATCTGGTTCAATGTTTGCTATTTTTTTTTCTAACAAAAGAATTTTTGACTGAAGTTTTATGAATGACAAGAGCAGTCCTTAATGAACAGTGTTATTAGTGTTTTTCTTTATCACACGCACAATGTATGGATCACCAAAAAATAAATGACAGTAGAACTCAGAAGTCACCATAACGCCAAAGCCTATGTTTGTCATGCTCAAGTGGAATTATAGGAATATGGATTGAATGGTGGAGTGAATACTGCAATGATCTTATCGAAAATAATGTTCAAACAAAAAAATTGAATTTCTGTGACCCGGTCAGACTAATTTCAAGTCAAAATATCAAGAAACCACTCAATTCTCCTGAGACATCTGTATCCACTTTCAGATGACACTCAGCATGAAGACAAAGACGAGCTGAGATCTTTGACCCGTGCCAGGTTTCCTCACACATGAAAACTTGAGTCACAAAAGGTACCTAGTAAGATTCTCAGGTGAGCCTCCTGCCGTTCCTGTCAGGTAATGAAGGGATCCGAACCCTGGACTGCATCTGCGTTAGGAAGTACCTCAACCAGCTGGTAAGAGTTTTTCAGAGCACGGTTGTAGCCCTTGGAGTCAAGTGTAAACAAACACCTGGAACTTCTACCCCCTTCCACATACTACTGTTACAAGACTTTGTCACATTTGAAAAGATAGTGGTAATAATAACAATGGCCCAGCAAGAAGCTGACGGTAGCCCTTTGGGTGAGCGAAGATTGAGCTACAGTTTCCTGTGCTTCCTCTCCTCCACTGGCTCCCTGAGCATCCCTTCGCCCAGGCGTGATTTTTCTCTCTGTAGTAGTTTTTGAGTATTTGAATGGTAGATCACACACCTTTAAGGCTGTTATTTTCAAGTTTTAATAATGTTTTGCAACTCACTTCCTGTTTCTCAGCTGCCAACCTTGCCAGAAGCATTCCTTGTCAGGTACTAATTTGGGTGACGTGACGACCACTTGATCTAAATTTTTGGTGGGTAATTACTGAGTCAGAAGTGAGTAATTTTTTGATATCCAGTGGCAGTCAGAAAGGTGGGTATTTTACTACCCACTCATTAGAGATTCTCCAGTAGCGAAATGTCCTGAATTTTGCTCTGTTTGCAGACAGAAGAAAAATCTGACTGCTCAAATGAAAAGTAACTTCCTGCTTATCTGGCAGCACTTACAGGGTGTATTGAAGTTTTTTATTGTGAACCCGCTCCAGAGTTTCATTGTAGCTGCAATATTAATTTTGTATTGATCAAAGTCTCATGAAGTGACTTTCTCCATTTTTTGTTATAAAGATCTTGCATTTAATTTGAAGAATAGCTGAAGATATTTCAGTGATGAAGGATTTAAGAAATAGTAGAAGTCCTCACTGGTAAATCTTAGCACTTGAGAGTAAAGAGCACCATCCTTTCTGTGAAAGTGCTAGCCCTTTTCGTGTAATGCTTTTGAGTGGATACCTTTCATGTTTCTAAAATTGTTCATTTTCTTTTTCTACCAGAAGACATGAGCAATGGAAATGTTTTGGGTGAGAAATTAAATACCACTGGAACTTCAAGAAACTTCATGTACCCATTTATTGGAAGCAGTAAAATGAAAGACGCCATTTTTATTGTGGTAAACTTCTACTTTTAGTCACAGACATCAACCTATCATATGATATCCCTTTAACTACAGGCAGAAAATTGTATTGATGTTATATACACGCAATGATTTTTTTTTCCTTTAATAATGTCCTAAGATCAAATCACAACTTTTTGCTATAATTAGCCCAGTGCACATTTAGAGTTACATATTTTTAAATGCTTATTTATTTATTTATTTTGAGAGAGAGAGAGAATGTGAGCAGGGGAGGGGCAGAGGGAGAGAGAGAGAGAATCCCAAGCAGGCCCTGCACCCAGTACAGAGCTCGATGTGGGACTCAATTTCAAAACCATGAGATCATGACTTGAGCCCAAATTGAGTCAGATGCTTAACTGAGCCACCCAGGAGCTTCTAGAGTTACATCTTTATAACGCAGCTTCAATATTGAGAATTCTATGCACAGAGATCCAGTTTAAAAGTGAAAAATTGTCTAATTGATCTGAATAAATTCTTTTAGAAATATTGATTTGTGTTGAATAATTCTGTGTTGGTTTCCCATGGCTGCTGTGGCAAATTAGCACAAAAACCTGTGTGGTTTAAAGCAACTGAAATTTATTCTCTCATAGTTCTGGAGACCGGACGTCCAAACTCTATATTGTTGGATCTAAATCAAGATGTCAGCAGGGCTATGCTTTCTGTGGAGGCTCTAGGGATAACCCCATTCCTTGCCTTTTCCAGCTTTCTGTGATCGCCAGCCCTCCTTGGCTTGTGGCGGCCCCTCCCAAATTTCTGCCTCCATGGTCACATTGCCTTCTCATTTTCCATACGTGTGTGTGATCTCCCTCTGTGTCCCTCTTATAAAGATACATTTGATTGCATTTAGGCCCCACCTGGATAATCCAGGGTAATCTCCCGATCTCATTCAGACCATTAATTTAATCATATCTGCTAAAAACCCTTTTTTGATATATAAGATAACTAACAGGATCCAGGGAATAAGATGTGGATTTCTAGGGGGAGGGTGTTTGGTACCTGACTCCAAATGCTTACTGAATACTGATACGGTGCAATACAGAATACTGTCTACATCCTGATTGCAGTACTATCTTTTACAGGGTTTTGGACAAAGTAAAACTCACTCCCATTTGAGAATAACAAAGGTTGTTAAAGAAAGGGAAGTACAAATTATGCAAATAGGTATGGGTTTAATGTTTTTTTTTATTTTTTAATTAAAAAAAATTTTTTAATGTTTATTCATTTGTGAAAGACTGAGACAGAGCACAAGTAGGGGTGGGGTGGAGAGAGGGTGAGGGGGACGCAGAATCTGAAGCAGGCTCCAGGCTCTGAGCTGTCAGCACAGAGCCGAACATGGGGTTCAGTGAGGGGCTCGAACCCACGAACCGTGAGATCACGACCTGAGCCGAAGTCAGATGCTCAACCGACTGAGCCACCCAGGCGCCCCTGTTTTTTTTTGTTTGTTTGTTTTTTGTTTTGAGAGAGAGAGAGAGAGTGCGAGTGGGGGAGGTCCTGAGAGCAGGGGAGACACAGGATCTGAAGTGGGCTTCCCACTGACAGCAGTGAGCCGGATGCAGGGCTCAAATTCGTGAACCGCGAGAGCATGACCTGAGCCGAAGTCAGATGCTCAACTGACTGAGCCATCCAGGTGCCCTGAAAATGGGTATGGAGTTGAAGGCAGGAATAAGGTTGTGAGAAATGCCTAGTGAGTGGAAGATTCGGATGGAGGCTGTAAAAAGAGGGAAGCTTGGCATGTAGATTGGGACTCTGGGTTTGAACCTTGGGTTCTAAAACCAGATTCTTGGATTTGAATCCTCACTGTTTTTTCCCAGATGTGTGCCTTTGTTCGATCTCTCTGTAAATCAATTCTTTCATATTTATAATGGAGATATGAGTAACTCATAGGGGGTTTGTTATAATACTTAGGACACTTGGATCAGTATTTGCAAGATAGTAAAATATAAGTTTCTATTATCATTCTTAAATGTCTAACATCTCATGGTTATTGACTTAATTGCCCCAAATCCCTTCGGAAGTAGGTAGGGGTGCAAGTCTTACATGAGTTACTGGGAAGGACAAAGGTTTCTCAAATGAATCCTTTTCTTTATTAATCTCAGTCCAGCCCTATTCCTCACAGAGCCCTAAGATTAAATTTTAATGACAATATTCCGTGTGGTCTTTTTACCTACAGAAACTTCAAGTAAGGAGAGGGTAAATTTCAGTAATTCTAACATGCCATTCTTTCACGACTGTGTATTATAATCACTGCTATGTCATCATTTAGCAGTGAACAATCTTTCTTTCTTAGTGGTGTATGAAATAATGGCAAATTCTATAACCGTGGCCCTTTGGATTTGATGAAATGTGGGGTCTGTCTCATGATATAGGTGGGGAGACTGAGACGCTATGTGCTTTGTTCAGGTAAGTCAAAGATCCACGTTTAGTGATAGCATTCAATTTCTGACTCAGTTGTGTATTTTCTTCTCCAGACCAAGCCTCTCTGGTGGTTTCTAAAAGACCCTTCAGCTAGGGAAGAGGCAGCACGGTAAAGCAAAAAGAACACGTGATTCAAGGCCACACAGAACTGAGTTCATATCCAGACTCTGTTGCCTGCGTGATGCTAAGCAAGTTGCATGTCCTCTCTGAGCTTCAGTGAGCCCATCTGTTCAAAGGTGTTGATAATACATTTCTCAAAAGGTCAAGGTAAGCATCTCATCAGTTTCCTGTGGCAAATGGAGAAGGCTCACCAAATACTCCATCCGCTCCTTGAAATCAGGTAGTGCCAGATGACTAGCTCTGGCCCAAGGCACCCAAGAGCTGGTGTGCAATACTGTATCTGCCTCAGCCCCTGAGAATCTGAGGGATCATATGTTCTATAAGGGGCAGCTCATCCTCTATTTCCGAATAATTCTGGGGGACATATCCCAGCCCACCCTCAGACATTCACATGAGACAGAGCAGGAGAAAGAGGTAACCGTGTGTTCTGTTAACCTGCTGAGGTCTGGAGGAGGTTACTTATTACTATAGCATGCCATGGCTGCATCCATTTCACAATAAATGGATAACAAATGACCACAGACACAGCAGTTGAACACAACACACAGTTATTTCTGTTTATGCTGATCAGAAGTCCAGGTTTAGAGGGACCAGATCCTCTGTTTAGGGTCTCATGGAGCTGGAATTGAGGTTTCCGTGAGAAGGCAGGTTCTCATCTGGCATTAGAGTCTTCTTCCAACCTTACTGGCTGTTGAGGGAATTCATTTCCCCGAGCTCCGGAGACTGAGGTCTCATCTTCTTTGCTGGCTGCTCTCAGCTCCTACATTCCTTACCATGTGGTCCTTTCCACCTTCAAGTCAGCAACAGAGCGTCATGTTCTTCACATGCTTCGAATCTCTGGTTCCCTCTTCTGTGGCCGGTCAGAGGAAAGTTTCTGCTTTTAAAGGGTTCATGTGATTAGTTCAGAGCCACCCAGATAATCTCCTATTTTAAGGTTAATTGATTTGGGGCCTTAATTACATCTGAAAAATCCCTTCTCAGCAGTACCTAGATTAGTGTCTGTGTGTGTTCATTGAGGGGTGGGAGTCCTGGGGATCATCTTATAATTCTGCCCATCACAACAGGATATCTTAATTTACAGAATACCACCCACCTAACAGGTGCTTACTAAATATGAATCATTACCACACTCCGATTGGACATTTATCCACATATCAGTATTTCAGTGTATTTTTTATTTTTAATTCTTTTAAACAAGGAAATATCACAAAAACACATCCTCCTTATAAAGAATCTTAGTTCTTTAATTGTAAGAGGAAGAGAAGCTCTGTTATAAGTTTGGTGAGAATAATATCAAATCATTTGCTATTATTTATATACATGCATAAATACCTGTATTGAACAAAGAGTATGGCTTGGTGTGTGCATGTGTATGAGGTTTTGAGTGTTTGTGTGCATGCTTGTTTTTACATGTTTTTACATGTTTTTACATAAGCAGCATCACATGTTTTTACACACGTTTTTACACACGTTTTTACATAAGCAGCATCACACTAAATGTATGCCATGCTTGCTTTTTCACAGATGAGCAAATCTTCTAGATGTTTCCATATTAAAGCATATGAAACACATCATAGTCCACAGGTGTTCTACCCTATTGCGTCAAAGCCTTTTGGTAGGCACTTAGGCTGATTCAAACTTCAACTTCACAATAATTGCATAATAAACATTCATGCATAGGACTCTTTGTAATCATGTATGAAAGTTTCTCTAAGTTAGATGGTGAAAAGCGGATTTGCTGTGCTATAGCATACATATATTT
This sequence comes from Panthera tigris, assembly GCF_018350195.1. Lineage (NCBI taxonomy): Eukaryota > Metazoa > Chordata > Mammalia > Carnivora > Felidae > Panthera > Panthera tigris. The sequence continues at coordinate 76,785,544 of NC_056662.1, forward strand.
TTATTTATTTATGTATGTATTTATGTATTTATTCATTTAGAGTGAGCAAGCGTGAGCAGGAAAGGGGTAGAGGGAGAGGGAGAGAGAGAATCCCAAGCAGGCTCCACACCCAGCACAGAGCCCAATGCAGGGCTTGATCTCATTACCATGAGATCGTGACCTGAGCTGAAATCAAGAGGTCAGATGCTTAACCGACTGAGCCACCCAAGCACTCCAGCATATGTATGTTTTAAGTTGTGATCAGTGTTGTGCCTGGGTGGCTCAGTTGATTAAGTGTCTGACTCTTGGTTTCGGGTCAGGTCATGATCTCACAGCTCGTTAGCTCAAGCCCCACATTGGGCTCTGGGCTGTCAGAGCAGAGCCTGGTTGGTATTCTCTCTCTCTCTCCCTCTCTCTCTGGCCCTCCCCAGCTTATACTTTCTCTCTCTCTCAAAATAAATATATAAACTTAAAATAAATAAATAAATAAATAACTACATAAATAGTGATTAATGCTATAAAAGTGATCCCTTAAATTTCTGTAACAATTTACTCCCACCAGCATTGTAAAGGAGCACCTGTTCCACATACCCTCATTGATAATGTGTGTTTTTTTTTTAATTGGATTCTGAGTAAGTTACAAGGTATTGAACTGCTTACTTTCAGCTCTGTGACAACAAGTAGTCTTTATCTAATGTGGTTTGATTTCCTGAATACTCACCTCCTTACTCTTTCTTTGAGGTCTAAGAAGGACCCATTTCTGTTGATACTCTTTTTTATGTCTTTGAGTCTCCTTTGAAGTCATCAGCATTTTGGAAAGTCTTAGCCTGGAGATAGGAAAAAAGAAGGCAGTGGGAGATAATAAATTTAATTATTAATATAATAAAAACCATCATACTCCCCCCTGCCCCAGATGAATCTGATAATATTAACCATCAACTGTGCCTATGTGCATGTGCTGTGCCCATGTGCTTTCATAAAGATATCTGTAGCAGCAAACCCAGAGCCAGCAATTAAGACTAAAAGAGTGAGAAGCACTTTTGTAACATGCATCAAAGGCAGCATTAGCTGGTCCAATACCAGCCTACCGTTTGCTTTCTTCTACTAGTAAAACTCTTACAGTGAATATGGAATTAATGGGGAAGATATTGATTTCGGTTGTTAATTTGCTTTCAAAAATTGAGCTCCTGCAATCTTGGAAGAGTAAGTCTAAGACATATCTGTTTATCCATTTATTCCTATTAAAATGGCACTTCTAGAAAATATTATCTGGTATTAATCAGGTGAATGGTGTTATAAATGCCAGGGTTTATGTTTATTATACTTATTAAACTGGTCCTGATATCTCATAAAAATAAAATAAATGGCAGGGTTAGAAATGGAATACTTTGTATAATTCTTCAAATCTTTAATATTCTGTTTATTAAGTTTTTATTGAAATACAATACATGGAGGACAGAGTGAGTGAGTGGAGTCTCAGATCTAAACAGCAGCTGAGCTCTAGCAGTTCTAGGAGAAAACAGTCCGGCTTCTATTTTTTTTCCTATGAAAATCTCTTAGACTTCTGAAATCGCTCCATTCCTGGAAATATGCTTTTCAGAACTAGGAGGCAAAAGTCACCTTTTCCTTTAGGAAGTGCTTTTGTTGAAGAAGCGCAGGCTTCTAGACTTTCCCATCATCCAGAGCTGATTGCATTTACTGTTGCCGCTTTTGCAGAGAAACAGCGTCAGCCGTGGAAACAAGGAAGGGAAGAGAGGCTTATAGAAGCACACGGGCAGAGACCACAACCCCGGGAATTCTCCAGGACAGAAATAACAGTGACACCTGTGCCATCGTTCCTTCACCTAACAGTAACAGTGCTGAGCACGAGATATGCCCTTGGCCTGCACCATTTGGGGGCAGAGAGCAGGTAAACTGAAATGAGCGCCTGGAGGAGGAGATTCAAGGCAGGTCAGCTGAGTGGAAGGCTAGCTCTTTCACGGGCTAGAACACGGGAACCACCCTGTTGCTAAAACTTACAAGTAACTTTCGCTGTCAGGGAATCCAGCCCTTTTAAGTGAATTAACTCCCAATGCCTGCTTTCACAACTGGACAGTGATAATACCAATGATGTTTTTTATATCCCTTGTATATTAGAGAAAAGAAGCTAATTGTGATAAAGCAATTTGAAAGCTTCTAAAGCAAAGCAAGATATTATTAGAGCAATACTAAAGTATTCCATATGCACCTCGAATCTGAATGGTCACATTTCTTGTTTTTTTTCTAATTTGCATGTCAACTCTGACCTAGACAGAGGAATAACATGTAGAGGAGGTACACCAGGTAATTGCTTTCATGGGACAAGCAGAGAAATTCCAGAAATACCTCCAGTGTCTACGACTAGGTATAGAGACTTCAGAATCATTTTTTTTTTTGGTAGAAGTCATTGAAACCGTAAGGAGAAAAAGACCACATTCGCTAAGAGATAGAATATAGAGCTGGAACAGTTAAAGATGGACCTCGAGTCTATCAGCATTCAGCAAACTCTTTCTGTAAAAGGCCAGACAGTAAATATTTTAGGTTCTGCAGACCATACAGTCTCTGTAGTAAGTACACAATTCTGCTGTTGTAGTTGCTGCAGGGAAACAGCCACAGACAATACATACACAAATGAGGGTGGCTGTGTTCCAATAAAACTTCATTCGCCAAATCAAGTAGTGAGTAGGATTTGGCTGTGGGCCTTAGGTGGATGCTCCTGCTCTAGACTGTAAGCCTCTTGAGGACAAGGACTCCTATCTTCTTCATTAGGTGTCCCCAATAACCTATGTGACTGACAGATAGTAGAGGCATAATTAAAACTCACTGAATGAATAATAAATTATTACTTTTCTCTGTTTACTCATTCCAATTAAATTTTGTGTTCAGATTCTGTTTCAACACACTTTTTGTGGGTGCCTAAAATGTAACAGGCACTGGGCTATTTTATCTGACAGCTTTAACTGTTTTCCTTCTTGGCCTTATCCTTCTTTAACGTCAACTTATTTTTTGTTTTTGTTTTTGTTTTTATTTTTTTTCTTGTTGCTTCTGTTTAGTAGCTTATTTTGACTGTCAGAAATTCCTCAGAAGGGATTGAAAGTAGAATAAGCATATGTGAGAAAATAAACAATGAGTGTTTTATATGAATTTGCATTTTTGATGTATTTATTTTACTGAAATTTATCCTGTAAATGAGACATCATTCCCTAACACACATTCTATGTAACACCAGCCCTGCAAGATGCTTCTTGAGAAAAGGTGTCTTTAATCAAAAAAGTCTGGGAAGCTTTCTACTGGAAAGTCAATCAGCAAGGACACTAGGTCCTATGGTAAAGAGTCAAAGAATCCTGAAAAGTTTCCTTTCAACCCTTCATGGAACAGCCTGTGTGCAAACACCAGCAAATGCCATTTGGTGCAAGGTCTCAGCAGATACATGGGTCCCTTGTTCTCCCAGAGTCCTGTGGAGATAAGAGAGAGGTATACTGGGGCAGGGCGCTGCTGAATATACTGAGGGACTGTATTCCTCTAAAAGAATCTGCCACTGTATTGCTCTCCCTTTGCATGACGGAAGCATGAGAACAGCCTTCAGTGGGGAGAACTGGGCTCAGACACCTTGCAGTCTGAACTTGGACACCAGCCACCTGGGGGATTGCTGGAAATCCCAGTTGCCTGGCATCCAGAGTCTTAGGGTGCCTTTGGGAAATTGAGTCTCATTGCATCCCCTGATGCTGAGAAAAGAAGGAGCTTCTGAACCTTTGGGGCATTGTGGCTGCCCCTGCTGAGAGAGATGGAGACACTGACCCTGCTAGCTCATTTCAGGACATCACAGAGAGGGGTCTCATAAGTGCAGTTTTCCAGTGGTCTTTCGTCATGGAAACCCATCCTTCCCCTTTGTATAAGTGTGCAGGCGTGTTGTTTTGCAAACCCCTAGTTAATATTATATGGAGCCAGTGTTTTGTGGAGCACGCTTTGGAAATAGTCTATTAACTACTGTGATACAATGTGTTTTTTGTTTTGTTTTGTTTTAATGGCCAAAAATGTTCACTTTTCTCTGTATTCACACCCTTTGCAATGTAACTCTATGGCCTCTCCCACTGAAAAGTGGAATCTCTTTTCTCTACCCTCAAATCTGGTCTAATGCTGTGGGCTGCTTCTGCTAATGAAATTTGGTGGGGGTGCCAGTGCACCAGATCCGAGACTTTCACTCATTCTCTTGGACTGCCGTCAACATCATAAGTGTGGACTAGCTTACTGGGTGCTGAGATAATAGATGAGTCACGTCCATTGTCCCAGTCAAGAATTAGCCAACCATCAGATAAAATAGTGAGGCCATCCTAGACCAGACAGCCCCCAGAAGATCCCTACACATGCGAGAGATCCCAGCCATGACCAACACAGCTGATAAGAGTAAGCCCAGCAGAGGCTAGAACTACCCAGCTGATCTTCAGCCTCATGAGCAATAATAAGTGTTTAATGTTTGAAACCACTGAGTTTTGGGGTTCTGGCAGCTGTGGGCTATTGCTGTAATACAGCAACTGTCCCTGAAAGAGCTACTAATTTTTGGCCTTTTTATATTTCATCTCTTGTCTATGAAATTAAGGCCTAGGCAGTGACATTACTGAAAGAGAAAAGTGGATCGTACACATAAAAATGATAATCAATGTAGAGTATTATACCAAGAATATATGTGTTAGCAAAGGATTATTGTAGATGTATTGTTTTCACTCAACATAGGCAACCTTGTATAGTCATAGACCAATAATATGAAATTAGTGTGTGGGTGGGGGGCAGGGATCTCAATGGTCTAAAAGAACATATGCAGAGATTTTTTTCCTGCTTCTCTCCCACCGAGCCTTCCTTCTGACTGAATCCACAAGGTAGCAGAGAAAATCCACATGCGATCGGGGGACATTTCTGGAGATTTCTTTCTGCTCTGAATTTTTTTGACAACCTGTTTTTGTCTGGAAATAATAATGAGTGATAATAATAAGGAGGGGCCTTTTGTTGTGAGATTTTAAGCTTGAAAGGTAGAAGAGTCTTCTCAAATGGCTAGACAGATAAAAACAGTAAAACGACACAGTGGTACTCTGCTTCCCCCGCTCCTGGTTTCTGTCCAGGGGGAAAATATCGAAGCACAGAGGCCTCTCGCCTCTCAAAAAAGCATTCATGGGTAAACAAATTGGTGCCATCTTCCCTGTGCCCTGAGAAGCTGTGAGTGTAGCATGGGGAGAAAGGATCTATCTTCTAAAGCAGTAAAACAACTGTCGAGCTGCTCACAGAAGTCGGGGGCTCACTGGACCCACGGAATTCCCACACCACACACTCCAGCCTCTTAACTAGTGCCGTTTGCTGGGATGCGGCCAACTAATTGAATTTAAATTAATGATGTACATTTCGTTTCATTTAAGTTGTTAAACTGTATTTCCATGTTTGATAGTCATTTGCTAAATCTTGGGAAAACATTGCATATATAATAATATGCTTGAATCCCCTGTAGCATTAAAAAAAAAAAGCTAACAAGTTATATATGATTTACTCATTTGAAACACATCTGTATTTTAAAGAAACATTAGTATAATCAGGAGAGGGATTGGGTTATTGATTTGAATTCCAATTCAGATATTATTTAGGGAGCGTGTCTCAGAAACAAAAGACGTGCTTCTGTCTTTCTCAAAAACGGAGAGACGTTGGCTCACCTTTTTATAAAAAAGAAAAATGAGATGTAGAGAAATAAATAATATTTCATGACATAATCATTCTTTTTTAATTTAATCAGGCATAGTTCTTTTTACTTTTCTTTAGGTCTCTGAACCCTAAACAGCAGAGGTAAAAAATAACTTCCTCATAGCCAACTAATTTGAAAAACTAAATATGTAATCTTTTCCCAGCATAAATGACTTGATTCTTTGCACTTTGCTAATTTGGGAAAAAATGCAGAAGGTTGCAAAAAATTAATGAAGAGCATTTAAAGCAGATTTCTTGAATTTTTTCTCATTATCTTTATCTATAGTGAATTTATCACAAAACAAACATAGACAAGATGCTTACGTTTGGTTTATATTATATGTGGATATGCTCTTTCCTTATATATAATATTGTGGTGGAAACGACACAAAGCTAAGAGTGAGAAGATATGGATTTCTAGAAGTTAGGAACCAGGAAAGCTCAGGTAGGTTGCTTAACAACTCTATAAGTTGCTTGATAGTCATTCTAATATTAGATCAAAATATATAAAACTGCCAGTATATGGCCAGTTGTGACCAGAAAAAATTACACAAAATTACACAAAAATTTATATGATTTGACCTAATACCACTCTTATAGGGTTACTACATGAAATAAATTTTTTAAAAACATTTTGTAATACTATAAAATGTATGTAAATGCAAAAATATTAGGTTATCCCCGTGTGTGTGTGTGTGTGTGTGTGTGCGCGCGCGCGCGCGCGTGTGTGTGTTCACACAAAGGAAACCCATCTGGTACAGCTGTGATAATAACTGATACAGATAACCACACATTGATTTGCCTGGTTTGCAAAGAGGATTGAGGGCACCGGATGGCATGAGCCACCTTTTATGACGACTCATTTCGTCTCCATTGAGATGTCTGATATTTGGCCTTTACTTTAAAAAATATGAGTTATGGAGCGCCTGGGTGGTTCAGTCAGCTGAGCATCTGGCTCTTGATTTCCACTCAGGTCATGATTTCACGGTTCGTGAGTCTGAGCCCAGCATTGAGCTCTGTGCCGACAGTGCAGAGCCTACGTGAGATTCTCTCTCTTCCTCTCTCTCTCTCTCTGCCCCCCTCCCTCTCAAAAATAAAATAAAATAAAACTTACAAAAATATAGGAGTTAGGGATTGAAGAGCAAGCAATGGATCCATTGCCTCTCTGCAAGTCTTTCTGTGTAGACAGACAAATTAATAAACTGGCTTCTCTGTAGCCATCATTAGGATACAGAGACTTCTTCCTCCAAAGACATGTAAGCGTTTGATTCTGGTTCAAAGGCAGACCACGTTGGGTATTCACAGGTTACCAAACAGTGGACGCGCATGCATCTTCAGCCTTCTTTTGGGCCATGTATGAACACCTAGCCTCCTCCTCTCCCCCCTGTAGTGTGTCTGCTGGCCTCCCATACCCCGCACCCCCATCCCACAGCATGCTCAGATCCTGCTTCTCTTTCTTGCTAATTTAGGTGTGCTCAGCCCAGTGAGCCACAATAGTTCCTTGATTTGAGCTCCTGTGGAGGTAGCCAGCCCATCTGCACGGACAGGCTGAAGAAGGGGCACCGTGAACTGCAATGGTGGGATCGAATGGTTTCTTATGACTTTCTGATTTATGACTGTGGCCTGGTAACTTTACTTCCTGCCCTAAGATTATGTGAACTCTTGTGCACTGTTATATTTTTTCCTGATACCAGTCTGAGTGGGTTTCTTCCACCTTTAAACATGGGGCTCAGGCTCAGGGTGTTCCAGCAACACTGCTCTTGCTTCCACAGACCTTTGGCTTGTTTATGAATCACTAGACACCATCCTTCTCACTTTAGACTTAATACCTTGCTATCTTATGTATGTTATGTCCACATACAATGTGGTTTTTTAAATGAAACTTATTTATCAGGTTTATTTCAAGTGATGTTTGGTTTTTAATCAGAGTTAAGTTCATTAATCATGGATGGAACTAGAGTATATTATGCCATGAAAAATAAGTCAGTCAGAGAAAGACAGATATCATATGATTTCACTCATATATGGAATTTGAGAAACTTACATGAACAGAAGGGAAGGGAAGGAAAAATAAGATAAAAACAGAGAGGGAGGCAAATCATAAGAGACTCTTAAATACAGAGAACAAACTGAGGGTTGCTGGAGGGGAGGCTGGGGCGATGAGCTAAATGGGTGATGGGCATTAAGAGGGCACCTGTTGGGATGAGCACTGGGTGTCATATGTAAGTGATAAATCACTGGGTTCTACTCCTGAACTCAATACTACATTGGTAACTCTCTTGAATTTAAATAAATAAATTTTAAAAAATACTTGGGACAACAACAACAAAAAATTTTGGGATTATTACTGTAAAAAAAAGAATTTAATTCATTTCAACTTAAAAAAAAAAGATGTATGATTTTATGATTGTTAAAGCTATCCAAAGGCCTGTGCTATTTAGACCAGAAAGTTCCCTTCCAAAGAGTATTTCCAAGAACCTTTTGAGTAATTGTAGCACTGTTGCAATATTTGGATAGCTTCCCACACTGACAATTTTTTAGGTAGAAACTTTCCTTGGGCACACGAAAAAGAAAGTCACATTTTAGATTTACACCTTGAAATGCATGCTTTAAGGTATGAGTGATACTAATACCTTTTCCATAGTGAACCCCAAATCAGTGCTTCTTAAATGATGGAGTTCAACCCTTACAGGTGCCAGTGGCTTAAAATAAATAACCATAAATAAAAAGCAGAAAACCCAAATCAAATGTTTTTCCCCCAGTCTGGTTGCTTCCCAAAGCTGTAAGCAGATCATGTGGACAGCAGTGGATGCTGTTGAGCGTGTTTGGCTAGAGCCTCTTACAGACCTGTTTTATGTAATCCTGGCATGGATGTCCTTGCGTATTTTGCAAGCAAGAGAAGCCCTTATGCTGTAGGCTCATTGAAGGACAGAAGTGACACTGCACTCCAGGAGATATTTCTTGTTTAAACAAGTTACAAGAAGATTATTTGAAGGGTAACAGCCAGGTTATGTACCCCATAAAAGTACGAATGATTTACAAATATTTAACAAGGAAAAAACTAATTATGCCGCTCCTGTCACACAGAGGCCAGCCTCAGAAATGGTATAATCAATATGGGAATGTTAGCTGTAATACAGTCTGTCAGCTTTTTAACCAACCAACCAACCAAAAGAGAAAAAAAAAAAAGAATCAGAAAGTCTATAAACAAAGTTGAGGCCTCTCCTCCAGCCTCATGAATTTTGTGTATATAGCTGCATGTACCTTCCACATGTAAGGTATCTGAACATTCAGGAGTTATCTCCAAGGCCATCTGGGAAGACCTGAATGGGATTCAAAGAGAACTGTTGGCTTCACAAGGGGTCACTGTACACAAACTATAACAATTTTGTTCTCTGGGCCTGCGTTAGTGTTTTTGAGAACATTTTTTCTTTTCCACCAAATTAACAAAATTAACAAAATCCACTATAGGCTCAGGGAATTGTTTTCCCATGATGTACGTGTGTTTGAAGAGGTGCACGTCGCTTCATACTTTGCATGGTTTCATATATATCTATATAAATGTGATGATACAGACGTGTAGGTGTGCATCTAAGAGCCCAGGAAAATTGCCTCATAAAGAAACATCACCCTGGAATACAAACAGTACAAAAGTGGCTCTCAGAATCGGGTGAATAAGCGGGGAATCACATAATCGTCCATGAGCACAGCTGGAGTCAGACTGTATGAGTATAGTTCCCAGCTCCGGTCACTAGGTATTTGCGATCGTGGGTAAGACACACGCACTACGAATGCGTCCTCAGAGAAATAAAGCCAAGAGTGGGAGGTATTTTATAGGGTTATGGTGAAGATTACATGGCAAGTTTATAAGACAATCTCTAGAACATAGTAAATGCTCAATAAATATTAGCTATTACTATCAAACTAAACCCTTCCCCATTTGTAATTCATGTTGTCTTTGTCTTGCTAGCTTCCAGGTACAAATAGGGTCACGTTCATAGTAATGGCCCAAATTTTGCTGTTGTTTGCCAGCCAACGTTCCAGCCCTTGGAAACTAAGCACTCCATGAGATGCTCACGTATGTCCCTCTCTCTCTCCAGCCCCCGCCAATATTCACAGGTATTCCTGGACAGTTTCACATCAGCCCATGGAGAGTCTCTTACTTTTCTTGTTGATATTGGTTCAACTTAAAGCACCTGATGATGATGTGTTGCCATGGTACCTGCGGCCAAGATCTATGGGAAAGTTGAGGCCAATGTCAGGGGCTCTGTCTCCCTTCTGCCACCTCCAAAATTACCAACTGGTGAGGATTCTGGTTGAGGTCATGCCTGTTACTGTCCTCACTAGTTGGGAGCCCCACAGTGGAAATGTCTCTCTCCCCTACACCATGGCACATTTTATTACCAGGGCATTAAAACAGTTATGTGGTACTCCTGCACTCATGGTCCCTTCAAAACAAACAAACAAACAAACAAACAAAACAAAACGTCAACCTTTGCCTCAGCACCCTCCAGGAGGTGCAAGCATGCATTTGGAGGTTCCAAATAAGGACCAATATATACAATTAATACTCTGCTTTCCTCTCCATCTAAGCCTTTTGTCAGTCATCTGTACAAAAGAGCGCTCTCCCAGCCAGTTTTCTCAGGAAAATTGGTTGCTCAAGACCCTGACCAACATACCAGTCCTTCACACATGCACAGGCACATCTGAATACCGGCTTAGGCCCAATGGAGTCTCTCCTTTCTGTGATGTAAATGGCATGGAAGTTTTCTATGTTCCAACAGAATTTTACCCCATATGGTTTTGGGGAACATGATTTGACCCACAGCAAGTATTTGAGTCATTTAATATTGATGGTTATGACAGGGCTCCCCGTGTTACATGGTCGGAGATGGGAACCCTCATTGTTTCTACACATAAAGTTCTCAGAGTTGGGCCGCCTCTGATTTGTAGCTTTGTTTCAGTAGTTTGGGTTGGTTACCACATTTTACATTGTAATAACTTTACTTTATTGCTACTGTCACAACAAAGCAAAGCAGCTATTATCTTATAACAAACTAAAGCTACATTTCTAAACCATCGCATCTAACCAAACTACAGTGCTATAACACCTAATTTACAGTTTATTCCAATTGCATGGACACGAGGAGCATAAAATAAAAATAAAAATATATATATCAGATTTCATTGGCTCGTCTGGGCCAAGGGCTTTGAAGTTTGGGAGGATGGTTATAAAACAGCTGAGGTTTCCATGTTTCTCACAAGACTTTTTTGAGCACTGGGCAGCTATTTGGAGCTGACTTAAAAGTGTCCCTGTGATACATTGACATCACACTCGGGTTCTCTCGCCTCTGTCCAACCAAGATAGAAACCTGCTCCCCCAAGACTTGTGCAGAACTGCCTCTCCTGAACTATGGGCATTGCCGTGAAAGGGATTGTTAAAGATGCCCAGAAGGTGAAAGATTCTTAAAGATAATCCACCAGGCCAACCAGTTATGGGTTTGGAGGGGTGAGAGGGAAGAATACAAGTGCAGAGGCAGAAACACAAAGTAGCTTCTGGGTGCCCCTACACAAGTGTACTGATGTGTTTCCATTGAAGAGTGTGGCTCTGGTTAAAGTTAGGGATGAACTACCTTTAAAATAAATGAGAGAAATGAAAGCTTGATTCCTTTTTTTCTTCTTATAGGCTGCACAAGATCTTACAGGTTCAGAATGGCCTTACCACTCCTCTCTCATCTGGGACAGATCTTTCCTTTAGAGCCAACCGCTTCCAAAGGCTCCTAACAAGTTCTTAACCTGGGTATTATTCCCCCCGCCCAATGCACACATATGTACCTGACAGGATGGGTCCTTCCTCTGAACTTCCATAAGTCTCAATGATTCTGTAAATCATGGCCCATATGTCAGCTGGTGGCATTGCACTCAGCAATGTGGGTGAAGAAGCATTTGGGAAATGGAATGGCTGAGGCATCATATGGTAGCATGGGACTAGGAGAAATTTAGAGTGACTCCCAGGTTTCTGGTGGCCATGGGTCAATGTGGTAGTGCCATTTATTGAGAAAGGTAGAGGTTTGTGCAGTATGAGAGATGATTGCCTACTTTTTTATACAGCCATTTAACTATACTAATCACTTATCACGTAAGCTATATCTCCTTACACAGCTAGTCATATTTTTCAGCCTATCATGGTGGCTTCCACAGATTAGTGTCCCAGAAACACCAGTTAGTGACAATGGAGGTGGTGCTCTCCACACACCTGGGCAAGACAAGGCCTTGGATATCAGGCTTTAGAATGCTTCTCTCTGATCCTCCCTGGCTGTACTCCTCCCCACAAGGTAACGAGTTTGCAGGATTATGGGGATGAGCCCAAGCAGAGACTTTGCCTTCACTTCCAGACAATGTTCCACATATCCTGAGCCTGCTTCCAGGACCAGTGCAGGCTTCCGTCAGTGCCAGCTCTGTATGGACAGACTACACCACTGGTAAGTGCACATCTGGGCCTCAGGACTGGTCAAGGTAAGCCAAGGGTTGGCTGTTTGAGGGGATAAGAGGTGGAAAAGTCCAGATGTGCAGATGGGGGTGTCCACATAGATGTAGTGTGGATTACAGCCTGTGTGGGACATCAGGTGCTGTGTCATGAGGCAGGATTTGGGAACTAAAGACTAGCCTTCTCCATTCAAGCTCCAGTAGAGGATTCCAAGGACTCCAAAAATTTTAATTTGGAGCCTAAATGTCTAGGTTATTATAAATGTATATTCATCACAGTAGAAGGATAGAACATATTTTTTTAGAATACATTGTCAGCTTAATATAATTTAATATTTAGATCTGTGATACATTTACTCTTGATCTCAATCCTGATATGTCAGAGTGGATCTGGCAGGGGGGCACCAAGAAGCACCTTATAGTCAGGTTCCTCTAAGCACACCTTGTAGAATGTGACCATCACAGGTCCCACATGGAGCTCTGTCGCTGACAAAATTGGTGTTTTAGTAGGTATAAGACATGGAAAGTGAAATGTCATGGGTTCAGGAAAGTTGGGCAGCAGGATGGACTTGGTTCTTTTCTCCTAAATTATTTTGATCTCTCAGTATTTCAGACTCAGCCCCACTGTCTTCAAGCTTAATCTGTTCTTTCAGATCATATCATGCTAATTTTTCATCTTTCCTTTGAAATAATAACATTACAATTTTGATTTTGTTTGTCTCTCCCCACCCTACCTCCTGGGTGTTGTACTAAATTTCTTTGTGTTTTCATAAACGCACTACTCCTCCACGTTCTGTCCATCATTTTGGGGGTTAGAATACTTTCTTTTCCTTCTGTTTTTAGTAATATCTGTATTACCCAAATCTGAAGTATTGCTTTGACTGTTTTCTGATTCTCTCACCTTCTCTTCCTACCACTCTTTTTAATTTGTTTTTAAATTTTGTTTTTTATTTTTTAAAATTTACATCCAAATTAGTTAGCATATAGTGCAACAGTGATTTCAGGAGTAGATTCTTTAATGTCTCTTACCCATTTAGCTCATCTCCCCTCCCACAACCCCTCCAGTAACCCTTAGTTTGTTCTCCATATTTTTGAGTCTCTTCTGTTTTGTCCCCCTCCCTGTTTTTATATTATTTTTGCTTCCCTTCCCTTATGTTCATCTGTTTTGTCTCTTACCATCCTCATATGAGTGAAGTCATATGATTTTTGTCTTTCTCTGACTAATTTCACTTAGCATAATATCTTCCAGTTCCATCCACGTAGTTGCAAATGGCAAGATTTCATTCTTTTTGATTGCCCAGTAATACTCCATTGTGTGTGTGTGTGTGTGTGTGTGTGTGTATCATATCTTCTTTATCCATTCATCCATCAGTGGACATTTAGGCTCTTTCTATACTTTGGTATTGTTGATAGTGCTGCTATAAACATGGGGGTGCATGTGCCCCTTCGAAACAGCACACCTGTATCCCTTGGATAAATATTTAGTAGTGCAATTGCTGGGTCATAGTGTAGTTCTATTTTTAACTGTTTGAGGAACCTCCATACTGTTTTCCCCTTAACAACCTTGTTCCAGCACCAGCAAATGTGGTTGTTCTCCAGGGTCCACTGGGACCTTACCTGTGGGGAGGCTGCACAGCCTCTACCAAATGTCCTCCCAGCAGAAGAACCACCTCTCCCCGTGTGGCCTGAGGACCCCCCTGGACTTCACCCTGCTCCCCTGGGGATTCACCCTTCCCACCAGAGCACCACCAGTTATTGAGCTGCGGAGTTTCACACTCTGTGCTACTTCCCTGTTTATAGAGTATTCATGGAATTCAAACCCTCTCCTTTCTCCTTTCTCCCTTTTTAGTCAGTCCCTACGGCTGTTTCCACTTTTCCACTTTCTCTCCAGCTACTTGGGGGAGGGGTGCTTTTCCTGTGCTCTCCCCCATCTCCATCCTCTCTCCACAAGCAAAAACAGCTCTCTGCCCTCCATGGCTTCTCTCTCCCCCAGTTCACCTCTCCGCGCCACGTACCTGCTGAGTTCTGTGGTTCAGGTTGTGCATTGTTGTGTTGATCCTCAAATCAGTTTTCTAGGTGTGCAGGATGCTTTAGTGTCGATCTAGCTGTATTTCATGGACGCGAGACACCCCCCCCCCCGCAAAAAAAAAAACCTTCCATGCTGTTCTGCCATCTTGGCTCCACCATCCCGTGTCTTTTTTAGAAGGAATTTGGAGGGCTGTTGAGTTGTGGTCAAGTAGGATTGTGAGAGAACATTCTATGCCAACAGACAAAGTAGCCTTCAGCCCAGGTTGCGGATAGGACATCAGGTAGGGGTGGATAGAAGGTGTGGCAGGTCTGGGGTAAGGTAAGTTTCTGGGGAAAGCTACAATGTCTTGATACAACAAAGAGAGGAAAGAAAGGTCAGGTGTTATATCAGACACAGATGTCATCCATGACCACCAAGGGGAACAGGTGTTTCTGAAAACCCCTACCACCTACACACAGGTAATGTTAATTTTCATCAAAGTTAGGTGACATGGTTAGTCTACACTCAGAGTGGGCTGGGGCCTACAGTTAGCACTGTAACTGTTTTCTTACTGAAGATGCAAAGGTACGGGATATCAGCTCCATCATCCAATTTATGGTGGCCACAACCACCCCACTTTGGGCTAGACTTTGGGAATTTGAGCAAGCTGCTCACCAGTGGGAAGAGCTGGCCAGAAGAAGGGATGGACAGGCCAGAGATCAAGCCATAGCTGGGATTGGCACACAGCCAGTAGCAAAGCAGGCAGGGCCAAACTGACCAGGTGACAGGAGCGCAACAGCTTAATCTGATTTTAACAAAAGTAGGGGTTTTATTTCCTTAAAAAATAACAGAAACAGAAAAGAGAGGGCCATTGCAAATAACCCCCCTTGTACCAATTCGTGCCTGGTGGCTAAATTTTAACTCCATGCTGAGATGGGCATTCTCAGTTTCTCCTCGGTTGTGCTTACAAAAAACATTTGCCTATTGCAAAATACTCCATAGGCATAAACTTAAATTCTGGTCCTCATACATAACATGTCCACAATTAATTATGTCCAAAAAATGAAACTGACGAATATTTACAGTTAGTTAGGCACCATAAGAAATAGGAGTAAAAGGGTAAGGCATGAGGCTGGGAATTGAGTTACAGTGACAGACATCAAGGTGTGAGAAGCTGGCGACTGCCCACAGCAAGAAGAGATAGACTCTCAGTACAGCCAATGACCAAGACACCAAAAAGGAAGAGATCACTTCAGCTTGCGTGGTTGGTGGGGTTTACCCTGGAGAAAGAACCAGATGAAGGGTAGAAGCAGGTAGTCATGGGGCAGGAAGATCAGCGTACCAAGGATGTACAGAGATGCTGTAAATAAGAAATATGGTGCCGATTGCCCCGGCATGAAGCTCCTTACGTAGGCTTCACACTGTAAACCCACCCAGCTACCAATAAAGCAGGCAACACCATGGTGTGAGAAAAGGACAAGCCCCTTACAGGCCGTACTGGCTTAGAAGAGGATATTTGCAAGTTGAGAGACACAACCCAGGTTTGCCTCCAATAGCAAGAGCAGCTTGCCAATACCACCTGATATTATAGCTCCTGGAAGCTGAAATTCTGTAATAAAACAATGGGTGTTTTAGTGCCATTCCCCTGCATTGTATCAAGACTTTACCAGGTACAAGTAACTAGCGCTATCCAATCACAAATAATAAAGGTGGGAGTGAGGTGGGGAGGAAACTGTGAAATGAAAAGCAATTCCAATGAAATTGAAATATTATGTCCCATTCAATTCATGTTATGAATGTGTGGCCAAAGGTGTAAACATGTTATTATTTGAAATTTGGCTTTTGAAAGAACACCAAATTGTCAGCTGTCCACGGTGACCACTTGTCTCAGTCCAGCCCTGAATAGAAGCAACGTTTGAGCTGGATGTTAAACAGAGGGCATGGTTTCAAAGGGCAGAGAGTCAAGATAAGTATAAGGCAAGAGAAATGCATTTCTGACAGGGAGGACTCATCATGTCTGGACTTTTACTACCTAGTACATGAAATTTGGGGAGTTCACAAGGCAGTGCTTGCGAGGCTTATTTGCAAAACAGAAACGTTCTAACTAATGCCCTGTCTTCTTCAGCAAGTATCTATTCCTCTCCCCCCCACCCCCCGCCCCAGATCTGAAAGCTTAGCTTTCCTGTGCCTCTTGGCCAGACCCTGAGATGGCAGTGTGGAGATAAAGAATAGGAACTGTGAAGTCAGGCAGGCTTGGGCTTGAATTCTGGCTCCATCTCTTACTGGTTGTGGATGTCAGCCAAATTTACTCACCCTTTGTAGAAAGTCTTCCGTCTTCTCGTTTTAAAAAGGAGCATAATATCAAATGACCACATAGAGCTATTGTATTACTTGAGATTAAAGTATCTATCACCTGGGAAGAACTCAGCGAATGGCAGCTTTGTCTTTCTCATTGGAAAACTGGCAAAGAATAGCAATGGTTATTCTTTCTGCTGTATCCAGGCTTTCCCTGCCTATAGCTTTGGAAAGCAGGTATGCAAGTATCCGATACATTTTTAAATAACCATTTTCTTGGTGCATCTTGACATTGTCTCACCTGATAATTTACTGACCTTTTTGCTCCAGAAAACAATTCACCAAAACATGACTGAACATGGGTTTTCATGACCCATGAATCAGTTGCCATAGTAGTAGATCTACTTGCACATTTTTTTATATTCCAAAGTAGGCTATGGTGGCTATAGATTTTGCCTGCCCATTATGCTTTTCCATCTCCCTGTTTTGAATAAAGCCTCTTCCCTTTAGTTACAGGGTTAAAGTTCGACCCAAGCCTGGCCATTCACAGTACTCCATCCTCTTGGCCGCTGTGCTTGGCCCGAGATACAGCCATGTGACCCAAGCTGGTTCAGTTGATACACTGGGAGAAAAAAGCTATTGATTCCTCTGAAGTTATTAAGCTGGATGTGTTTAATCTGGTGCTGTAAGATGCCATTTCCTTATCATACGAAGGGAACCTTGCTGCTAGCTCTAATGCTGACTATGTGCAAGTACTGTTCTAAGAATTTTATTTGTATTATCTTACTTAATCCTCACAAGATGCTTATCTTGCAGATAATTCCATAGTCATTATTGGAGAGATAAGGAAATTCAAGCACAGAGAGGTAAAGCAACTTGCTCAATGTCACATAGCTAGAAAGTGATGGAGATAGAATTTGAATCTATGCGATTTGTTATTAATCTCCTGGCCAGTGGTTCTCAATTGGTGACAGCTTTTTCCTCTGGGGGACTTTAAGCAATGTCTGGAGACATTTATGGCTCTTGAAACTTGAGCAAGAAGCATTGCTGGTCTGGCACCCATGGGGCAGAGGCTAAGGAGGCTGCTAAACATCCTACAACACACAGAACATCCCCCCAAAATGTGAATAGTACTGAGTCTGACCATTCAAGTTCCCAAGCCTTGATGGAACAGAAGTGACAGAAACACCCAATTCATGCTAGTGCTAGTCCCTGGGGCTCACGGTATCATGAGCTAAAATCAGAACCTTCTCAGTGATTTAAACCAGAGATGCCCTTTATGTCCAGTACAGTTTTGAATGAAGTGTTGTTTTGGGGCTGCGATCCGGAGAACCCTGACTAACACATATACAGAGCCCCTTCTTACTCTACTCCAGGCACAGACTTCTGGAAAGATGTGTATGATTCCGTGTGTGCTGCTGATTTTCCACCTTCGACCATCAGGATTATAGGGATTGTTTTTCTCTCTACATATCAAGAAGCTTAATTAGCACTTTTGGGGAAATGTAATAGTGATGAGCTATAAGCCATCACACTTATCACATGGGTCAGGGTGGAAATGATCCTCAACAGTGTTTTTCTCTATCTTTAATTTAGAAATTATGATTCAGTGAGAGATACTTTCTCAAACATTTAGACTTAGAGGCAAATGCATGCTCAACACATCTGCTCGAGGAAGCATGTTTATGTACATTTTACTTTTCTCTCTTTGCATCCGCTTCGGAATTCTTTCTCATCCTATGTGCGTAAGAATAGACTCATGTGTTGTACAAACCCATCAATAAGTCCACATGTCTCTGTGCCTGAAGGTCAACAGACTACTTTCTTTTTTTTTTTTTTTTTTTTTTTTTTTTAGTTATGATCAAATGACTACCAACACCTAGAAACAACTAGAGAGAGCTGGAAAAAAAGTCTACATGTAACATCTAGTACAGCTGTAAATTTAAGAAATGTATAACAGATCTGGGAGGTAGCCAGCAAGCTCCCATTTCTGTGTAAACCACCAATATATGGGATGCTACTATTTATTTAGGAGCCTCACACTTAGAAATTCTGCTATGTATTGGGCATGTCACTTGCTTGTAGCAATGAGGCGAATGTTTTGATACTTAACAATAATAAATCTTATAGGCAAACTCTTGTGTGTGTGTGTGTGTGTGTGTGTGTGTGTGGTTGTTTGAACATGTCTGGGTCCTTCATATATAGATAAATTATGAAATAAATCCTTAAGTAAACCAAATCTTAAATAACTAGTTGAATTACACTGAACTTTTTAGATGGTCCTAAATGTTTTCTGTGGGACATGTTGCTTTAAAACATTTCAAGTTGTCCACTGAAGCTAAAATGTGTTTGGATTCTTCTATTAAGGCCTTTAATCTGATTAAAATAAATGCTCTAAGATCTCTGTCCTATAATGGGGACACTAAATAATTCTCAGATAGACTTCTTCAGGGGGTTACAGAGATAATAAAAAGATAAAAATGACTTTGCTCAGCCCCACTGAGACCACTGTGAATGACATCAAGATGTATTAAAATCAGACACTTCTCACCAATGTCAACCATTTCATTGGATATTTTCTAGGTATTATATTTCTCTCTCTTTGTTTTACTTGTACTTCTTTCACATGTAAACGTTTTTCTCTGTTAAAACAACTTTGCAAAACGTTGTCTTCCATCATCTTTTAACTTTGCTAGCACAGATGGTAAAATTCACTATCATATATGGTTTTGTGTGGATGTATCATTTTATTCCAATTAGATAAATTTGAGGGATTCTTTTTAATCTAGCAATCTTCTCTATGTTCCATTAATATCTTCTCAGTAGTTAAGAGGCGGCATGATAGAGTGGAAAAAGTATTGTTGGAGTTTAATCATATTTATTATCTGTATACACTGGAAAAGTTACCCCGAGTCTCCGTGGCCCTCATTGGTAATAGCACACTAATGTTTCTGAGTGTGAATTAACTGGTACCAGACTTACTGAGTGCAAACAACCGGTAAACTGGACAAAATATATGAAACAACTGTTTGCAGATGTTGGGCAACAGGCAATCCAGAACTGTGATCCCTCAGAAAAGCAAACCAGTGACGTAAGCCCTACAATCGCCCTGGCTTTCAGCCCGGAGGCACGTAATGGACCACAAGAGAAGGAGAGAAATCCAGTATAGAAACAGTCATACCACTGATATGAAGAGGCAGATGTTGGACTTTGTGATGCACAGCAGTGGAGAGGAACAACACAGAGAACAGTTTTAGGAATCGGTTAGGGGTGCTTTGGGCATCTGGAGCTCGAAATTGCACAGGGGAACACGACAGCGCTCAGCAAAGAAGCAACGGAAGCCGCAAGCTGAACAACCCCCAGGGCTCACACAGGCTGGAGAGAAAAAAAAAGCCAACATCAGAAAAGGAAGAGGTGATAGATAACGATTGCACATCCGAAATTCATTAAGTGCATATTAAGACAATATAAAAAACATTAAGCCAATGAAGTTGACAACTTAGATGAAATAGAGAAGTTGTTTAAAAGACAGAAATTACCAAAACTGACACTAGAATAAATAGAAAATATAAATAGCAATATATGTGTTAAAACAAATTGAATTGGTAATTTAAAAATGTTCCCAAAATAAAAATTCCAGGCCCGGATAGCTTCACTAGGGAGTTCTGTCAATCATTAAAGGAAGCGATGATACCAATTTTATGCAAATTCTGTCAAATACTAGAAAAGGATAGAACCTTTTGAACACAACTTATGAAGCCATTATAACCATGACACCAAATCAAGACAAACATAGGAAAAAATTAGAAATCAATATCCCTCAAGAGCACAGATGCAAAATGGAACA
This sequence comes from Panthera tigris, assembly GCF_018350195.1. Lineage (NCBI taxonomy): Eukaryota > Metazoa > Chordata > Mammalia > Carnivora > Felidae > Panthera > Panthera tigris. The sequence goes on from NC_056662.1 coordinate 76,805,898, forward strand.
AAATGTTTGCAAATCAAATTCAGAAATTATATGAAATGAATATAATATACATGATGACCAGGTGGTCTTTATTTCCAACATGCGAGATTAGTTGGACATCCACTAATCAACACAAAATCACCATACTATCAGAATAAATGAGGTAAGTTGTGGTGTGTGCGTATACATGTTTGTGTGTGTGTGTGTGTTTGTGTGTGTGTGTGAGAGAGAGAGAGAGAGAGAGTGAGAGAGAGAGAGAGAGGGAGCGAGCAATAATCAAAATAGATGCAGAAAAAGTGTCATCAAAATTCAATATCCATTTATGATATACTCAGCAAATTAGGAATAGAAGGGAATTCCCTCAAACTAAGAAAGATAAGTATCAGAAAACCCACATGGCTAGGTCTCACTTTCAAGCACTCAGACGTCCCTGGAACCAATGGCTTACCTTCCCTGATCACCTCCTATTGCTTGATATGTGGACTTGCCCCAGTGTGGGCCCCATCTTTGTGTGAGTAATGACTTTCTCTGGTCTGCTCAGACTTTCTGTCAATACACCTAGAGTCACAAATCTATGGCACTGATTATTGCAAAGATTGTCCACATTAGCAGTTATTATTCTCATGTTCATTTGTAATATTTTCAAATAATCTGTCATTTCTCTGAGCACATGGGCGAATTACACAACTCCTCTACCGCTACTCCCAAACTTATTGTGGCTACATACTTAATATGTGCTTTGTCGTTGGTGATGGTGTTGATTTAATTTGTTGTAGCCAATACCGTGGTATAAGTTAGAATTTTGGATACTTGTGAGCAAAGATAACAACCTTATTGTTATATCAACGCTTCCATGGCTTAAAAGTGCATGTTCTGATTATAGACATTTCGATAAGAACAGGTGTTGAGGCACCTTATATGAAGACCTATCACTTTCATAAGCATGGACTTCGGTAACAGAAATGACAACTAGTCGTGCATTATCAGGGAATAAATATTTCATACCCATAGATGCTTTCAAGATGAAAGCATGGGTTATTAAGTAATGTGCAAATTATTAATAATGGGAGCCTGATTCACATTAGTGTTTTCTCAGTAATCTCTAAATGTTGCTAATTTTCAGCAGTCTCCCAAAATACATGAAAGCTACTGCTTAGATGTGTCCTCTACAGATGCCAAATACAGTGATAGGTTTATATTCTATTTTTCATTTTCCTTGGTGTATTGTTGAAAAGTGATATTCATACCCATTAGACAAATGTAGTTGGAATTGTTGCAGTTATATATAACACATCAACACCTGCTTGTTTCTTCTCATTAAAAATGTGATATGTCCTGAAATCTGGTTGCATTTGAAAGGGTGAAAATGCATATCAAAAGCAAATCAAAGATTTTGTAAAAGAGCAGTGGTGCAAACCTCTGAGAGTATCACTTCTTGAAGATGATGTATTGAAATCTATCCTTTCTATGAATTGCCACGTGCAGCCTCTTTAACTGGTGAAGGCTCCCTCTCCTAACCTGATGGGTTTTTAATGGATGTGTTGGGGGATAAGGTGCAGGGTTTTCATTTGTGTGACCTTTCCAGTAGTAGGTGAATAATGAGAGTATTCAACAAACATCTTTTTGACTGCCACATCTTATCCAGCATCACTGTGGAATTCACTCAAAGGACACCTGGACTGTGTTGGCGTCTCAAATTTGTGAAAGACTCAGTTTCCAAGTATCCAGAACCTACCTGTGTTTTTCAGGCTGGTGCAGCTAGAGTAACTGAGGCTGCTCCAAGAACCATACTTTCCATGATGACAAGGGTTTTCAAAGGGGGGATTAAACAAGTCGGTTTTTTCTTGCTTGACACAAGAAGACATGGCCTCATGATTACTGACAGAGGCCATTTAGGGTGCATTTTCATGCCTGAACTGTGTTTGATCAAATCAGAAGGTCTTTTATTTTCGTCAGTGTGAATTGGCTATATGTTGTTGTCTTTTATTGCATTGTTGCACAATGCTGGATCTACAATTTGGTTATATTTAATATTGTCCTTAGAAGGGTGTTCATATGATTTAGCTATTCATCCTTTCTTACATTTCTCAATAATAATAAAATTTTTCTTATTTAGCTTATTTCCTTTTTTTAATTAGATGCAAGAAGATGCTAGCAATTAGGCCAGCTAAAATTTGGTTAAAAAATAGAAACATGTGAAAAAGACACAGGAAAGATTTTGTATTTGAACAAATCAGAGAGTAGGCTACCCACTGTAACAACCTCCAATTGGAGTGACCTTATACAATAAAGGTGGCTTCTTGCTCATTTTAAAGGGAAAGAAGTTCTTTAGAATCATTCAGGAACCAAATTGCTTCCACATTCCACATTTCTCCACCACCCTCTTAGGTCTTTGGAGACATCTCCATTCAACTAACACAAAGGGAAAGAGGCAGAGTAAGGCTCACTTGGGGGGCGCGGTTTATGGACTAGGATATTTGCCAGAAACTTTTGAGGCTGGCCACAGTGTGACTGCAAGGGAGGCTGAGAAGTACAGTCTAAATGTGTGACCCAAAAGAGAGGGGAAACTATTTGTTGGGTAACTAGCAATCGGTGCTACATAAGGCGATAGGCCAATTTCAGAACTACAGTGTGAAACTCAAAGACTCAGATACAAATCCAAACCTATCATTAGAGACTTCTGTGAAAAATTGTGTGGGATGTTTACTCATTGAACCACTTGGTCAGAGACATACAACGAAGTGTTCTTCCACAATATGCTGGATGCTAGTAATGAAGGAATGACGTGTCTTCACTCCCATCATCCATTTTCTCTTTGGTTGGCAATTGATTGGCAACCACATTTGCTGAGTTCTTGAGCTCCCAGGCTTAAGGCAATATCAGTCTTGAGTGTGAAGCTATATATCCTTCAAGTCAAGATTCCCAGAGGCTCATCATATAATTAAAACGTTTCCAAAATAGTCATCATGTTATATTCATAGTAATAACTAAGGCTGTACCAGAGGCTATAGAGCTGTGGGGGAAAAAAATAGGGGTCATTCTCCTTTAAATAAAATGTGGCATATTTTCTACTAAAAATGAAATTTTTTGAAATAATAGGTAAGCTGTCCTTGTTATTCATAAACATCTTATTTATGCATCTTCACTGTTGTGATAAATTAGCTGGGTTTGTTTTATATTTCCCTACAGTTTACTTTAAATAATCCTTCACAGTCGTTCACCACAAGACCACATAAGGTTCTTTTTTTAATACCCAGAATGCTGAAATAGCATTTTGAGCACAGACTGTAATGCATAACAAGTGTATTATTTCTTCTTGGGAATGCCATGCAAAAACTTGTTCCTCTCATATTGTCTGTTTTTAGTTTAATTCCTTAAGGCTGCTCTGTATTTTAAAGGGTGATATTCTTTGACCTTACAACCACAAATCACCCCCAACTTTTCTTCTCCTACACTCCCCATCAGCCATATTCTAGCATAACCATATCCTGAATTTCATTGCCACAAAACACTAACCACTTAAATGAGGCTATTAACATAAGACACTGCTCACCCTTTTTCCCTCTAAAACCATTTCTTTACTTTTTCCACCACACCCACCTTGCCTGTTGCACCTTCTCAAGAGGCATTTGTGTATTCCACCCACGCTCCTCACCCAGTCCATGAGTGCTGATGTCAGTGACAAAGGTGGCTTTTAAATTAAAAAAAAAAAGCCTGGGGGGGCACCTGGGTGGCTCAATCAGTTAAGCCCCAGACTCTCTCTCTCTCTCTCTCTTTTTTTTTTTTTGGAAAAATATAACTTTATTGAAAACAGTAAACAAAAATATACACCTTTATTTTATTTTTATTCTCAAATTAGTTAACATACAGTGTACTCTTGGCTTCAGGAGTAGAACCCAGTGATTCATCTCTTACATATGACACCCAGTGCTCATCCCAACAAGTGCCCTCCTCGATGCCCATCACCCACTTTCCCCTCTCCCCCACCTCCCCATCAACACTCAGTTTGTTATCTCTACTTAAGAGTCTCTTATGGTTTGCCTCCCTCTTTATTTTTATCTTATTTTTCTTTCCCTTCCCTTCTGATCATTTGTCAAGTTTCTCAAATTCCATATATGAGTGAAATCATATACCTTTTCTCTGACTGGTTTATTTCACTTAGCATAATACCCTTCAGTTCCATCGGCTCAGATCATGATCTCATGGTTAGTGAGCTCAAGCCCACCTCAAGCTCTGAGCTGACAGTGCAGAGCCTGCTTGGGATTTTCTCTCTCTCTCTCTCTCTCTCTCTGCCCCTTTCCCATGCACATGTGTATTTACTCTCCTCTCTCTCTCAAAGTAAATAAACCATGAACTCTGGTTCATGGAGTTCATTATCAAGTGGGAAGAGACAGTCGCATCAGGAATAGAAGTGTGGTAAAGGCTGTGAGAGTATGTGCAAGACTCCACACAATGCCACATTCTTCTGCTTTTCCCTGTTATTCCCTCTGGTCCAAATGACATTCCACTTTAAATTTTAAAACACTACTCATCCTGTGTTATATCCGGTATTTGAATGTCCTTAATTCTTGCCCCACCCTTCCGGGAAGTAGCACTACTTTCTTGGCTTTCTTGGTACTAACAGTAACCTTTCTGTGTATTCTACATTATTGATATTATCACACTTACCCTAATCACTTGTTTACATTCCTCCTTCCCTATGAGAGTCCTTGAAGCTGGGATCATTTCTTATTAATTTTATATTACTGGTGCCTAGGACAGGGTCTAGAAAATAGCACATTTCTATATACATTTGAACTGAACAAATTCCATCAGGAAAATCCAGGGAATATTTATACAAAGTGATACTGGGGAAGGAAGAGGGAGAAATATGCCCCACATATACAGAGGCACAAAAATACGGGAAATCAGAATTGGGGCAGGGTGGGGAAAAGGATTCAGGGTTGCAGTGTTTCATAAGCATGTGGTGGGTGATGGGAGGGAGCCATAAGAATGTAGGGAATAAGATTGCTGAAGAAGATTGGGTGGGTAGTAAAGGTTTTCATAAAGCAACATTCTGAGAGAAAACCTAATTCAAGGCCGTGGTCCTGAATTTTTGAAGAATACAGAGCCCTTTGAAATTTGAAAGCACCCATAGACACAATCCACAGAAAATAAGCAATTTGTATGCACAACTACTATCACTATTTTGGGGGCCTTGAAATACCCAAAACTCTCCCAAGGAACCCTGAAAAAAATGTTTGTTTGGCTTTTGCTTTCTCACTAATTGAGATGCATCACTTTTAAGCATCACTCACGACTGAGTTATCTCACCACTGAGACTTCCCCCCCACATATCACCTGCCCATTAGAATATCAGAAACCTATGTATATGTGAGCTTAGCAGAAAGGAGGAAGAAGCGCACAGTCTGGGCTAAGGCCTGAAGTGATCATGGCAAGGGAGTTCTTGTAGGTCAGCTCGTCACAATGGAACACCATAGAGAAGGTTGAAACCCAAATCTTATTGTGATAAGTCTTAGGTATCTTTGTGGAGTGTCCCAGCGACTCGGTTTTCTAAGAAATGACTAATCCATAAGAATGTCATCCCGAATCAAATTCTAAAGTTTGTCCCGTCCTGCACTCTATCTCCAATATCATGAATGGGTTGTGGGGAGGTATGGCTGGGTATGAAAACAGAATATGGCACTAAACTTGGAAACTGATGGATGTTTTCTGTTTAAGCCTCACATCCCTCCATCTCCTGCTGTGTATCTATTTTTCATAATATTATGTAAACTTTTCATGAGACCAGTTATTGTTTATCCCTACACTGTATCTTAGATTAAGATCTTTTATAAGCTAAAGAATTCTCTGAGGCAAGAGTAGTTATGCAGAAATATTAAATAGAATATCATTCCATGCAGGGGTTCCTGGGTATAGAAAGTGTGGAATGTTCTTTTCTGAGATTTTTATGTTTTCTTCCAAAAGTTTCTCCCATTATGAAGCTCATTATTATAGAGGTTTTCAAGCACAGACTCTTTGGGGTCCTGAGATTGAGGAAATAATGCAAGCCAGGTTTCTTCATGATTTCTCAATTTTTGTAGAGCAGAGAGAATTAGTCTCCATACATTATAGAAACATGTAGTAAATTCATGAATTCGATGAAAAATAATTCAAAACAATGAGTTTATTCATTCAACAAACTTTCAATACCATGTTGATGCTGCAAAGACACACATGGTTTACATTAAATAAATATTGAGTGATTGTAGTTGGGAAACAAGGAAAGTGGGGGAGGGACTTAGTAGATTTTCCTATAAGAGCAGAAAACAATAGAAGAAAAAGAGAAAGGGAAGTGGTTTTGTTTGTGGTAGTCTGTGAGTGGTTCTGATTTGTAAGACTTTATTGGGAACCCTGATAAGACCCTGAGAAAAAAGACTGATCTAGTTAAGTAAAGGGAGAAATAATCTTTTTTCACCCAATTTAGGCTGGAATAGGTGGAAAGAGGCTTTAAATTATGAATTTTGCAGCAACAAAACTTACTGAGGCAGTTTCTTAAAGCCCTGGAGAAATTATTATGGTTTTCATCTTTAGGTCGGCACCGGCTTTGAATAGCAGCCTCGGAGAGTTTGAAGCTTCCTCTCTGTACTCCCGTTCCCCCCTCTAGCCATCCAGTGTTGGAAACCCTTTCATTTCAGAGACCAATTGAGTGTGTTTGCCAAGGAGAAAGTTTTCACTAGACTCACTTCTCTATTTTCTTTCTGACGCAGAAAGCTGGAGTCAGACCTATGGCCAATAGGAGGGCATTGACAAATCCCTATACTGGCCAGGACATAAAATATTTATACTCAGAGAAAGCTAGACTAAGTAGTCTGCAGAGTATTTTGCAGTATCGAAGCCAAACACCCTCCCTTAAAGAGCAGAGCGTGTTCACAAAACTCCTCTTTTAGATTGAAAAGTAAAGTATGATTTCCATAGTAGAGGATCGCTTGATGTTCCTTTGAGTGATACACACCATGGACCTTCTTAAATCACAGTTTGCCTGATTGAAGTGAGGGGAAATTGGCGGATTCTTTTTGGAGTTATTTATTTACTTGCTTATTCTTGCCATTATCAAAGACATCAATTTCTGGATGGGAGGGGTAGGTTTCAAGGAGTACGCAAAATTTCCCTTCCTGGAGATGAGTCATACAACCCCTGACCTAGTTGGTGGCCTTGGGTGGGGGTTTTGAGCAGGGCCTCTTGTCTCACCGCCTCGACATTATTTGGAATTGTGGAACGAGGAGATGAGCTTTGATGTTGAAGACACTCAAAGGAAAGCAAAGGACAAGGGGAAAAGCACAGCGAGTGTAGCACCGCTGACCCTAGACAAGACTTGGCTGGTCCTCCTGGCCCCGCCTCAGAGCCACGGCCTCTCCATCAGCAGCAAGGGGCAGAGAGGGCTTTCCTTTTAGTTGAAAGCAGAGGGTGAGCTGAGCAGGCAGTTCAGAGGGTCATTAGAAAGCATCAAAGGAGGCAGCCTCATGATGGTAATAAGACGGCTGTGAGGAAATAAAGTGGGCATTGATCTGCACTATCGAGTGTGACATTTTAACCGAAGCTAAAAGCCAAGAGCAAATCTAGCCCTCTTATTCATCTGCCTGCCTGTTTTAGTAAATTGTCTTCCCCCTCCCCCCAAACCACTGGCCTCAGAGGTCACTTCATATTAGCTGGCTTGTTAATACTGAGGCAATCAATACTTAATCAACAAGTAATGGGATTTTGCCGTCATCCTGTATGATCTTTCAATAAAGCCCCGAATCCATCTCGGCCCATTCCAAGCCTGACGAAAGGTGTGCGGTTGCAGCAGACCCTGGATTTGATGGTCTGATGCTCTTCGGCTGATCTGCATCTTATTAAGACACCAGGCAGCCACCGTCCTTCACCCCTTTGTTTCCTGATCCCCACAGAGCACAGCGTGGCACAGAATCCAGGCATCTGAGATTTTACATGCATCAGTAGGAAAACTCAGATGTCTTTACTGCATAAGGTTCAGGACTCTTTGGTAGCATTATACAATTAAAAAATGAATGAATAAAGGCCTGGAGAGGGGAAAGAAGCAGCAAATAGGGGAATTTAAAAAGGCGGGGGTGGGGGGAAAGGCTGATTTAATATATGATATCAGGCCAGGGAACTGGAATCCCCACATGTCCCAATTATTGAACTCTGGGCTGCTCAAGATATCCTCTGAATTGGCTCAATGAATGATGAGGGGAAGGACACAGGGTTTGGCATTGGCTCTGGACACCCAAAGGGGTTTCTGAAGGAGCCAGCTGAGTACTACACTATGGAGAGAAATTGGTTTTGTGACACAGGACTTGGTTTTCAGTCCCTTGGTATCTTGATGAATATAGGTGTTTTGTCCACTTGTAATACTGTAGTAGACTTCTGTAGATGCTTAAAGGGGTCTCACCTTGCTGCAGTCCTCACAGGATCCTCCAAAGCAGGTTTTTCTTTGATGCATTAGCCACTTGCCATTGTCTTACCTTTCAGGCTCAGAAAATAGATCTTGACAGTGTCTGACTCAATGGTACCAATTTATGCTAATAAAGGTCAGTGAGTGATGAATAAAACTGGGATGCTCATTTATTATTATAACTTTCAAGCAGATAACCTCTCAGATAAATGGGGCAGACACAAGGGTCTCACCAACGTATCCTTTCACATCAGAAAAGAAGCTATGCTATTAGATGATTGATTGGCAATCACAGAATTAGATCAAGGGGAATTAGGGGATGATATGAACATAAAATGACAACAAGATCTAGCAACATGGTCCATGCAACTCTACAATCGGCTAGGCCAGCTATTCTGCATTTATGACCAAACTTTCCATCTGTGAATACTTCACTCATTATGTGTACTATTTCACGGCCACCTAATAAAATCAGTATCATCAGTATCCCTATTGTACAGATGAATAGATTGAAACTTTGAAAGTGGTTGAATTGCACACCCAAGGTCATATAGGTCATATAGCTAACATATAGGGAAGTAGAGATCCGAACCCACACAGCCTGACCCCAGAGCAGTGATATAAACTACTAAGCCATATTGCCCTGGCTCTGCCATTTACTAGCTTCATGACTTTGAACATGGCCCTGAAAAGAGTTAAGACCTAGTTTCTCTAAACAACACACTGGGAATACTAATCATGCCTATTTCATTGGGTTGAGGATCAAATGAGTTAGGCCATTATAGCCCTTAGTATAGAGTTTGGCTTCGAGTAACCACGCACAAAATGTTAGCAATATTATGATGCCATTATATTCATGGTCATATATATATGGCCATATATATATATATATATATATATATATATACACACACATATATGGCATTATATTCATGGAAGCTTGGTACGTTGTCTTCCCTCTTCCACTCTGCTTCTGCTTCTGATTGGATGGGCTTGGCCAATATGTCCCTCTGGATCACTTCTTTATTTAGGGCAAAAGCTGACCTACCATTCCTCTAAATGGCACAGTCTTCCTTCAGCTATGTCTGTGACCTCCATAGTGGAATAATATCTTCTGGGAGGCATAGGAGCTATTCTACCACTTTTTGGTTCATACTTTATCTCGTGGAGGTAAAACAGATTTCCAGGTACTCTGATGGAAGCTGTGAGGAGCAGGGTGCCAGCTAAAAAAACTTATGGTTTTCCTTTTATATTATCTGTGGCTGCTAGGAGGATGCACAACATCCAAGATCTATTTTCAAGAAAGTCACTAAATTTGCATTAAAAATAGTTTTGAGGATCCTAGCAGCTAGGGTAAAATGAGAAACTGAAACATACTGTTTCCTTTATCCTACTTGATTTAACTGTTTTTAAGACAGACAAAAATGTTCCTTAATTCGAAACTTTTCTAGCAGTTCATTTCCTTTTAAAGACTATCTTTCCTAATAACAGAAACAATTCATGTTCACCTTTTAAAATTCAAACCATATAAAATTTCCAAAATGAAAAGAGAAAGTTTTTGGTGACATAACTCCTTAGTTGATCTTCTTGACCTCAGCCATTGGCGTTTTCCATCACCAGCTTGGATGGATTGCTCTTCCCTACATGCCGTGCCCATCGGGCCCCTCAGCTGCTAAATGGCTTTTCACAGCTACCTAATCACTGCTGCATAAAGCTTCACCCACCCCATTTCTTCATTCAGGACAATGCCGCTGCCACACCTCACCTCTCTAGCATGAATGCCACAACATCGTTTGAGTCGTGCAGACTTTTGTTGGAGTTGTGTTCACCTCCCTTGGTACTTTCTTCCAGTTGTTAGGACCACAGGGATGTCTTTACCTTAGCCTCAGTAACCCACACCTGAGTTGAAGGGCTTTTCTCCATGAAATTGGTCCTGAAACTTCAATCCTGTTGATCCTGTTTTCTGAACCTCTCCTGCAGTAACAGTCTGTACTCCATGATTGGCCAAATTATGTCGTCCGTATTTTCTGTTCTGTTTCCCACACCCGCATCTTATCTCCCCTGCTAGATCACAATTTCCCTGGTGGAGGGATCCAGTCTTAGACTTCTTCTATCAAGTTGGTATGAAAGCATTAAGTGCATGGCAGGATTTTAATATATACATGTTGATTAAAATGATTGTGTTTAGGCAATTTGTTACCATGATAATAATATTAAAACATTATGAGTATCCTCATCATTATTAAAAGCTATAATAACACATATTTTATCATCCAAAATATAATAATTGGTGAATTATTATTGACCAATCAATCTACCAGCCAAAGGGTTGATGCGTATTTTCTAATGTAATCCTCATAAAGTGATCTGGGCTAGGTATAATAGCTTTTACTTTGTAGCTGAGAAATTTGAGTTTCTAATAATTTCAGCAACATGGTCAAGACTGCAGAGGTGGGGAATGGTGGGCTTGTGATTTGAAAACAGGTTTCTTTGATTCTTATTTATGCACACTACACCATATGTATCTGTTTGCAAATGTTCTTTCCTTTTTTTTTCCCTTTGGAAATTGACCCCTGTTTGTGAAACTGACCAAAAGAACTTTCTTTGAGTGAAAGGATTTCTACCTTTTACTCTCAACCCATGCAATGTTTGTTGTCCCAGTCAACCTCGGCCTTGTAAGGCTATCCACCGGCCCACCTCCCTCTGACACTCAATGGCATACTTTCTTCTTCCTATTTCCCGGTCATTTGCTCATTTGATAAAACTGAACATTTAGGTCAGAGCCTTAGAAGACACTTCAGAAGGAACACTTCTTGTGCCATCAACCATGGCTCACTTTTCTTTTGGAAAACAGAAGGATCAACACAAGAATAGATAAGTGACTTTGAACCAGTTCCCTGAAATTCCTAGAGGAACCTCTCAGAAAAGGGCAGCTTATTTTGGCTTTACTCTATTGCTTTACAATTGCAGAATGTGTGTATCACGTTCGGAAAGGGATTCTGGTAAAGAGAAATTTTCTGAGCCCTACTTGAGATAATAACATTTTTTTAAATGACTAAACTTCATCTTTAGAGCAGTTTTAGGAATCGGAAAGTGGAGAGAAAGGTAAAATACAGATCTCCCATACACCCCCTACTCTTGCATGTGCATGGTGTCTCCCATTACCTGAGTCCCACACCACAGTGGAAGGGTTGTTACATTGGATGAACAACACCAACACATCATTATCACCCAAAGTCCATAGTTTACATTAGGGTTCACTCTGTGTTGAACATTCCATTTGATAAATGCATAAATTGTATGTATCCACCATTATGGTATCATACAGAAGAGTTTCACTCTCTTAAAGCTCCCCTGTGCACTGCCTATTCATCTATCCCCCCTCCTAACCCCTGGCAGCCATTAATCTTCTTATCGTTTCCAAGGTTTTGCCTTTTCTGGAATGTCATATAGTTGGAATCACGTACTATATAGTGTTTCAGATTGGCTTATTTGACAGTAATATGCATGTAAGTTTCTTCCATGCCTTTTCACTGCTTGATAGCTCATTTCTTTTTAGCGCTAATAATATTACATTATCTGTGTGTACCACAATGTATTTATCCACTCATTGATGGAGGATATCTTGGTTGCTTCCAAGTTTTGGCAACTATGAATAAAGTTGCTATAAACATCCATGTGAAGATTTTGGTGTGGACATGTTTTCAGCTCCTTTGGGTAAATACCAAGGAGCATGATTGCTGTATCATATAGTAAGCATGTGTTTACATATGTAGTAAACCACCAAACCATTTTCCAAGTGACTATACCATTTTGCATTTCCATCACCAAAGAAGGAGAGTTCCTGTATGGCACGTCCTCAATGGCATTTGATGTCAGTGTTCTGGATTTGGGCCATTCTAATAGACATGTAGTGGTTTCTCATTGTTTTAATTTGAAATTCCCTAATGACATCTGATGTTGAACATTTTTCATATGGCTTACTTGCCATCTGTATATCTTCCAGGCTGAGTGGTCTTGGAAGGAGAAAGGTACATGTTCATCACTTCTCATTCAAAGTAGAGTGTTGATCTATGAGGTTGACCTTTACTCCTCAATGAATGGGAAATATGAAAAGAATGAACACAGGATAGCTTGTGCCATCTGTGAGGGAAACCCATTGAAATGAAAAGATTCAGTAAGACTTTTATTTTTTAAGTTTATTTATTTATTTATTTATTTTGAGAGAGAAAGAGACAGAGAGACAGAGAGAGAGAGAGAGACAGAGAGAGCACATGCATGAGAAGGGGAGGGAAAAAGAGAGGGAAAGAGAATCCCAAGCAGGCTCAGAGGTGCCAGCATGGAGTCAGACACAAGGCCTTGACTCAAGGACCAGGAGATCATAACCTGAGCTGAAATCAAGAGTTGGACTCTCAACTGACTGACCTACCCAGGTGCCCCTCAGTAAGCCTTTTATTTATTTATTTTTATTATTATTTCTTAAAGTATATTTATTCATTTTGAGAGAGACAGAGACAGTGTGGGTGGGGAAGGGGCAGAGAGAGAGAGGGGAGAGAGAGGGAAAAAGAGAAAGAGAGAATCCCAAGGAGTCTCCACTCTGTCAGCACAGAGCTCAATGTGGGGCTTGAACTCATGAGTTGTGAGATCATGACCCAAGCTGAAATCAAGAGTTAGGTGCTTTACCTCGGTGCCCCAAGACTTTTAAAAATATTAACTTTTTTTTTGTTCCAGTTTTGCAAAGGCAATAAAACAACTTGAAAAGTCTATCGTTTCTACTTATTAAAGCTACGAAGCCTCTCCCTTTCTGCAAGCTAACTGTCCCTTTCTGCCCCCTTGCTCATAGAGCATTAGTGTCCCAAGTATTTTCCAGTATGTAAGTAGCTGTTTGGGTTGATGTAAACCTTCAAAATTCAGGAAGTTATATCTCAGAGTGTAAAAAAAGTCATGATTGCATAGAAAAGCTACTCAAAATGCACCCACAGCAATAAACTACATGCCAAGGAGCTTAGCTGGGGGACCTACTGACTATGTCTGTCCCCTCTCCTTAGCATCAGCATCAGCATCAGCATCAACAACTTTTTGGCACTGAGGCCCTTCTTACTTCCTGATGGTTCTCCAGCCTGTCCTAATTTGCCTTTTAGTAAACTGGCTCTTCCTGCCTCTCACTTCTTGATGTTGAGTTCAGAGGCATCCAAAGACTTGACAGATGTGCTCTAGGAGGCCAGTGATCTTAGAGTCATCGGAGTTCTGGGTCCTCCCGATGCTTTCAATGCAGGGCAACAAGAACCAGTGACTGCAATGGCTTTCCAAAGAAAAGTCAGGCTTATCTCTCATTCTGCCCGGAAAAAGACCCAGTTGCCATCTGAAGAAACTGGCCCTGCCTCTTGATTGTGAGGAGAGCTGATGAGCACTAGTTGAGTAGGTCCTTCTAGTCACTAGGTGAAGAAGGTTACAGAAGAGAAATAAAGAAAAATCTCAAGACCACTTAGAGGGAAGGGCCCAAAAAACCAGATCTGTGAATGCATTTAGCTTGATTTCTTTTATGACTTAATCTAGAGGTCAGGGCTGACTTTTCTGGCTTTTCAATGACCATAGGGGAAGTGATTTTGTACTTGCTTTGAGATCCCAATTGTCATGCCAAGAAAAGTTCAAAAGATTTAAAGTGATTGGATATAAAAGGAAAGAATCTATGTGCTGGGTAGCTCCCATTGTATCCCCACCGCGCCCCCTCCCCCCACCCCGCCCTCGCCCTCTACACCTCTCCACTCTGCTCTGGACAGGGAAATCTCATACGTGGACTACTTCAATACCTTCTGGCTTATAGTTGCTTTTAGCTAATGGGAAGCACCAGCAGGAGGTCTGCAGGTGAGAAGACAGTGGGGTGGGTATTGTTCCTTCAGTTTCCTTCCTGTTAGGTCACTGTGGGTTGACTGTGTTTCTCTAGTGAAGACCCCAGCTCTTGTGAGGCAGTCTTCTCCCCTGTTATGGCCAGGGGTGATAATGGATCCCAACCTATTGCCAGACTCAAAGTACTACACATAATTTTATGTTCCTCATATCCCTGCGCCTTTAATTGCCCCTTTATTAGGCTTTCTTTAATTATCCTATTTGAGTGTGCTATCACTGGCTTTCACTGATACCATATATAATAATACCATATGAGAAGGAGGAAATGCCTGAAGACTCTTCAGATCTAAATAAAAATTCAAAATTTGGAGGGCTTCCTGAAAGAAAAACATATTGTACTCTATTTTACCTTCTAACTTGAGAGGACTCTTTTAAGTGAGCTATGAGTATAGTATATGTTTATATTTTGGAAGGGGATGGTGGTAAACTTAGAAATTAGGATGAGCATCACATGTGAAAATAAATGATGCTGTGAATGGCATACTTCTCTAGTGATTATGATAAAGCCCCAACTCTTAATTTGGATAAATTGCTAACAACCCAACTTAGCACACCCATTTGCAGTAATCATTATTTTGCTGACTTGGCTCTATGTCTGGTTTGCATTTCAATAGTGAATGCAAAGCCTATAAGCATTTAAGGGCTTTCTTGCTACATATCTCCCTATTCACAAGGAACCCAGCCCAGAATCAGAATGTCCCAATGCCTGTGCTGTATTTCTGGTAGAACATTAAGAAATTTTGAAGTATGGTTTAACTCTTAAATGCTACCGAGGGTCTTTTGAATCAGTTGCTAAAGCTACTTATAAAGTTCAAAAGACATCATTTCAAATCTAAAACCATTAGCCAACTGCTTTATTGACATAATGAATTCTATTTAGATGGAGCGCTTAACCTCAGCATGCACTCATTCCTTGGTCTCTCACATGTACAGGAGAAAGGACGTGATGGGTCTGTGCATCAAATGAGTCTAGTCTAATCATTACCTGAATGTCTTTCTGACAATCAGCCAAATTAACAAACTGCATTATAATGATTTTTCCCCCCATTGGCCACTTTTATGAGTTAGGAGATTCCATCAGTTATTCAGAAAAAGAGCCATAATCTTGGAGTTCTGGCCCTAGGTCTATTATTATCTAACCAGTTTGAGTGTCTTTGAATAAGTCATTTAACTTCTCTGGGCTTCGATTTCCTTATTTATAAAGTGGAACATTTTTTTCTCACTGAAGTGTTCTGGCCAGGCCTGTCCAAATGTTTGTGGGTTCCATTTCTCTGTAGTGCTGTTACTTTGGTATCTTGATGGTGTCTGGAGTTTATCAGGGCATTTATTTGTGTGCCTGGACATCTCAAGGTAGTTGAGAAAGAGACCTATGTATTCTGAACATAGATACTCAGTCCCCAAAACACAGTGATACCCACCTCTGCTCTCTAGAAACCAAACTCATCTGCTGGCTTAATATCAGCTTGACCTTCCAAGTCCATATCTCTGTTCCAGGCCAGCTTTGATTTCATTTTCAGCTGAGTTGTCTATTTTTCTTTGATGTGATAGTTTATAAAGCAAACTTGAAGGGACTCTGAAATTGGTCTGGGCAGTGTTGTTGTAGCAGGGGCCTTGAACTTCAGTGGAAGAAGGCCAATCATACATTCTGCATGTATTTTACCAAAGATGACAGTCCGTAGCTAATGCCTGAGAGCCTGCATTTCGAAGACACCTTTAACTGAATGCAGCTTAGATGGAGAGAAGGGCAACGGAAAGGCAAATGAACATCTGGCGAGGCCAAGAGTGTGATGAGTTGTATCCAATACCAGGCATGTCCTGATTAAATATTTCATGCTTTCCCCAGCCAGACATCACCTAACTCTCAGCTGTTCTCTTCAGCAGGGATAAATTCACCTTTATGAGAGGATGCACTAGCATGGGGTTAGAACAGCATGTTTAAGAAGTGTTAGGAAAAGTCTGTTTTCATCTGCTCCCGTGATCCACCTCCCTTTTCTCCTTCTTCCCTCCTCTCTTTTTCTTTCTCTCTGTTTCTTTCTTCTCACCCCAACCCTAGCCTGTCTTGGAGAACAGATTTTACCCAGAAGGATCAGGCTGAAAATATTTTCTTTCCTTCCAGTTCCCAGATCCACATTCTTCACAGGTTAAAGGTGGCTACAAGCTGGTTCCTGCTGACTCTGAGACCTTTTTGCATTGGGCCAAGAGCCTGGCTAGACAGAAGGCACTGTGCTGTGTGTCTGTGACTTTAGTATTTTTTTTTTTCTTTTGCAGAGTTCTTGGCTATGCTGTTAGGTGAATAGACTTCGTGGTTCCTGTATCTTCTGGTGGATTCCTCATCATTAATATGTGGCCTCTTAATCCCATTAGAGCTTTATTCCTTAAACTTCATTTTGTCTTATATTACTATTGCTACCACCTTCTTTTTAGGGAGTATTTACACTGTGTATATATTTTTTTTCTTTTCTTTCTTTTTAACCTTTTAATGTGACTTTGTTTAGGAGATCTCCTTTATGTAACATAGAACTTTATCTGTTTAACCTAATCTGATAATCTCTATATTTAAAAAAATTTTTTTAATGTTTATTGATTTTTGAGAGAGAGCGTGAGCAGGGAAGCAACAGAGAGAGAAGCAGGCTGAAGCAGACTGCAGGTTCTGAGCTGTCAGCACAGAGCCTGACGCGGGGCTCAAACTCACACACTGTGAGATCATGACCTGAGCCAAAGTCTGATGCTTCACTGACTGAGCCACCCAGGCACCCCTAATAATCTCTATATTTTAATGCAGGTGTTTATGTACTTACTGTGCATTTGTACATACCATTTTCATTTACTGTGTTTACTGATATATTTTTGGTTATATCTACCATCATACTTCATTTTTGTTTACTATCCTCCTTTTCTTCATTTTACACTTCTTTTATTTTTTTTAAAGTTTATTTATTTACTTTGAAAGAAAGAGAAAGCACACCAGCGGTGGGTGGTGGGGAGAGGGAGAGAGAGAGAATCCCAAGCAGACTCCGTACTGTCAGCACAGAGCCAAATGCAGGGCTCAAACTCATGAACCATTGAAATCATGACCTAAGCTGAAATCAAGAGAGGCTTAACCAACTGAGCCACCCAAGTGTCCCTCAATCTTCTTTTAAATTGAAGTTCTTTATACTCTTCTCCAACCATCACCATCTAATTTCTTTGTTGATTTGGAGTATATGCATTACATTTCAATTCACTTAATTTTTTAACATATTATGTGACTAAAATTTTTAAAATATATCTACAGCAACTCATTTTTTCTACTTTTGTCCTAAATAGTCTAATATTAGCACCATCTAGTTACCACCAAACATTTCTCTCTTCCTGGTTTTATTTTCTGAAGTCATAACTTTGCTTATATGAACTTAAAAATAAGAGCTTGAAAAGTCAACCAATAGAGACTTAAATTATGTGTTCACTTGAATCAATTTCTGTACTTTTCACAATTTAATTTTACCCCTGAACCTGTCTTTTGGAATGTTTTATTTTATTTTTGAAGAAACATATGTTTATTCATTCTTTTAATGGAGACCTGTGTGGAAAAAAGCACCCTTCATTTTTATGTGTCTCAAAATGTATTTATTTTGTCCATATTTTTGAAAGATAGTATAGCTAGGCATAAAATTCTAGGGTTGACAGTTAATTTCAGTCAGTTCATTGAAACTAAGAATCCATTGTCTTTTGGCTACTCAAAAGCCTACTGTACAAAAAATCAAAACCAAAACCAAAACATCTATCATCTCCTCTGGGTGACATTACTTATCTTTATGGGAACAGTTAAGATTTGTTCATTTAATTATTTATTTATTATTTTATTAACATGACAGTTCCAACTGCTTAACACCTTTATCATCAGTTGGTATTTTTAATTTTAGTCATTCTAACGGGTGTAGCATATTGTCATTTTAATGTGCATTTTTCTAATGAGTAATGATGAACATCTTTTTATGATTGATTTATTTGTGTTTGTATAAGTACAGTGTTTCTTTTAACTGAAGTGTAGTTGACACACAATGATACATTAGTTTCAAGTGTTCAACATAATGGTTCCATAACTCTATACATTATGCTATGCTCCGAACAAGTGCAGCTACCATCTGTCACCATACACTATGCAATACCACTGACTGTATTCCTTATGCTGTACCTTTTAACCCAATGACATACATTCCATAAGTGGAAGCCTGATTCTCCCACTTCCTTCACCCATTTTTGCCCATTCCCCCATCCTTCCCCTCTCTGGCAACCATCAGTTTGTTCTCTGTATTTATGGGTCTGTTTTTGCTTTTATTTGTTTTGTTTTGCTTTTTAGATTCTACATATAAGAGAAGTCATACAGTGTTTTGTCTTTCTCTGTCTGACTTATTTCACTTAGCCTAATACCGTCTAGGTCCATCTGTGTTGTTGCAAGTGACAAGATTTCATTCTTTTCAAAGGTTAAGTAATATCCTATTGTCCATTAGAACATCTTCTTCACCCATTCATCTATTGATGGACTCTTAGGTTGTTTCCATATGTTGGCTTCATAAATATGCTGCAATAAACATAAGGGTGCCTATTCCTTTTTAGATTAGTGTTTTTGTTTTCTTTGGGTAAATAGCCAATAGTGGAATTACTGGATCATATATTTTTATTTTTAATTTTTTGAGGAACATCCAGACTGTTTTCCATAGTGGCTGCACCAATTTACATTCCCACTGACAATGTACGAGGGTTCCCTTTTCTCCACATCCTTGCCAACACTTGTTATTTCTTGTGTTTTTGGTTCTAGTCATTGTGATAGGTGTGAGGTGATATTTCATTAAGGTTTGGATTTGCATTTCTCTGATAGTGATGTCGATCATCTTTTCATGTATCTGTTAGCTATATGTATATCTTCTTTGGAAAAATGTCGATTCATGTCCTTTGCCCATTTTACTCAGATTGTTTATTTATTTATTTATTTTGGTGTTGGTTGTATGTTCCTTATACTTTTTAGAAATCAACCCCTTATCAGATATATCATTTACAAATGATATATCTAGTAAGGGGGTAGGCTTATTTATTTATTTATGTGTTTAAAATAGAAAATATATGTTGAGGCACAAAATTATGGCTCCATCTTTAATGAAAATACTTTTTTAAAAAATTAAGGTGATGTTTAAAAAATTTGAATAGTTCGAAATGCTGAGAAGCAAAAAGAAAATTTAATCCAACCATATAGAAAAGCTATGGTAATGTATATTTTTGTTTAACTGTGTTAACATCTTTCCAATTTAAGAGATAAACATCTATATCGTACTTTAATGACTTCATAGAGAAGCATCTGGACTTTAGCTAGAGGTACTCATTAAAACTTTAGGAAAATCACATACCCACATTGTCTCCCTTTTCTAATATTCTGTTAACTTCTTAAGGGCATGAGGAAAGGATGATGTTATATCCATTTCATAATTTGAGGAAATGAATGGGTAGAATAATAAGTAAACAACAAATGGTTGAATGTATCAGTAAATGAGTAAACAAATGAATAGGTGGTCATATGAGCAAGAAAATCACCACAAGTTGCACCCTTCCATTTATTTAGTCATGTCCCCTATCAGGTGGTTAGAAGTAATGATTCTGTTAAGACCCTTAAGTCTTCTAATAGTTGTCAATGTATTTTAATATAGTGCCAATGTATAAAAGGACTATTTAGGGGCGTCTAGGTGGCTCGGTCAGTTAAGTATCCGACTTTGGCTCAGGTCATGATCTCACGGTTCATGGGTTTGAGCCCTGTGTCCGGCTCTGTGCTGACAGCCCAGAACCTGAGCCTGCTTTGGATTCTGTGTCTCCCTCCCTCTCTCTCTGCCCCTCCCACCCCTCTCTCTCTCTCTCTCTCTTTCTCTTTCTCTCTCTCAAAAATAAATAAATGTCAAAAACAATTTTTTTTTTTAAATTTTTTTTTCAACGTTTTTTATTTATTTTTGGGACAGAGAGAGACAGAGCATGAACGGGGGAGGGGCAGAGAGAGAGGGAGACACAGAATCGGTAACAGGCTCCAGGCTCCGAGCCATCAGCCCAGAGCCTGACGCGGGGCTCGAACTCACGGACCGCGAGATCGTGACCTGGCTGAAGTCGGACGCTTAACCGACTGCGCCACCCAGGCGCCCCAAATGTCGAAAACAATTTTAAAAAATAAATAAAACAGCACTATTTAGAGTATCTTAGTATATACGAAGTGGCTCTATGGCTGCCTCTCAGATCTCTCTTAGGTCTTGGAATCATTTAGAGGATCATTCAATCTTAGAGAATGAGTAATTTCACATTTTTTTCTAGAAAAGAGAGTGAGTCCTCTTGCATGTTTGTTTACCCATTGATTAGAAATGTGTGTGTATATGTATGTGTTTGAACACATACATGCATATGAAGCACATTAGTCACTAGGTACAGGAGATTTGTTCCTTTCTGGAAGACCATGATGGCTAAGAGACACAGTATTCCCTGTGTCAGGGACCAGCATGCCATGTTCTGAAGATGCAACATGAATCGACATTAAAATCTTGTTTGAACTTATTAGATCTGCAGTAGAAAAGACCATGTTCCTGCACTAGAAAAATGCACCTTTGTATTTAGCTATGATCTTTGTAACGGAGAGGACCAGGCAAGAGATTCCATGTCATTTGAGACCTATCTCTTATACCAGAAAATAATTTAATGCTTATCAACTGATGGCTGGTTGGTAAAGGATAACACATTATATTTTGAAAATTATCATCATTTAAAATACAATAGTCAAATTTAATTTCTATCCATTAGAAATGTCTAATAAGTAGTCATGAATCTTAGAATTTCAGGGGCTCTCTAGAGAGCATCTCATTTGATGTTTCATATTCATGCAGGTAAAATGCTATTGTTTTTTATTTCAACGACCATTATTTAATAATACTAACATTTCAGGCACTGCACTAAGCCCTGGTGAACAAAACACAAACCTACTACCTTTAGTAACTTTAGGTTCAGTATTTTATAGATGAGGAATCTGAATGCCTCATGTTATGAAAAGGGTCTTGCCCACAGACATACAGCCAATCGATGATGGAGAAAAGATTAGAACTAATGCTTCCTACAGATAAATGGTTTGCCATCCACATTATACGAATTCTACATATGTTAACCAATATTAGCATAAGAAGATTTTTTAAAGTTTATTTATTTATTTTGAGAGAGAGAGAACAAGCAGGGAGGGCCAGAGAGGGAGAGAGAGAGAATCTGAAGCAGTCTCTGCATTGACAGCACTGAGTCCGAGGCAAGGCTTAAACTCTCAAACCATGAGATCATGACCTGAGCCTAAACCGAGAGTCCGTCGCTTAATGAATTGAGCCATCCAGATGCCCCAGTGTAATAAATTTTTTTTTTTATTTTTTGTGTTTAAATTTTTTTTTCAATATATGAAGTTTGTTGTCAAATTGGCTTCCAATTATTAAATGGAGTTCCAGAATATTAAAACAAAAGTACCCCAAATGTCCAGCTCTAGTATCATTTATTGTAATGGTAATAGTTACTTCTTTATATTTACTAAATAATTTGCTTCTCATAGGAACCCAATGGAATAGGCTTATTAAACCCATTTTACAGAGGAAAAAACCCTAAGGCACTAAGTTTATAAGTAATCTGTCTTAAATAACAGAGCTTACAATTGGCAAAAGAGGATCTAATATCCTGGCTCTTAACTACTCTGCTATCTGGCCTCTCAGGAGAGTGATCATTGATGTTACAAGGTCAAGAAATACTTTCAAGTCATGAATAAGTAATAAACCTCTTTTTTTTTTTTTTTTTTTTTTTGCTAGCCATTCCCTTGGTTTAAAAATCGTTGAAAAATCAAGAAGAAAAGAGACAAACCAAGACTAGACCCTTAACTGCAGAGAACAAACTGGTGTTTACCAAGGGGGGAGGTGGGTGAAGGTACGGGTGAAATAGGTGAAGGGGATTAAGAGTACACTTATCATGATGAGCACTGAGTAATGTATAGAATTGTTGAATCACTATACTGTCCACCTGAAACTAATATAACACTGTATGTTAACTACACTGGAATTAAAATAAAACAAACCAGAGCTCCTGGGTGGCTCAGTTGGTTGGGCGTCTGACTTCAGCTCAGGTCATGATCTCATGGTTCGTGAGTTCGAGCCCCATGTCGAGCTCTGTGCTGACAACTCAGAACCTGGAGCCTGTTTCAGATTCTGTGTCTCTCTCTCTCTCTGCCCCTCCCCCGCTAATGCTGTGTCTCACTCTGTCTTTCAAAAATGAATAGATGTTTAAAAAATTAAAAGAAAATGAAACAAAAACAATCTTTCAAAAATCTATGGTTTAAATTCCTATTAATGAGAAGAACTCATATCTCGATGATGCCCAATAAAAGGCTATCTTTGAATGCAGTAGGTCCCTTTTCTCTTTGAAAATGGGTACTTTTTTAACATTTACAATTTTTCAAATTCCTATTTATTCATTTAGCTACTCACACATTTCTTGTTGAACCTATAGTTTTCTGAGTACCTTACAGGTGTTAACAGTCCTCAAGTTTCTAATGTTGGATTAGCATTGGTCTAAAAGCATCAGAAAAACAGAGATGTATTTCTTGATCTATATTTTTTTATATCTGTGTTTTAGTTCTTGTTCTCTCTTAAGTGCTCTACTATCTTTCTCTGAAATAAATTTAATAATTTTTACTTCAATTGTTCATATTTTGGAGTAATCCCACCAGGATAGAGACAGGCTCTTAAATCTATAGTAAAATAGAAACATTCCACCAGAAGAGATTTCTTTTCATTTTTAGCTCTCAGATTTATATCTCTTATGAAAATGAGCTTCACACTTCCGCTTGCATACCCTTGCAGCCCTCGTAAGAAGGCGAAGGAAGGAAGGAAGGAAGGAAAGAATGAAGGAAGGAAGGAAGAAAGGAAGGAAGCTCTCTGGGAAATATGCAAGTACCACACCAAGCACTAGATTGTGCTTTTAGTCCTGAAAATTGAAATTTATAATAGATTAGACCCTTTATGGTTGCAGGTTAAAAACATATTGTCAATTTCTCAAAGAAGAATGTAGATTTTTTTTCAGAGTGACAATACAGTAACACAGGTACTTATACTAATATAACACAGTGTTCAATACCTAGTAGGCAATCAATGCTCTCTTGCTGATTTGTTTGATATACTACTATTAATAATATACCATTAAGTGAAAAGCTAATAATTGTTCTTAGCCTGTTTATACTATTTCGATGTTAGCAACATCAAGAGTTCTAGTCTTTGTTCTTTAGGGATGATTAAGGCTGATCACAGAGAGAGCCTTATGACTCTAAGAGTATGATTATCAGCTAGTATATTCTATCTAAACAATTAAACTATTGTATAGTATAGAAAGAAACTGTGTTTCCTAGGCTATCTCACTGCAATATACAAGATAACACTCAAATTTTTTACTTCAAAATTAAGAAGTTTTATATACCAAATTTGGGAAACACATGCATCCCAAAGCAAGTCTTTGTGTCCCGTTACAAAGCACTCAGTGGTAAGTTTCTTCAAAAAATTGAGAATGATACAAAAGCAAAAGAGTGTTCTATAGAAAAAGCACAAATGTAGGGAAGGATATTGTGGGTAAAGAATGCTAGTTATCCCCCAATAACTATGCTCCCCTAGTCTAAACTACAGACAAAATTCACAGACAATGACTCAAAGGCATTTGAGATTGAACAAAACAGTTAGATTCTGGCGAGAGATGGCACTATGAAAAAGAGAATGGCATGTGGATTTACCAATTTTTATGGCTTTTAGATTACAGTCAAGTCACAGCTGGCACTGACTAAGACTCTAAAATCTCTAATAGAAAACCTTCAGGCTTTTGACACAAAGGAACAGAAGAAAGAGCTCGAGGCAAACACAGCAACTGGAAAGTAGGGTTCCATCCCAGAAAGGAGAAAGACAAGGAGAAGGAACTCCAATTTCTGTGCCAAGAATCTCTGCCCATATCTCTGGCTTTACTCTGATCCATACCTGGGTAAAAT
This sequence comes from Panthera tigris, assembly GCF_018350195.1. Classification (NCBI taxonomy): domain Eukaryota; kingdom Metazoa; phylum Chordata; class Mammalia; order Carnivora; family Felidae; genus Panthera; species Panthera tigris. The sequence continues at coordinate 76,830,266 of NC_056662.1, forward strand.
GGATTCCAGCTAAATATTAAAGAATTGAACTGGGATTTGACGTGTAGCTCAAGAGACAGAATTTTTGGCTTGAATCTGACCAACTTAGTTACCTCCTAAGAGAAAGAAAACAACTTGTCTTTCTGGGGTGATATACCAGAATCCAACATCTTTGTAACAAAATATTTACAACATTCAGAATATACTTCAAAATGTTACCCACTTTTAAGATAAAAGACAATCCATGGAAACCAACCCTTTGATGACCAGGATTCTGGAACAGACAATTATAATTATGCACAATGAGGAAGAAGACAATATGCTTGTAATTAATAAAATATGGGATAGCTTAGCAGAGATATAAAAACTTAAAAAGGAACTACACAGAAATTCTAGAACCGGAAAATTATAATATATGAAAGAAAAATATAATTGGATGGGCTTAGGAGAGTGGAGATAAGTAAGGAGAGTCAATGAAGTGGGAGACAGGTGATTCGAAATCATCAAATCTGAAGAACAGAGAGAACAAAAGATTTAGAAAATAAGAAGTCTCCGGGACAGGTAATGTACAGGCACACCTTGTTTTATTGTACTTTGCTTTATTGAGCTTCGCAAATTATTGTGTTTTTTTACAAACAAGTTTTGTGGCAACCCTGCGCCAAGCAGGTCTATGGGCGGCACTTTTCCAAAGGTATTTGCTTGCTTCGTGTCTCCGTGTCATATTTTGGTAATTCTTGCAATATTTCAAACTTTTTCATTTGGATTAAATTTGTTATGGCGGTCTGTGATCAGTGATTATGACTTGATGAAAGCTCAGATGATGGTTAGCATTTTTTAGCAATGAAGTATTTTTAATTAAGATATGCACATTTTTTAGACATAATGCTGCTGCACACCTAATAGACCACAGTATGATGGAAACATAACTTTTATACGCACTGGGAAACCAAAAAATTCATCTGACTTTCTGTGTGGTGATACTTGCTTTATTGCAGTGGTCTGGAACCAAACCTGCAACATCTCCAAGGTATGCGTGTAATAACAAAAGATCAAACACCCATGTAATTGGAGCCCCAGGAGGGAAAGAAAGACCTACAAAAACTGTTTGAAGAAATAATGGCTGACAAGTTCCAAGTTTCACAAAACATACATTTTCAGGATCAAGAAGCTTAGAAGATCCCAAGCAGGATAAATACAAAGAAAAAAATGTGCACAGGAACATCATAATCAAACTACTCTAAAACAAAGATAGGGGCTCCTGGGTGGCTCAGTCGGTTAAGCGCCTGACTCTTGATTTTGGTTCAGGTCATGACCTCATGGTTTCATGAGTTCAAGCCTCACAATGGGCTGCATGCTGACAGTGTGGGGCCTGCTTCAGATTCTCTCTCTTCCCCTCTCTCTCTGCCCCTCCCCCACTGGATCTCTCCCTCTCTCTCTCTCTCTCTCTCTCACTTAAAAATAAATAAACATTAAAAAAAGAAAAAAAAAGAAAGGGCAGATGTCTCCATCCCCTACCACTGTATACTTTTTTTTATAATAAAAAAAGAAAAACCTCCAGATTTTCAGCTGGCCATATGGTTGCCCAAAATAAAACTACATCTCCCAGTCTCCATAACAATCAGGTGTGGCCATGTGACTAAATTGTTAACCAACTGTATCATAGGGAAAGTGAGGCATACAATTCCCAGGACGTGTCCTTAAAGAAAGGAGATGTTCGTCTTTTTCTCCTTCCCTGCCTCTTTGCTGAATGAAGTGTGATGTGGTGCAAATCTTCCACGAGAGCAATGCCCTACATGGCAAAGAAACAACTGAGAAGGAACCCAAGGTTTCCAATGCACAGAGGACCAGTCTGGCTCTGAATGACCTCATATCAGCCTCACAATGCTGTCTGGGACAGAAATAAATATATCTTTTTATCTTGGAGAAAAATGAAATTTTTATCTGTTGCTTTTGATTTTCTGATCATACAACTAAACTTACACTACATTAATACAGCTGAAAACATCTTGTATCAATGTCAGGAAACACTTTACATAGGGCAAAAAGCAAAACATGAATAAGTCAGAAGTCTGGCAAAGAGGTAATTAGATTTTTTTTTAATTTCTACTTTAATAAGGTAAGAGGTTATTAGTGGAATCAAAGTGCTATTCTCTTTGGTATTTTTCCCAAGCTTAATGTAAGTAATGCTTTGTTAAATGGCTCAGAGGAGTTTTCAATCAATCAACTTCAAAAAACAAAGGAAGAAAGTCATAAACATAATTGAAGGAGCCTACTGATATTTTCCATTTTCCTCTCATTCTGAGTTTGTTTTCAATTAAAGTCAGTGCTCATTCACTGTCTCTCACCTGTTCTCATATAACTTCTCCCAAAGGTCTTGACTTGCTATGAGGCTTCCCTAAGCCTCTATCTCTTTTCACTAGACAGGAAAGACTCCATTGTTTCTGCATGTCAGAGAAGTGGCTGCGTTTCTCCACTTTGTGCTGGTGTAGAACTGTGTCCCCCCCAAGGGATCGTGGATTATGGTTTTCCTCTAAACATCCAATTGGACTGGCCCCATCCTCACAGGATTTTCAGCTCTGCCCCCAACTCTCCCCAGAGTTGAGTGAGACAGCTACCATTTAATGATGTTGCCCTATGAGAAAGCAGGTATCTCTTACATAATTTTTCAGTAAAGTTTGTTTTTAAGAGTATAAAAGAGCCAGTATCTTTTTTAAACATCAACAATGATCTATCACCTATCTATCTATCTATCTATCATCTTTGTATCTATTTATCTAGTTTGTCTAAATACTTTGTCTAATATATATATATATATAGATAGATAGATAGATACACTTTCTAGAGAAAACGTTTAGGAAACAAACCACTAATTTAAAGCAGGATCTTAAAGTAAAACACTTCATTAGGCCACTGAGGTGGCTGACTACTGGTGAATGTTCCTCCTGTTTTTTTATTTTTTTTATTTTTTTTAATGTTTACTTATTTTTGAGAGAGAGAGACAGACAGACAGACAGACAGAGTGTGAGCAGGGAAGGGGCAGAGAAAGAGGGAGACACAGAACCTGAAGCAGGTTCTAGGCTCTGAGCTGTCAGCACAGAGACCGACCGGGGCCTCGAACTCAAGAATCGCGAGATCATGACATGAGCCAAGGTCAGATGCTCAACTGACTGAGCCACCTAGAGGCCCCTCTCCTGTTTTTTTAAAATCTTGTGAGTTGCCTCTACTAGGGCTGGCCAGCCAGCTCTCACGTGACTCTCAAATGGCTTGTCAGCAGCTTCTGATGCTGCTAGAATCAACACTTTAATGCTAAACATCAGGGAGATTTGATGTGAAGGCTTTCCCACTAAATAGTGCTGTCCAACCAATACCTCCTCTGAACATTTGTACAAGGAAGCAGCGCTTTCCTCTCTGAGTTTGTTTTGCACTTGATTCCGATTTTAATTAAATACAGACAGGAAGATGGCAGCTGTCCAGCTTCCTTCATTTCCCATACCTGTATTATGACTAATCAAGGGAATTCTGGTACTTTGCAGGATGCGGGATCTTCTCCTGTGTCACCTCAATAAACTCCCTGTACTCAGCTCCTGTGACCTTCTCAAGCTCATAGCTCTGGTTGACCTTGAGGGTCATTGCATTTGTTCTAATGTAGGCAGGCTTCAACCTGCCTTCAACCCAGGGTCTCTGAGCCCTGATGGGCATGAGAGAAGGCTTAAGACTTTAACCCATGTTTCAAAGGAGCAAGTAGGAGCTTAGAAATGGAAGAAGATTAAGAGAGGTGTTTGGTTAGAGACAGGAGCTATGACTGTGACTGTTACAAGTTGAATTGCATCCCCATCCCCCAAATTCAAATATTGGAGTCCTAATCCTCAGCACCTCACAATGTGACCTTATTTGGAAGTAGGATCATCAAAGATGCAAATAGGTTGGAGGAGGTCATACTGGGGTAGGGCGGACGCCTAATCCAACATAACTGGTATCCTTATAAAAAGGGAAAATTTGGGTATAGACACACACACACAGGGAGAATGCCAGGTGGGGTCTGGTATTCTGCTATCTTGAGTCAAGGAAACACCAGAGGCCAGGAGAGGGGCCCAGAACGGTTCCTTCCCTAGTGCTTCCAGACACATGGCCCTGCTGACACCTTGATCTCAGACTTCCAGGCTCCAGAACTGCGAGACAATGTATTTCTGTTGTTTGAGCCTCTCAGTTTGTGGTACAGCAGCCGTAGGAAACTACTACAATGAAAAACACAGAGGCAAGAATGTACAGGGAGGATCCTAGGGAATGCTAAATCTAGAGATACTGTTAATATCTAGCCCCTTCTGAATGCTTATCGTGAGCTACATGTGTGTTTTCCCATTTAAAGCTCACAACCTCTCTCTAAGCTCCACTGTCATCCCATTTGATGGATAGGAAACAGAGATTCAGATTGGCTAAGGACATTGTCAAAGCTCACACAGCTAGGAAAGTGAAGGAGGTTGGTGAGAGAGATACTGACAGAGCTGGGGAGAGGAAACGGCACGGAGAGTGGTACAGATTTCAGTCTCTATAATTGATGCATTTCCCTGTACCACACACGAAGCACAGACCAGCAAATATACACTGCTGACCAAAATAGAGCCACCATGTTCTGTTCCTGGAAAAGACCATCAAAATGGTTCTGCAATTCTCTCATCTTACCCATGGGAATTAATAACCAAATGAAATAAAAATTTCCATAAGGCCAAACAGCGAGTGTGGGATTATCATGAGGGATCATGCCCTGTGGCCCTGTTCAGGATGTCTTCCCTCCATCACCTACCTGTGTAGATCACACTGACCAGGGAGGCCTCTGGGCCATGCATGCTGTCTTCCAGCCTCTCCTATGAAAGGGAGATCCCCCCTGGCTAGAACCTACTGGGTCCAGGGAGGAGATCTCCAATCAGTGGTGCCTGTGCCTCGGTTTTGCACCCTCTCTGTGCTTGGTCAAAAAGAGAAATGATACCTCTCTTCGGAACTGACATGTCACTCTTTCACCAAGCATGCAAACGTCCTGCCAGGCCTTCTTGGTAAATATTTACTTTGAATTATCACAGGCCAGAGACATCCGCTGTCCAGAGAAGCAGAATGGTGAGTTTGGACGTTTGGAATCTGGAGCCTGTGATGAATAGAGAAATACAACCTTGCATGCCGTCAGAGGCTCTGCTCTGCCAAGGGAAAATGTACTTTATACAGCCACAGGCTTGACCTCCAAGAGCCTTAAAAGGCCTCACATACTCAAAGGTGCATTACCAGGCCTTACACTAATTCATCATGATAGCTAAAGTGCTCTGTGTAAACCACAGGAGATCTGAGTCCCCTGGGCACCCAGGAGTCAGATTTAATTGCTTTGAGTTTAGCATAGGGAACATAAGTGAACATAGGGGAAAGACTATTTGCATATTGTTTGCAATAAAGCTTAGAAATGGTTCCAGATGTCTGAGCTGAAACCTTCTCCCCAAAAGTTTAGCCAAGGTTGGAACTCCACACAGGCCAACCTGATGGACACTCTACCCAGCTTCTCTCTTCCTACTCTGAATCAGTTTGCAGGTTGCAACAAGAATACTCAAGACAAATTTCTATTCTGAGCAGGCCGGACATGATTTATTAATTCACTTTTGAAATAACAATTGCAGTTGGGAGGGATCTGCTGAAAGCCTTAATTACATTAGAAAATATGCTTCGCAGCAGTCTGCCCCTATCCAGTGTACAGAACACATAATTATCATAATTTTCAAATTTTATTATTATTATTTGAAAAAAAATGGATGGAGAGCAGACTCTACCAACTTAGCTACTTCAAAGCAGTGGCTGAGTCACATCTGAACTTCGAAGAGATGATTTCCCCAACTTGCTTGTTAAGGCCCCTTAAATGGGAGAGCATCTACTGGCTGTAGTGGCCTCAGATACTGTTTGTCCGACAGAACTAGCTTCCGCGTCCCTCTCTCCTCCTTTGTGCCGAGAGGGAAATGCTCAGGTGTGCTGTTGCCAGAGTGATTAGGCTAGCTGGGAACTCTCCTTGGACAGGAGGTTGGAAAGCCTTTGGGATCATGCCCTCTCATCCTTGTTAAATGACTGTGAGTGTGTGTGTGTGTGTGTGTGCGTGCGCTGGCACACACACACCTGCCTAGAGGGAAGCGGTTTGATTTCATTTTTTTCAAGGCCCAGAGTGTTTTTAAAGGGAAAGCAAAACATTTCCGGAAATGAAGCGGGGGTCTGTGGTAGGCAGCAAGGGTGCCAGGCAGAAGTCTCAACCGTTATCATCAGCTTTGTTATCAATGGCCCATGTCTTTAGAAAGCCTCTGTCTCTGAGTTTTCTATCTGTCACCCCGGGGCAAGCAGACCCTCCCTCTGTTTCTTTGGGTGGCTGTGATATTTATCAGACTAATGAGTTCAGTTCTCGTGTCAATGCTAAAGTGGCAGTAGCGAGCTGTAGCAGGCCCCTGCCCGCGTTCCCCCTTACCTATGGATTTTCTGCCTTCCATTCTCCAAGTCTCCTCATTCCACATTTCTTTGATCTTTAGATATCAAGGACACTCGGGCTTGAGTTAAGCCATTTTGACTAATTCAAACTCTGCTCAAGTGGATCCGTTTATTTAGAAAAACCAAACAAATTAAAAAATAAACTTTTTTTTTTTTAAATAAAAAGCAGCAGGGCATGTGGGTGGCACAGTCAGTTAAGTGTCTGACTCTCGATCTCGGCTCAGGTCTTGATCTCACAGTTCATGAGTTCAAGCCCTGCATCGGGCTCTGTTATGACGGTGTGGAGCCTACTCGGGAGTCTGTCTCTCCTTCTCTCTGGCCTTCCTCCACTTGTTCTCTCTCTCTCTGTCTCTCTCTCTCGCTCCCAAGATAAATAAATAAATAAAAATTAAAAACAAGTAAAATAAATAAATAAATAAAAAGCAGCAAAAAAGTCATAGGTAAGACTGACCCAAATTTATCTTGAAGCTAAATCATTGTTCTCTAACCTCTCTTCTCCCAGAAAGGTATCCAATAGTGATCTGAATAGGGGGCAGCAAAGGAGAAAGCAGAGTGGATTTGAACCGAGTGTATTGGAGTCCAGCCCTGGCTTGGCCACGCAGCAGGGCCAAGACCAAGGGGACTCTCGCATACCTGTGGGCTTCTTCTCCCCCACGTAAAACTGGAGACATACTCCTGGGTCGTCCTCCTCAGAGAACTTCTCTGAGGATCCTCTAATATAGCTCATGTTGACGTCGTTTCAAATCATTTAAAGTGCTTTGAAAATGTAACGTGGCATTATCAGAACTGACTCAGAGCCCCAAACACAGTAGGAGCTAAATAAACATTTCTTGAAGTGGGTAGATTGCCTATTTTCCATTTTATAGTAATAAACAAGATGGCTGTTTTGCTGTCCCCTGAAATGACCCAGCTCCTGCCTACATATTCTCTGAATTCCTGGGCTCAGGTTTTTCTTGGTGAGAAGAACTGAGAAAGCAAACATATACACTGAGGGTACCAATCTTTCTTAGAAAAAGCATTTTATTCTCACTCAAGGACGAAGACAAAACTTGTTTATATGGACCAAATGATAAAATTTTGGTCATGAACATCTAAAGATGAAGGGGCTTTGGGGTGCCTGGGTAGCTCAGTTGGCTAAGTTTCTGATGCTTGATTTCGGCTCAGGTCATGATCTCAGTTTGTGAGTTCAAGCTCCATGTCAGTCTCCATGTCTGCTTGGGATACTCTGTCTCCCTCTCTCTGTCTGCCCCTCCCCCACTTGCATCTCTCTCTCTCTCTCTCTCTCTCTCTCTCTCTAATAAACTTTAACAAAAAGATGAAGGGGCCTTGGAGAAATTAATGTTCACTTTCCAACTTCCAGCTTCATTTTCAGAAAAAGAAGCCAAAGTTAAAATTTTCAGTGACTTTTCTAAATTGTTTGGCTTTGTCACATAGCAGAAGAAGGTCTCTGATTTCCCACCAAGTCCTATAATCTTTGTGTTCCTTTCCCACGAAGCATCCGGTAGGACTGCTGCTCTGAAGGACATAACTTCAGAAGTACCACCCTTATCTAAATGCCATGGCTTACAGAGGAGAAGCCTGAGGTCTATATGGCCCTCTGCTGGGTCTGAAGCAGGAGTAGCTATAGTTACCTGGAAAGGCACAGGAAAAGCTTTTTTTCTCTAGGCTCCAAGCAGGAGGAGGAACTAAATAAACATTTCCCCCCATGCCTCACATGGACAGCTGTTTCTTGAGAGGCATCTGTGTAAAAACCTTCCTCTCATGGCTGCTCTATTGGTTTCTAAGGCCGTATGTGAAAAAGAATGCTCTGCTTCGGTTATCACCGGGGGAGATGACCAGAGGCTGTGTTCCAACCCCTCCTCGCTGGGAACATCCATGTCTCTTCTTGGTTGACAGGCAAATGTTGCCATGTGCCTTGTGTTCCTTCCAGCATTCACTTTGGTTTCCTTCACACAAGTAGATGGATCGGTCTTCTGATCAGGTTAAGAAAAAAGATTGTTCTCTTTGGTTTTCTTGGTTGGGTTTGCAGATCTGACAAGGAAGAGTAAAGACTAAGGGGAAAAAAAAGTTTAGGAGTTGGAGCTTTTTCAGGTCTTCTTCTGCAAGAGATAAGCGCACCTTGAAACAAGTGGAGATCATGTTAAACATCCCTGCTTTCTACTCAGGGGTTTATTATTTCAGTTCTTGTAGTTCCAATGGAAGAATTGATTGAAGCCTTCCCTCAAGGACATATTACCTCCAAGCACTATTATTTCAGAAGTCAGAGTTTATACACTTTGATAATACTCTGGAGACCTGAAAGGAAAAGAATAAATGGACTGTGTGACCCCAGGAGTAGAAGGAATAAAATAACATGGAATCTGAAATCTGACCGCACTATTGCCTACTACTGGCTTAAAAATGTAAAAGTACTTTGCTTAACACGTTCACTAGTTGCCAACACTTCAGATCACAGGCAAATAACTGTGCATAGTTCCTGGTGCACGGTGGTCGGGAAGACAGAAGGAAATGGCTTGTGTTTCAATTCCTCTCACAAATCCCCCTGCCTCTTCCTCCTCCTCTCTAACTCCAAGCTTCTGTAGCACAACTGTCTTATTTTTAAACCCATCTAAATAATGTCGTTAGTGAAAGCATCATGACCATCAAAATATCAGAAAATTGGAGCACATCAAGATGGGTCCCGCTCTTGGGAGTGTAACATGGGAAGAAGGCCCATACTTCTTGGGGAGAGGCTGACTCAAACCGTGAGCACGAAAGCAACCTACAACTCTCCCATATCCCCTAGGTCTACAGTCTACGGTTTCCACATCTCCGCCATTGCAAGACTGCCCTCATCCCGACACACGTGTCACATTTACCACCTCTCCCCTTTCAATCTTATTGTGGATATCTGTTTCCGCTTGATTTTATCGGTTGGAAGTGGGATGGAGCATAACAGTGCATTTTCAGCACTGCCTTGAATGAATTTCTTGGTCAGCTCAGGCATGGCGGAGTTGACCCAGTGAGGTATAGAGGAGGGTGTGGAAGATCATGGAAGACCTCAGTAAAGCCCTAAGACAAAAATGTCAAGGTGCTCAGATCAGTGACCCAACGAGCGGTGCCGTGGACGCTCTGCCTTGTGGGGGCAGCGGTGCGCAGAAAGGGGCGGCACAGAACACAGAACAGTGAGGCTGACAGCTGGTGAGACCAACAGTGCTCTCTCCCTTTGGCGTATCCTGAAACTGAAGAGTTGCCTTTCGCACGTTTGCTTTTAAAAAATTCTTCACCTCCCTTGTCTTGAATGTTTACTGTCAACATCCCTCCTCTCCTCCCACTCTTCTCCCCACTTTGGAAAGGTGTAAAAGAGGTACCATATGTGGACTCCCTCTGCTGACATGTTTCTAAGAGACCTTGTCAACTGGCACTAATTGTTGTGACTGCAAACTTTCATTCATCTCGGATGCTGCTGCGCACTTCTCTTGCCTTTACCATTCTGGGCCAATCCCACATTCCTGTGTTGTTTCATTGCCACGGACAAGACTTTCCCTTCCAGAGCCTCCTCCTTCGGCATCACAACACCTCTCCTATCAGTCCTTTAGCTTGTAGCCCAGCATCTGTAGAGCTCAGTGTGACTTGAACTGAAGACTCCTGTTACTCGGGACCTGTGGAGAGGGTCCAGGCACCAGCTTTATCCCTTCATTCGGCTACAGCAGCATATTCATTATGGGTGGGCCATGTTTAGGAACTCAGTGCATTATTCATCGAGTTACCCCTGTTGATATGCGCGTTGTTGACCTGCACCTCACAAGGGCACCAATCAGTGCTGCAACTTTCTATCTCCAACAAAACCCTTGTGATCTGATGGACTCACTGGGAAATATTAAAACCTGAGGAGGGAAGCGAAAAGGGGAGGCTTTATGAAAGTGACTTCAGAACACTATCCAATTATTAGTATGCTTTTTCATAATACTGACGGTTTCACATTTTATTGAGAGAGAGAATTTTTCCCTAGCTCTCTTGGGAATGATTTTATTGAAAGCATCAGAATGAAGAAGATGGCTGCATCATTTCTGCAGTGCCAAGGGTCAGAATCTTTGACTGGTTCGGTGTAATGTGCACATATAAAATTTCACTCAGTGCTTATTCATTGCCTTTTATTTAATATATAATCTGACTGGATCCACTTTTGCTTCTTTACATTTACTGCTTGCCTGCATTAAGGTCTTCTTTTGGCTGCTTGAATATGTATATATTAAATTCTGTATACACACACACACATATTTACTCTGATCAAAAGTCTTGCTTAAAGGGAGCACTTCCTTACTTTTGCTCTTTTTACACAGTAAGTCCAATGGCATAGATAGAAACATGAAAGGATCCATAGGAAACCACTTTCCTGGTGACAGCCATTTAGTTTAGAATACCGTTGTCCCTTCAAAAGTAAATATCTGCTCCTTTCCTTATCCCTCCTTGCTTTCCCTGCATTCCATACCCACCCCCATCCCATTAAAAATCATTCCACAGCCAACAGAAAGCACTTTCAAGTACAATAGATTTTTTTGAGTTGAATTATTAAAATGCACAAAACCAAATCCAAAGAGCTAAGTTTCTAAGGAGAGCTTTCTGACTAAAAGGAGTGACCTCTCCTCCAGGTTCTAATCAATGGAGGAAAGTCCCAAGGAGACAAATGGAGAATGGTCAGTTTTATTCATGAGGGTCCAATAACTCTGAGAATATGGGACTCTTTCATAAAGTTGGGTTAAAGAATGACTTTGAGACCGGGGCCAAAATTGTTCTTTCTTATATGTCCCCACTGGATTGATGATAACAACTCTTGGTGAAAAATTGACCTATAGGTTAGCAGTTCATTAAGCCGCGTTTATAGAAAGATCCAAAATAACATCGCCTAAACAAAATAGAAATTTATTTATTTCCCACATAAAAGATGTCTGAAAAGGAGCAGTTTAAGATTCCCCTGGTGGCTCCATTAAGTCATCAAGGACCTAGATTCCCTCTAGGTTATGGCTTTGCATTGCAAACATTACGAGTCTATACTTGTGATCCAATTAAGTGTATCCCCTGACTCTTTAAAGAGACTTTTCAGATGTTCCATGTAACACTCTCACTTACATCTCTTTGGCCAAAACTTAATCACATGGTTATACAGAACTGCAAGGGAAGCTAATCTTGTAGCTAGATACTTTTGGGCCTGCTAAGCATCAGGGTGCTTATTTTTAGAGAAGGGTAGAAAGAATATTGAGAGCCATATAGCAGTGTCTGTGAAACTTGGCTGTGGAAGGGTTATTTCCATAACCTAAATCTAAGCTTGTCTCCTCCCTGTAGACTTCATCAACTCTAAAATAAAAAACACGTCTTATAATCATGACATATAAGTAGGGTGACCATATAATTTTTCATCCACGCTGGGATATCTTTGAGAATAAAAAGGGAAAACTATTAATAATACACCAGGACAAAAGGAGTATACTGACTCTCCTAAGCAAGTGGAAATATGTGAACTAAGTCCTAACTACCTTTCAGGTCTCCCTCCACATCCCCACTTGGACTTCATTCTATATCTATAAAAATAATTGTAATTTTTGCAAACGCAACATGATTCTCTACTTGTAATCACTTGTCCTGGAGTTTCCTTGCCAACTTTGTACCTAGCAAATCTCTGTTCATGCCCTCCACTTTGTACCCCAGCTCAGCTATTGCCCTGAGAAATCTCCCCTAACCAATCTCTCTCAATTCATGGAGCACTACTCACTTCCTCTTCTATGATTTTGTCCATTGAAAACTATTTGCTTGCATCTTTTTTTTTTTTTCATTTTTAATTTAGGTTTGTTTTATTTAAGTTTAATGTTAATTCCATGCTGTGTTTCAGTAAGAACAATACAGATTCTGTATCTGTGGTTCCAGTCAGATATCCAGTAGTACAAATTAGCTTCAAGTTACACATACTGAACAAAAGAGGTTGAGCGAGCGAAGTAGGGAAGGGGGGGCCCGGGGGGGGAGTTTGCTTGCATCTTTAAGTTGCCGTCAGCTGAAGCTAGGTTATGCTATGACAGCAAACAAACTCATCAGAGTTTATTTATGGCTTATACTTCACGACCAATTCCATTTGGCTGAAAGGCTCTATTTTTTGTCGTTCATTGTAGGTTGAATGAAGCCACAGTGAATTTGAAGTAAGTAGCCAAGTTTCTGTGTCCAAAAGGACTAACTAAACCAGAAACAATCAGGTGGGAAGTGAGCTCCAAAAAAAAGATTGAGGTCAGCATCCTATATTTCAACCCAGATGTGTAGGCCAATATTCCAGTGCCTATAAGTTAAATGATCATTGTTCAAGGATGAAGGTTGGCTGAGTTCTGCACTAGTATTTACCACCCGGCCAGGAACACACGGATAAGGTTTGGTAGGAAAGCATTAAGAGCCACAGAGAGAGAGAAGACACCCATGAAAACTCCTCAGACGATAAGCGCAATTGGCAAACCTCAGCTGCCAATAACTGAGGAATGGTCAGTTATTACCAACAAAACTAAGACCTTCCTTCCAATCCATTTTTCATGAAGCATGCCACACCTTTTCTCACCTGTGTCATCAGAGATGCAGTTACCAACTTCCGAAGGCAGAAGAAGTAAATGGCAGTTGAGCACCTTTCTGCACACCACATTGGGGAAGGTGTTGTCTCCAGGCATGACTAGAATGTCTGAATAGGTAAGCATGTAGTCTACTTGACTGTTAATGACCACATAGGACACTGGGGAGGCCCTTGACGGGAAAATATTCTGCAAAACAGAGCTTATTCTTTTTTTTTTTTTTTAACGTTTATTTATTTTTGAGACAGAGAGAGGCAGAGCATGAACGGGGGAGGGTCAGAGAGAGGGGGAGACACAGAATTTTGAAGCAGGCTCCAGGCTCTGAGCAGTCAGCACAGAGCCCGACGCGGGGCTCGAACCCACATACCGCAAGATCATGACCTGAGCCGAAGTCAGACACCCAACCGACTGAGCCACCCAGGCGCCCCCAGAGCTTACTCTTATTAAGGCTCATTGAGGTGTATATTACTCTTAGGGAATGCCTACTAGTAATAATAACGATGGCCAATTTCTCTCTGTTTCACTTCTCCTCTGTAAGATGGGCTAATAAATTCTTCATTCCATACCCCACCTATGTCCTGAGAACAAATTCATAGCAATCACTCAGTCATCATGCATTTATTATTCAACACATAGAAGTAGACCAGGCACTCAGCAAGGGGCCACATAAGTGTGCAAGAGCATCGCCAGTTTGACATTCCTTCCGAAAGCACTTCCTCACACTGACTCCCCTAAGTGTGCACTTGATTGCATTAGCTAACTTAACTACGATAGGCAGACATCAGATTGCCTCCACTCCACACACCCCTAAAGGAACAGGAAGCAGAGACAGTGTCCTGCCTCTCTCTGCTTTGATAATTGGGATGCAGTAAATGTTAGGCTGAGGGGTAGAATCATCTTTGACGATGGGTTTCTTTCTTTATAGCTGTTGGAGAAACAGGCCCCAGGCTGTTCAGGAGGCTGCTGTGAATTCCTTTAGCCTTCGGTGAGGCCAACCCGCAGAGCTGAAGGGGTCTGTGAGAATGTTATTGCAACTTCTTAATTCAAAACATCACTGGAAGAAGACTTCTTGGGAGGGGGCTGGAGGGACGGGTGGGGATGGGGGTGGGGGCAAGAGAGCTGCTCAGCTGGGATGAATTACTGGGACTGAAGGGTTGGTTTTGCCCCCTAGTGGTTAGAGGCTTAGGGACCCCAGAGCTCAATGGCTTTCAGTACCATGGGAATACTCTCCACTGATTGAAGGCAGCAGCTGGGTGGAGAAGGACACTACTTGGGATCAACAGAGCCATTACCCAGTGATGTGACCTCAGTTCTCAAGACCCTGGTCCCCACATGGCAAATTGAAAAGGATGGACTAACTCACAAAGTGTTCAATTCTCTCTGCCTTTATGGTAGATGACTCTAGCAACATAACCTGTGACACCAGGATTTCCCCCGCGTATTTCCCAAGGGAAACACAGGCAGAGTTGAAGTCCCGGCGGTCTCTCCTTCAGGGTCAGTACATCTAAGTGAAAGCAAAGATACAGAACATATTCCTCAAGGATGTTTGATTAAAGGCAGCACAGGAGGATGAACTCGTGGTGGCCTTTGGAACAAAAGCTTCTGTCCTTCATGGACATTCTCTGTGCCCTCTCTGAATGCCTTGAAAGTGAGTGAGGAGGGGAAACTGAGCAGGGCAGACAACCCATTTCTAACACCTCCTTGAATGAATTTACAGAAAATACCACTTTCACACAAACAGGAACACCGTCCCCGTCTGACTCGTTTCTCACATCCCAATAGCCTATGGACCACAAATCACAAAAAGCAACTCTAACTCAGAAAGGATTAAGACCACCTCCAACCCCGGCATCTCAAGGGGCAGTAGGTGACCCACCTTTAAATTCATGGAGGGAGAAGTATAAAGATAGCTCTGAATTGCTGGGATATTGACCATCTATCACTCTGTAAGAATGAGACTCCCTTGGATGTGATGTTGGAGGCTTGCTTTTCTCCCCTTTCTGGAACTTGCTCACTGAATCTCACAACACTGTAAAACAGATGACTATGCTGTTGATTCTTCTCTTCCTATGTCATCTTTCTAGATTTTCTGATGCTGTATTAGGCAGTTAATTCTCAGGTTAGAGGTTCTAACCAGATCAGGCTGAAGACCTGCATTTTGGGGACTAGTGTTTCCTAACTCAGTGCCTTATTACCATTTATTATTATTATTATTATTATTATTATATTAGTTTAAAGAGAAATGGATTTTCTAAGAGAAACGGATTGTTTGCTCTTTTCTGGAAGCTGTACCAGGTTTGAATGAAACTAGGGATACCATTTAGTCAGTCAATCACACTGAGAAAATGAAATGAATTTGGGGTATCTTAGTCAACAGAGAGTTATAGTTCATTTTTTAGGGCAGACAACTGATCCTTAGTCACCAGGGATTGTTAACAAGAAGAATTCCAGGTAACTAGAAAAAAAAAATGGAGTACACTATTCAGTTAAACGTGGTGGGAAAAAAAGAAACCCATAAACTCCTTTACCAAAACCTGTTTCTGCCTGGCTAGAGTGAAAACGGAGACAATGAAATCATTTTCAGCGAATTATTAGTGCAATATATTTTTTTTCCTTTCAAGAAAAGGAAACTAAAGAATGGTTGTGGCCTTTTGTTGTAGATAGCTTTTCAGAACAGTGTAACGTAAACAGATTATCTGCAGTGTTTATTCAGTGTGAAAAAACAGTTCCAAGAGCCCCAGGTGCTTGCCAAGATCATAATTGTACCTTCTTAAATACTTTCATTACTTGGAAGTACAATAAGCGAAGCGGGGACACATGCTTTCCATTTTCTTGTCAACAAAACACCTCCAAGAAATTAAGCTCTATTTTCTCTAGAAAATTTCTCTAGAACCGTTCAGGGTATATGAAAAGGGAAAGGAGGAAGGGCTTTAGCTTTATTTCTTTATGACCTTGAAAAGAAACACTTAAAATGGCCCCTCCAAAAAAATAAAAGCAGGGAGAAGTGACATAAGCCTGGGGTATGGGATGGCTCAAAATTAGAATATTAAAAGTGAGGTGGTTTCTGTTTGGCTAAATGTGACTATGAAAGTGCAGGGTACTCAAGTAACGTGTCCAGCTCTCTCGTATGGTAGATTTTTCCGTGGAAGGAGCTGAGCTACACTGGGAGGTGAGCCAAGACGAAGCTCAGGCTGTCTGCAAATTCCCTGGGTCAAGTCCCGTCTTCAGGGTGGAATGAAAAGTCCGTGTTGACCTTCACGAGAGCTTGTCTGATCATAAGATGGATGGAGATCTATCTCTGCATGGGCATTTGAAATCACTTCTGATATCCAAGCACCCAGTTTCCGGACAGAGAGTGAATTCGGCCTATGTGCCCAAGGGAGGTTCCATTCCTGGGGAAAAGGGCTTTTATGTCTTAGTCCGCTCCTGTCCTGGGCGGCTCTTTTCTTTCAGTCCCTTTTCTCTGAGCTTCTCTCCATCCTCCCTCCTCATCTCGCCTTTTCCCTTCACCTTCAGTCTCTGCATTATCACCAGCCTCACCGGGCTTCAATCTCCGGGGTGCGTCACAGCTGCTGGCACTCAGGCAAACATTTACCTTCACGCAGCCACTGCCACGCTCTTCTTTGCTCCATCATGTGAGGGCGGTGGAAGTGCTCCTAGATCCGGAGCAGTCTGCAAAGATCTCTCTCTTCCTTTCTTTGCTTTCTTTGATCGGATTCACCTCCAAATCCCTGCTTGAAGGAATATGCTGACTTCTAGAGAGACAGAGAAAGAGAGAGACAGAGACAGAATTTCTGTGTGTTTGTGTGTGTGTGTACGTGTGTGTACGTGCATGTGTTGGAAGCAAATTCACTGGAATCTGTCTAATCAAAATGGTCCATTAGTTTTCGCACCTGAATTTTAGGAGAAATGGAAAGGATGCAAGGAATTAACAATATTGAACTCTTTGGACAGATGCTTCTGTAAGCATTATTTTCGTTCATCTTTACACCTACCCTGCCAGCTAGGTTTTTTTTTTTTTCTAAGCCCATTTTACTGACAAGGAAACCGAGGCTTCAAGAGTTTCAAACTGAGACCAGAAAATTACAGCCCATGGACCAAAACTGGCCCACGATTGCTTTTGTAAAACAATCCTTTGCTAGAACTCAGTGACACCCATACTTTTGTGCACCATCTATGACTGCTTTCACACTACCATGGCAGAGTTGAGCTGTTGCAACAGGGACTGCATAGCCTGCAAAGCCTTTAGGGAACAGGTTTGTCAGCCTCTGGCTAAAATGCTGTCACTATCTTCACCCCAAAAAATACATGCTAGAGATAGGATTGACCTTTAACGTATACCTTTCTGGTTCCAGACCTCATTTGACTTTGAAACAAGAAACAAGAAAATAAGGTGATATTTGGGTTTTTATTAACCAATAGCAATTTCAAATACTTATTTAATTTATGAGAGAGAGAGAGAGAGAGAAAGAGAGAGAGAGAGAAAAAAAATGACATTGGATTGCTTTGAGGTCAATTTAGAGTTAATACAATGTTTATAAATCCTTTTTTTTTTTTTTGTCCTGGATCTCAGGAATGACCCAGAGGAACTGCAAGACCTTGCCAATCGTGTGTGCATCCCTGTCCTTATTAGGGGAAAACAAAAGTTACTGAGCGATTCAGTAGTTCTGGGGTGGGGCTGAGAATTTGTTATAAATACAAATTCTCAGCTAACACCTGTGCTGCTGGTCCTTGGACCGCACCCTGAGTAGCAAGCAGTTAATACGCTCATGCCAAAATCCTCCTCGACCAGAAGATTTTTCAGGTTAAACCTAATTATTCAGAAAAATTAGATAATCTACACATATTCCCATGACCTTTGGGTTAGCAGTTGTTTGACCAACAGTGACAGATTCAGGTTGGCTTGTGCACTGGTTCTCAAAGTATGGTCTGAGGGTATAGCAGCATCAGTGACATTTGGGAACAACTGCATTCTGTTTTCTGACAACCCTTCCAGGGGATTCTGTTCTACCAAACCCACTCCAGTAATTCTGATGCAAGCTAAAGCTGGAGAATCACTGGTTTGTGCTATGGATATTCACTCAGGGTTTCTTGGTCGGTTTCTGAGTTGACTTTTAATTCATTCATTCATTCATTCATCCACTGAACATCCTATAAATCTATCTTTATATGTTCAGTCTCTGTTTACAAAGTGCCTACATCTTTATTTAGCAGAGGAGATAGGAAAATGTGGAATGGGGAAAAACACATTCTGACATTATTCTAGGACTTCCTTCCTCTTTAGTGGGGTACATGGCTATTATTTGACATCAGTTGATATTTCCACAGCAAAGTTGCTTATTTAATTAGTAAAGACTACTACGTAGTCCTGTTCCACATTTGTCAAAGATGAAACAAGGCCCTGATATATCCCAGGGAAAGGCCTGAGAGGGGAGGGGAAGGTGTGTTTTGATCTTCAGGACTTTTTTTTCAATGTCTTTCAGTGTTCACTCTTTCAGGACTGCTGTTTTTAAGACAACCACCTGAAGATTAAAAAAACGATAGAATTCAGGGAATTAGGAGAAAAGGCTTGTCATATGAGTCAGGCACCTCCGTGTGCCAGTTCAGATGATCTCAGCTCACTTATGAAGCTTCTGGACACAAGTGCCACTGCAGGGATGAACGGGTCTAAGTGCACGCTCCCCCATCCTGGCTTTTTCTCCTATTGACTCCAAGGTGTGTGAGGCTACAGGACAGCTGAGAACTCATGTGCGCACAGCCCCGGAGTGTAGGGAAGCTAAGGTCCCATGGAGGGAACCTTTGGCCATTGGTAGGCAGAAGCTGACAGATAAATCTTCCTCCTGCTTCTTACCAACCAAGTGTTGTGGGATGCAGCCATAAAAGGGCATCCTTTTAGGAGAAAGTCCACAACGTGGAGCAAGCAGTGACACTTGCTCCCCAGCAGGGGCCAGCTCAGCACTCTCTTTCTTGTCTTATCCCCTTTTCCCTCATTTACTTCCTGGGCTTTATTCCCTAATCAAAGAGAAGCACATACACCATTGCCCTAGGCTCTGCTTTCTTTGAAACTCAGGCTACAGTGTATATTACACCAGAACAGAGGCCAGAAGTTTCTTTCTTAGGCTCATCTCAGACTGCGGTCAGTGGAAGTTCTAGATTATGGAGAACATTTGAGAAGTAGGGGAGAACACTTAGATGATGGCAACAGATGACTTCGGGGCGACTTCAATAACCTCACGTTGAGTCTCTCTGACCACACATTGTAACCGGAACCCCTGTGGCACAAACCTGGCTCCTCACCTCGTCTACCTCCTTTCCCCATTGCCTTTCACTGCTTCCTGTAGACACGTCTGGATTATACTCCTGTGAGATCCTGCCCAAACTCTGCCCTACCGTGAAGCCCTCAGTTATGTCTTCAGCCTACAGTGCACTCCCCCGCTCTGAACTTTTCTGGCACCCATTGTCTTTTCTGCTTAGCATTGGTTGCGTCCCATCCTTGGTGTGATTTTGCCTATCTCTGAGTAATTTTATTTTTTTAATTTTAAGTTTTTATTTTCATCCCAGTATAGGTCACATACAGTGTTATAATAGTTGCGGGTGTACAATATAGTGATTCCACACTTCCATACGTCACTCGGTGCTCATCACGACGCGTGTACTCCTTAATCTCTGAGTAATTTTCTAACAACATGATACTGCTTGAGAGGAGTCCCCGGGTCTCGTACTTCCTGGTAACCTTCAGAGAGCCGGCAGAGACCTTTCAGTGTTGGTTGCTGGTTTCCGTTGGAGAGGCCATTCTCCTTTCCTGGAGAAAACTAAGTGAGTATGAGAAAAATGGTACCAATTACGTACTCCCAGACTCCAATCCTGAATCCAGCCAAACTGCTTAACAACAGAAAAGTGTCTGTTTTTCCCTGTTTGGTTTAATGATTTTCCTGTAGATCCACATCTCTTTCTATCACAAAGAAATCACTTTATCCTGCTGGGTAATTAATACAAATGTACAGTATGGCAAACATATTCCTGTAGACGGCTTATTTTTGCTGGTAAATTACAGGAAATCCTATATAGTACACCTGGGACACCCTGCAGTTTGAAATTAGAATATAAAGTGTCTCCCAGTTCCTCCTGCTTGGCTAGGATACTGGTCTGATTGTGAAAGCCTTTCTAGTTAGACATGTAATAAACTGGAATGATGGCAAATTCATTTACTTCCCTTTAGCTTAAAATTAATAAAGATTTTAATTCTAAGCTTACAAAAACCCACCACCCTGTTTACAGCCCTCTGGGTTACTAGAAGGGGATGGGGTGTGGTGTTGGCTCCCAGTTGTGAATTTGTTCAAAAAACACACGCCACATACAAATTTGTAACCAAATCCTTAGAGTTTAAGGCATTCGCCAGTAAAACTCCTTGGCCAAGCTTTAGTTCTGCGTGATGTCACATCTATATGAGCCCTAGGACAGCATTAAACTGGCCACAGCTGTTTCTGATTAGAGCAATCTAGACCCTCTTAAAGGCAGGCTGCACCTCTTCTCTGCCCCTTCCCTCCCTCTTCCTGAGTGGCTTTCTTTAACAAAAGAACTTCTTTATGAACATGGTCAGTGGGGTCTAGCTGTTTATTCTCACAGCAAGTTCGTGGTAATTTGGTTCAGCCTTGGAATGGCTTTTTGTACACCAAATGTGGGTGAGGACACACACACACACACACACACGCGGAGAAGGCCCAGAAAGTCTTTCTTCTTGATGATAATTGCTGGGTAAATCCTCCCTAGGCCTGTGGGTGCTGAAGTATAAATAAAGCAAACACCTTGGCATCTTCCTTTTGGGAAACAGTATTCCAATCCAGAACCAAGAGCTTAAGGGAAGTGTCAAATGTCATCTCTTCTTGGAAGAGAAGGGGGTAATGTGAGGATAGGTGGTATAAACTTTGCTGAAATTTACCCCCTCTTTTTGTTACATAGTGTGCCCTGGTGGGACAGGGGTCCATCAACTATTTCCTAAAGGGCCAGATGGTAAATAGTTTATTCTTGCAAGCTGCATACCTTGTTGCAACTACTCAACTCTGCTGTGTCAGTGGGATGCATCCACAGAAAACTCATACGTGTCAGACAAAACTCTGTTTACAGAAACAGGGGTTGGGTGGGATTTGGCCCTGGGGCCTAGCGTGCCGACCCTGCTCTAGTACAGTGGGACTCAGGATGTGGTGGCTGGGTGCCAGTTCAAAACTGTTTGGAAATGTCCCATGAAATGTCCCATGACATGGCAAGTACGGACATTGAAAGTAAATGGCTAGTAGCAATTTCACATTGCCAGAACATTCAAGTGCCTGAACACTGCCTTTCTCTTTCTGAAGAAAGAAGAGGCCAGTTCAGGTGTTGCTGACCTTGCCTAGGGTTTTTGCATGTGGTAAAGCCATATACGGATCATGCTCAGTTGGATACCTATTTGTCCATGATGGATATGAAAACCAAAACCAAAACCAAACTGATGAATGAGTGTTTACCACAGACAGTTCGAGGGGCAGCTCTAGCCGACGCCTGAGTGAGAAACGTGTCAGTGTTCTGATCCAGCTTCTAGCCCCATTTGTTTCTCTGTGAAGAAAGGTTGGGTAATACTCTCCGTCTGCCTGCCTGAGACCCTGAAACACCAAAGCTCCATCTGCCTTGCTGGCAGGTGAGGAACAAAGGGCCTGTGCCTCTGTTTCTGGGAAGTTAGGGCAGTAGCATCATGAGGAAGGTTGGAATTTTTTTTTCTTTTTTTGGTCTTGTGGTAAAAATTATTGGTTAGAACAGACCCACAGGGAATGGGGAAGGAGGTGCAAATTGCTGGCCTTGGAGAAAAAGAGAAAGAAAGCATTACTTCTTGAACCCAGACTGTTTTGTCTCTTTTCTGACTCTATCGAACCTCCCTCCAGTAAAGCCACCTTCCCAGCCAGGCCTCTTTTATAAGGTGCTACTCACAGGCTTGGCCTCACAGTTTGTAAACACATAGAAACTTATCTGGGATCTGGGGTTGAAGTCTTCAAAACCCAAAGAAAACTTTGGAAACTTAAGGTTGTTAAGGAAAAGCATTAAATGCCAAATTTTGATGGGTTGGGAACATTTTAAGATACTAGTACCATTGGATTCCTAGCCTTAAAAGCCATGATGTCACTGTAGAGGAATATGATGTCAGGCTGTAAAAAGATCAGAAAGCTATTGAAAATTCCTAGGCCATGTTGGGAAGTTTATATGCAATGCTGAACAGAAAATACAGTGTTCTTTTTCTTCTTCCCTCTACCTCCTTCACAAGCAGGCCTGCCAAAAGCATGAGGTGAGGCAAGTGCTGCCTGGGAATATAGCTGGCTTTTATTACTAGAACTTGTTCATTCTTTAACAGAGTTGCAGTAAAACTGTTTTTCAAAGTTCCTTGGCTTAACTACTACATGAAGTATTAAATGGTCAGCCATCCCCTTTTAGAAAGAACATTTGCTTTCCATGAAGTCGGGAAGACACTTTTCCTTGTGTTGACCCAGGGCTCTCAGTAACATGGCAATCATTTGTGTATTTTCATTTAAGAAGACTAGACTTCTTGCTTTAGCTCTCTTATTAAAGAATTGTGGGGGTTCTCTCTCTCTCTCTCTCTGTCTCCTCTTTCTCTCCCCTCACTCTCCTCTCTCCCCAAGGACTCAATACTAATAATGTTTTTTTAAATAATTTATATTGATACACTTTCAAAGACAACGATCTCACATTCTGATGGTAAACTATTGGGTAAATCATCTGTCAGGAATGATTAAGGAGCTGGAGAGACTGATTTATGGGGAAAGATTAAAAGAACTAAATGTGTAGAGCTTAGCTAAGCAGAGACTGGGGGCACCTGATAGTCATCTGCTAAAATCAGGGAGGGATGTGACTGGAGGAGAGGGGAGAATTATCTCACCTCGAAGCTGCGCTCTAACTGAGAGTAATGTGAAGAAATTCAGGAGAGGAGGATGTGAGATGGGTATCGCGGAAGTCTTTTTGACATTGAGATCCATTAGGCGTTGGGCTCATCTCTCAGGAGAAGTGTAGGTCCCATTCTCTGAGATGGGAGTGCCCAGCTGGAGAGCTAGCCATACTTCAGGGACGCTTCAGATGGCAGAGTGTCTGTGAGATGGGCAGGTTCCTTTCATTCAGTTCTTTGTTTCTCTTTTCCTGGGTTGTCATTCTGTTGTCCCCAGTATTTGCAAATGCTGTCTAAAACGATAGGAATAAGAACCAAAAGGAGAGGCTGAAGAGGGGGCTGGGACCCCATATCTACTGGTTCCTCCACCTTTTCCTCCTAGGCAATGATCTCTCTTCCCAGGATCCTAAAACCTACTGGATGCACAAGGTGTTTTAATTAAAAAAAAAAAAAAAAAAAAAAAAGATAAGGTAAACATAGTGGAAGAAAATACCCACTTTTCATTCCTAAGTTGGGAGAGATACAATGCTTTGAACATTATTTGAAAAATAAAGAAAGTCACCTGAAATTCCACTGATAAAGATAATTAATGCTCACAAGTCTGAATGTATCATTTTTTTTTCACTGTCATTTATGAATTAAAGAATATAGAGTTGTTTTAAATCACTTCGAGTTTGGGGTGCCTCCACTTTCTACCACTCTGAGAATTTGGTCACTCCAAATAAAAGCAGAGTGTAAAGCCAAGGCCCAGGTGATTGCCTTCCATCCCTCACGAGAACTCCTGGTAAATGCTGGGATTGGAACTGACCCATTGTGGGAATGCTGGCCAGATTCTGTTTCAATTATTTACATATTAGAGAGAGGGGACCACAAGATCTTAGAATAACAATCCTAAATATTTACTATTTTCCTCTTTTTCTCTACCCACTGAGTGTGAATAGGGGGTTATAAAGGTCAGACGGGCCTATGGAGGTGAGAGATTAAAAGAGAGTGATACTGAAGAGGGAAACAAGAGAAAGAGGAACAGCAAGAGGAAATAAAACTGATTCCAAGGGATTTACAATCTGGTTAATATTTCCATCCTCTCAAATCCCTAAGTTTCATATGTAGTTTCCCTGCGAAACACAATATCAGCATAAGGCTAATATTAATTTGAATCTCTCTTAGCAACGGATAAAATATCCTAAAATTGTAATGTTATTTAAGCAAGGTCAAGAGAGAGAGGGGCATATATTGATGTGACAAGTCATTTTGAGAAAAATCAGATTACATAGCTGAGGAAAGATCCTATCCAGTTAGGAAAGAAACTAAGTTTTCTGAATTTTGGATTACCTTCCATGCAAATAAAAAGCTCAGAGAACACAATGCAGAAATCAAATGTCCAGCAAATTTCACCTGACCTGTGCATGAGAGCAAACACATAAATTTTCCGATATACAGATTCTTTCAGCATTAATTCAATCTTCTGCTATGACAAATGAAAACAACCATTTGTTTTCCTTCAAAGCCATTATATGGATTTTAGTTACCCAAACATTTAAGTATTTCTGTTGAAATTTTAAGCTCTCATCAAAATCTTTCCTAGTATGAAGACATAGCTAAATGTCCTTTCTAAGACTTTTCTGTACAGTTTGGGAACTAACATCTAAACTGAAAATATAGTGTTCCTTTACCCAGTACGTTGCTTTCATCACGTGTATGTGAGATATGTAACTGGTCAGTAAAGAGAAAGTGCAAGCTATACTTTGCCTTTCCATGGGAATCCAAAAGGGGATGGAAAACAAACACTCTCCCTCCCCACACCCTTCAGCCCCAACTGACTTTTACTCATTTTCCTTCCAAATGCACATGCCTTTGCTAAAAGGAAACCAAAAAATAGATTGGAATCTTGCTTCTAGCTTTTCGGGGTTTTCAGTTTTGTTTTCCTCTGCTATTTGCCACTTTGTTGGATGTTTTGTGTGGGTCGGAACGTGTGTGTCTGTGTGCGTGTGTGTGCGTGTGCGTGTATGTGTGTGTGTGTGTGTGTGTGGCTTAATTATATGAAAATTATACTGGGGGTTCAGTAACCAGTGGCTTAAAAATTAACTGAATTATGAAAGCTGAAATGTTGCTCATAGCATCAGTTAATGACAAGGTCGCTGCCACTGTCATATTCAAAAGAAATGTCACACTTGAATGGGGCTGAGATGGCTGTGTTGTCCCAGGGTCCCAGGTAGAGACAATGAAATGGGGGCTCCTTGGGTACTGTTTCATCCCATGTTTGAATCAAATGCATTCTTCTTTCAACTCATTTTGGTTCTGCTGTGTTCCCATAACATATGGAGTCCCTAGGTATTCTGCTATAACATGGAAACTTTTAGGGCTGGGAATAACAGATCATGAATAGATTGGAAATTCTCTCTAAATGCCCCCTTGGGTGGTTGATGTAAAGGCTCATTGTGTGTTGTTTCTATCTTTTACAAAAATCAAATATGTCTAGAATTATTTGAGTCCAACAGGCTATATTAGGGATCTGAATGCCAGCATACCCCATACACTACCAGATAAATAATGACAGATGTATGCCCCTAGTATCTCTTCCTATCTCCCCGGCTCTGGGCAACTGTAGTTAATTGAAAAAGAGGAAAGAGGAAATTGAGTTTGGGACAGAGTCAGTTGGAGATGAAGGGAAAATCCAAATAAAGGACTTTGATGTTAAGCCTGTCCCAAACCAGTTGGCAGAGCTGATACAAGTTACTGCATGGGAGCAGGGGGTGGGGGTGGGGGGTGGAACAGCAATAATTCTGCAGAGCAGTGAGCCAGAGAAGGAGCAAGAGGGATGGGTGACTTCTAACCCAAAAGGAGGTGAAGTGTGCCCCAGCTGTCTTGGACCCTGTTGAGCCCCCAAGGATCAGAACAGGGCATCAGGAGAAGAGGAGAGAGTTAGCTGCCCTGCCACCCCCAAAACTACACCCCCATTTCCTCAGCAGAAATATATCGAATCTGCTATTGTACATGCAGTGTTTATTTTCCCTCCCTTTCTCTCTCAAGATGAGGGTTACCTAAGACATAAGACTGGAATACATAAACTTGAATATACTTTTCTTCTTTTAATTTTTCTCTTTCCTACCTGGAGTCCGGATTCAAAGCGTCACCATATGGTCTTCAAGAAAACAAAACAAAACAAACAAAAACGTAGAACAACTAACAGCCACTGTTTTCCTGTCACCACCATTAAGTCCTTTACCTCTAACATCTCATTTTATCTTCACAATAGCCCATTGAGGTTAAAATTACCATCGGGGTTTTAGAGATAAGAAAACCAAATGAGGAGAGGAAAATGAGACAAGTTGCCAAAGGCTACCCAATTGGAAAGGAACTCACCCTGTATCCCACCCCGGCAAGTCTGTCAGAAGCCCAAGTCTGTGCATGAACCCATTTGCAGTCCACCTCTCAGCTACTGTGGCTTATAGCTGGGGTGACTCCAATTCCTGCTTTGCCCAGTACAAAACACCTTTATATTTTTGTCCCAGTTTTCCATCTGTTTGAACTTAGCCTCAGACAGGAGTTTCCTGGTAAAGATGATGGAGACACTCTACACTTAACACAGCTCCCTGGTGTGGTGTGTTGACCAGGTTTATCCCACCTGTCAGAACCTGTGGTTCTGGCAGCAGGAACAGAGCTCGGACTCTGACCCCCGGTGCCCAGGGAAGCAGCAATGGCAGTTGAGAAGGCGGGATACTTGCCCTGGGCTGCGTGCTGAGTGCTGAATGCCCACAAGACAATAGAAGGACATGGGCATGTAGCACCTGCTCTCTGGTCCCCATTGTATATTAGTTCAACTTCTCTAGAGACAAGAGAAGGTGAAAGAAAGGGGTGGTGGGGTGAGCACAACCAGAGCAGTGAACCCTCAGTTGAGAATTAATCAATAATTCTGTCTCATTAGATAACTACACAACATGTTACAATTTTCTCTGATTACTCATGCTGAGCAGTAACATACAGGGGAAGGATATTCCTCAGTGTTTATAGTTCGTAGAGTGAGAGCAGTTGCAAGGAACTTTTTTGCAACTCTTAATCTTGGGGGGAAAAAGTGTGTAGACACCTAAAGAAAATCTATCCTACGTTTGGGGCATTCAGTAGGAAAAGCACGTGACATGCTTTGGGATGAACATGTTGCTCAAGAAACCTCCAGGGAAGAAGGAAAAAGGAAAGACAAACCCTGACCAAAAATTCCATAGGCCTAAAACTTAGGATACATGTAAATGTCATTGGTATTCTGTGGGGATGGAGGTGTGTCGACGGTCCCCTCCACTTACAGGTGAAGAGAGCAGCATTTGTACGAACTTCCAATTCCCACTCTGGTATCTGCCACAATGCCATACTGGCCGCTCTGGTTCACTACTTCAGGGAGGTAATACATCTGGGTTTGGTAGATTTTTTTTTCCCAGAAGTAGGTGGGTGCTATGGGATGCTGGGTGACTCACTCGAGTAAGCCTCTGATTCTTGATTTCAGCTCAGGTCATGATCTCGTGGTTTGTGGGATCAAGCCTGGTATTGGGCTCTGTGCTGACAGCGTGCAGCCTGCTTGGGATTCTCTCTCTCTCTCTCTCTCTCTCTCAATAAATAAATAAACATTAAAAAAAAGTAGTGAGTGAGTGTTATTCCCTCTGTGTGGAGTCCACATCATATCCTTGAACTAGAATCTATGATGAAATAGTTTATCTGTAAGTATATAAAGCCAGTGTGGTGACAGCAAAAACGTTTTTTGAACACTTGCTAGACCATGCTCTAATTTGAGGATTTTACTTGGATTAAGTTATTTAATATCCTCACTACACACCAAGGGAGGGAGGGACTCTTATGATCCCCGCTTTAAACAGGTAACACTGAGATTTCAGATGGAATATCCCCTCCAGAGTTCTATCATTCTTCAGCCCATGGAGATTGGCCTCCCCAGTGGGACGGCTCTGAAAAAGATGAAGAATAGTTTGAGTTTCCTTGGGTTCAAATTTGACAATTACTCTTTTTTTTTCTTTTTAAATCTTTCCTTAAATATCACTTTCAAATCTCCATCATGTCTGCTCCTCCACTCATACGTGTGTCAGTGAGAATCATAGTAGGGACACTGCCCAAAAGCAGAGATCAAAATCTGATCATGTGCTGGGCTGTGGCAGAAACGACGTATTGTCTACCCAATAGCCATTCTCCTCCTGCCTTAAACCACCCCCTGGTTTGGGGCAACAATATGCTCCGCGGTAACAAAACAACAAAAACTCACGTCTACTTTCCTCAGACTCCTATGCAGATATGTGGGCCCATGTGACATGATTCTGACCAGAGGTAGAAATAGATATTTAGAGATGGGTCTTATAGAGGAACTTGAAGGAAAGGGAAGCAAACTCTGTGGGGGGATTCTCTTTATACTTTATGCATGTCTTCACTCTTTTTGATGTCTAGAGCTGTCACAGACAGTCTCTTACAAATGAATATGAGGGAAGGACCATAGAACTGCAGAGATTTAAAGCTTTGAGTCACCTCACCAACCCTAAACTTCCACCTTCAGATCTCTTATTATGTAAGAGAGAACGTTATGGAGATGCAGAGGGTAGATGCATGTAAAGCTTAAGACGATAAGTCACATAATAAGGCTATAAGTGTAGCTATTACTTATGTTATTAAAGTCACTGTTATACAGGCTTCTCATTATGCATAGAAGAACCTAATCCTCAACAAATATTAGTGCCAAATGTGAACAATTTATCTGATAAGCTCTTTGAGGACAGTAACAAGGCCTTCCATAGGAAGTTAACTGGCATCACCTGGAAAAAGCATTTTATGGTCAAACTTGAGAAGCCCTGGAATAAACGAAATTGACCAGATTTCTCTAGTGCAGTACTTCTCAGAGCCTTTAGTAATTTAAATATGCCTTAAGAATCTTTAAGAGGGAGATTAAACAGGCAGCATTTTCCCAATTTCTTAAGTTTGGTTGGGTGTCTACACAACACCCATTCAGGAATCCTAAGTTGGATGTTTTTAAATATGCTTTCCATTTCTAATATGTTATGATTCTTTTCTAAGAATTCCTCTATTTACCGAATTTCTGAATGCACTGTGCCATTTCATCCCACTTCTTTGTTCAAACTTCTCCCCTGCCTGGACTGTAGTTTTTTAACGAACACATTAACTGAGTGCTATTTTATTTCCAGTATCGTGGCAAAAAACTTTCATACATTTAATCTATGAAATTAAATGTATGAAATCTTAAAGGCACAGCATAAGGAATGCTTGTTTGTTTCCCATGAAAAACTATAGATCCGAGTGACTCTTTAGGGGTCAACCATCCTCTGGGTGGTGACACATAGGTGACTCTAATCTCATGACTCCAAGGCTCTACCTCTCAAGAGGAGGCCTCCTCTGAGTTTGCTATTTCAGGGAAGGTGAAAGCCAAGGGCTGCTCACCACCTCAGCTTGGAAGTAAAGCACGTCACTTCCTCTCATAATCCACTGGCCAGAACTAGTTATGTGGCCCCATCTAACCACAAGAAGCCTGAGAACCATGGTTATAAAGATGCTAGGACACTGGTAAGCCCATTAATGTCTACTGCAAAGTCTGTAGGCTGGCTAATATTATCATCTTTTATTTCATTGCAGGTGGGGAAACTGAGGCTTAAGGAAAGTAAAGTAACTTGTCCAAGACCACTCAACATAACCAAGATTTTAATCCAGACTGCCTCTTGGGATCATCTGACCTCCAATTTACCCTGGGTGGATTTGTGTAACAAGTTCCTCTCTACCCAGCCCCTGACCCTGTGAAGGAACTGCTCGGAGGAGGGACAAAAAAAATCTGATAGAAGGAATAGTGTCTACAATCCCTTTTCTCCCACCCCACCCCCCATGTGGACTGTGCCCCCTTTACTTTTCACCAACACTTAATGCACATCAATCTTAAAAAAGAGAAGAAAAAAACCTCCCCCCCCCCGCATCCCACAGACAAGTGATGCCCTTCTGCTGCTTTACAGAATAGAGAGAAAACAATGGGTCCCCGTGTAGAGAGTTCTAAGTCTTTTATCTTTCTACAGATTCAACCACAGTATCGATTCTTTATTGACCTAAACTGTCCTAAGCACAGCTGTGGTTTTTTCTCATATAGTGTATGGGAGAGTTAAGGCAGATACTACTTTAATATTGATTTTTGTGAAAAAGGTGCAGGAAAGAGGGCAATTTGTGTCTGCAGTCACTCTTCACTATAAAAGATACCATTGTTAGGAGCTTATAGCATTATATCAAGGGTCTTAATCTGTAGCAATCTTTTTTTACAACTTAGAAATAGGCTTGGGCAAATGTGTTATTGGTGTTAATGATATTTTGAAGTGAAGCAAATTTGTCAGCCTTTCTAAGTAAACTGCTCAACTTAACTATTTGAGGACTTGGTCAGTTGGCTTGATGGTTGTGCAGAAATCCTGGGATTTATTTATTTATTTTAAAGTCCTTTGGAAAGAATGTTTTGTTGTACAAACAGTGACAACAGTGTTGGTTCAATGAGTCTTTGAGAAATGGGAATGATTGTCTAGGGCTGAGATAAGCTATGCCTCTCTCCCAAGGTGAATATTTCTTCTTTAAGAATCAAAGGATTCTGGTTTCTGGAATATTGTTCTGTGATTCGGGAGAGAGGAGGAAAAAGAAAAAATCACTTAAGATAAGGCAATTTTATTGGCCAGAGTAAAATGGCTGTTGAACTTGTAGGTGGGATTTTCACGTTCTTGAATGAATATGTATTTTCAGAAACAGGTTCTGTTTGTATGATAGAAAACCTTCTGGAAAAGTTTCAAAAACTCCATAAGAAATGGTAGCTTCTCTGAAACGGGCTAGCTTAATTTGTTTTATATTTAGGAAATGCACTGAAAATCGGCATTTAACACTAAGTCTAGAGAGTTTGTCAGCCACTATACTGTGGTTTTATTGAGGTTATTTGCTTCCCTTCGTGTGGGAATAGCCAATGAGCCAGTGAGAAATATTAACTATGTATCTACTGCACACAGAACATTCCCCAGGGCACTGGCCACAGAGGAGTACAAGACAATAGTGATTTAGAGCCATGACCCCAGATAATGATGACCAGGGACAGGTAGGCAATGCCAAGGCACTGAGTTATTTGCAGGTGTGGCAAGACCCCTGTCAGCTTGTCTTTAAAAGCTCAAAGGGTAGGGATCCCTTCCATCACTGGATAAATGTCATACGATAGCCTTCAAGGTCAAAGAAAAAAGAATCTAGTACTTCTCAAGATGCTGTGACCTCTCGCCCTGTTAGGGAAGTCTATACACTGCTTAACAATATTAGAATGATGACTTCCACTGATGAATGGTGTACTAGTGAGCTTTAGCACACTGTCTACTGGGCAAAATACATCTCTTGGGTCTGATTCTTACAGACAGATGCCAAGATGTATCAAATATTCAAATTATCACTTCCTTGTAACACCTGGTTTCTACTTAAAACCCCAGTAAATTCCAAAATAACACCTGCTCTTCAGATCATTAGTTGTATTCTAAACATTTTTCTTTAATCTAATGCTGTTGTTTGAAAATGTGTAATACTGCAATCACCATGAGCTGCTTCATTTATATTAACATAGCATAGTACTGGGTACATATTATACAAGAAAAAGGCCAGAACAGGGATCATTCCATAAGGAATAGAGGGGCTAGTGATTTGATCACACCCTTAATCATCTTTTCTTTCTTCTATTTCATTTTAAATCTCCATATTGAGTTACCTGACAAAATTTGCAAACGTGCAAAAAATATGCCCCATATTGATTGACTCTTTGACATAAGAGTAAATTATCTTTACAGCTCATAAATATATTGCATAGCAAACACGTACACAGGCATGAACACACAGATAGACATATACCCCCTCACACTCTATGCCACTTGAAAGCTGGACAGCCCTGACAACAAACATAGCCAATATGCCAGGCTCTCAAAGAAACCAATAATATGGTAAAAATAGCCATTTTGTATTCTTTTTTGCCATCCATAATTGCCTTTAGAATTTTTTTTTTCTAAAACTCAACTTGTGGAGGAATTCAGGACATCAGCTTGAGAAAACTGAAAGCCAAAACTTATGGTTTAAATGATGAGTGAGCTGGAAGCATGGAATGGTCAGTTGGGGAGACCTGCCATATGACTTGATTGGCCCAGGAAGCTAGGGGCAGTCTAGAGGAGCAAATAGATTTTTTTGACTTGCTTTGTTCAAACAAAGCTTAAATGTGATCTTGGTGAACAAATGGCATGCCTTTTCCTTAGAAGTTTAGACAGCAGTAGAATAACTGGAGACTGAGAATCAGTAGAGAGTGGTTGTCACCAAGGATAATAACATCATAAAAATCAAAGCTCAGGGGTGTGCAGGCCTGCAAGTTTCCTTTAAACATCCTCCCCCACTGCATATATTCTTAACAGTACCCAATGAGGGGATGGGCAAGCGAAGGAGGATAGTCTTCCCCTTACAATGTGTTTTGAAATCTTAGGAAACATTATTGGTTCTTGCAATGATCATGGCCAAGGATTCTAGATAATCTTGCACAATGAAGAACTTTCCTCTACCTATAAAACATCAGAATTCTCTCCATGGGGCACCTGGGTGGCTCAGATGGTTAAGCATCTGACTCTCGATTTTGGCTCCGGTCTTGATCTCACGAATGCATCAGGGTCCCTGCTGAGTGGGGAGCCTGCTTGGGATTCTCTCTCTCCCTCTCTTTGCCCCTCCCCCACTCACGCATGCATGCACACACACACACTGTCTCTCTCAGAACATTTTTTTCAAACATTAAAAAAAAATTTTCTGCAACAGCATGTAATAAGTCCACAATTAAACCAACCTAGAGCACAACCTCACTTTAGTATTTACGTGTTTAGCAAAATTTCAATATACACTGACATTTCCAGAGTGTTACCATCATATAAATCAAAGGAGAGCATACTTTCTTTCATTAGAAGCACTTTCAGGAAATCGTTTACTGTTTTGGACAGCCACATCACTGCTCAAGCTTATGGTATTTGATTTACCATTTAATTCACATGTACTTCTCAGTCTGCATGTATAGCTACTTGACATGTATGGTGATTCTATGTAACTTCAAATATCTGATTATTGTAGTATAACATAAAACAAAATGTATGTTGTAGGAAAGGAGTATTGGGTTTGATGGAGTTGAGAAACAGCAATAAATACATACATACATACATACATACTCCAAGTTTATCCATACACTATCTTTGTTCTAAATAGTCATTTCACGTCTTTCCTTATACTTGATTGCCTCCAATTTCTGACTTGACTCTCTTCTTTATTCTTTACACTAAGCACTTAACACTCTTTTTCTGGCCACAACCTTGCTGCAGTGCCTTGAATAAATCACTTTCTCAGGTGAACTGATCTGTGGTACCAACTTCAGTTTGCCTTTGCCTTAGAACTAGAGGGAACTCTATGATCACATAATTCAATCTGTTCATTTGAAGATGGCAAAACTGATTCTCAAAGAGGTTGCCTAAGACTTTTCTCAGTTTTCCTACAGAACATGAGGCAAATAAGACTGTGCCCTGAGCATTATTCTTCCAATCTGCACATAAGGATCAGAGCCCTGTTCAGCACAGCTATCTTCAAGACACCTAATAGCTTTGAGGCTTATAAGACTAGACGGTGATATGATTGCCATCTTCTGTTTTCAGAAATGCTAATATGCTTAACTGGAAGCTTCACAGAAGAAATATTGACAGTAGTCTTCTAAGCTCCATCTAGGGCTGAGGGAATGTGGGCTGTTAGACTTTGGATGTTCCAGTCCTAACAGCAAGATTATCTCTATTATGAGATGGCTGAGTCTGGCTAAGCCCGATGCTACTAACCTCTGGTTCGCCTCATTCTTTTTCTTTATTTTGAGTTCATATTCACCATGGTTAGATTTGGTTCTCTAAGGAAGAAATAGGATGGTTGTAGGATGGTCATTTTGATTATAAATTAATATGTTGACAATCATTCAGTTAAAAAAATAAATTTCTGACTACGATTGGCTTTTTCAAGTAGCTTGATCACAGACTACAGGGAGGGACTGCACTGATCGTGCTGAGGGGCAAATACTTTTCTTCTAAGCAACAAGTATTTCCCATAACGTCAATTTTCTGGTTTCATTCATCAGTTTCTCTGGGGCTAGTTAACTGACATCTAGCTCTAGAAGATGAACTCCAAATGGGTGTTCGCTAATCAGGTTTCTGATCCTACAAGGCTGAGGTCTGAATAGCAATTTCCCACCAAAATAGAAACTCCATGTGGGCAGGGATTATTATGTTTATTTTCACTGCTTTATTCCCCGTGCCTAAAAGTGGGTGGCCTTTCTTTTGCATGAATGCATATTTCTCTGGCGGATACTAACTTCTAGCTCTTCCTTGGGAACATGCCCCACCCCTCTACACACACACCCCCATACCACTGGTGTCCGTCACAACTATTTTTCCACCCTTGCGAGCAGAAACAGTGTCTTCCTTTCATCAGCCCATTGCATCAACAGGAAAGGGGATGAATATAACCCCTGTAGGCTTGTTCAGACTCAGAAATGACAACCAATGACGGGAACTGAAATGACCAGGGACTTTTTGTGATGTGGCTTCTGGCAGAGCTGAAGGATGAGAGGAATGGGGAAGAAAACCATAGGAAAACAAAGACATTAAAGAAAATTTCTCTCTTACTCAAAACTGTTTTATTACCTTTCACACGGCCTTCAGCAAATAAAGATACGGCTCATTTAGGCTGAATCTTATGAAATTAAAATTCAGGAAGGTAAGTACGCTAAAGACTAAGGGGTGTCAGTTTGATTTGTTAATACAGTACTTTCAACAAATGATGGGGGCCTGAAATAATGATTGTAGTTTTAGGAGGGGATGAGAGGTAAGAGAATAGGCCATTTTTTTCTAGTTTGAGTCTGAAGGAAATGAGAGAAGGTTGTAGCTAAAATAAGGCTTATAATCAGAAGAAGTTTTTATTTATTTTTAAATTAGGAGATACTTGAGCATGTTTTGAAGCTCATCTAGACTGAAAATATAGTGGAGAGGGACTAATCTGTGAATCAAGATTCTGTGTGAGATGGGAGAGAACACCCAGAAGGTACATGCTTGCCAAAGCAACTTCAAGGTGGTTCCCTAAGATAATTTCAACTTCTGTTATGTATTAGAAATCCCACAAGAACTCTCTTGCAAAGAGACATCCTTGATAATCTCACAAAGAAGCTTTATAATATAGCTTTGAAGGCAGCTTTATGGAGAGAGTTCTGTCTAAACTTGTACTGCATAGCTTCCCCTACATACACAGTCTGCTCCTGGTTGAATTGGTTCATGCTATCTAGAGACACAACAGAGGTACAATGATCACACTGTTCTTACTTCTTTAGAAAATCTTATTTACAGAATTGTTTTATACTAACTTGACATCAGTCCATTAGACCATGGTGCTTCTGTTTGCTAGAGTACGATGGAGAGAAAAACCTTAGGCTCCACTGGGAAAAAAAAAAGGGTAAGAGCACCATTATGGATGAACCTCTGCATGCAGAATGATCAAAGATTCCAAATGAAACCAACAGATATCAGAAATGACACCCAGGTGAGCCTCTCTGGGAAGTCCTTAACAATATGAGTATATAACCACTTAAATTCCTTTTTCTTTAAATGGCAGATTCTCAGTAATTATATGTCAAGGAAGAGTTCAAACACATCTACTCAGTGAACATCTCCAATCTTAATATAAATATATAAACAGGGAAACAGATGTCAATCATCGAATAGAAAAGTCTTATAAATTCACTTCAGCCATCTTCTCTGTAAACAAGCTCTTTAAAACAGAACCAAAACAAAACATCAGCAGGCCCTTAGTTTATGGAGATAGTTACAGAGAGAGGCCTAAACTTTAGCATATGTGCCTTTTGATGAACATAAATCTATAGAAGAATTACTTTGGGAAGTTACATGCTTTAATTCTCTAATGATATAATTGCTAGCACAGTATGGACATTTCTGTCCAAAAATACATTTTATCCATCTAAAAGGGTAATATTTAAGAGATTTGAATGAAAATAACTTGCTAAAAATAATGATTCTGTTTATCTTTCCTTATTTTATTATAAATATGAGTTTGCCATATAGACTGATGAAAGCAGAGTAAATCTAGGGAACTAAAAATCATCCATAATCCCAATACCTAGAGGCCTCTTGTATCATATTTCCTTCCCGTTTCTTTTCCATGAATTTTGTACATAGTTGATAATTATGTTACATAGCAGTTTAGTATTCTGATTTTCTCATATAACAGCATTCCCCATATTATTCCAATTTTTCCAGAAATTTATTTAACAAATGCAAAAAATACCATTGAATATATTAAATTGAATAATATAAAATTTCTGATATTTAACCTTTTTGTTTTTTGACTTCAGAAAATGGCAATTTCATAGTGTTCAGCTTACATATGAAAGAATTTATCTATCATTTCTCTATTACCACGATGGATAATTTGGTCATTTCTTGTTTATTTTTTTATTATTAAGAACATGTTGAAATGAGTGTGTTTTTGCATACTCTTTATTAGCATTTCTGATAACGTCTATAGGCTCGATTCCTAGAAGTGATGTAACTGAACTAAAAATAAATTTCTTTATGGTATTTTAACTTCCATTAGAATAATTTTTTTCTAGCAGTGCCTGCGTGGTTTGGTCGGTTAAGTGTCCAACTCTTGGTTTCGGCTCAGGTCATGCTCTCTCGGTTCATGGGTTTGAACACCACGTCAGGCTCTGTGCTGATGCTGAGGGATCTGCTTGGGATTCTCTCTCTCTGCCCCTCCCTGCTCTCTCTCTCTCTGTCTCTTGCTCAAAATAAATAATAAACTTTAAAAAGAAAAGTTTTTTTCCAAAATACTAAGCAAAATTAATTGCAATCAACAATGTATGAAAATGCCTGTTTAACCACATGCTTATCAACATTGAATTCTTAAAATTTCTTCATTTATTGGAAATTTAACAGAAATACAAAAAACAAAAACAAAATAGAACCAAACAAAAGCCCAATGACTTGTTTACATTTGTCTTTCTTCTTTAATAGTCAAATAAAATATTTTTCAAGGTTTGTTAGCTATTTTAATTTCCTCTTTGGGGAACTGTCTTACTCTGGATTTTGCTTGTTTAAATTTGAAGGATTATCATTTTCTCGCAAGTCCTGCTGTCATATTTACAGCCTTTCCTGTCTAGTTTGTTTGCTTTGATTTTGTTTATTTGACATAGAAAATCTTTTATCACATATAAAACTGAGTCTTCTTCACATGGTCTTCTCTTTGTACCCATTCTGTGTCCAAATTTCCTCTTCCTGTAAGGACACCTGTCATATTGGAGTAAGGCCTATGCTAATGACCTCATTTTAACCTTTCCTCTTTAAAGACACTTGTCTCCAAATACAGTCACATTCTGAGGTACTGGGGGCTAGCACTTCAACATGCGAATTGTTGGGGGACACAATCTGGCCGATAACAATGGTCAAGGTCACAATTTCATGGGAGCAAACATGGGCACTCTGCCTCCAGAGCCATTGCTCTTTCTTTTTCTTTTTCTTTTTTCAACTTTTTATTTTTAAAAGAGTTTAAGACTTATAGGAAGTTGCAAAAATTGTACAAGGAGTTTTCATATATCTTTTTCACACAGATTCCCTTATGTTAACATTTAAATACATTTGTTTTTATTCCTCTTTATATAAGCCAGTACTGTTTATCAAAATTAAGAAATTATCAATACAATATTATTATCAAATAATCAGACCTTAATAAAATTATACCAATTACCACATTACTGTCCTTTATAAAGAAAGAAAAACAAAGCTTTCTTACGTTCCAGACTGTAGTGTTTTCTTTAGTTGCCACACCTTTTGTATTTCCTTTAACTTTAAACACATCTTTTTTTTTTTTTAATTTTTCCTATCCCTGACAGTTTTGAAGAGGACAGGACTG
Source organism: Panthera tigris (assembly GCF_018350195.1). Lineage (NCBI taxonomy): Eukaryota > Metazoa > Chordata > Mammalia > Carnivora > Felidae > Panthera > Panthera tigris. The sequence continues at coordinate 76,868,261 of NC_056662.1, forward strand.
ATATTTTCTAAAATGTTCCTTAGTTTGAGTTTGCTGATGTTTCTTCATAATTAGATTTAGGTCATGCATTTTGGGCAGGAATTTCACAAAGAGTTACTGTGTCTCTTAGTGCATGATATTCTTTTTAAGATTTTTTTTAAGTTTATTTATTTTGAGATGGGGGAGGAGCAGAGAGAGAGAGAGGAGAGAGAGAGAGAGAGAGAGAGAGAGAGAGAGAGAAATCCCTAGCAGGCTCTGCACTGTCAGGGCAGAGCCCAATGTGGGGCTTGAACCCATGAACTGTGAGACCATGACCTGAGCTGAAGTTAAGAGTTGGATGCTTAACCAACTGAGTCACACTGGCGCTCCTCTCAGGGCATCATATTAGGAAGTACATGATATTGATTTTCTCCCTTACTAGTGATAGTAACTGATCATTTGTTAAGATACTATCTGCCAGGTTTCTCCCCTATAAAAGTCACTATTTTTCATTTCTAAAATTAATAAATGTCTCATGGGGAGATACTTTGAGACAATATAGATAGCCTTTTCCCAACACAATTTCACCTCCTAATTTTGTATCTGCTGACAATTTGTATCTGCTGACAAAAGGACAGACAATTTTGTCTAAAATAATTATGATGATGATTTTTGAATTTGATCATTCCTTCTATATCTATGAATTGCAATTCTGCCATTTGGATGAAATCCTACCGTCCCCCATTTATTTATTCATTTACTTGTATCAGTGTATACTCATAGATTCTTATTTTATTCTATGGGTAATAATCTCTTACCGCCATTATTTATTTTGTTGTTCATATTATTCCCAGTTTGGCCAGTGGTAGCCACTTCAAACTGCTTCTATATCTTTTTGACAAGTCCCTATTATTCCTTGAGCATTTTCTTAATTTCTAGCTCAAAAGATGTCCTGAAATAATCTTATACTCTCTCAGTTCCGGTCCTAGAATCATCTATCCCTTCAAAGAGTCATGGTTGCTGTTCCTGTAGAATGGCCTTTAAACAACAAGATCTGGGCTCTAGGTGTGCTCACTGTTACTGAGGTGTAGTGGATTCTCAGCAGAGAGCTAGTAAATGTATGTTTGTAGCTATACATCTATACTGACTATCATCGACCATTCATCTCTCTTCCTCTATCCAAATTGATTCTGTATATCTAAACATGTTGAAACCTTCGTTTCAAGTTGTGAAGATGGTCCTGACCTACAATCCTTCTAAATCTATGTTTCAGATGATCTAATACCCTTTGTTAAAACTGCTCAACTTTAATTTCCAGTGTCTTTCTGACTTTTTATTCTGGAGGTTAACACCAGACGTCACAAATCTAGGATTAGGAGCATAGGAAAGTTAGGTAACATTCCAAAAGAACTATATATGAGAAATGATTGGAAGGTCTGCAGACAGAATTTGGATCTTTTCAGTCTTTTTTTGGTTTGCACTTATGTAATTTAGAGCATGTACTAGTATCACAATCGTATCGACCCTGAGGTTTGAGAATTACTAAGTCCCTGGAGGCATAGATAGCTGAGGGGTAGGTTTAGGATTACTGAACTCTGTCACAGACAGATCTGGCCTCAATTCCATATCCCAGAGAGCTCTGTGTCTTAGGTCAGAGGTCAGCAAATTATGACCATACCCATTCATTTATACATTGTCTAAGGCTGCTTTTCTGCTACAATGGTGACTTGAGTAGTTACTACAAACTGTAGAGCCTGTAGAGCCTAGAATATTTACCATATGACCCTTTACTGAAAAAAAGGTTGCCTATTCTTATACTAGATCATCCTGAGCCCTGATGTTGATAATCTTTTTGCCATATCTACATGTGTACACACACACACACACACACACACACCCCACATACACACATACCATTGCAAGGCAATGCCATCAAGAGATATTTTATACATGAGTGCTAGCTGAGGGGAGAAAAAAATCTGCCAGTGGTTGACTCTGTATCACATCGATGCAATTGCATTGGCATGAAAGCCTCTTCTTAGATTTCAAAGTATACTACGCCCAGACAGGGCATCAGATTAGTCTGCCTGTCCATTCTGTGTGGCATGCAACCTCTTCAAAAATTGGACAAATAAATGAGACCCCCGGATTCAGCAGACTGTGTCAGTTCTGTATGACTTATCAGTTTGGCTTTGTGGTACTGTCAGAGGTGGACTAGTCCTATGTCTGCATTTCTCATTAATTATTTTGAGATCTGAAAAGAAAGGGAGACATTCTTTGGAAAGACTACGAATACAATACCAAGTTCAAAGCCATGTGGAATGGTGTGATGTCTGCTGGTAATGCCAAATTACCACATGGTTGATCCACTTGCCAAGGTCAATAAGACTGCTGGAGCAACCCAAATCCCCCTTTGTTCTACCCATAATCAGACATGTAGAGATACGGACACCGGCAATATGAATTCAAACCTGGGTTTGTCTTACTCACTTTGGCCTTCCTGCGAAGTCTCCTGATGTTGACTTGCTTTTTCTTTAACACCTTTTACTTTATGTTGAATTAAAAATGAGACTCTGCTTCTGAGCTTCCTCAACCACATGTTTGCCTCAGGGCCCTCTGAACATTTTCTCTTGCTATGAAATAGTCTTTCTAGAATCAAAACATTCTGTGTGAAAATACCTTCTTCTTTGTTTTCTGATGACTCAGGCTGCTACTTACTTTGTGCACCTATTCGGATGTATTATGTTTTTATGTCCACTCCTTTTACCTGCCATGAAGCACCATCGCTGGGCTGCCGGCTAAGCTTTTTGTCTTAGAGGTGGGAAGGAGGACACACACAAACATAGGCACCACCATTAACTCTTTGATTGCTTGAACGCAATGCCCTCCAGATCCACCTGAGGACTGCACTGAGAAAGTGACTAAATTTTAGTTTTAGTTTCTTACAACGCAAGCCTTTTTAATCTATCCTCTGGTCATTCGCCCAAATTGTGAGTTCTTTAGGTGGAAATTTTGGTTCCCCATAATATAAAATTATTATTCCTAGAGGACGGATGCTTTTAAGGAACTGGAAGTAAACATTGCAGGACTCTTGAGAGTAAGAATGCTACTTTTCTTAGGTAATAATAGAGGCAGCGTTTCAAATGTCTTTTAGCACTTAGGGCTCTTGTTAACATCAGAGATATTGCAGTCTGCCCTTTCACACTTTGCCCACGAACCTCAATACAAGATGCACACCATTCAAATCACCTGCAAACGTCCTACAGTGCTGAGTAATACTTATCCCTCACAGCCCTCCCATTCCCACTTGATAGACCTGATACCCTTGATAGTGTTCAATACTGAAGCCTTTTTAAAAAACGAAACATGTTCTTTTATTCCAGAGTTTTGGCATCTTTGACCCACTAAATCTAATCCAAAACTCTTTGGGACTGACATTTTTCAGGATTTAGAATATTTGAGAGCTTAGAGAGATGTATGTATACTGAATATTATAATACCCCCTGTGGGGGGATCTGGGACAACTTCCTGAAATAAGACATACCAATATTTCTACAGTAAATTATATAAATATTCCCAGTGGATAAACAAAAACTATAAATAGCTTCTTATCAATTTAAGTAGGGCTATGTTATTGCTACTAAAAGATTTTAGGTCAGTTCAAGATCTGCCACCAAACACATTTTTAAAAATTTTGACTTGGGGTATTGCAACTATGGGATTGTTGACCTATAGGAGGTCAGCAAAATGTTTCTGTAAAGGGCCAGATAGTAAGAATTTTAGACTTTTCAGGTTATACTGTCTGTGTCTCCTCCCACACTCTGCTGTTTGGCCTTAGAAGATATACGTAAATGGGCGTGGCTGTATTCCAATAAAACTAGGTACAAAAACAGGCTGTGGACCAGATTTCACCTGTGGGTCAAAGTTTTCCAACCCCTGATCTATACAATAGTCACTGTGTTAAAATTCTATACCCTGGGTGTCAAATCCACTGACTACCTTGCCATAATTTCTTTGAATTAACATTTTGAGAATGGGACAACTTCTTTGAGAAGAAGTGACCTCTGCTGCTTGTCACACCATTGCCTTACCCCCTCTCAATCTCACAAGCCAAAAGTATATACAAGAACGGTATTTAGATCTAAGATAGTACTTAGTATCTCGATCTGAGTATGAACGAGAATATACTTGTCATTAACCTCATGGTTAATATTATGTGACATTATCATTTGAAAATAAGGAGTGGCTAGAATCTGGTGGTGTCATTGATTGTCACATTAATGATTTTAAGCGGGGGAAAGAAACTAGTTTTCCAGGCTTGACTTTAACTTCTGGTTAACTTCTTGCTCTGACATTAGATTCAGCATTTGTTCTGTTCATATCTTACTTGTTTTTCTTTGTGTTTATTTCATTAGAAATAAAAGTTTATAGTGGGACTAAAACAAATGAACAACTTGTCAACTGTTCATGGAAGTTTGTGTTTTTCTTCACACAATATGGAGCATAACTTTAATGGATCAAGTTTGAAGGGCTTCTTCTTCTTCCTCTTCTTCTTTTTTAATGTTTATTTAGTTTTGAGAGAGAGGGAGACAGAGAGTGAGAGAGTGTATGTGACAGCTGGGGAGGGGCAGAGATAGAGGGAGGGGCTGACTGAGAAGGGGACAGAGGATCCAAAGCAGGTTCCCTGCTATCAGCGCAGAGCCTGATGTGGGGTTTGAACCCATGAAGTGTGAGATCATGACCTGAGCTGAATTCAGATGCTTAACTGACTGAGCCACCCCTGAAGGGCTTCTTTAAATGGGCTTGTTCTTTTAGTGGGTGTTGTCCAGTACTTGTGATCAAGAGTGACAATAGAGAACAGAGCAGTATCCTCTAAGGGTGGCCTTCCAGTGTGCTGAAAAATTATGGGCCCTCAGTAGATCATTCATTGAGTATTTGAATGAGATTGAGTTTAAGAGACATGACCGTACCTTCTGGAAGTTAGAAAAAAAAACAAAAAACAAAAACAACTCTCAACAAACTCTGAGTCACGAAGACCTATTTCTTTAGCCTGGTTGTATGAAAGGGATGATTGGGGGCAACCTTGAGGACTAGCTAACATTTTTGCCAATTATCTGCTGAGCTGACTGAGTAGTGACCCATGCTAAGCGTGCAGCATATTTAGGCATTCTTTCCTCGCCTGTAGCATCTGCTCTCTTGATAACTTCCTGTCTCCATGTGGGAAGCTGCGTTCATGATTAGTTTTATGAGTATGTGGATCAGATTTTGTCATTGGAGGGGACATGATCCTTTTTCATTGTGGTTATAAACTTTCCAGACTTGGCCTTAATCGTTAAGGGTGTGTAGTTCTTTGAGAGTCTCTTGTGCACTTTCAAGAAATTTTTTCATAAAGTTTCTTATGTAGCTTCACACCTTGGTTTCCCTGCTAGATAATGGGCTCCCCGAGAGCAGGAACAGGACTTTTGTATGACTGTGATCTCAACATCTCCATTGGTACCTGACATACATAGACATTAGACTTCAGATTAAACAAACAAATATGCATTAATATGCAAACACATTGTAATGACAAAAAAAAAGTTAACCCAGTTCAGGGCAATGAGAAATAATATGGCATATCTACTGGAAACAGTAGTAGGAAAAAGAAGGGTAGATTCGAAGGACAAACCTTCTTGTTTTAAACAGGTTTGCTGGGCCACCTTTGAGGGCATCTACAAAAAGAAAAAGTGCCGATGGTAATAATTTCTGCTTAATTTCCTCTGGATTTAACCTGGTCACTAGCTGATTTGGTTGCGTTAAGAGACAACGAACTTTTATTATCTAGTTATCTTTAAGGACTATTCATGTAACAAATGAAGAAAAAAGAGTCACTTGAGCTTAGAAATCACACGCTAAGGTACGAAAAAGAAGCTGGGGTTTGGAGGACCAAGCACTAATAAAGTAAAGAAGACAGTTTCTAAACCGTGTTGAGAGGATTCTTAGTGGTTGAGAGAATATTGTCTATAAGATCCTACATGTATATATTGCAATCTATACGGCTTCCCTTCTAGTCTGAATGTGTCAGAGAGACGATCCCCCTTCTCCCTTCCATCCCATCTAGAGATGAGGGCACGCAGCAAGCAGACAGTGACATCTACCCAGTTGCCAGGGCGGCGCAGTGAATGAAGCGGCCCCTCACAGCACTCTGAATGGATTGCCAATTTTTATTATGTTTAAGGCAGGCAGTAATTTCAGTTTTCAATTCCACTAAGTAATAATAGTTATTAATTAGCAAATTAGGCCACTGGGTTCTAGAGGTGAGCTCACAGAATGATTAAAAATGAGAGAGAGAAAATTCACAGATAATGCTCAGGTTTCACAGAAGCCTGCCACGATTGAGAGTTTATGTTTGTACATCTCTTCAGAATGGATTGCTGCACTTAAGAGCAACTTACATTGCCTACAGTGCTGTCTGTTCAGTAATTGCAGCAAAGTGAGGTACTGCACCATACATTGTCATAAAGATGTCAAGAAATGAAGGGAGATGTTCGAGGGCTCAGCTTCTAATACTTACATTTTAAATCTGGGGGCATTAAATCCAGGGAGGAGAATTCCTGAGTATTTTCCCCCCCACACCAACAAAGGGCTTAGACATCTCTTGAGTAAAAGCTCTGAAATCAACCCCAGGGAGGATTTCTGGACTCCAGGTAGGTCTAATTCATTTTAGAGGCTAATTTTGGGGGCTTTATATTTCACATATGATAGCTTTCATGGAGGTATGTGTACTCTGTCTAAAAGTACTTTTCATGGCTCTACCGAGATAATAACGAAATCCCTAAAATATCATTAAACTCCTTAAGGACTTGAAAGGCTAAAACTGAAGTTTATCTTGCAGGGTTCTAGATGGGCAAAAATTCAGGTAACGTATCTTCAGACTGTTGGAGTATATTCTTGATACTAAGAGAAATAGTTGAAGAGTGGAAACATCAATCAAACTCATTCTGAAGATACACAAATGTAGCAATTTGTTGGAGTTTAATATGATTTTATAAAACTGTACAGAGGCAAACAAAATCTAGGTATGAATACAGACTTTGCCTATAATGGCAAAGCGAACTAAATCATTAAGAGAGATCCCAGACTGCTCTTTTTCAGAAAAACAGCAAAACAAACAAACAAAGAGAAGAAAAATAGCACCTCCTTATTCCTCTATTAAAATTAGCTATTGCATGAATTTTATTTAAATGAAAAATTGGTCTATTTTAGTTTGCTTATGTAGAAATAAGAAATAGGCATTACTTGAGACTTTAAGACAAATTTCCCTATTCAGTTATTCTTTTCATCTGAATGCCCTCTCCTTGCCTTATCTTTATTTTTGCTGCCTCTGTAGAGATTCATCTTTCAGGGATTTTTCCTACCATTTTTTTCTTTCTTTCTACTACTTTTGGTCTTTTCCGAATACTTGCCCTTAGGGTCATCATGGGATAATAGAAAGAGTGGGTTTTAGTCTGACAGAAACTAAGTTAAGCCCTTGACTCCACTGTTCACCATTTATTTTGGCCTTGGGAAAATTGATCAACTTCTCTGAGCTTTGTTTCCTCATCTGTAATGCGTGGGATATGTAATACCTCACACGGTGGTTTTGAGTTTGCTATCGTGCAAAAAAAATACTTGTTCTTGGAGTGAAGAAAGGAGAGAACTTGGAACTGCTTAGTCAGCACATAGACAAGAGCTTTTGTACCCGTACTCGTGTTAGACTAGATAAGACATAATCATCTGAGAGGTAGATAGACTTAGTAGCTATCAGCACTAATACTGAGCATGTAACTGTGATAGCTAGCACTCAGTGGGTACTTAATACATATTGGCTTCTTTCTCACCTTCCCGACCCTATTCTTACCTCAGACCACACGTGTGTACACAGATGCACAGACATACACTCACTTACAGGCATACCCATATGTTCATCCTTGCCTTAAGTGTAACCCGTGTCTTTAGGTGTGTGTGGATTTAGTGACCTCTTACCTATACTTACTATCCCTAGTTCCCACATAAAAGTGTAAATTTCCACATTAGAGGCTCTGGCCCTCTTCCATTATGTTCTTCTTAATATTAATGCATTAGGAAATCTCATTTGCCATGAGAATGAATGTTAGGTCTGTCCACTGAGTTTTGTAATTTGGAACTCTCATCTAATTTTGAGTCTACAATGTAAAGAGTATAACAGTCAATTTCCATTGGTGGAAGATAACCACAATTTTGGAGAGAAGGTATTGAAAGACACTGGAAAGGAGAGAAGAAAGGGTTGACAGTGTTAAACTGACACAAGATTTTCAAATAAGATTTGAAAGAAGATCAAGTTCATCAGCTTCTATCATAGTAAGTCAACCGAATCTTGTCCTTGAGTAATCAACCAAACAAACAAACAAACTAGAATGATCTGTGAGGGAGACCAAGAGATTAGATCTAATATTTGAACATCAATCCATTGTTCATCATTTGACTAGGAAAAATAAATGTCTCTGTTTGTGTCTAAGGATATCACATGTAAGTCCCTAGGGATCTCACTCAAGACTGAGAGTTCAGCAAAGGAGCTGGCTAGATTAAAAATGCATTTCAAGGTTAAGATGCTCTCAAGGAGTTTCTACTTCAGTCATTGCTATCACTGAACTTTTCTGCCTTTAAGGGTTTGTAATATCTAAATTCAAATTATTCCATCTCTAAAGCTACTCAGTGATTTTTTTTTGACCACCAGCACAATGCAGTTTTCTTTTTCCTGTCACCTCATATCATCACCTATGACACAGGGTTGTACAGGGAGCACAAACCTGGAGCTTTCATTCAAGGTCACCTCAAGCCCTCCATAGTGAGACATTTTGAATAATTTGAAATTATTTTTACTAGATGTGTTTGTAGCTGTCAGACTCCAATCTACATGGTTCATAGAAGCTCAATTTATTTTCTATATTAATAGCTTATTGAGCAAACATACTATGCCAGGCTACATATATATGTAGCTTTTTTTCCCAGTGAACTCAGTGGTCTTGAATACCCAATGAAAAATGTTTCTATTATCTTTGCCTGTTTGCATTTCAAAAACTATAACAATGTATTGATTCTTGAGACAATTATTGGGGCTTATAGAACTTATCCTCCTGCTTGGATATGACTTAGAATTAAAGGGTTCATTAGATGTCCCAAGGGGAGTTTTCATATTCCAGGACAGAAAAGGGATACCATGGGTTATGCAAATGGCTCTGTCAAATGTGATGTAAAGTACTGGGTGAAATTGACAATTTCAGTCAAATATCTGAAGGTGTGATCTACATGAGACTATCTTTAAAATATTCAGGAATCCTGATAAGCTGCATTTTCCAATTTTCTTTATATTTCATGGCTTATATTTGGTACTTGATTGTACATCAATTAAGCTATTGTACCAAGTAGAATTCGACTCCTCCGAGGCACAGGGGGCAAAACAAAGATATTTTGAGGAATTTACCATGTAACTGAGAAAATGAGCCTTGCATAGATGAAACAATTAGAAAATTGTTGAACCACACAGTGAGTGACTAATCAGTATTGGAAGGGATAGATCAGTGTGGAATGTTAATAGCAGGTGATGACTTTATGAAAGAGAAAAAAAATTTAACATAAGTGTTGGTATTTAAATAGAGAGGAGAATGGGTTTGGGTAGTACTTCCAGTGCAGGAAAATAACATGAGAAGAGGCATAGAAATAAAAACAGACAGTGTGAACCCCCTTAATTAAGTTGGAAGTGAGAACTGAGAAATAGTGGGAATAATTTGGACAGACAAGAAGAAACTAATTTCTGGAAGTTCTTGTAAGTCAGCCAATGAGATCTGAGACTGATACAATAGGTATTAGGAAGCCTATGCAATACATTTTTAGGAGTGATGTGGCATATATAAAAGTGTTATTTCTTAGTATTACTCTGATAGCATATGCAATTGCATTAAGGTTCTCAGGTCTTTGGTTTTGAGTAAAGGATACGGCAACAAAGAGAAAACATGCATAAAATGATTGTGGAATTCCCGGTATTCTTTGGAGAATGTTGCAGAAGATGGGAATGGGAATGATACAATATTATTGGAATTAGGCAAATATCCTGAGAACCAAAAAATAGAAAATGTGCATTATGGAAAGTACATGTTAGTAATTTTCACATCCATTTCTTAGAAGTTTCAGAATTATTTTTTATTTTTTTATTTTTATTTTTTTTTCAGAATTAATGTTTAAATGTTCACCCTGTAAATAATAAAAAAAAATACATGAGCATTGAATCCTTCATAGGTTCACTAAAAACAAGTGACAACAGATGTGAGATATTTTAATTTTTAATAGCATTACTATGCTACTATGTATTAATCTTATGTCCTAGGAAAGGGTCTGATATACGGTAGGTGCTCAATAAACAAATGTTGCATAGCTGCTTAAATATGTAAATCAGAGGAACAGATTTGTCTAAATCTAGATTGGTCAAAATCTCTGGCAATGTTCTATGGGGAAAAGACAAGTGTGTTGAAAATGATTTTATAGTTAGGTTGGTTCATTCCTTGTTGACTAGTCATAGTGTTTTGATTAACACGTTGATTTCAACTGGAAATACACTCAGTACCAATACACAGGCTGTGTTCTTGTCCCATCTCCCCAACACTTCTATTGAAAGTTTCCATGTTGCTAAAAAAATAAAATGCCTATTATATTTGAATGGGTGACAAGTTGCAAAGTTTGGCTATACATTTGTTGACAGGTTCAGAACAACAACAAAAAACCTAAATGGCCTCCAAGATAGTTAAATATACAACCTGAATTAAGGAATGTGATTGGGCCAGAACAGAGAGGGCAGATAGAGCTTTAGTGCAGCAAAGGAACAGCCCAGAAATTTGTCCCCCAGGTTGGGGACCTAATTAATTATGTAACAACTTTTCTCTTCCTGGTGGTGGAGGTGGAGGTGGAGAACCCAAAGTTGGCCTCTATTAATCTGGCCCTATGACTTGTTGCCAAAAGGTCCATTTTAGTCCCTGTCCATCTATTAAGTGGAGTTGCTCTCCATTTAGAGTTAATTGCTATATAAATAATTGAAGTTCCCCCAATGGGAAGATTAATAGAAGGAAGCTCTAGCAGAACCCCTTTCCATTAACCATAAGAAGGCAAAAGGTATGAATTGATTAAATATAAATAAGAACCTGGAGCATTGGCTCCAGCCACTCCTTTCCTGTTCTTCTGTGGACAAGTGGTAGTTCTAGGCTACCCTTCAGTAGGGGACTGTTCCGTCATGGTGCTCCAAGGAAACCTGTCTTTTTCTGATAGGATAGCACTGGGTCACCCTCAGACCTCTTCTTCCTTATTGACAGCCCATAGTTACATTACGAGGCAGATAGTTTATTCAAATACTCTTAATTGCCCATAGTAACTGACCGTGTCATTCTTGGGATCTTTCCTCTATAACATATTCTTTTTCTGATCCCCTTGTAGATGTTCTGAGTCACCTACTATTATGACTGGTCTCTACCTGTCCTTGAGAAACATCTCAGACCTCTACTCAGAAACTCATTCCCTTAGACCAAGTCTATCCAGTTTCTCTCTCTCTTTCTCTCTCTCTTTCAGGGTTTTATGGGATAAATAGTTATCTAATCTAAACAAGGAAATTAATGAAATATCCACCACTCCCCTAACCACACACACACACACACACACACACACACACACCTACTCCAGCATTCTCTGCTTTAGAAGAACAATGATGCACTTCTGTGTGGCAAAATTCTACATAGTCTTAAAGGGAGCACCTTGATAAACTATGCAGTGAAGGTGGGGGTTTGAGGTGACAACATCTCAAACAAATGTGGCACGTGGTGTGCTCTCAGTAAATATTTGTCAAATAAATGAGTTATGATTCCCATTCTATTCAGTCCCTCTACTGGTATGAGCTACGACTAATGTCCTCACTGATTTTCCCAACAATCATGAACACCAAGATAAGTCATCATGTTTTTTTGCAGAAAGTTGTCTCATAAAAGAGCAGGATTTTTATCTTACCCATTTTGAAACAATAATCAAGAAATAATTTTTCTAAAATCTTGTGACGATTTTGGGAGCTGAATTTAAATTTCAAATTCCATAGCACATTCGGAAGGGATAGCCTCCTCTTTTTGCCCCTAATGGAAAGGATGCTGAGGTTTCCAGTCTATTCTGCCAGTCCAATAATAGAAACCATTTATAATGCTCTGTTATGTTCCAGTTACTTCATAAGGTGCTTTACATATGTTATTGATTTAATCTTCAAAAGGGGCGCCTGGATGGCTCAGTTGGTTAAGTGTCTGACTTCAGCTCAGGTCAAGATCTCACATTTCATGGGTTCAAGCCCCGGTTCAGGCTCTGTACTGACAGATCAGAGCCTGGAGCCTGCTTCAGATTCTCTCTCTCTCTCTCTCTCTCTCTCTGCCCCTCCCCTGCTTGCATTCTGTCTCTCTCTCTCTCAAAATAATAAATAAAAATGAAAAAAAATAAAAATAACAAAATCCTCAAAACAACCCAGTTAGGTAGCTATTGTCCTCATTTTAAAGATGAAGAAATATACTTGTAAATGCTGTGCCTGAGATCACAAAACAAGGTATGCAACAAATCAGGGGTTACACCAAGTGGTCTGACATTTTGGTCTTCCTGGGAGCACTGTGGAGCAAATCCGGGGTGGCTGGATTCAGTCCTGGCTTTGCCACTTATTATCTGTTAATTTTGTTAACCTGTGGAACTCCAATGTACCTCAATTTTATCATGAGTAAAATATGGAAAGTAATACATTTATTCACAGGGTTAACCTAGGATTCAATTACTTAGTTCATGTAAAATATTTAGAATAAAGCTTGGAACATAGCAAGCATGTAATATATCTTAAAGGTTATCATTTGAATTTGTGTAGAACTAGTGCTCAACTTTTTTGTAATTTAGCAATTAATAGTTTAATAATCCTTTGTTTTATTTCATGGTGTGATATCAGAAATTAGATGACCTCATGAAGGGGTCACTTAATAAACTGTAAACTCTTTAAGGACCGAATGTTTCATGTGTTTTAAAAAACTGGAGGATCACCCAACGAATATTAGACACACAATTAACACTTATGAATAACGATGAAAAATCCAACCTACTACTCTTCCCAAACACATTTTTACATTTGTCTGGAATTTTATAGTTTACAACGTGATTCACAGACTTAAAAAGGAAAACCTCCACATAACCTTTGCAAAGTATGTCCCTTTATCCTGCATATCACAACTCAGAAAGCCAAGCTTCAGGATGGCCATCAGATGAAACAAATCAAGATTTGCTTCTCTCACATAACAAGGACTGAAAAGCAATGTGGTGACTGGCATGGTTTTACCAGCTTGATGAGGTTAGGTTTGTCTCTGGTGTCATTTTTTTTTTTTTAATTTTCCTCTGTGGTCATAACAGAGCCACCCCCATTTCTGGCCAGGATGTTAGCATTTAAGGCCATGAAAAGAGGAAAGTTTCGCCCGATTGCTCATTGTCGTTTTATATGAAGGAAGAAACGCTTCTCTAGGGGTTTCCTAATGCCCCAGAAAACTTTCTTTACGTGATATGGGTCACAAGTTCGTTGTATGGAAGCCCTTCGTTGCAGGGAAGACTTGGGAAGGATAATGGCTTGGCTTCCTCACCTACAGAGTGAGTAGTAGCAAGAGCAAGGTGGTGGCAATAGCTTCAAGCTTCTCGATAGTGTCCGCCAAAAATCACTTTTAATACTATTACTATTCCTGCTATCCCTACTACTGCTACTAGACATTTGCCCTAACAAATACAGTGTACTCATTTGTTGTTCCTCTAGTTCATCAGGAAATGAGAAATGAGAAGATTCTTTCTAGCATTGATGAAGAAAAGTCCGTATTTGAAGGTGAAGATGAGCATCTTTAATCCCACGGCGGCCTTTTGACAGAAGACATTGATGGCTAGCATCGGGGCCTTTAAAAACCCTCAACTCCTAAGTTTGTATTCAGTCAGGAGCCCAGAGTTGTAGCATGTGTGTCTATGAGCTCCTGGTTATGTGATCACTGGAAATACCCACACTTTGAAATAAAAAGCTCAGATGAAGCTATGACAATGTCTGAAAGATTTGGTTTGGCTTACATGGGGCTTGAATGGTGCCGAAGCAGGAGAAGGACAGAATAAATTCAAACCAAGTTGGAGCATTCCCAGTCACATATCTTTCATGCGAAAGTGGCTTCCTGGGAAGTGAATAGAGACAGCCCCTGGGGCCTTTCTCACCAAATATGAACACCCTTCCAACACCAATTCTGGAGGCAGGGCCCAACAAGTACAAAGGAGGGGAAACTAATTGAAATCTTTCTGAATTTCACAAACACAACAACATTACCCAGAAGGATTAAGTGAATATAGGCTGGCATTTATCCAAAGGATGGACTTCAAGTCACTCTTGCCTTATCCATCAGCTATTTCCTCTCACAAACCCTGCTTGTTCCTCCCCATATCTGCAGGGAGATGATTATATGAATGTGGTCTGTTTGGAGAAGTGAATTGAGCCCATGACACTGGAAAAGTCAGGAAGCTGGAAGCGGAGAGTGTGATGGAACTGAATCAACTCTGGCTTCATATCCAAGCTGGTGGGAGCAGGTAGCTTAGATCATTTTGAACCTAATGTCCTCTGGGAATTCTGTAGCCACTCTCCTGATTGTGCCCTAACCCAACAGTAGTTTGGAAAGCCAAGACTGGATTTTGGAAATGGGCAAGTAAAGAGAACTTTTCTAGTTATTGACTGTTTGGGAATGGAAGAAGTGGAGAAAACACATAGAATCACCTTATTTTTGCAAAGTTTGAAGGCCGCTGGCAGTGTGTTTGCCTCACAGCTATGGTGCTAGCAGACTCAGCTGAGCTAGACCCACTGTGCTGTGTCTTTAGTATACATCTGAAAGTATTTGCAAATACTTGGCACTTGGGAAAATGATTTTGAGCCAAGTACATTTTCTCAATGTAAATTGAGAGAAAGAGAGACAACAGACAGATAGACAAAGGGAGAGAGACACAAAGCTGCTTATTCAGATGAAGGGGAACTTCATCTGATCTGCTTCATTTATACTTAGCTCATCGAAATGAGTTAGTGTTGGGCTCTTTACTGTGCAAAATGCAGTCAGCTTCCATGGACATTCCTTTTCCTAGAGAATGGGCCAGCTGTGACAGGATGATGTTTTAGGATATTGGTCCCAGAGCTAAGATTCACAAAGTTTGGCTGAAGGCGAAACCTATTCTCCTCTGCTCATTATCAAACAGTTACACTGCATGCAGTTGGCCATTTAGCTGCCTCCTAACACCTTGCATTGCCATCTTATAAATGCTGCTGCTTTGTTGAAACACCTGCAGCGTTTCTTGGCTTATTAGCACCATTTGATCACACAACAGGAGTAAGGGAGGCTCATTTGCCTCTTGGCAAAACAGGTGAGGATGAATTGAGCGCTGGATCACCCCTTCCTTTAGCATGGCAATCCTGTTGGCGAGGGAGCTTCCCTGCCATCAGCAGAAAGAAGTGGGGATCAGCAGCTTGAAGCAAGAAGAAGTCGACCACATGGCTACACAGTCAATTACTAGTAGATTAGATACTAGCTTCCCTAGTAGTTCTCTTTACCTTGTCGAGGCTACCCTTAGACATTGCTCTTCTTTCCTCTTGAGTTTCTCCCCTCAGAATAATATTCATTCTGGAACAATTTAATTCTAAGTCAGAGGTGGTTTTCGGATTTGGGCAAGAGGTAGAGGGAAGAAAATACGATATTGGAAATAAGCGTGATATTTGTGTCCTGAAGAGACATTGCATAGAGCAGTGGTTGTTGAACATTTTGGTCTCAGGACCCCTTCACACTCTAAAAAAGTTACTGAAGATCTCATAGAACTGTTGTGTGATATGTGATACACACATAAAATACAGAAATTTGAGCATATATTGTTGCAAAACAAGATCACAGAGGTTGTAAACTTTTTGTTGTGTTTCCAAAAAAGAAAGATTTCCAAAGACAATTAATTTTTGGATTTCAAAATATTGATACACTAGATAATATTAGGGTTCAAAAACGCTATAGCTAGTATACACAAAGATAGCTGGTGAAAGTACAGTAGAAGTAATGAGAAAAAACTGTTCATCTCTGAAAACACACCTTTAAAAACACTATTTCTCATCTGCCCTTTGCCCTCACACATGCATAGTCTTTCTCATAGTAAACATCCTCCACCAGAGTGGTAGACGTGTTATAATTAACGTATCTGCACCGCCACATCAAAATTACCAAAGTCCACAGTTGATATTAAGGTGCAGTCTTGGTGCTGTTCATTCTATGGGTTTGGGCAAATGTATAATGAAGATCCTCAAGCTCTACCTCTTTAGGCCCCCTCTCCACCCCCAGCCCTTGGCAAACACTAATCTTTTTACTGTATCCATAATTTTGCTTTTTCCAGAATGTCGTATTGCTGGACTCATACAGAATAGAGCTTTTTCAGATTGGCTTTTTTCTCTTAATAATATGCATTTAAGTTTCTTCCTTGCTTTTTCATGCCTTGATAGCTCATTTCTTTCTACTGATGAATAATATCCCGTTGCCTGGCTATACCACAACTTATTTATCTATTCACCTACTAAAGGACATCTTAGTTACTTCTAAATTTTGGCACTTATGAATAAAGCTGCCATAAATATCCATGTATCCCTATTTGTCTCAATACCCATAACACTTTTTTGTGTGCACATAAGTTTTCAATTCCTTTGAGTAATACCAAGGAGTACAATTGCTGGATCATAATGTTTAGTTTTGCAAAAATGACCAAACTGTTTTCCAAAGTGATGGTACATTTTGCATTCTCACCAGCAGCAAATGAGAGTTCCCATTGCTCCTTACTCTTTCCAAAATTTGGTGTTTCTCTGTGTTCTAGACTTTGGTCTTTCTAATGCTAAATCATGGTATCTCATCTTTGTTTTAATTTGCATTTCCCTGATGGTGAATTATGCAGAAAATATTTTCATATCCTTATTTTCTGTCTGTATATTTTCTTTGGTGACATGCCTGTGAAGGTCTTTGGCCCATTTTCTAATTGGATTGTTGTAGAGTTTTAAGAGTTTTTGTATATTTTGGATAACAGTTCTTTATCACATGTATCTTTTGCAAATATTTTCTCTCAGTCTGTGGCTTTTCTTCTCATTCTCTTTACATGGTCTTTTGTAGAGCAAAAGTTGTCAAATTTAATGAAGTCCATTTATTTTTTTTTAATGGACGTGCTTTTGGTGTAGCTAAAAAGTCATTAGCCATACCTAAGGTTATTAAGTGTTTCTCCAATTTTATCTTCTGGAAATTTTATAGTTTAGCATTTTACATTTAGTTTTGTGATCCATTTAGAGTTAATTTTTATAAAGGATGCAAAATCTGTCTAGGTTCTTATTTTTTTTAATGTGGACGTCTAGTTGTTCCAGCACCATGTGTTGGAAAGACTATTTATTTTCTTTTATTGACTTCACTCCTTTAGCAAAGATCAGTTGACTATATTTATGTGGGTCTATATTGGGGCTCACTATTCTATTCCATTAATCTACTTGTATATTCTTTCCCCAATGTCTTGATTACTTTAGCTTTATAGTAATTCTTCAAATCAAATAGTGTCTGTCCTCCAACTTTGTTCTCCTTCAAGACTGTGCTAGCTACTCTGGTTCTTTTGACTTCCATATAAACTTTAGAATCAGTTTGTCTACATCCACAAAATACCTTTCTGGGATTTTAATGGGATTTTACAGAATCTGTAGATCATGAGGGGAAGAAGTGATAACTTGAAGATATTGAGTCTTCCTATCCATGAACATGGAATATCTCCCTACTAAAATTCACATAGTTATTCCTTGAAACTACTACCTTAAGTAATCCTGGAATATATGGGCACATATTCTATTAATCATCAGAGTGATGGCATCATCATCATTCTTTATGTGGCTTATGGAAACTTCCACCACATACTCATCAAAGAGAGTGAGAAGTTAAAAAAAAAAACAACATTCTAGTATACTTGTATAAGTACACTTGTATACTTTTAGTATACTTGTAAAAATAGTTTTAATCTCACAAGACTCTACACGGGCCTTTGAAACCTTCCAAACTGATCATCTGTTGAGCATTGTTGGGCTACAAGACCAATGCCCTGAGTTTGAAGCTGACATGTACTGCTAACTAGAAAAGGAGCTGTTAAGAAGTTAGTTAACCGCTCCATTTCATTATCTGTAAAATCTGATAATGAACATTAGAAGGTGAATGTTGATTTTGTCTTACTGTGGAAAACTAACTGAAATTGCTCTCCCCTCCCCTTCCGTTTGTTGTATTGAAAAGATTCTAGCATGTGGGAGGCAATGGTCACCTGCTTCCCATCACTCCAACCACTTTAAAGGAATTCTGGGTAACTAATTGTCATTACCCTCTGGTAAAAGTGGACCAGTTTTCCTCCTGTTGGTATTGTGGCACAAATTATATTACAAGATTTATTTAAAAAGAAAAGAAAAGAAAAAGAAACAAGCTTTTTTGTCTGTGAGGATAATGGTGATAAAATGGTAGCACACTGAAAGAGGGCTGCTTGGGAGTCATCAGGTCTTAGAAAAGCAGTTAGGGACCCTGCCTTGGTTGCTACAGGCAAGTGATCTTTTTATTGTTTCCAATTTACTTTAATATACTTCTATATATAGATTTAGAAAAAGTGTGGGGGAGGCTGTGTGTACCAGATGAGTTTGGAATATCTTATGTAAAAAAGAAAGGAAGTGCATATAAAGAATGATGAGTACATCTTGGGTGCCTGGGTGGTTCAGCCGGTTAAGCATCTGACTCTTGATTTTGGCTCAGGTCATGATACCACAGTTTGTGAGATCAAGTCCTGCATCAGGGTTTGCACTGACAGCGTGGAGCCTGCTTGGGATTCTCTCTCTTTGTCCCTCCCCTACTTGCTCATTCTCTGTCTCTCAAAATAAATAAACATTAAAAAAAAAAAGAATAATGATGAAGACACGTTAAAAGAACACAAGAGCTAGTTTGAAGGGGACCTCCCCTGGCCAACTGGGACAATTTGAACATCAAGATAAATAAGGACAGTAAGATATTATAACTTATTGAATACCATAATAATTATTAAGTTCATGGTATGGATATATGTAGAAGAAGGGGAAGCTCTCCCTTGCAGTAGAAGCCCAACTAGCAACCATTTAAAGAATGATGGAATTAGGAATCATAATTGGTTAATGTTAATTTCCTGATCTTGATTATTTTACAGTGGCTATGCAGACAATGTCTTATTTTTAGAAAACATACTATGTAGCATTTCAGGGAATGGGGAGTGAGAGAGAGAAAGAGAGAATGAAACAGAAAGAGAGAGAAAGGAGAAAGAATGCAACTCTCTGAAGGGTTTGGGGAACTCGAACTTTTTGCATTATGCTTGTAACTTTTCTCTATAAGTTGGAAATGATGTCAATTTTTTAAGAACTAAAGTAAACTATAGTTTACTTCATCATAAGCTATAGCATAATATAAATTTGACAATTTTACTCTATGCCATAAGGACCATTGATTAACAGCTAAATACCAAAATCAGATGCTGAGTTAGCATTTGGAGTATTCAAATAAGAAAATCATATCTAGAAATGGCTACACATCAGTAATTTTGACCAGCCCAGAGGTACAGTTAATCAGCATAATACATGTTCACAAAGTTTACCATAATTAATATAAGAAGTGGTCAAGATATATGGATTGGCTAGAAATACTCTAGAGTAGTTTCACCCTCTCATAAACAGAGTGTAAGAATCTAGCCAGCTCTAAGGCCTTCACTCATTTCACTTTAAGGGGACTCTAAACTTAGGAGTCCAAACAAGTCCATACAACTGCCTCTCACTGCAGGTTTTTTGTTGCTTGCCTCTAACTAGAAATTTAGCCAAATCCTGTCAACCAATAGATGTCTCATCTACATCTGGTGACCCTTTCAGGCAACAACTTAAAGAAATCCATAATCTTTGCGCTTATAACATACATTGAATAACTGTTCTTATGCCCATTTGCTGAGGAATATTTATTTGGTTTGAGGTTGGCTTTCAGTAAAACACACCATCTGTATTATACCACCCTAGGAGAAGGAGTTTTTCTAAGGCTTCCAAAACAAAATACCACAGATTAGGTGGTTTAAATAGCAAAAATTAACTTTCTCATAGTTCTGGAGGCTCTAAGTCCAACATCAAGGTGCTAGCATGATTGTTTCCTTCTGAGGCCTTTCTCTTTCGCTTGCAAAGGGGCACCTTCTTGATACGTCCTCACATAGTCTTTCCTCTGTGCATCCATGGTGTCTCTTTTTGTTTTTTATAGAGACACCAGTCACCCTAGACAAGGGCCTCAACCTAATGGGCTCATTTTAACTTAGTCATATCTTCAAAGACTTTGTTTCTAAATATGATCACAATCTGAGGCACTGAGGTTGGGACTTCAACCTATGAATTTGAGAGCAGTAAGAGACACAACCTAACCTGTAACACATACTTAGAACCCAAACATTCCTTTAACTGTTAGAGGCTCCACATATGTATCAGAAGACCCTAATACTTGTGAATAAACAAATGGGCTTAGGTCAGTTCCAGCATCCCTTTACCCAAGGCATGAGACAGTAGATTCTCCAGTAAGAGCCACTGAGGCCCCAAACTTTCCAAGCTAGTGCACAGTAGGCATAGGACTCAGATACTAACCCAAACTCTCCTGAGTCATTTCCAAATACACTGGGTATACAAACTGCAAATGTTCCAAAATACCAATAAGTGCACTGGGTAATAGAAATAGAAATTCATGGAGTGCCTGGGTGGCTCAGTCGGTTAAGCATCTGACTTCAGCTCGGTCGTGATCTCGCAGTTCGCGAGTCAGTCCCCACGTCAGGCTCTGTGCTGACAGCTCAGAGCCTGAAGCCTGCTTTGGATTTTGTCTCACTCTCTCTCTCTCTGTCCCTCCCCTGCTTGCACTCTGTCTCTGTCTTTCTCTCTCAAAAGTAAATAAACATTAAAAAAAGTTAAACAAGAAATTGATGAAAACTTTCTTAAAATATGTGTGTAGGAACTAGGGAATATATTTGCTCCCACTCCAGACTTCCAAGCTAGGAAAATGCTTAATGAGCACTGTCATTACAAACACTGGCTTTACGGAATTCCTGTGATGATTAACATCCCTGGTACACAGCTGATGAATCATTGACACTCCATAAATGCTAATATTATATAGGAAAGCTATTTAGCCCTCATTCTTTATGCCTAAAACTTACCAGATCATCCTGTGTTCTTCCTAAAAGTGACTTACCATTTATAGAACTGATGGTGAAATTTAGTTTAACAATAGGTGCAATCAATATTGATGCATACATTTGGAATAGTCAGCAGGTTTTTGAATGTAAAGTTCTTGATATCTCAAAATGAACAAGCTGATGAGTTTCCTGGTTATATTTAAAGATGTGTGATAATTCTGTGAAGACTGAATGTCATGGATGTAAGCAACCAGTAACTAAGGCGAGATATTAGAAAATGCTTCTCAGTCATGCTTAATAATGTCACTTTTGAGAGAAAATTTTTAGATAATACTTTTGCAATTTGGTTATTAGTTAGACACCCACAGGGATAATATTTACTGAGATGTATGTAATATACAATACTAACATATAGACATTTATGCATATATTCTGATAGAAAAAGTTCACTTGCTCGTAAAATATACATCAAATGTATAGGAGGCTCTTTTCCATGGCTCTCAAAGAAAAAGGCAGATTCCTTAACCTAACATCATTCATGTTCATCATTCCTTATTAATTCATGGCTGAGAGATCCTGGCTTTCAACTTTCAGTGATGGACATGTTCAATCTCAGCTTCAAGATACTTTAAATTTCTTTGTTTTGTTTTGCTTTTTGGCAAAAGTGACTCTAGTTAGATTTGGTGGGTTATGGCCTCCCATCCCCACTCCAGCCTTTACTGCTATTTTCATTTGAGATGCAGAAGAAAAGTACATCACAAATATTTCTCTTCAAGACATCATGGTTGATGGTGCTGCTTCCTTTCTAGGGGCTAGCCAGAACCATTTTTGTCTACCAACACAGCGACTTTTAAGCTTCCTGTCCTGTGGCACTCACTCCACAAGCTTCAGGTGTTCAGGCTTAGTCACTGAGACCTGTGGTTGACACGGAGATGGAGACGAGCTGCCCAGGCGAGCCTTCAAGGAGGGATTTACTGACCTAGTGCAGGGAATGCAGTGAGTAGACTAGTGTCCTGAGCAGGCTGCCTCCTTCTGTGGGCTCCTTTGGGGTCTGTCAGCTCACAAGACCGTCTCCCTGGACATGCTGCCCCTCTGGTGACAGCCTACGTTCGTGACTGAGTGAGGTGACAGCATCCAGGCCTGGCAATTTTGGCCCAAAGTGGGGGCCCTGAAAGGCAAGTTTCTCTCCAGAGCCCCCTCCTGGGGGACTACAAATTTGCTGGGCCGCAAAGCAGTTAGACTTCTTTCTCTGCCCAGTCCTGCTTCTGTTCTGTTCTCTTCATAGGTCTGAAGACCTAAAAACATCTTACACCAATCTTCCATTCAGGATCTGTTTCTAGAGAACCTCACCAGTGGCAGCTTCTCTTTCTTTAAAAAAATTTTTTTTTAACATTTATTTTTGAGAGACAGAGCATGAGCAGGGGAGGGGCAGAGAGACACACACACACACACAGAATCTGAAGCAGGCTCCAGGCTGTGAGCAGTCAGCACAGAGTCTGACGTGGGGCTTGAACCCACGAACCGTGCGATCACCTGAGCCGAAGTCAGATGCTTAACTGACTGAGCTACCCAGGTGCCCCTGGCAGCTTCTCTTTCCTTCTGATCATCTTTTGTCTTACTTGTCTTGCCTTCCCACATTTCCTGAAGCAGTGTAAAGAGAATATCTAGTAACAGCCATCAAGTTAGTATCTAATTTGTATAGAATTTTTTAAATGTACATGACTTTCACATGTAACTTTCTTTTTCATATTTATTCCATCAACAGACACAGAGGGGTGAGAGATATTTTCTGTTGGCAAAAAGCCAACACTCAACAGTCAGGCCAGTGCCACCTGACTCAAGGGCATTGGGGACATTTTATAGATTCTGAGGGGTTTTACCCAAAACGCCAAAGGGCAAGTTGTAAGCTAGAGTCCACTCTGTTTCTGAACTGTGGTCAAGGAAGAACAGAATACTGAAAAGATTGTAAGGGAAGACAGAAGGAAGGTTGAGGGAAATGTACACATCATTTTTTCCCCCGCTTTCCCAGGAGAAAAGTCACAGTGAAATTCAAGCATCAGGAGACTGGTATATGACAACAAAATGGCCTCTGAAGAAAAACACTAAAATATTTATTTATCAAAGGAAATATTTTTTCCCGTAGATATTCTTTCCTACATTGGTCATCACAGCCAGACACCTGTCTCTAATTTTCAAAGCCTTGCTATCATTCAGTATTACCATGTGGGTTAATCTCCATGCATGTGGGCTGAATCTGTGTTTTAAGAGGCCAGGACCATCTGATACATATGAGAAAGTGACATGCGTTTTATACGAGGCTTAAATTCCTATGAAGGAATGGCTGGCTTTGTCCTTGATCTGCTCACCGAACTCTTTTTAATATTAATGTGCTATTTAAAAATGCATCATTTACCTCCAAAGTAGCTCGGTGGGCGGTATTAGAGCCCACGGGCAAGCTATGAGGCTGGGAGTGAAGCAGCTGATTGCTGTTTATCACACACTACCGCTGGCTCCCAAGGGTCAAAACTTCAAGTGCAAGTTGGCAGAGAAGAGGGGTTTCCATCTATTCCCTGGTGTTGAAACTCTTAAGATTAGTGTGACCTACGCCACCTAATTCTTGGCAAGATACTAATATAATAATACTTATTTTTTTAAGGTCAAAACTTCGGATTTCCTTCATTAGCGCCATCACCTGCATCTCCAATTAGACTGCACCTTCGTGGCTTCTTTTCAAACCATCGTAACTGTGTTTTGTAGCAGGCTCGAAGTACTCTTTTTGTTTCTACAGAGGCAACACACTGAAAGACACATTTCCAGTCGAATTTATGGACTGCTTCTATTCCCACCTTCATCCTGTGCTGCTAAAAAATATAGGATTAGACTAGAGCCAGACAGATGCTATAACTACTGTTGGAAAGAAATATAGATTTTAGTTGGGAAGCTATAGACACCAAGATAGAACCATGAAAATGTGAGCTGAGTGGTTGAGCTTTAACTCAGCAGAAATACTTGTTCTATTTAGTGTTTGTTATTCTCAAATGGTAAATCTTAGAGAAAACAGTGCTAGAGAAAGTGAAACCAGAGGTTTATTATGAAAATGAGCACAGAACTGAAGACATGTTACGAGTCCCATATAATTGCCTGACGGGGGCATAGCTAATCCAGTACAGCATCAGGCTAAGGCTAGCAACTGGATTCTGCACAATTTGATCTGTTATCTTCCCCCGAATATTCTCGTACTGTTTTGTTTGGGGGGGTATTTCCATCTCCCTCTGACATAAACAGTGCCCAGAAATCTTGTTGTTTTATCGAGTAGGGAGAAAGAAAAAACATTTTGTTTAGCATAGTGCACAGTTATTCTTCCCTGTGTTTGTAGACTAAGACATTTTCTTCAAAAAGTAGGAAGATGGCTCAGCCTACATCAGAGCAGGGCTGTTCGTTCATTCACGCATTCATTTATTCATGGATAAAGCATTTATTAAGCCTGCACTACAGGGGCTGAGGTTATAAAATGACATTCAGACTGAGTTCCTTAACCTGCCCCACTGCTTGTGTAAAAGCTCCAGTGGCTCACAACTGCATGTTATTTACCCTTCCCTGAACCCATGACTTTTCCATGTGACCTTGGAGTTGCCTCTCCCTCTCACTGGGCCCAGCCATGTGGCTTGTTTGGCTGAAGTGATAATCACAAATATGAGCAGTCAGAGGCTTGAGAAAGCTTATATACTTGGACTTGCTCATTCTTTTTTTTTTTTAACTTTATTGAGGAATAATTGACAAATATAATTGTATATCTTTAAAGTGGACAATATAGGGCCACCTGGGTGGCTCAGTTGGTTAAGCATCTGACTTAGGCTCAGGTCACGAGTTCGAGCCCTGCGTTGGGCTCTGCACTGACAGCTCAGAGCCTGGAGCTTCAGATTCTGTGTCTCCCTCTCCCTCTGCCCCTCCCCCACTCATTCTCTGTCTCTGTCTCTCAAAAAATAAATAAACATTAAAAAATTGAAAAAAAATAAAGTGAACAATGTAACGATTTGGTATCTATATTTATGGAATGATTACTAATATCACGATATTTAATACCATATTATTAACTGCAGTCACTGTGCTGTACGTTATGTCCTGAGAACTTCTCATAACTTAACAGCATCTTACCTACATGGGTCACATATATCATATGCTGCCACATACAGTCTGGTTGTTTTTTGGGCCAATGTGGCCATTGGTGAGCACTGATAGTGCTCAGTGACTGAATTTCCAAGTGAGTGTCCTCACATAGGACCTTTTTTCCTAACCATGGGATTTTGAAGCTTACCCTGCCCTGTCTGCTTCTCTTCACATCTGGCTCATGGCCTCAGGCAGACCTCACCCAAAGGTTTTCAGGGGTCCCTGCTTTTCACTGTGTAGAGCTATCTTCTTAGGCTAACTGAGTGGAATCAAGTGCATATGATTTGACTTGGCATGACCCTTTTCAACTAATTTAGATATTATTTAGAAAGATTAATAGTGTGAAGAATATTAATTATAAGGAATATTAATTAATATTGATTAAAGGTTGTATATGTGATCATGTCTATGATCGCTGGGCATCAGACTCTTGATCCAGAAAGGAACCTAATGTGTGACATTGAAAGCCGAAAGTTGTTTCAAATATCCTATAGCAACAGTGCCTGTCCAGGGAATAAGAGTAACCATACATTTCCAATGGCCTGCATATGGAATCAGAGAATTTTATTTTATTTTATTTTATTTTCAATATATAAAGTTTATTGTCAAATTGGTTTCCATACAACACCCAGTGCTCATCCCAAAAGGTGCCCTCCTCAATACCCATCCCCCACCCTCCCCTCCCTCCCACCCCCCATCAACCCCTCAGTTTGTTCTCAGTTTTTAAGAGTCTCTTATGCTTTGGCTGGAATCAGAGAATTTTAGATCTCTGAAGGTGTTGAAAACTATCCCCAAATCTGTGGTTGGTTTTAACAGGTGATAAAAATTGAAAAAATTTTGATGTCAAATTGGCAAATTTGAGACTATTATTTAATATTGTAATTAAATTAAAAAAATTCATTTCCTGTTAAAGACTTAAAGATGTATTATGCCAACCAATTTCTCACCTATGCGATATTTGTGATATTTTAATCCTTGGCTATTTAAAAACTTTTCTTGATAATCCCTTTGTCACTTTCAGGGCTTTAATAGCTACACTCAGGAAGCAAAGTAGAAAAAAATGAAAGCCCAGGAGTTTCAGAAAAATCCAGGTTCTCATTCTGCCTTAGCCACTTATGAAGTATGGGCTACTATCGGCCTAGTCGCTTCACTTCTCTGAGCCTTGGTTGTCTCTGATGCCTAGCTCAGAGGTGAGAAATAAATATACAAGGAGCTTAGTACAGTGTCTGGTGAATAGTAAACACTCAAAATTTGACAGCTATTTTACCTCTCCACTCCCTGCCTAATCTTTAGTAATATTGTGTCCAAGGTGGGCTGGGGTGGGGGATCCTTGGCAAATTCTAAGAACCTTCCAATTAAAAAGTATGGAATCAGCCTCTTGGAAAACCACATAAAAGCAAAGAAAGCAAAATTGCAACCCCGGTATCTCCCGCAGGACTTTATCTCCGTGTCAGAATGGGACACCAGGAAGAGGCTTCCTCGTGTGCTGAGATGCTCCAGGAAGGGTGTTGGAGGCATGAGGAGCTTCAGCATCTGCTCCACAGAAAATGACTTATGTTTAAAAATAGATATCTCTGTGTAGATATAGATATCTATATCTACACAGAGATATCTATTTCATATATATATATATATATATATATATATATATATATATATATCTTGAAACCAGCAGAAGATAGCTTCAGATTCTCCTCCTTCGCCTCAGGCATTTGCACTCAGAAGTGTGGAGGAGGTCATGGGTATTACAAAGGCATCTGTTTAAGAAGTTATGGGGGGGGGTGCAATCTGGGAAGGCAACTTGGTCAGGACTGAGTTCAAAATTATGATGTGTAGGTGGAGAAATTCTAGCAAGGATCTAAATCAGTTTTTCATCCTAACAGTTCTTTGGGATTTGTGGGTATGGGTTAACATTTGGCCAACTAGGCTGGGCCATAAAATTATATTTCAAATATTGTACAAAAAGTAATAGCACACAAATCTAAAATCCAAAGACCGGAGTTCTGAAAACTGGTGTCTCAAAATCTTTCACTGTAAAACAAAAAGGGAAGTAATTAATATTTTTTGGGGGGGTAATAATTCAAGTTACTCCAGGGTTCTTCATATTATTTACATGAAAGTAGAAATAGAAAGAGCCCCAACTCTTAGTGCCTATTAATATGGTTCATATCAAACTGCATGAGGGAAGTCACCTTAAGGAATTAAAATAATCACTGAGAAGTGACAGAAAGCATGCACTCACAATTTATTTCTATAACTGCAATACATTTGGACAACGTACTAGTTACCTAGGGCTGCAATGACAGATTACCACAAAATGAGTGGTTAAAACAACAGAAGTTTATTGTTTCACAGTTTTGAGGCCAGAAGTCCTATATCAGGTGGTCAGCAGAGGTATGTTCCCTCCAGAGGCTCTAAGGAAGAATCCTTCTTAGCATCTTCTTAGCTTCTAGTGAGCAACAGTCATAGTAAGATTTAGGACCCACTCTAATCCAGTATGATCTCATCTTAATGTAACTAATGACATTTGCCAAGACCGTGTTTCCAAACAAGGTCACAGTCTGAGGTTCTGGTAAACATGAGTTTTGGGGAACACTCTTCCACCTAGTCCAGACACCAAAATCAAGATAACATACAGCAGTCTTTCTGGTCTTGCTTGAAGAAGTCAGTCAATATTTCTCAAGTGCAGGGCATTGTTTGCAGTATAATAGGTTAGATCTGAGGGCCAGGCATGTTGCTCTGGGTATGAAACTGGCCTCTGGTTTGCTTCTCTGTTTTTGCTTTCTTTTTCCCTCCCCACCCCCCATCCCCGCTTCTTTTGTAAACTGTATTGACCTCATTCAACTTGGAATTTGATAGAAAGAAAACAAACAAACAAAAAATATATTTAGCAACAGATATAGACACTTATTGTCTATCATGTCTCGAAATAACAGCCAAAGCAAAGTTTTGACAGAGAAGAATACATGTAACAGCTACTTTTTTCCATTTTTTCAATTCATCGTATTGTGATGGTTATTTTATTCCTGAAGAATTTGCCGGATAATGGAGAAAAGAGAGATTGAGGAAAGGTTGAGCTACACAAAGTTAAATTAAGAGATGAAAAAAAAATCTTCAAACCCACATTTATACACACACACACACACACACACACACACACAAAATTTATCTGGCTGAGTTATTTGATAAAAATAATAGATAACGAATGTGCCTGCTCCCTTCCCACCTGTGGTTCAGACATTAGCGGTCCCGAGTTCGATTCTCAGCTCCACCATTATCTGAGTATAATTTATCAACCTTTCTGTCTCTTTAAAATGTGGATAATTATATGTGTCCTATCTATCTTTCAAATTCATTGTGAAGATTAAATATGATAATGAAAATGAAAGGAATTTGAATTCTAAAAGAAAAATGTTCTCATGACTGCCAAAAGTATTATTCGATCCACTTGAAAACTGAATGGATATTTTTGGCAAAGCCTAAGATTTATTGTCTCCTCCAGCCTTGTAACAGTGGCTCCCTTTTATTGAGCAGTTGCTAGAAAACACCATGTGAGTTGCTTTATATAAATTGTTCCTAATTCTCACAATGACTCTGCAAAATCAACTTTATCTCCCCTATTTTACAGAGAAGTCATTGAGAAGGAAAAAGACTCAGTGAGCTCTATCTGGTCAACTCAAACTTGAGCCTGAAAGTCACACAATTTATAAGTGTCAGGCCATGATTCTCTGCCAAAGTCAAGTTCGTTTTCCTTTCTCTCCCCTCCACTAAGTTTCTCCTGGGACTTTTTATACACACACTCATCTGCATTGTCTTTCCTCTCCTCCATACCAAGGGTATTGAGTAAATTAGTCATTTAGTTAAAAAAAAAAGTCAATCTCAACCATTATTGGATGGCACTTGGGCTTAATCAAAAAAATGGAGAGAATTTTTCAGTTTTCATCTGGTTATTAGTGAACGCTGAGTTTCTGTGCAGATGGAATTAAAATGGACCAACAGTGTTCTCTACACAGTCTTGCAAACCTAGGTACAACCATTTTCCTGTTTAGTCCTCGGCTTAGTGCTGGTGCTCGGTGATGGCAAACAAGGGGTTTCCACTTGCTCCTCTGTTCCGGTTCAGCTGAGACCCAGACCACTCAGGGACAACTGGGGCCCTGCCAAGCTCATCTGACTCTCCACTGCTGGGAATGGAGCGTACTGACATGAGGGTATATCAAAGATGGAGTTCAAGAAGGTAGTACTGATTTCTAATGATGTTTTAGCCTCTCCTTTCAAATTTTCTGTTTTGCTAATGCTTTACAATGCATCTAACTTATTTCTTCAATTGTAGATGTATTGGAAGTGTGCGTTCAAAAATTTTTCACTGATTTGGGATAAGATTAACAAAACTGTTTAGAAACCAATGCTCCAGAGTAGTAGAGGCATTTAGCCCCAACACTGGCTTGTATCTGAGTTTGTAGGACCCCTGGTATGGCCTGTTTTCTTCATAACCTCTGCGAGAGTGATAGTTCTTTGGGGAGGTAGGGTAAGAATGAACTAACACTTCATTTTTTTTCTTCCTCCTGATCGTGTGTTAGGTTTTTACTCACAAAAATGAATTAATGTATTTGTCCCAAACACCCCATTCTTCATGGCCTCGCCTTGGCAGTCACAGTACAAGGGGGACATATCTAAATGGTAGTAGGAAGAGTTGACAACAATCAAGTAGGAGCTCAGCTTCAAATGGCCTTTTTCACAGAGCAACCAGCATCCCAGCACAGAATCACAGAAGCTCCGAGCCAGAAGATAACCAGATAACACAGAAAAATTCACTCAAGCAATTATTTTTGATTAAGCCTATTTGGCATCTAATAATGATGGGGATGAATGTATTTAAACCAAATGACTAATTTTTAATGTTCCCTTTTCCAGTGAGTGACCGTTGGGACTCCTTGTGTGACCCTAAGTCACCTTGGATTCACCTTAATTTCCTAAACAGGCAGGCAGATTCCATTCATTATGCACGAAGCTCTTTTTGCCATGGTGAGCATTGTCTCACCTCCTCTTGACTTCTGTTAATCTGACAGCCACACAGTCCCGTCTTGGGGAATATTGCAAAGCATCTCCAATTCAATAGCATTTCTGTGGTCGAGGGGTTTTATGTAATTACAGAAGTTCTGTCATTGATTTGAATGTTATATCCCTGTTGTGGAATTATGTTTGGACTTCATCCTAAAGGACCAGGAAGGGATTGTGTTTGTTTTGTTTGAACATTTCTTATCACAGAACTATGTTGGAGACAAACCCCAATGACACAAACATTCAAACACCACCTTTAGATGTAATATTGATTTATAAAACAACAGTGCACAGCTGCCAAGCTTCACTCTTGAATACAGAAGGTCTTCAATTCCCAACAAATTACTGGCATTTCTACCAATTTACAAATTAGAGTTTCCTCAGAATATCTCACAGTTCTTAATATTCCAGTCACCTTCCTCTTCAGCCTTCCCTCTTGAAATATGTGCGTGGGGAGGAGGGGGGCAGCGAGAAAGTAGAGCATTTGTAAAATTGGAGTTAAAAAAATCTAGATCAACTTTTATCCTTAGGCAAATTATGCACAGAGTTAAATTAAACCACTATATGTACTTGTAGATTGAAGAATCAGAGGTGGAGGAGGGGTCAGAGACACTGAGATCAAAGTTTCTGTTCTTTGAACAAAATCCCTTTGAAAAGCCCCCATGCCACCTATTCTGCTTGTTAATGTTTTGACGGGGAGTGTCTAGCGGTGTCATCAGCCGCAGCATATTTTTAATACCATATTTTTTCAAAATTTTCTGTGTGCAGCTAGCTCTACTTAGCAAAGCACCAGATCCTTTGCCAGCTCTGTTATATGTCTCTTAAGGGAATATTTTTGTTAATTGCAAATATTTGATTGACAAACATAGGATGCAATTAGCAGTCAGGCACAGTAGGAATGTGCAGTGAACTGGATCCCTGAACCAACGGATCTCAACTCTCTCAGCTTGATCTAAAATCGACTAGAGCATTTCAACCATATGTTTGCCTCAAACTTCCTCTTTCCCGTGAACGTTGTGATTTCCCCAAACTCGCTTCTTTTCACGTTGGTTCACCGAGGGAGCTAATTCCTCTCTGATCAAGACAAATAAAGAAAGAAAATTCTTCACAAGTTTCAGTCTGGTGGGGCTCTTTGACCATGGCGGTAAAATTAATGTGGACAAGATTATACATGCCAGTGTTCCTTTCCAAAGCCCTGGGTGGAAAAAGAATCTGACCTCTTTTGAATTCAAACCTTTTTTTTCCCCCCAAGCTATTTAAAACAACCTGGCACCATCTGATTATCTTTATAAATTACATTGTGCTTCTTTCTACCCACAGCAAGATGAGTCCTTTTGTTTTGTCTTAGTGCAGTACATAGAATAAAGTTCTGTTTTTAAAACAGACCAGTCATTATTAAAGGTATTCCTTATGCCACAAATCAGTTGGAAGTGCTGAAAAGTCTGATTAAATATCAGATATTCTGTACCCCCTCCTCCTCGGGGAATTAATTAAAACTCATTTAAAACTCACAGAATTTGGGGGGGAAGAGAACCTCAAAGCCTTTAATGCTGGCTTGAAAAGTCTTAAGAAAATTTAAGCTGTTTTCCTACCTGTATGATATAAAACACAGAAAGTTCAAAAACTGAAACAATAACCTCGTTGAACCGGGTTCATAGCATTGAAAGGCCAGTTGTCAATTTCTTTTCCCTGACTGACGCCATTCACGTGTATTTGGGGGGATGAGATATACAACATGAGTTGCTCTCTCTAAATGATAAGCAAATAGATATCAACATTGTGGATAAAGAGATAAGAAACCTCTCAAGGCAGCAGGGACAGCATACTGCATGCTTAGGGACACCCTGCAAGTACGTGGCAAATGATGTAGGGGCTTCAAGGAAGATGGGGAGCCTGAAACCCAGGGAGATTTTAAATTAGTTCAAGGACACACTGGAAGTGCTCGGTGATATGGAAATATAGGGCAGGAATCCTGACATGCAGCCCATGAAACCAGAATGCTTGTCAAGTCTGTCAATTATAATGTGCCACACTCCAAATAAAGCTTTAAAAACGGGCATCTGAAGGCTGCAAGGCGCCACTGTGGTTCATCTTGACCATCCTCCTTTCTCTAGAAAAGCTGCGATTAATTTTTTAAAAGTAGCAGTCTGCTCCAAACATACAAATAAATGGTATTCTCCGTGTTTGGAATATAAATAAAACCATGGAAGAGTGAAGTAGGAATCTGGACCAAAAAAAAAAAAAAAAAAAAAAAAGGCAATCTCACGTTCTCTTGCTCTTCTCTTTTTTCCCCATCTTAGAACGATCACCCCAAGCTCCCTGATTGTGTAAATGTGGGTGATAGAACTGACTCACACTGAGAGCACTGACATAGCAGGCTCATGGGTGCGTGTGTGTCCTGTGACTTTTGCCCTTAGCCAAGACTGTGTCTAACCCGGTCACAAGAGCCGGAATCTCCTAGTTCACGTTAACTCACCATTTGGCTGGCGGTCCTGGGTCCTTAGAT
Organism: Panthera tigris; assembly: GCF_018350195.1. Taxonomy (NCBI): domain Eukaryota; kingdom Metazoa; phylum Chordata; class Mammalia; order Carnivora; family Felidae; genus Panthera; species Panthera tigris. Next base: position 76,901,259 of record NC_056662.1, read on the forward strand.
TCAGACAAATTTGGAGGTGGAAGGGATCTGGAAGGAAATCTACCCATTCAACAGATGAGGCATCAGAGGCTCAGAGAATGGTGGCCTGCTTTGAGTAACTGGAAGAGACTTCCAAAGTCTACTGCTTCATGGACTGATGGTTTTAGCCCCCGGACCCAGGAAAAGTATGGGAAACGGAGCAATCAATGCAAAGAAGAACAAATCAAAGCAGTTACCCAGGTGGATGTGGCTGATTAGGTGACAGCTTTCTGTGAAGAACATTTTGTAAGAAGGGGAGGGCGGTTGGTCAGGGAAAGGAGTGTGTGCTTTATTGATTAGCACAGGATTACCCCTCAGGTGGTGGGTCCATAACCAGAAGCTTTCTGATAAAAAATCAAATAATGCACCTGGTGGGACTGGTACACTGTTAAGGTATGTATTCATCTCTTGCACTGTCTTCAGAGAAGACCACTTGCCCTCAGAGAATCAAGTTTCTTTTCAGACTTTCTTCAGTTTGCAGTTTGTCTGCTAATGCTCTGGTCTCTACAGGACTTCACACGTCCGATTGTAAAGGCTTTGCACGTGGGGGCCTTTCTCTTCCTTGAAAGCCTTAGTAGGAGCTGTCTGCCACTCTACCAGAGCTTCTCAAACTTAAGTGTGTGACAGAATCACCTTCAAGTCCTCTTCAAATGCAGATTGCTAGGCCTCATCCCCAGACCCTCTCATTCTGCAGGTTTGGGGTGGAGCTCAGGAATCTGCATTTCCAACAAGCTCACAGATGCTGCTGATAATGCTGCTCCAAGGACCACACTTTGAGAACTACTGCTTTTGAGACAGAAGCAACGTTCAGTGTATATTATTGTCTAAAAAATCCTCGACTTCAGCTGTACAGCAGTAGATAATAAGAGTCAGAGGATGAAATAGTGCATGGTATCTTCTAGCTGCTCAATAAATATTTTTGATTGATTGAATTGAGGCTCTATTTACTTATATAGGCCAAAAACACAATTTATGGAGCTGAACAGGTTCCAAAACATTTCTCTTTTGGCCATGCCCCAGGCTGGATTCAAATCGTGGCACTGTCCAGCTTTGTCAAATCGGGTAGTTTTTCCACTGTCTACCAGTTCTAAATCTTAGCTTCCTCGGTTATAAAATTGGAGGAAATGGGTATATTCTGAGGATTAAGTAAAAGAACTATTATTACAAGTCTTCGCAGCACAGTGCCTGAGTGCAAAAATACTCAGTTTTTAAATATAATGATTGGTGAAAATATGTTTTCTGTAAGTAACAGAGATGAATAGAAGGTATTCTTTAACGTAAGAAATATATCTTAAATTACGCCGTATGATCTAATTCTCTAAATACAGAAAATCTGCATGTATATCCATGTGACTCCAACGTGAAAATAAGCATAGATACCCTCTGCCACTAAAAAATATTTTTATTAGAACATTTGATGCAATTAATCAGTTTGTTTTAATTTATGAGGAATCACTAAATGGTTTAATGGGTCGGCGCATAACGAATACATAATGGAAAACTTTAAAAACCAGTGTACTAAGTGGGCCAGATGCTCATCAGCTGTTTAGAAGCCTATACACCTGTGGCTTGGTATTAAAAAGTGAATAATATTCCATGTCCTTTGTTAGTTTTCTTGCAGACATATATTTTAAAAGTCTTAAAGAACAAGAGTCTAAAAAGAACATATCAGAACAGGCTTATGGTTAGGTTTTACATTGTTTATATTCTTTAAGTCATATATTTATACCTTTATAAAAATAAGGGGAAAAAAACTCATTTTCTAAATGAGTTCCCATCATTGAATGAAATTGGAAGAATAAGTAGATCATGAAATTCCATATAATAAGTATATTATTTATGTATTTATTTTAATTTAACTTACATAAAAAACTTACATGGTTCTTACTATGTTCCAAGGCATTATACTAAGTGCTTTACAAATATGAGCTCACTTAATCCTCCAAATAACCTTACGGGATAGATATAATTAACATCACCTCCATTTAACAGTTGAGTGCAGCACAAGTAAATTAATAAAATTGCTGAAAGTCACATAGCTAGTAAATAGTGTGGCAAGGATTTGAACTGGTTCTGAGTCCCTGCGCACTGTGCCCTGCCTTCTAGTCACCCACCAAATGATCAACTCTGGACTGGATGATGCAAGGAGTAAGTGACCCCACCTTCACAGGATTTATAACCTCTGGGATTAAGAATGCTACAAGAATTCATTAAGTGACAAGTGCCAATGTGTATGGTCTATAGAAGGAGGCCACAAACTGGGGAGCTACAGATCAAATAATGGCTTGTGGATATGTTTCATTTGGCTCATATAATTTTTTGAAATTTTTGAGTTACTGCTTTCAAAAGGAAAAAATTATATTAATATTCCAGTTTTTCAGCTGTGAAAAACTCTTACTTTTAGAAATGTCATGCTCCCTGAAACAATCAGATGGCACTAAGTCCTCTTCTGTTTGCTCCAGTCCCTGGCACTTACACAAGACATTCACACATATGCATGTCAACTTATGGTATTTTCTTAGCCCCTGAGTTGTCATACATACTATATGTCCTATGAAAGGGGTGTATGGAGTCATGGGAAAAGTTGTTGCCTAGAGTATTTCTGGGGGCCCAAGAAACAAAATGTTATTTGCACTGAACTTCAAAAGAGGAGGAGGACAAGTGGATGTAACAATACTTGGGTGAACCATTAGATTCCTTCTGATACCCTAGGCTGTATCCATACAAAATATCTTCTAAATTCTATCAAATATTGAATCAGCATTACAGTTTTCTGTTACTCACTTTTGTGGTGACTACTATTGGACTAAAGTCAAAATATTCTTGCCTGCATAGTGAATATTGTTTATTCACTAAAGTATTGCTAATCTTACTTCTCTGCACTGGAAATAAAGCTCCCTCAAAAATACTCACTGCACAAAGACAGAGGCATTTGTTCTGATGAATGCTAAGACAGAGGCATTTGTTCTGATGAATGCTATATTTCTAGAACTAACACTGTGCCTGGAATGTTAGAAGAACTCAATAATGTGAGAGGAGGGAGGGGGAGAAAGAAAGAGAGAGGAACGAAGAAGGAAGGAAGATGAAGGAAGGAAGGAAGGAAGGAAGGAAAAAAAGAAGGGAGGAAGGAGGAAACCATAGCATCTGGTGATCAATTTCCCTGAGAGCCTTCTCCCTCACTTCTAAGCATGAGTAATAGCTGCTGACCACAGGCAAGAATAGTACAAGAACTTAGTGGGAATTATAAAGCTCTACAAGTTTTTACCATGTTCAGTAAAGGTCAAATTTGTAACTTGTTTTAAGAATTAGGAAGAGCCACAATTTCTCAGGGTGTGGCCCCTAGACCAGCTACATGAAAATGAAGCACTGGCTGAAAATGTCAGGTCCCCTGCCCCACCCCAGATCTAATGGCACACGGGAAACGTCATTTCTGTGTGACAGGGGATTCCTTTACACGCTAAACTTTGCACACCCAACATTGGTAGAACCACAATTCAGTACAGGAGAGGGCTTAGCACCTCAAGACTGTGAGCCTAGAATCACAAGATTCACAAAATCCAATTCAATTCACTGGAGGTGGAAATTATACAGTGGGTTTTGAGTAGATGTTAATTCAGCCTCTCACTTCCTGATTAAGCTGAGCTTTTACCTGGCTGGTGAGTGCTTCATTAATACATGCTATGTTACCATGTATCTACCAAAGTGTCACTAAAATTCGTCAGACCTAAGACTAGTACATTGGTTGCTTTATTTACTTGTTTGATGTAACCAGGAAACGTGCTTTACTACAGGAGTTACAAAATTTTGTTATGTTTGGCTGATGCTGTGGTTTAAAAGTGAATTTGCATGCCTTTCTGAGTATGCTGTGCCCAGTTGGGCCACAGACTTCGTCACTTCCTCTTACATTTCACCAGGCTGTTTGACATATTTAGGCATAACTCTACTGAGTATGGCATCTGGAAACAAACCATTTCTTACCACCCTAGCCCAAGCCATTATTACCTTTCACCTAGTTACTGCTGTAATGTAATTATTCGTCTTACTGCTTCCCTCTTGTCCCTTTAACTCTATATTCTCTACCCAAGGGCCAGATGATCTTTTGAAAACAGCTTATAACCTCCTCATGGCTTCCCATCTCACTGGAATAAAATCCAACATTCTCACCATGGGACTCATCAATGCTGTTTATAAAATATGTGCAGCTCCCTGCTTAATGGACACATGGTAGAAGTGTACCGTCGCCCACAGCTGTCCATTCTCCTCACCACCACCATCACTGAATGTGGCTGTTTGACTAGATCTGGCCAATGACTGGTTTGTGCAAGTGATGTGTCACTTCCTCCCTGGGACATTAATTGCTGATAGGAGACCCTTATGAGATTTTTTTCCCCTGCCACTATGATGGGCATGCCACTAGTGTGTGCTCTGCCCACCCTGGTTCCCAAGATGAGGCTGACATACTATAGAGCCTCCAAACTAATCATGGTAGACATGATGTGAGAAAAAAAAAAATCCTGGTGTCTTCAGCCAGTGAGGTTTTGGGGTTGTTTGTTCCCCACCATGATCTTGCATATCCTGACTGCTACTCACTTTTGTCTCCAAGACCCAATCGGATCTAACTCCACCGACTTCTTTGAGCTCTTCCCTCACCTCTTTTCTCTCTCTCCATTCTGTTCTGCTATACTTACTGTCCTAGAGTGTATCAGCCTTATTCCCAACTTGGGATCTTTTCACTGTTCAAAATGCTTTAAGGCCACATCTTTACATGTTCCCTTACTTCATCCAAATCTTTGCTCAAATGTCTCTTTCTTAGAGAGGATGTCCCTGACTATGTGTCTAACATAGCATCATTCATTACTTTCTCTATCCTTCCTTTTTTAGTTTTCTCCATACCTTCCATAGGTTTCCTTTATCATTTTGCATTCTGTCTCTAAAGCTAAAATGTAAATTCCCTGAGGGGTGGGGATGTTGTTTTGTTCACAGATGTTTTCCCAGCACCTTGAACAGTGCCTGGAGTAGAGGATCACTAAACATTAATATTTGTTGAATGAATGAGTTTATTTGGACATATCACGTAACCATCCATGTGTTCATCTGAAACTATGGATTCACTGGGCCCTCAACCTACCCCATAAGGTTATGTTACATGTTTAGAAGTATAGAGCGTAATGTGTTTTATGGTTTCAGCACAATGACAGGTTAATTCACTGAATTGTTCCTGTCTAAGGCATCAAGAAGAAACATCCTAACAATAAATGATACATCTGAGACCAATGGGTTTGGCTTCTTTGGTTCCTTGGGCATTTTATAGCCTCATGCTCATGCCTTATGTTGAAATAATTTCAGAAGGAACTGTGAGCACCAGTAGGCACTGTAAGGATGCACAGGAAGCTGAAATCCTTCATTCTTCTCAAAGGAGGATCTGTTTATCATTTATCTTGAAAGCGCCGGCAGAGTTTTGCTTTGTCATACAAAGTTTATTGATTCTTTTATAGCAGCGTTGTTTGAAAATTAATTTGGAACTTAAGCAATGACCTCTTTGAGAAATAGTGAACATTTAATTTTTTATGCTGAGCTTTCTGAACATTTAGTAATGGGGTATGAGTCACACTGAAATAGAAGCTTCATTTTCCACTCTGAATTCTACACAATACAATTTTACCTATAAAAGACAGCACATCTCAGTAAACTCTGGAAATATAAATTTATAATTTCCCCCTTCTTAGAGTTGGCCATACAATACAATTACCATAAGAAGATTGCTTTAAACATGCAATTATAAATATGGCATGATTCTATAAATTATCTGTAATTTATTTATAAATCTTCTGCTAGGGCTAATGTTTAACACATGCACATATTTTTTTATATTCCCTTTCCCTTCAGTTCTGTCATATCATTAGATAAATATACTTAATGAGGGTTTATTATGGAAATAAAATAATCTAAACAGCATTGTATGGTCTACTGTATTATGAAGGAGTTATTTTAAAAGCCTATTAAAGTCCCTGCTTGGGCTTGTCCAAGTTTGTGTGAGTGAAGAATGATAACCTAGAAGAAAATTCCTATTTTGATTATTCAATCAAATACACTTTCTTGTATTATTCAATCAAATCAGCTCTTTTTCTCCTTTTACTACTCCTTGTCTCTAAGTCACAGTCAGATAAAACTATAAGTCAAGAGAATAATTTCTTCTTCATGACACTGCTAGAGGTATTCAAACGGACCAGGTGGTGAGTCAACTTCCTCATGCACTAGAAAGGCGAAAGAAAAGCATACTCCCTCTATAAAAGACTGCTCTGAGGTCTAAGCATCAATTAGTTTTTGTTTTTGTTTTAAGAAATGCGTTAAGAATTTGCAGCTAGATTTTTGCAAATTGTGTATGTCACAGCCAAATCTGATGTGGTATTGTAGTCAAAGAGGTATACTTTAACCTTACTGACAAAAGAGCACTTCAATTTTGATTCATAAAATGGGATTCTTCCAATAAATGAGGTACCGCAGACTATTTATGACATTTTTATATTAGAAAGTACTTACATGCCCACTCTACTATGCTTTCAAATAAAACAAGCGAACGTCAGTCAAACTAATACCCATGACTTGAGTTCTGGGATCCTATCCTAATCATCTCCGAATCCTTAGCACCTAACTATACCCTTCACCTCCCACTTGCTAATTAAGATACTGTACACAAAATGATATGCAAGTGACCTATCACCAGAAAGGCAATAAAACAAAGATGGAGGGGAACTCAAAATAATTATACTGGAATCCCACACTATCTGTACATATCTACATATATGAATAAAGATGGTTAGAGACAAAAAGGAGTGGGCAATGTTGAAAATATTTTAGCTTTATAAAAAAAGACAATACCAATATGTGTCCAATTCACAAGGCATGAGGCATCCCACAGTGATAGCATCTGGACAGGTGACTGTAATTTTTTCCATTACTTTTTCCACAGTCTTTTAAGGACAACCTAGGGCAATAGTTTTTAAGAAAATCCTCTTCTCCCTTTAAGAACAATTTTTTTTAATCAAAGGCTGCATTACCTCCCCTGGAATAAAATCTTACTCAAAATTTCAACAACCACAGCATATTTGAAAAAAAAAAAACACAGAAAAGCACAGATAGAAGACCCTCTCTCATGGTTTCACCTTACTTACCACGTATGGTATTCCCCATGACAGTGTCCAAAGTCTTTACAAAGAGCTTCAGGCCTCCTACTTAGAAAAACAGTAATTCATATCTATAGGAAATGGATAGTTTTTTATTTTACCCAACAGATGTGTGTGTGTGTGTGTGTGTGTGTGTGTATGTATATCTTGATGTTGCATTCACTAAATAAAGAAAAACACTATATTAACATTAAACTTGGTGTATATATATATGTGTGTGTGTGTATCTATATAATGTATATGTGTGTGTGTGTATATATATACACATATTTATATTTGTCCGATTATTTTATTTGTTGAATTATTTGTTGAGATCTATACAAATAGACAACTCTTAAACTGGTTAGTAAGGAAAAGAAAAAGAGATAGGAACCATATTTGGTTCCATATTGTGATTGTGGAAAACAAGTAGTGATATATTTTTCCTCTATTGGACATATTTTCAGAATTATGCATGGGGATTTATATGAATACCCCATGCCATTTATAACAGTGCTACAAATAACAAGGATTATGCTCATTAGCAAACATTGCTAATTTTCTGAAGGAGATGCTACGCAGACATGGCTGAAACGAAAGTCTTTTTTAGACAGAAAAGACAAACCTGGAAATGGGAATCTATATCTTGGTCCTGTGACTGTTTAGTGTAGTGTTTCATGAGACGGAGAGGAGGCAGGGGAGAGAAAGACAGGGAGAGAAAGAGGTGATGCTTTGTATAATATCTTACGAGAACCACAAAGAAATCTGATGTTCATCTTAACCAGACACAGCTATGATTTTGCTATCTAGTTTCTCAGAAATATTCATCGTATCTGAAGAACTTTCTACTCTAAGAAACTAGGGCCACATGTGACAGGGAGGAGGGGGAAACAAAACAGTTCTCTAAAAAAAATCTTTTCTCTCTACCACTAAGTTTGGACAAATAATTGACGTGAAGGAAAGATAGCTTTTTACAAGGAATGAAAACTTAGCTGTCAAGTTGCCCTCAATTTTCCTCAATCCCCATCTTACCCCAATTTTCTCATCTGCATAGCTTGTGTTGTGCTTGCTGATGTTTTTCTTAGGGCTAATTTTTGCCTCTAAATACTGAGAAAGAATAATCAGGTGCTTGAGAAGTGGTGTCTCTGTTCATCTCCCCACACGTGACTGCTTTCTGTCTGGTGCTTTGTCATGGTGCCTCCAGAGCCGACTTCCTCGGCTTCCTTTGTTATCCTCGCCAGATAAATAAACAGCACGAAATTACCGAACTTATTATGGTAATTGAGAGAAGGAAACGGAATGCCGAGCCTGCCCCCCTATCTATTACGCTGCCATTGCCAAAGTTGGCTAAACCTCAGATGCTAGTGTAACATCGGCCCTCTCCTGTGCCCCCCTTTTCTCCCACAGCCCCCCACCTTCTTTGATGATTGTTTTCTGTCCATCTTGAGCTGGGTGTCAGTTCATTTAGATTTACATCAAGTAGTAAATTAAAATAATCACTCAGCAAACACTCTGAGCTCAGTTTTCCCTTTCAGTCAGGAGTTGCGCGAGCTGCTTGAAGCATTCAAGCAGAAAATATTGCTGTCTAGATATTTGTCCTCTGGGTGATAAAGGAGGCATTGTCTTGGGACCCACTCAGGCCTCGGAGCCGATCGTCGCTGTGCATCACAGCTGTGAAGTGCGCTTTGTTATGTGTCTGAGGACTCGGGTTCAGGACCTTGTTTCTCTTGAAATACCAGACTGATCAGAGCTGCATATGTTCGGGGGAGAGCAGGGGTCGGTGGTTCTCTGTCCACATTTTTACTAGATTATTCTTGGACAGAACTCTGGGAAAATACCCTGCAGCCTAAACCATCCCAAGAGTTTTGCTTTGTTTTAATTCATTTTCTTTCTTTCTCTTTCTTGCATCTTTCTTTCTTCTTTTTTTTTTCTCCTTCATACTCTGCATTGTTGCAGTCCTAGAAAATGCTGGATTTTATCTGCATGAGTCAGAAACAAAGGCTTACAGCACTGCTTTGAACCCAGTGTCATAATGTACCAAGTTATAAACCTGTTTCTTTGTGCTCTCATTACAGTACATCTATCTGCCTGTTTAGAAATCAAAATGCAGAGTTCGGTCACCTGGGATGAAATATAGGGTAGGCTAACGAGGTGTTTTTGTTTTTTGTTTTTTACCATTTGTAAATGATCAATGGAATCTTGAAACAAAGCAAGGAGTTGATGGGAGTAAAAGAATCAGAATTTTTGCTCTGAATGAAAAAAAATTTTTTTTAGAAAAGATAAAAATTATCCTGTGTAAATCTCTAAGCCATTACATTTTGATTACAGCTTTTTTGTAAGTCTGTTATTGTTAAGAGTGTTTGAAGGAGTAAAATAGCTGTTGCTGTAAGTCGTGAGAGAAAAAATGTCAAATGATAAGAAGCATAGTGGTAGGCATCTGAAGGAAAATTGAAATATTTAGTCAATTATCTGAGTTTTTCCAAATAGTTCCACATGCGTGGCTAATTGACTTCTGTTATCTATTTTTTGGCCAGATAGTTGGCATTGTATTATATTTGTATCTGAGCCAAGGTATCTATAGTAAATGTGACACTCGATATATTCCTTGTGTGTGTTATGGCAAATATGCACCTTCAGTTATAAAGTTCTCTATTTGTACGTGGAAATGGAAATACTAGAATTAGCAAAAATTCAGTATAAAAGAAATGGTATGGACACATATACATTTACACACACATACATATGGTCACATATGACTTCCTCATGAAGGAATGACTCTTATTCTTGAATTAGTCAGTTAAGCGTCCAACTCATGATTTCGGCTCAGGTCATGATCTCATGGTTCAATTCAAGTCCCTCACTGGGCTCTGCGTTGACAGCGTGGAGCCTGCTTGGGATTCTCGGTCTCCCTCTCTCTCTGCCCTTCCTCTGCGCAAGCACTCTCTCTCTCAATAAATAAATAAACTTAAAAAAATACATTCCCCTTTGAGGAGTTCTGAGTCAGTGGTGACTGAAGCTGTGGCTCATGACCCCACCATGACCAGGTGCAAAGCTCACCTTCTGGACCATGTGAACTTTCCAGTAAAGCTGTATGTGCAAGAACCAGAGGTGTCATTCATTGCACTGGCAATGCTCTGCCCTCAGAGTATGCCAAGGCCTGTGAAAGCAGAGTCACTAGACCAAACACTAAAATCAGAGATCGATTCCAGTCATATACGTACTTGAGTTTGTGATGTTTTGTGTCTGGTGAGTATCAATTTGGTTCAGAACCAAAAGATGAAGGAATGAAACCACAATATTTGGTTCTGATTTGCTTGGGCTCTAGGGTCAGATAGCCTTGTTTGATTCTCTGCTCTACCAGTGATAGCTGAGTAATCTTGGGCAAGTTACCTAACCATGGTGGGCCTTAATTTCTCCAGTGCTACAATGAGAACATTATCGATATGTACATAATTTGGTTGTTAAAATTATTTAATGAATAATGCACATTAAATGATTAGAATGGTGTCTGGCACATAGGAAATATTCAACAAATATCTTATTAACAATAGAGAGATTAAAACATAACGATCCCCCCAGGTATAAGAGTGATGTTGAATCCAGGAAATACAATTCAGGTGGATCAATTTGTCCTAGGTTTTCTAAGGTTGATGTATACATCAGAGTCAGGTTGTTCTGAATGAGAATCTCGGTTCAGCCATTTACTAGCTATGTGCATGGGTAAATTACTTAACTGCTCTAGGTTTTAATTTCTATGTAATAATAACTGTCTCACAGAATTGTTGTGAAAATGAAAATAGAAGGCGCACATAAGTTGCTTAACATAGTACCTGAACAACAGAGCTTCCCCTAAGGTATGCAGGATCCCGGGCCAAACAAACAAACAAACAAAACCCAAACTAACAACAACAAAAATCACTCCATACAGTCATCTAAATACTATTACAAAATTCAAGGGCCAATCAGTGACAATTTAGAAAAATGGGTAGAGAAGAAAAACTTTAGGCATTTTTTTCTTGTGCAATCACTGTATATGAAAATCTTTCAGCGTCCAAGTGCCATTTCTTCCTGTTCAGGTACAGGAAACTTCTCCTCACGGTTTTTGTTTGTTTGTTTGTTTGCTTTCACATTTTCATTTAAAAAATGTCCTGTTTCTGACTAAAATCCCAACTCTCACCATGAAAAAAGATAGCAACCCTGTTTGTTATTGTTCATAATGCCAGGACTCTTCAGAACATGTATGTACAAAAACAATATAGATCTTCTTGCTTCTGTAGTTCCCTGGTACCATATTTTAAATATTAGCCACAACATTACTTATGTCACTTATCTCACCACTGTGCTGCCCAAGAATACTGGTTTCCAATAATTCTCTCGAAAGTTGTTTCTGTGCCTCATTGATGAAAAGCACAAATGTAAGTCTTGCCCAGAGTATGCAAGATAGTGTAAGAATAACCTGTTACTTCATCATGTTAAGTTACAGTACAGAATTTGTTAGTGGACATGTAGAGCACTATATTTACCAACCATGCTTTCTCTTAAAATAATTAGGCTATAACCATTACATTCCTTGAGTGTGATCTCCTTTCTTTTTTTTTTTTAAGTTTTATTTATTTTTGAGTGGCAGAGAGAGACAGAGTGTGAGTGGGGGAGGGGCAGAGAGAGAGGGAGACACAGAATCTGAAGTAGGCTCCAGGCTATGAGCTGTCACCACAGAGCCCAATGCAGGGCTCAAAGCCACGAACCGTGAGATCATGACCTGAGCCGAAGTTGGATGCTTAACCGACTGAGCCACCCAGGCGCTCCAAATGTGATCTTTTTCTATGTTGTCTGCACCCTGTCTTCCACACACATCCACCAACAGGGAAGACAAACAAAGGACAAGGGGCTAAATAAGAAGAATGGCCTCATTTGCATAAGAAATGTCTGTCCTTGGATCAGCATGTTTTAAACTTACCTAGGATAGTATGATGTGAACATATCAATTAATCAGAAAATTAATGGGATGGACCTATTGGCACTGTGGAGAAATGATCTTGGAAGCCTTCAAAGGAGATAGCTGTGGCCATCTGGAAGTATGTCTGACACATGGTACAGAGCCTGTAGAAGGGTTGGGGTAACTTTTTTGAATGCCAACAATGATGGACACACTGGGTACATAACATCTATAGTTGTCCACACCACCCTTAGACTGAAGAATGTAGACTGAAGATGTTGCTGTGGTTGGTCAGAACATGGATGGATAAGAGTTAACACATGAGCCATATACATAGCTCAAGCCAAAGGTTAGCAGAGGATTGTAGTAGCCTATAGTCTTAAACTCCTCCTGTGTCTGACTTTAAAGTCATACCATTCTGACATGACAGCCCCAAAGAAATGTTGCACTGACCAGCAGGAGAAATCCATTCACCAGTCCACCCTCCTGTAATTGGCTGGCCATGTGACCGCAGAACAGCCCAGGAAGACCCCATAGGCTCAAGCTCCAGAGCTCCTGGGGCATCTGGTTGACCTCATAATTGCAGGGAATGCCATACCACTCCCAAGGAGAGAAATAGGTCAGGACTCAAGTAGATCTCAATTTAGGCTCAGGTAGACCTATTAACATGGTGAGAGAGAGAGACTTATAAAATTTTGAGGAAGTCATTCAGTGGCTAGAATGGGATTTTCTTTTTTGGGTAAGGAAGGAGAAGGAGTGGAAGGAATGGATATATGAGGCAGAGGCAAAAGAGAGAGGAATACAAATGGCAAATAGTTGAAGAAAATGCAGGGAGTGGGATGTGGGCTTGTGCAGGGGCTGCTGGGGCACTGAAGGATGTAGATAGAGATTGCAGGTGAGACTGGAAAGTTGAGTTCAAGTTTTGAAGAGCCTTGAGTAAGATCTGTATCTCTATAGTTTAAGGGCTTATTTTATGCCAGGCTATGGGCATTGGAGACATGATTCCAGGTTTGGAGGGAGAAGAGTACATTGTTGAAAGATCTTCAGGAAATGTAGTGATACGTGTTTTAGAAAGATTCCTGGTAGAACTTGAAGGGTTAGATAAGAGTGGGAGAGGCCATAGAGAAGAAGAAGGAGCTATGGAATTACTTCAGGGAAGAGAAGAAGAGAACTTCAGTTAGGGCAGCAGAATGAGAATGGAGAGGAGGGGATAATCTAAGATTTTTACAGAGTGAGATCAGCAGACTTTGAGAACTAATCGGACAGAGACTCGAAAACTAGATTGGCCATTTGGTGTTACAATATCTATGAGATTTAATCATTCATTCAGCCCATGAAATTTTGTTCAGTGTTGTCTCCCCAAGTGCCAAGTGCTGTGAAGGGAATAACAGAAGGAGGAGCAGGTCTGGTGGTGGTGGGCTTTCAGCATGGAGAATCATCTATATGTCAAATATGCAGATTGCCAGGCCTCTCTTTGTAGGTGTGGGTTCTAGAGCCCAGAGATCTCTATTCTTAACATTAACCCAGGTAACACTTTTTGTCAGGAACATTTGGGAAACACTGTATGAAATAATACATTCGATTCTGGATGGGTAGAGATAATGTATATAGATAGAGAGATATGGACACATAAATATAGGGGATCCTACTGTATTTACATGGGCTTTGGAAGCAAAATATGTTAACAGGAGGTTTACTGAGCTACTCTGTGGGGAAAAGCAAACAAACAAAAGAAGCTAAGACAATAAGAAAGAAATTCTCCAGAGAGCACCTCTCTGGATATGAGAAATGGAACTAGAAAACTCCGCCAATAGAAATGTCTCATTCGTTGACTGAAAGATTGGCTCAGCCTCCCATCCAGATCCAGCTTCAGGCTTTAGCATTGATTATGGTGATTGATATTGTAATTCTTCGTTTTGCAGCAGAGCACCTGCCTTGAAGCCCACACCATGCTTATCTGCTGCGTTGCTGAGAAGCCAATACCAATGAAGGCAGAAGACCTTCTGATGGGAGAGTGGGAGAGAGAGAAGATGGTTTTATGTTTATTGCACCACCTTTTATCTTCATCAGGACTGGAAAACAGGTGGAATTTGATTTTGGTGCAGTCCTTAACCAGGATTCGTGTGTTATCCGTGAAATCCCCCATTCTTCTGAACCACAGCATACACACACTATCCCATGCAAGCTAGAACCCTGAGTATCTGGATTGTTCCTGGTTTCTACAACTAAGATCTAGCTTTCTCTCAGAGTTCCATTTACCTTTTTTCTCCCAAAGGCAATACTGTTTTAATCTGACTACTCGATTTCTGTCAAAGTTTTAGTGCATTGTGATGGCTAGTGTTTTATCTGGTTCAGGTAATATACACTTTAATGGAAGACATTGGCAGAGGTTGTACCTTAAACTAAAAGGGTGACTTCAATGATGGAATTTTTGGGAAGAACGGATATTTTGTTTAGGTGGAGAGAAACTAATTAACTAGGACATGTGGAGGATGAATAAGATATAGGGAACAGTACTTTTTATAATTAAAATTTAAAATTTTAAATTACAAACTCCAAATATCAATGCAGGCAATAACAACTTTTTTATTGGACCATTTAGGGCATTTAAATGAGATAACATATATAAAGTCCCGCTGTAGGACTTCATATATATATATATATATATATATAAAATAATCTCATATATATACATATATATGTATATATATATATATATATATAAAATCTCATTTAAATATTAGCAAACAGTCCTATAAAAAAGTTATAAAAATACAGGAAAAGCAGTTGCTTTATGGTATAATTAAGATGGGGATTCTGGAACAATCATCTTTGGGAGCATGCCATGTTGTTCTTATGACAATTAAGTTGCTTAGTGTCTTTAGAAGCAATAAGCCTGGCTTGACTTAAATGTTGATATCTACAGAACCTTAAAAAATGAGGAACCATGCACCTTACTGGCACCTGGGTGCACCAGATTGGTATTTTGCCAAGTACTTCAAATACATCATATTCCGCATGAAATAAATATACTGTGGATAAAATGCTCAAGTTGTAAAGCGTAGATACTATGATACTGCTGTGGTTGCTCAGATGCCTTTTCCCTCTTTGACTTTCTGTTTCTCAGGGGTGTTCTGAATAGTGGAAGGTTGTCAAAGAAAACTGCGTGCTGGTGGAATAAAGTTAAGCTACCATGCCTTGCTATTCAACACCAACTCAAAGGAAATGCACACGCTATGCATTGGAAATGCTGTCAACGGTGTTCTGGCCCTGCTTAGGTACTCAAATCACTAACCTTGCCAAGGAATAAGTTTGTGAACCTCCTTTTCAGAGGTTCTGTCTCTGATATTTCAGAACCATTCAATTATAATTCTGATGCTTCCTTTTATGTGGCAGTCATGGGTTGTCAGCAAAGATAGAATTAAGAGAGGCACGTGAAGTGTGCTACAGCGCCTCATGCCTAAGGATCTCTATTTCTTTTGTTCATGGTGACAAATGACAGCCTTAAAGATATTTGTCCTGATTCCTCACTGTCCCTATGCAGGTAAAAACTTCCATTGAAGTCAAACAAGCTTCATTGAAGTTAATGGGAAGTAATGCCCTTGAAGGGAAGGAAGACTAGGGTGATTAATTTTAATTAGCCAAACATAAACAAGCATGTGTCTACAAGTAGTGACAGGAAAGTGGTTGTTTGTAACTCCTAACTTAGCTTTAGGGGTCTAGGTATGGCAATTTTGGGAAGAATCAAATAGAACTATTGCAACCCAGAAATATAAGAATGTCCATAAAGAATAAAATCCATTCTCTATAGGTTTCTCTCAGAGGTATACCCTCAAAACATTAATTCAGCACATAGCTATTAAAATATTAGCACACGCCAAACACTTCTTAGGCCTTGGGGACAGAAAGGTGAGTACAACTAGCTATCCATGTAGAGCTCACATTCAGACTGTGGAAATAGCTCAGTAAACAATTTTGGTAGAAGTCATTCATTTGCGTCTCCATCATTCATTTATTCATTTATTCATTTATTGACTCATTCAGGAAATATGTAGCAAACACATTCTGAATCTTTTCTGCACTGTTCTTTTAACGGGAATGTGCGAAGTACTATTGGAATCTTGTGGAATAAGAGTTTGATTCGATGCAGAAGGGTGAGCTCTAATCATGGACGGCTTCTCAGCAATAGGATCACCTGAGCTCAGTTTCACAAGAATACTATTTAGTTAGGCTAAGATAAAAGAGAAAAATGTAGGATGCAGAAACTATGTAAGGAGAGGTACAGAAGCATAGAAATTCAGGATCTGTTCTGAAAAAAATGTGACCATCTCTAGGCTTCTAGTGTAAGGCTCAGCAAGATACAGTCCTCAGGCCTAATCCAGATCAACTATTTTTGTACAGGCCGTGAGCTAAGAATGCTTGTTTGTTTGTTTGTTTTCAAAATTTTACATGGTCGAAAAAAATTCTAAGGACCTATTGCACTGAATGTGAAAATTATATGAAATTCAACTTTCAGTTTCTATGAATAAAGTTTTATTGGAACACAATAACACCCATTTATTTACATACCATCTATGGCTGCTTTTATGCTCCCCAGTATAGTTGGATGGTAACAGCAGAGCATGTATGGCCTATACAGCCTAAAGTACTTACTATCTGGCCCTTTACAGAAAATGTTTACTAACATGTATGCTAGTGTATAAGGTGTTGGGAGATTGAGACCAAATTGTGAAGAATCTTTAGTATTATGTGAAAGAATTTGGACTTCACCTCATGGGAACTGGTGAATACAAAAGTTTAAGGGTTTATTTTTATGTTATAAAGTAGTTTTATGAATTCAGCATTCAATAAGTTGATAAAATCCTCCATGCAAAGATGAATGTGGCCACATGACCACAGAACAATAATTGGGGAGACCTAACAAATCTCTACAGTTCTTAACGATCATTAACAGGTAGTTCAGATGTGTCTCAAGGCCTGTAGGTCAAAGAAAAAAAAATAAGAGTGTTCAGTTTAGAAAGTTCCCTAAGTGACTATTTGGCAGAGACAGTTTCCTGAGGAGGTACAAACATGTACCTAGTTTTTGGCATATGATTAAAGACTGAAAAAAACTTATTTGATTAAAGCCAATATTTACAATACTTGTTTAACAAGAAAAATCTCTTCTTTAGTGCAAAAAAAAAAACAGTCTCAGGTCATTTTCACTGTAACAGTTATACTCATGACAGAAAATGCATAATTAAATCATGTTATTTAAATTAATTTAAATTTAAGCTGTGTTTTTAGACACTGAAATAATACAAATGTATGTAAGGTGTATTCAATCTTCTGAATAATATTTGGTATATGTGGTTTCAGGGACTTTAAAAAACTGTAGGCAATTCAATGTTCATGGCCAGAAGGCAAGGAGTCAACCAATGTTTATATTGACCAGTTTTGACTGAACTGCTTAATACCTTAAGTGATTTGCAGTTTACTCGTGTGATTTCTTATCTTTCAAATGAAAAAAAAAAAAAAAAAAAAAAAAAGAAAGCCAAAGCAAACAAGTTTAGTTTATAAAGTAATCAAAAAGAAACAATTTGGTTAACCATGTGCTATGTCACTTTCAGACCTAATTGACATTTTTCCTTTAACAGCCAGTTCTTTGAGCAGTTAATTGATTTGTCTTCAGATAAGCAGGGAAAGAAAGGTCAGGCTGGAATTCATCCGTACCACGCCCTCTATTTGGGTTCTAATCCTCACCTCTTCACTTCCCTTTTACCCAGATAAATTCTGGCTACCAGATAAAAACTGGCTCAGAGGTCACTTGCAGAATAGGTCCAATTATACTCATCTTTTGCAGTGCAAAGAAAAGTTGATAGCTCATTGTTCCTAACAGCTTAGAGATACCTGGGAAATAAAAGATAAATAAAATCCTGGCAGTAGACCTATAAATTGGTGATATCAGAGTCAATCATGCCACAGGAACCCTCATCCACAGAATTAAAAACAACCACTGAAAATACAATATTCTGGTTTTCTCTTCAGGAAACTTGGCTGAATCCAGCTTAACACTGCATTCAGTGACTCCTCTCTAACATTTTGACTCAGGGGTGATCTGGAGGTCAGCTCTGAGGTCAGGAGTAGGGCAATGTGATGAAACTTCCATTTCATTGTCAACCATGCATTTGAATGCAGTTCTTTTTTATAGGCAGAGTTAGAGCAAAAGGCCAGTAGGGATACCCTCACTTGTCAATTACTGTATGTTTTATGTCTTGAGTCACTGGCCCTAGAACCCGAAGAACTCTGTCTGTTTGTTTGTTAAGAATTGACCCAAGATCCTTATTCCAACCCCAGAACATGCAGTAAACTTCAAGGTTACTACTTGCATTATAATTATGATTACTACTGCCAGTGTCATTCTGTTTACATGTTGCTTTTAACACTTTTATTACCATCACTTCTAATCTCATTTGATCTTTCACAATAGCCCTACATTGGTACTTTCATTAGACACATGAAAACATACTTGGTCATTTGTTTTAAAGACCACAAGTCAGATGTTTTATCTATTTTAATACAAGACATTTTTGAGAGTTCAAGAAAACCCAACTATTCTTCTTAAGTATATCTCCCCCTGCTATATGCCTTATAGCCAAATAAAAGAGATTTGGTCAGCATCTATCTAATCACCTCACCCCTAGCTGAACATTTAGGCAAAGATAAACTAAAAACAGATTGGTTAGTAAATAGGAAACGTAGCTCAGAGAAATTAATATAGTTTATAGCTAATCAGACAAATTACAGATAATACAGGATTAAGAACCTGAATCAAACATCAAATTAGAAATTCAACAAACATTCATCAGGAATTTTTTATTGACAAGGCATTATGCTAGGCACTGAAAGACTGATAATAAATAAGGTACTGCTTTTATCTTCAAGATGTCTTGTAAATCTGTTGAAATAAAGGTATTAATTTATTGAAGCTCTATTCTAATCCAAACATTTTCAAGAAAAAAAAAATTAAAAAAGACTACTACATTTAAAGTTGAACACACTGAGGAGGGCACCTGTTGGGATGAGCACTGGGTGTTGTATGGAAACCAATTTGACAATAAATTATATTTAATTAAAAAATAAAAAAATAAATACATAGAAATCTCAAAAAAAATAAAGTTAAACACAGTCTACATGATAACTATGATAAATATATAATTACAATATTCTCTGATTTAAACCTTAACTGAAAAGTTCACATGTGGCAAAGCACCCAAGACTTGATCATAAGACTCATGGAACCCCATAAAGAATTCTAAACATCATTTTCATAAAAAAAAAAAAAAATCAATTCGAGACTATATGGTGGAATGAGAACTAGTTTTTCAATCAGAATACTTGGATAGAATCCTGGCTCTGCCATGAACTATTTTGATCTTTGATCTTAGTCAAGTTACTTAACTTCATCTTTACAATGGTGGTGGAATTGGGGTAGATACTGATGCAAGGCTTATTTCACCTTAAAATCTCCAGTACTTTAAAAGTCTATGGGCCACCTGGGTGGCTCAGTTGGTTAATCATCTGACTCTTGGTTTTGGCTCAGGTCATGACCTCAGGGTGGGGAGATCAAGCTCCTTGTTGGACTCTGTGCTGGGAGTGGAGCCTGCTTGAGATTCTCTCCTTCTCCCTCTGTCCCTTCCTGACTTGCATACATGCGCTCTAAATAAATAAATAAATAAATAAATAAAGTGTATTTAATTAATAACAGTGAGTATTATGAGATCTACATATACACTAGTCCCACCCATATTAAATAACAGCCCTTACACTCACTTTCCACTATGGTAGGCAAACCAGGTAATACTTTCTTAGAACTATGGTTTGAATTTTTTAGACTTGCTAAGAGTTCTCTCATACTTTGATAAGAGACATGAGTAACTGTTTTTCATGATCACATATATTTATAATAAGTGATGCTAGAAATGGGTGCAAACCATAGCAGAGTGGAGGAGGCTAGAGAAATAAAGAAGCTTACAGAAAAGTTTTGGTTTTCAACTTGCATGGGGATAATTTTAGCTATTCCACTGAGCCTTTTACATTAAGCTCCTCAAAGCAGAGTAACAGGTGCATACATACTCATAGAAACTTTCCTGTTAAGGTACATCACATCATTTCATTGACATGGAGATATAAAAATATATAATGTCAATAAATTAAAACACAGTCCCAATGAATATTTACTAAAGAATCATACAGTATTGCCTTGGTTTCTAAGAAGACTAATAGGGATTTTCAACTTTGTTCAGATTAGTTCTTTGTTGGAGGCAAAATGGCAATGGAGTATCAGCAAGGACTGTAGCCCTTGGAGCTCGAAGGAGTCTTTATCTCAGTTGCTTTTAAATGGTGTTAGGCATGCCCATCCAGAGGAGCCAAGGTGAAGGATCTTGTGTGGATTGACTGTTGGGGCCCTGACTGATAATTCCTACTGTGATATACTTCAATGCCAGCCCACAGCAAAAAGCTGGGATTGGATTTAGAGCCAATGTAGGCTCTAAATGGAGTTTTACTGTGAAACAAAACACCTGTCTTTCATCCCAAGCTAAATTGACAAGCAATAATTTAGTTGTCTAAACTGAGAGCTTTCAGGATTCCAAACTGCATAATGTCAAAAGACAATGTATAAAGTTGCATTTGGAAGGTTCAAAGGTAGAATGCCATGTAGGCAAACATATTAAATGACTGGTCTTTCCCTCTCTCTCTAGCTCTTTCTTCTGTTTTCTCCCTTTGCCTTTGCTACTTTTTCTTTGTGTTTGGGAGTGGGGAAGATGGGTGGCATATGGTACAGGGGGTTGTGACTAGTTCTAGAAATTGGATGGGTATGTAACAAAGGAAATCACAAATCTAAAAAAACCTTTTCCTCTCTTATGCTTTCCCCTAGGTGAGCATTTCCTATGATGAGCTAAACTAATCAGAGATTAAATGGAATAAAACCAACAATATTTGGGCTCTTCAAACAAAACACTGGGGTGAGATTACTAAATTCCTACACCATCTCCCTACATAAATGCGAAGTAACACAGCCTGGATTTTGTTGAAACTTTTTCCACACAAATTATTCTGATTTCTCTTATCTTCCACTTCAGTTGTGGTGTTGCAATCTGGGTACTTGGCATCAGAGCATCCAAATTTAGACCCCTAACTTGACTAAGTTTCACACTTCTCCCTCAAGAATTTTGGGATAAATTGTAAAAATAATTGTGGCCTTTGTTTCCCCCAAGCCAAGACCACATATAGATACACACTGGGCATTTCTTTTTCTTTTTCTTTTATTTGGCAGGTTCACATGCTGTCTGTCCCTTCTCCTGTTCTCTTTTCCAGATGAGCAAATGAAGGAAGCAGGGTTATTTAGCAAAATGAAACAGATGCTACAAAAGTAGCCAGTTAGTTGTCTGCAGAAATATCTGATTGGACTCTGCCAGCTGTCAATTAGCATTTCCGTGTTTAGTTGATAAAGTGGTATTTACTTTTCGGGACTGCCATTGGCTGAGATGTTTGGTGTAATGAATGCTAAACTGAGCCTAGATCATTTTTTAAATCGTAGCTTGGGGCTTAACAGCCCTTTAAATGAATTGTATAAACAAGATAGCTGTTAATTCTCAATCAATGTGTCATTAATCATCAAATAGTATTAAAAAAAGCAACTGTCTTTAAAAGGCTCAATAAACTCTATTAAAGTTACCAAATTATCCATTCAGGGGTCATTTTCTCATTCAGAGTGTGTCAAGATTTTAACACAATTGTACTTGACGATACATATTTCTGTGACCTAATAACTGAGAGAGATATATATTTATCTTCATCAATTAATATGGCCTCAAGAAATTAGTAACTATTATAGCCTTAAATCAGTAGTCATTAATAAAAATAGAAAGTAGAACCCACAGTGAGTTCCATGTGTGTTTAGATGGCTGATACCTACCAGCAAGAACTGCACCAATTTCATGTTAGAAAATTAAGTGTGACAAAAACTAGAAAAGTATTTGTCAGCCAGTCTTTCCTATAACACAAATGCAATCATTTAAAATTCATCTACAGTCCCACAGACCCAACCCTTGGGGAGCAGTCAGATGACCCTAGCTTACACCATTTCGTCCTCCAGACTACAGTTCTGCCTCCCTGGTCATAGGATCCTAGCATAGTGCCTGAATACATTAAGCAATGAATATTTGTTTCATGAATGAACAAGTGACGATGGGGGACATAAAGGGATGTCAGGACCAATTGCATCTATTAACTTGAAGCTGTGTGCTTTATACCTATTATCTCATGTAACCCTAATAATGACTTGTTTAGGTAGGTAGTATTATTCTCATATGTAATTTAATTTCATATTTATTTATATATGAATTTATATACAAATTACTCTTACATTGAATTAAATGAATTAACTTAATATAATCAATAATATATAAGCATATTTACTACATCATCAGCTTCTTTTAAGAAGTCAAATAATGACAGAAGCTTATCATGGGAGCTGTTTTTCCCTAAGGCCAGTTTCCCTGGAGGAGCCTTCTTCAGTCTCTTTTCTGGGGCTATTATGATGCCTGGATGCCATACAAAGAAGTGAGTAACAAATTCAGCCTGTGTTTTCCAGATGGAGGTAATAGTAGAAGCATGTTGGAGGATAAATGAGATTTTACCAGCTGGACAGGAATAGAAAGGACAGTATTTTAAGTTAAAGGAGAAACAAGCACAAGCCTTAGGCTTGTAGAAGTTGCGGTACGTTTGTGTAGCTGAGAGCTTACTATATCTGTGTGGGGTTGGGTAGACGGAAGAATGTAGGCATCAGGAAATGGAGCTGGAAAGATCAACTTGGACTGTTATGTAAAAGATTTATAGTGCTATGCTGAGGGATTTGCATTTTTCCTGTATGTAGAAAGCCAAGCAAATGTTTCAGGAGGCATCGAGTCCGTGTTATAGAAAGATGTGGCAACATCGTGGACAATGGACTGGGGAGGAAAGGAAGCAGGGTTAAGTCCACTAGTTAGGACGCTCTGGTGGTCTTCCATGCAAGCAACAATACAGACCTGAACTGTGGCTGAGTACTTAATGCAGTCGCCATCCGTGCCCTGCCTAATAGCCCAACTCTCACCCCATCGTCGGGAATGGAGTTCAGATAGGGTGTGCCCATCCACTTCTCAGTGAGGCACCCACATCCCCAGGTCAGGAATAAATCCTGATTAGTCTAAGCAGTTGAGGAAAAGCCACTTAATTTGCCGGTGATTGGCTGAGGGGCACACCATGTCACGCCGTGTGACACAGTCTGAACAATGTGATGTGAAGGGACTTCGCTGGGAGCTTTTGAAAAATGGTTTTTTCCTTTTATGAAGAGCAAGTAGGCTGGACAGCTCCTTCCACTAGATATTTTCCTGCTTGGACACAATTTTGTAAACTGTGGCAAAACATCTGACCGTGTGGGAGAGCAGAAAGAAAGAACCTGGGCTTTTTATGACATTGATGAGCTGCTGAGGTAATTAATCCTTATTCTAACTATGGTAAGAGATAACAAATTTTCCTTTATCCAAGCTGGCACATCACTTACCCTTCTCCTCTTCTTCCTGCTACTACTGCTACAAATAACATCATGTGTCTGAGAATATTACCACATGGCAAGCACCATCTAAGACAACAACCCTACAAATTAGATTCCATTTTTATCCCCATGCTACAGATGTGGACATAAACTCAGTAAGGTTAAGTAGTTTTCTGAAGATCACACAGCTGTTGAAGGGTAGGGCCAGCCACAGTTTGAATTCACCTTTATATCCAGACTTGAACCTCCATGCCACATTGCCTCTCAAGGGACGATAGTAAAGGAAGGTACGATGGAATTTTGAAGATGTATTAGAGGTTATATCTGTAACTATAAGCTTAGGGACTTACTGTATTGGATGACAAACAAAGAATCAAATATAGTTACAAGCATTTTTTTTTTTTAACCGAATGACACAGTAAATGCTGCTCAGGGTAACTGAGGATTAAGAGAAGAGGTCTGGGGTTAGGAATTAGAAATACTATGTAGAGGGGTGCCTGGGTGACTCAGTCAGTTAAGCGTCTGTTCTTGATTTCAGCTCAGCTCATGATCTCATGGTTTGTGGGTCCGAGCCCCGTGTTGGGCTCTGGGTTGATGGTGCAGAGCTTGCTTGGGATTCTCTCTCCCTATCACTCTGCCCCTCCCCCACTCCCATGCTCTGACTCTCTCTCAAAATAAATAAACCTAAAAAAAAAAAAGAAAAAAGAAAAGAAAAGAAAAGAAAAGCTATGTGGCTGAGTTTGGGACCTGTTAAAAGAAAAGTGTCTGGAATATGTTCAACAGACAGTTGGGAACGTGAGACTGGGATTTTTAGTTATTATTGCATAGCTTTGTCTGGTCTGGGCACTTAGAAAATGCTTGTGTCATAAAATAAATTGATATATAAGCCGCCTGTGAATCTGTACATTAGTATGCTCTCTCCTCTGCTTCCAACTTCCACCATCTCATTCAGATAGATATATAATCAAACATTAATGTAACAAGAAGAGAGAATATAAAACATCTACACTGGAGCATGCTTAGTATTATGAAAAACTAGCTAATAAATAGCCATGATGAAATCCTTTATTTTCAAAAGATTCATTGGTTGTATTTACCTGTACCCTTTCAAATATGGATTCAAAGTCAAATACACATCATAAATATTTTTATTTCTTTACTGGCATTTTTAGTTATCTAATGAACAATTAGATCATCCCAGAAGGTAGTTTTTCAAGTGTTTTGTGTAATTTTTTCCCCTGAAAGCATTTTGTAGCAAGGGTCAACAGTCCTATGATGGTTTTGGAATGCCAACCAGGTGACAACAGACTGATGCTTCTGTCACCATCCATGTGTTTTGGGTTCGTGTGGCAGAGATGCCAGTGAGACAACCAAGCATTATGCTCTTGAACAGGAAAGTGTTTTTCTTTCCATGAGCTAATTTTTTTGTAATAATAGAGTCGAATGAAAGGGGGGCGGGGCGCGGCAGGAATAGCTTGTTTTAGCTGTGAGACACGTACCTAAGTCTCAAGGGTAACAACACAGTGAGAATCAACCACTGATAAAAGAATTTTAGTTATCCAACTGCTTGGTGCCTTTATGCATTTATTCCAGTTATTTGGGTTTCGGGGGGCACCATTTATTGATGATTTCCAGTGTGCCAGGCATTCTACCTATGCCCGTGTTTGTTTCTGCTGCTGGACTAAAATCAGCTTGAAGACAGGGAATGTCTCTTAGTCCATTTTATATCCCAGAGGCAGAGGCTAAAAGGCTCTTTGAGCTGAAGTGAGTTATGCCAGGTGTAAAGAGAGAGAGATCAGAAGGGAAACTGGTCTGTAGGATTCAAATGTTGCAATGTACACAGTCTACAGAGAAATGGCACCTCAGTTGAACAACCAGGTGGCTTGAATGGACTTAGTTCTCAAAGGTGTTCACTGCTCATTTAGGTAATCAGCAAATAAATGAAATGCTCAACTACTGGCTTGACAGTCATTCTATTCAACCTGGCTTTATAAACACCAGATACAGGTATTTGCCACCTTGTGAAGGTTTGAGTTCTGCCACTTTGCTTTTATGAAAGTCCTACTAGGACTGCCTGTTTTCGCTCACCGAAAAGAAATCCAGAAGAGAGAGGATTTTTGCCTCTATGAAAAAGGGCGAGAAGTGAAAACAGCATTCAGCATTTGTTTTGCAGGGAGCCTTTATAGAGGCAGCGCGCACTCCCCCAGCAGTGAGGGTGGTACTGCCCAGCTCCTTCCCCTGCAACCACACTCAGCACCTCAGCATCAAGCCACCCAGGCTTTGAGCTGTCTGTGAGCATCTGTGCTTTATCTCCATGTATTTTGTGCATCCGTTAGCAAGTTGTGTCCTAGGATATCAGGAAACTTTTAAATAGGTTATTTTTGGGGTCTGGGAACTCAGAAAGTTTTCCATATAAACTAATGGTAATTGCTTCTCTCTTTATGCCATTTCAGCCTACAAAAAAGATCCACACGGGCACTCTACTTTCAGAGAGCAGGACATACCTGTACCTTTATGGTAAGAGAGACCTGGATTCAAACCCTGGCTCTTTCTCTTTCCAGCTGCACGTCTGTGGTGGAACCACCGTTACTTTAAAGTTTCATTTCCTCACTTTTAAAATAGTATTGACACAACTATCACTTAGAGTGATATTTAAATCTGATAGTGACTATAAAATGCTAAGCATGGCATGGGGTAAGTGCTCAACTAAAGGTAATGCATGTAATTAATTCTTTTTATCATAATGTTAATGGGGTCTAATCTAAACATTGCATATGTGGCCTGTGACCAAGGATCCCTGGTGGTAGTTTACTTTTGTTTTTGTTTCGCCTTAGATTTCACTGTTAGTTAGGTATGATCAGTGGTGTGGCTTTCCACCATTGCTTTTCAGCCATGACTCTAAACAAGGAAGTACTCTGAGGAAAAGGCTGAAAAATATTGATTACTACAAGTAAATCCTAGGTGATGAGTCACCTTTGGTGGATACCACCTTTGCTCTGTTCCACAGCCATAGGCAAGACTCTTCGCCCAGGGTCTCAGTTAAGAATGTCTTCAGTTGCAAATAAATACACAGGCAAACAAAACCTCATAGCAGGTTTAGGTAGTCTAAGTTTAGTGCAGCAGCTCAAAACTGTCAGGATGAACACAGGCATGTTATCTCTTTGTGCTGTGGACTGGCTTTGGGATTTGTGCCCTATGGCTGTGGCCTTATGATTATAAGATGGCTGCCACTGCTCCAGGCTTTACTTCTGCTTCCCAGACACAAGAATGGTAAAGGTCTTATCCTCTTGAAGCTTTGCATTTTTATTCCAGGGGTACTGTCCTCCTTGGCAGGCTTCCAGTTATATCTTATAGTCCAGAAGTAAATCAGACATATGCCCGTCTTTAGACCATTTGCTGGCTGAGGTAATGAGATTTCAATTAATAATTTCTAACAATAGGATAGGTAGGGACTTATCCAGAGGTTTTCACCCACTACCTGAACTCATGGGGAAGAAAAGCAGGGAATATCTTTTGGGAAGGGAACAGGGTCTTCCGTACTCCAAATACCTTGGGAGAAATTGTATTTGATTTAAAATTGAGGATAATTAGAGCATTTAAATTACAAACAGGATGACCTTGGGCAAGTTACTAAACTACTTAGAGCATTAGTTTCCTCTTGTGTAAAATGGGGAAAATAAAATCAATCCAAGAGGTTTGAAAGCTCAGGGCCCAGTCTCTCCCTTCCTGGCTGATAGTCACCTCTCAATAAATGTTGGTTTCCTACTGCGAGATGTTAGCCGAGTTTACTTTTAAAACTCTAAAACCTAGTTTCTTCATCAGCAATACGGGCACAATAATAGTGAGGTAATTCTTGGAAAGTACGCAGCAGCAGAGTTTCAAAATCATACAGCTCAATGATTATTGCATGATAATGTAAGATGTTAAGGATAATGATGTAGGCTGGTTAGTCTATTTGGGTAGTGTTCCCTAATAGTCGAAAGACAAATATTTTGGCTGAAAATAGCTCCACAACCCCGAAGCTTTATTCTTAAAGAGAAATTCTTTTGGGCTTCTAAGGACTTAGGGTCATTGAAAATTTCTTCATTCAATTCAAAACTAGCACTGAAGGTTGGTGGTTCTTAATTTTATTAGCTGTTATCAGGTAACACTTAAAAAGGGATGAGTGAGAAGTATTCGAGTCTTTTTTGTAACTGTGTATTTACTGGTTTGGTAAGGTCAGAGAGAAAATATTATCTCTTCCTCCCACCTTCCTCTGCCTATAGATCTAAGAAAATTCATTTACAGGACTCCGCTTCTTGTCAAACAGACTGCCTCAAATCCAATTTTTCCCTTGTGATTTTAAGAATTTGTTTCAGGAGACCCGGCAGGACTGGCTTCTGTCTCAGGCTAGACAAGCCCACCAAAATGGCCATAGGGTAAGCTCTGAATGGCAAACTCTGCCCAGGGGGAATTCAGCAAGGATGGAGAAACCTCTTGGCCTCCTGCAGGGAGGGGGCTCTGAGGGTTCTCTCCTAACACTTTTGTTTCCCTCCTTGTCTCCTGTTCTCCCTTTCCTCACCTCTTAACAATTATGCCATTAAAAAAATCTTCCAGCTATAAGCCTTTTTTCATTCCTCTCCAGGAGATATGTTATCTCGCCTTCATGTTGGGAGTCTTGGAAGCCTGGGAGTTTGATGAAGAACTTCTCTAAGTAAAACCCAAAGAATCAGGAAGGACTCTTTCAACTCTAAGACTTCCAAAAGAGGAGGGAGAACCAGATAGTGTGAAAAGAAGGAAAACTCTAGTAAGAAAATTAAAATGGTTGGGTTTGTTCTTTCTTCTCCTCCTCCTTCTTCTTCATATTTTTCTTCTTCTCTTTCTTCTCCTTTGCCTTTTTCTTTGGTTGATGACTTCCTATGTTTTATTTGATTCAGCCTCTGGATCTTAACATAATACCTAATCATATACATATCCTGTTCTTTTCCTATTTTTAAAAACATTATCTTCCCAGTTTTGTATACATTGATGGACTTTTCCTTCTTATGTAGTTCATTAATGATGCAATTGCATAAGAAAGAAATTACATATGTTTGGAATGTGGATTTGCTTCATGTGTACAAGAGAGAAGGTACATATTTGAGAAATAAAGCAATTAAATTTCCAGGCAAATATTAAGACTGGAACAAATCAACAAAAATGACTTTCTAACTTCTAAAAATGCTGAATAAATGAATGGATGGATGCTTTCAGACTCAGCTCCAATTCTACATGTTTGAAGAACCACTCACTACCCTTTTTCTTCTTGGAAAGAATTCCCTGCTGTAGCTTAGCGCTTACGATACTGTATTATGATGCCTCTCCACTTACAGGCTGTAATCCCCTCCAGAGTGAGGATCTACCTAAGGGACTGGTCCACCCAGAGGATATTCATCAACATTTGCTGGCCTAACATTTGCTGTTCATCAACTTTCGCTGGAGGTGAAAGGGCAAAGAGTCATCAGTTGTTTGTAGGATGGACATTAAAGTCTATGGAATGCAAAATACTCCAAAAACTGGGATCAGCCATTTGGAAAGGCAAAATTTTGTTGGTACTAAAGGAATGATCCTCCTTTGGCTGTCTGACCATTTTAAAGCAGATGTCAGAGTCACACTTTTATCATGTTTATCATCCTAAACACAAGTTACCTGAAACTTTGATGCACCTAAATAATGGCATTATCACTGATTAAAGAGATTAAAGTAAAACACAGAATAAATCTCTCCAATAGGACACATCTTTTCTCTTTTTCTTTCTGTACGTCTCTAACCTAATTAGGTAGATATGTGATATTACGAACGAACAATCAGCAGTACCTAAACAGGAGATGCACCATGTTCATGCATCTTTTCCACCTTCTCAGCCACCCAGTAGGGGGCGCTGTACTGGACACGGTGAACTGTACAAAGAGGATTGAGAGGCTATATTTAAGCAGCTGGCTTTCTAATGGGGAAGGTGAAAATAATAGGCTTTAAAACAGAGAAGATTCAAATAATAATATCAACAACAACAACACTATCATTGAAATAATAGCTAACAGTTTAAAACTCTTATGATTTATCAGACATTGTGCCAAAAGCTTTATACACATTTTTCCATTTAATTTTCATAGTGATCCAATAAAGATCTTATTAATGGCCCCGTTTTATGGAGACTGAGATTCGATACAAGTTAAGAAATATACCTAGTCACACAGTTAGTGCCAGAGCTGGGAATTGACCCCAGAATCTATTGGACACCAGAGTCTATGTTCTAAGATTAAATCTAATAATGAAAAATTCAGGAGCTGGAAGCAGGAAGGGGATAGTTACTAGGTCACCCAATATATCTCAAGCCTAGGCAAGGACAACAGTTATTAAGGGGATTAATAGTAATAGTCTTTACCTATTATTATTATTTTTTTCATGGTGATGATAGTGTTGAAATAGTAAATCAGGATTTCTTACATTCTTACTTATGTGAAGGAAAGATATTGAGTGTCTTACTTGCAGATTATTCTTTTAGATTCTTTTTTATCCTTTTTCTCCAGCTTTCTTCTTTCCTTCCCTTTTGCTGTCTGATATTGATGCATCGCACTTCCATATCAGATCAAAAGCATATGGGATTTTGAACTTATTGACACTGTTCTGTTAAAAATTACATTTAGAAGCATGTTAAAAGGTCACCTCTCTGGTTACTTATTTCTTGACACTTTGCTAGCACGGACTGTAGCCTTGGTTCATTAGTCAAGGATATTAACAGCCAGGGTTCGGCTTTCTGAGGTCACATGGTACAGTCTGGGCCCACACATATTTCTAAGGCTTGTTAGAGTCTTTATACTTTAAGAATTTCCCATTAATCTCTGCCCAAGAAGTGCAATAATAGGTTAGTTAGTCATCAGATACAAATCAGAATCATTTCTACAAGTATCTTTAATAGCGTTCATTAGTTCTGTGCTTATGTTTTAAGGGAAATGAAGGCGGGGGAAGAAAATGCCCCCTCTCCAACACAGAACCTTTCCCTTCTTCAAGAGCATCTCATTTTGGAATCACTGAAATTAAGACACTGAGAATGTGCCAAATCAAATGCAGAAAATGTGCTTTTCCTGTGGAAATGAGGGCTCCTACAATCCTGACTTTTTTTTCACATAGAGGCATCATCTTTGATCATTATCAGATTTTACAACTCATTGTTCCCTTCCAGTCCTCAGGGTGAGAGGATCATGTAAATGGACAGGCAAACACTGGGATTATAGAAGGCATCCGATATTAATAATGGCAATAAAAAATGTTTACCTAACTTGAGTAGATTGTGTGTATAGATAGGATTTGTGTGTGTGTGTATGTGTGTGTGCGTGTGCGTGTGTGTGTGTGTGTGTGTGTGTGGTGTTCCTCCCTCTCACTTGGAAAGGAAATATCAGAAGATCAGGAAATGCATTATAGGGTTTTTGTATGCAATATTAGTCCATTTCTTGGCGGACACCCAAATCTATTGTGGCGAGAAAGTAATAGATGAACTAACTAGGGACTCAGACTTACTGGCTAGTGTCCAAGAAACATTAAAAAATTGAGTACTGAACATAACAAGTAGGATGGTGCATGCAAATTTAGATGTCTTATTGAAAACAGCACATTTATTAATATATTAGACTTGTAGACGTGAGGGTGTTTTAATACCTACTCAGAAATTACTCATGGGTCGGCTTCACAGAAATATCACTTGCATAAGCATGAGCTTACAGAGATGGTGCCTGGCATGAGTGATCGTGGCTGGACTATTCTAAAGGAAACTGGGAAATAAGCAACATGTTATGGTCATGGGCAAGGCATCACCCTTCTTCTTAATTAACTAAACACTAATGTATTGAATGCCCACTATGTGTCAGGCCCTATTCTAATATGCTGGGAATACCCAGATAACATTTTAAAACATCATCACACAGGAACTGTTTTTTTTTTTAAGTCAGATTTATTAAAATAGGATTTATGTACAGTAACATTTATCCTTCTTAGAGGCACATTTTGATGAGTTTTGGCAAATGTTTAAGGCATATAACCATCCCTATAATTAATATACAGAACATTTCCATCTTTCCAGAAGTTTCCTGTTGATTCTCTGTGGTTAATAACCTCCTCTGATCCCCAGCCCCTGGCAACCATGAATCCAATTTCTCCTAGTTTTGCTTTTCCAAATGCCGTATAAATGGAATCAGACAAATCACAGCCCTTTGTGTTTGTCTTCTTTCACTTAGCATAATGCTTTTCAGACTCATCCCTGTTTCATGTGTCAGTAGCTCATACCTTTTTATTGCTGAGTAACATTCTATTTGAGACATTAGCCAGTTGATGGGCTTTTGCATTGTATCCAGTTTTGGTGATTATGGATAAAGCTACTCAAATATTTGTGTACAGGTCTGGTGCATTCTGTGGGTATATATTTTCATTTTCTTGCGTAAATGCCTAGTAGCAGGGATTGCTGGGTCATACAGTAAGTATGTGCTCAACTGCAAAAGAAACTTCTGAAGAGTTTTCAAAATGATTATCCCATTTTGTTTTCCCTCCACAATGTACGAGATTTATATTTATTTTATTTTATTTTATTTTATTTTATTTTATTTATTTTTTAAAGAAAGGTAGACTGCCACATGCAGCACCTCATTTGGATGTGTCGGGAGTCTTGGAAGCTTGACTACCCTACGTTCTCCTACAAATGGACCTTGAGCATTTGTTTGGAAGTTCCAGCAGGGGAGTGCAGCTGCTTGTTTACCCTTGACCAAAGAAAGTCCTCCTCTATTGGGGAAAGTCGTCCTCTTGTCCTCTTCTACCAAGCACACAGCTTTGGGAGGGACACACATGGAGCAGCGAGGGAGGAAGGGGGCACTTGCCTAGCCAGCCAGCTCAGCCGAATCAACCCTGGCAATCAGTGGGGTGACAGACGTTGCAGCCAGATCGCCCTCACATCCAATGTATGAGATTTTTAGATGATCCACATTTCGTCAGCACTGGGTAGCATCAGTCATTTTAAGTTAAGTTATTTTAATCTATATGTGATGGTATCTCATTACTGTGTATACATGCAGCTCACTAATGACTAAATGCTGAGCATTTTTGCATGTGCTTATTTACCATCTATATCTCTTTGGTACAAATCTTTGGTTTAGATCTTTTGCCATTTTTTTTTAAATTGGGTTTTGCCTTCTTCTTATGGACCTGTTCTGAGAATTTAAACATTAAATGAAGATAACTACCTCACTGCGTTTTTGTGAAAGTGAATGAAATATGCATATTAAAGTGCTTAGCATAATCCCTAATATATTATAAGTGTTATATAAATAACTATTATTGTATTAGTATTATTGTGAGACAGTATTCATGTTCTAAGCTGCTCACCATCTAGTTATCAATGGCTTTCACTTTTTTCTAGATCATGTCCCACCCCATCCTGGTCATAATCCTACCTGAGACTCCACCAAGTTTTGATAAAGTCCTAAATGATAATTAAGACATTACATGGTAATAGATAATTGTATAATACTACAGGGCTGTCTTTATTGCTTAAAGATGGAAATATCACCTAAAACCTAGGGGCTACGGTGAAATGACAGGTTGCTAGACTTGGTTTGTTGTGCAATGACTTTGATAGTTGACACTAAATTTCTTGGCTTGCAACAAGTGATACCTTAGAGGACCACATTCTGAGAAGGCAGGGCTCAGTGCTTCTAAAATATTTGAGCAGGGCCATGGGGGACCGCACAAGGGAATGTCACTTCTCTAACAGTTATAAGGATAGAAATGAAAAGGGAAGCCCTATTGGCTAATAAACAGATGGGGGAAATATGTTCCATTCCACTGATGATTTACAGAATGCAAATTAAAACAATATTACATACTATTTTACAACTCTTAGAGAGGTAAAAATGGAAGACTGAGAACACTAAGAATCTTGACAATGTAAGAAATTGGTAAGAAGCACTTAAAAAAATCTTTTTAATGTTTTATTTATTTTTGAGAGAGACAGAGACAGAGTACAAGTGGGGCAGGGGCAGAGAGAGAGGGAGTCACAGAATCTGAAGCACGCTCCAGGCTCTAAGCTGTCAGCACAGAGCCCGATGCGGGGCTCGAACTCATGAACCGTGAGATCATGTCCTGAGTCGAAGTCGGACGCTTAACCGACAGAGCCACCCGGGTGCCCCAGTAAAAACCACTTTAGAGAGAAATTTGGCAATAATGAAAAACATTCAAGATGCCCATTTCCTGCCACCCAGGAATGTGACTTCTAGGTGTCCATGATAGAGAAATGTTCTCATGCTGTATAAGGAGATATGTTTAAGGGTGTTAACTACAGCACCGTTAACATACAAAGCATTCACCTGTTATTTACTACTAATCAACATTCATATAAACAACTTCTAATCTTTAATTAGATCCATATCTTTTCTTTTTTCTTTTTTTTTCTTTTTTTAATGTTTAATGTTTATTTATTTTGAGAGAGAGAGAGAGAGAGAGAGAGAGCACAAGGAGGGAAGGGGCAGAGAGAGAGAGAGAGAGAGAGAGAGAATTCCAAGCAGGCACCACACTGCCAGCACAGAGCCCAATGTGGGGCTCGAACTCATGAACTGTGAGATCATGACCTGAGCCAAAACCAAGAGTCAGACACTTAACTGACTGAGCCACCCAGATGCCCAGTCTTTTGTCTAGAAGTTACTTTCTCCTGAAAATCTACCATGACTCTGTCATAAGCTAGCATTCTTATCTAATGTGTATCAGGAGCCCTGGAATCACACAGAGATGTTTCTATTACCTAAGTAAATTCAGCGTTGTACACAAGACAATCTGCACTCTGCAGGCAGATTTGAAAAGAAGATGCAAGAACTCTTTAAGGAGCAAATTGGGAAATTTAGATAATTTCTTGCTGAAGTGCTTAATATCTGGTAATATGAGTACTTGAAATGTCTTTAAAATGCCAGTTGGGAAAGGAAAGAATTACATTTCCTAGAGAAAAACCTTGATTCACTAGAGCCCTCAAATAAGGAGTCTGCACCCTCTGGTTTCCTCTCAGAAAGGGGGAAATAATCACACCATAAGTTCATATTAAGTACTAGTCAAAAAATTAAATCAATGCACCTTCAGAAACACTTCCTAAACCTCCTACACTTCCATGTGAGTCTTAGATGATTATTGGCATTTAGTGATTTAACAGTAAGCTGGAGGTCTTGAAAGCACCTCAATGATTCAAAAAATTGGTTTTGCTCAAGGTGCTATCTAATTACGAAGAATAATAAAGCTTTTGAAAAACATGATTTGAAACAGTAAAGTCTGGGTTTGGGGGTGTCAGCTCTAAATTATCAAGAAAATTTATGTTTTACACATATCCATTCAGTAACTCAAAACTTCAGATAATGTGTACCAAAGGCAAGGCTGCCAAACCAATCTATACATTGCTAGAACCAAAATACACTGTGAAATATTTTTGCCAAAAAAGGAAAGTATGCATGTTATTTCTCACAATAACTCTAATTCTACTGGCAAAAAAAAAAAAAAGGACAACCTATATTCTTCAGAGATGTTTATTGTGATGTTATATTAAGTAACAAAATATTTCAAATAGTATAATACCCCAAAATGGGATTGATTGAACTATTGAGCACATTCAATTACTTGAACATTATTCAGCTATCCAATATGCTGAGTTGAAAACAATATATCAACAAAAATGGAGGACATGATATATATAAAAATTCTGTGTCTATGCTATGATTATAATTATGCCAAATTTATGAGTTCACGTGAACAGGAATTTCAGAGAAGGTGGCAAATAGCCATTCATTCTGTGGCTGTTTGGGGGTCATGGAAGAAATGATTATTTTTTAAAACATTTTGTAACTTTTACCTTTTTCTGTTATTTTAAGAGAATGGTAAACACAACACCCTATTCCTTGAGTACACTGATTTATTTAGAGCTCCCCTCTATACACAATGGCCAACATTAACGTGAGTTTTCTGAAGATATTTAGAATAAAATGAATCTACAGTCTTTGCAAAGAGGCTATAGTTTTCTCCCATAAATCACACCTCCTTTTAAAAGGAAGGAATCTTTCTCTTCTTTTCCTTTGGGCTCCAGCAGGTGGGATCACCTACATAAGATATATTTGCAGTACCTGTTTCCGTACTACATCAGCTAAGCTTTTCCTGAGTTTGCATAATCAAAACAACTTTAAAAAAATAAATAAAGATCAGAAAAGGTGGACTTCTGAGCTGAAAGAGTTTTCTTAAACTCTCACGGCTCTAATTGTTACATGCAAATTGTTCAATAAATAACGCTGACCATAAAAAGAAAAGATATTAATTAAGAAAAGGATTTAGGCTGACTCAGTCTCATACATGAGACAAAAGGTTAAGTAAATGCCAAGGCCGCTGTGCCTCTTCAAACAATGAATATTAGTTTTAGAATCATTAATGTCTGCTTAGAAAACAGAGTCATATTGGAGACTTGTATGCCAAAATAACCAAGAACAGAGCTGATTCTTTTCAATCTGAAGCAAAATAATTCTCCACCTGAGGGCTAAATGTATACCATTAAGAGTGCTAGCTACCACAGCAGGGACTGGCACTTTTAACGTAGCTAAACTGAGATCGTGTTTTTCTTGACTATGGTAACTTACACGGTTAACACGGTTAATAATACGTATCAGCAAGGTCTGGATCAACTTTGCTGAGGAAAAGCAGGGCTGACTGGTGTTGGGAAGCCATTCCAGTCTCTGATGTGGTTATAGCAGAATTCCTAAGTGCAGGCCAGTAAGGGACAGGAGTGAACGCAGGACTGGGCAGCTGTCTGCCCCTGGCCAGACATGCTTCCTCTCAGAGAAAAGGTATCTTCAAAGCAAGATACTTTGCAGACTCACCTCAATATCCCCAACTGGTTGAGCCTTTGATACTTCCTATATCAATCTGTAAATTCTGCAAACTAGCCTTTATTTTGTAGTGCATTTTTCCACGAAGGTTATTCTTCAGTCACTTTCTAATTTCTACCAGAGGTAGGTCCTCCACTCTGCTGCGGTTGAGGTGAACAGGAAGGGGAAGGTTTTGCCACTTGCATTTTGATAGAGTTTATAAATATAATTTATATTTCTACTGTTTTCATTGAGTTTTCCAAATATCTTGGGAGATCATAATGCCTCTCTCAAGCCAGAATAAGTCTTTTAACATTAATACTTCCCAGTATGGGCATAAGTAATTCACATTTACAGATTTGGGGAAGTGAAGTGTGATTTTCAAATTCTAAAATTGAGAGTTTTGGAGGGGTAGTAAATTAGCTTATAATTATTGCTAATGTTAATTTGTATAGAAAATATATTTAATATGTAAGTTTTAAAAATCCTCTCAAATCCCTTCTGCGTTAAATATCTGTGGTTTTGGAAATAACTGGGGTTCAACAAATGCCTTTTGCCTCAAGTTCTATTTTGCTGGCTGTCTAAATATGTGCATTCCTTTAAAAGACAATTCAACCCCTGCACCTAATGCATATATTTTTATAATGTTGGATTCAGAAATCAGATTTTTATTTAGCTAAATACAAAAAATAAAGTCTTGCGATTCCAGAGTGATCCCACTGATGATTAAAGTAGATCCTGGGGTGTACAAGGTAGAGGACTCTTAAACTGGAGCAAGAAATATGCATGAGAAGTGACATGACAGGAGGTGGGGGAGACCCAGGTCACATGTCAGCTCCTAAGCTACTTGGCAAAGCAGGTTCAGTAAGGCAATTCACCAAGTCCTGCCCTAGTTTCTCCACTTTGGAATTTAGATAATACAACCTGCCTCCATTCTGCCCTTCTGGTTCCCTTCTCACTTCATAGACATATTTTGTGAGATTAAAGAAAATGTATAAAGAAACAAAGCAACAACAAAACGGTTGGTAGGGAAAACAAGTTTTTTAATGTTTATTTATTTTTGAGAAAGAGAGAGACAGAGCATGAGTGGAGGAGGGGTAGAGAGAGAGGGAGACACAGAATCCGAGCCAGGCTCCAGGCCCTGAGCTGTCAGCACAGAGCCCGACGCGGGGCTTGAACTCATGAGCTGTGAGATCATGACCTGAGCCAAAGTCAGACGCCCAACCAACTGAGCCACCCAGGCACCCCAGGGAAAAAAAAAAATTAACGTGAGATAGCTTCTTAAATATCTTTATGAAAGCATGATAAAATTTCAGAGCATTTTTTGTTTTTATGCTCTAAATAGCTAATCATGAATATGATAGAGACTATTTTTCTCATTATAGAGTCCTTACTAAATGGTTAACTCAATTACCATAATTTCAACTGCAAGAAATTTATACATAAACATTATGTATATAATGCATACATATCACACATATATATTACATATATAAAATATATATGAATTATGAATATATGATGCATATATATACTTTAGATATGTGTTTATATGTGCATATGCATATGTATTTGTGTGCATACATACATATACACACACACTGGATGGTGCAGTCACATGCTGTGTGTGTGTGTGTGTGTGTGTGTGTGTGTGTGTATACACTCCAGACACAGACACAGGACTAAAAGGAAGAACTTTTCCTTTGAAGACTTCTCCAGAAGCAGCTGGCAAACCATGGAACTAAATCAGACAGGACAGTCCTATGTGAAGGTCCTTTTGTTAAACTCTCTTGGGGTAGAATTCAAAAAAATTGTGTCTATGCTGAATCATCTTCATAGAAAACAGCTACAGTTAAGTAGACCTGGCCATAGAGGTGGTAGACATTGGGGACTTTGCATCTAACAGAAGGTCCCGAGCCTTTGATAGAGCCAAGTGGATAGAGAGTGAAGTCACCTGTTGGTCTTCCTCGATGCTGGAAGGGAGTGAGAGGTGGACATGGCTGTATAAGCCAAAATTAATACATCAGGGATGAATGAAGGGAGTGGTGCATAATGGGAAATAGTGAGTGAAGTGCAGAGAGGAAAAATAAAAATGGAGCCAGCATACATGTATAGAGTGAAATCAATGAGGAGGAGCTCAGAAGGTGACAGATGGAGAGGCAGAAGCAAACAAACAAAACGAGGGACCCCAATTAAGGAGACAAATGGGATAAAGTATAAAAATATGCAAGGAGTGGGAAGTGAGCCAAAGAAGGAGCCTGTGCGCTAGGGTGGAGAGCGAATTGCAGGAAGCAGGCGCGACTGGCTTAGGGTGAAGATGGACACAAAGAAGGGACAGCAAATGAGAGGGCAGCAAGGGTAGAGGATAGAGGGCACCAGAGAGCCTGGAGCATCCTGTGAAGTCATAAATTCATAAACAAAGGTGCAGAGACACTGGGGGAAAGGGAACAAGAGAAAACTCTAGAAGAATCCGAAATTCTATCTTTAACACACAGGCATGTTGATTGTGTTGGGAGTCCCCTCCGCCAAGGAAGCTCAGGAGGGAAGACGTTGTCTTCCCTTTGGGGGAGGTGAGGAACACTAAACATTGCAAGAAGTCTGCTGTACAACCACTGATGACTGAGCAAAATGAGGAAGGTATGTTTCAGTACAAAGCTCGTGGTGGGAGCAGTCAATGCTATGAGTTTGGAGGCTAGAGGAGACCAACTTGGCAAGAGACATTCGTAAGATTTTGATGAAGTCTTGAGCTAGGGCTCAAAGGAGAGGTGATTTTCCACAGCAGTAGAGAGATGGCCATTCTATTCTTTGGTCCTAGAACCGTCTTGGGGGTGTGACATTTGTAAGTGAGGGAGGTCCTGAACCCCTGACCACCATCACCTCTACTGCCTTACATTACCTTTCTCAGATGTGGTGCTGGCACCAGAAGCTGCCAATGTAAGCCCAAATAAGCTCTTTTCTTTCACATCCGTGTGCTTGGAATGATCATGTTACCTCCTGGTTTATCCACCCTGTTCTATCCAGAACATCTTCATCCATAAATCCTCCACCCACCCTTCTAGGCCTAAGTCAAACACTACCTGCTCCTCCTCTCATTGTGAAGTTAATTGAAGTGTTCCAGTTAAAGTTCCTGCAACTTGTCTGAGCATGGAAGGCCACAAATAGTTGCTAGTTCCCAATCCTCTGGATGGGAGAATACAGAGGATTGGCCCACTCGGACTTCATTTCCCTTTTCTTCTGTTTGAAGAAACATTGTTCTCAGTTTCCCTGATGGCCACAACGCTTCCCTGTGAATTAAGTTCAGCCATATTTCTACCTGTAAGACTTGGAAGGAGGGAATGGCCCCTGGGCTGTTTTTGTAGGGATGTAAGCCCTGAAAGCATGAGGCTCATCTATGGTGGCACTGGTTGTCAATTTTCCAGTTTCCTGAATATTGACGGGCACGTGGGGTGGTGACAGGGGCAATAGCAGCTCCTTAATCCCAGTACATTTTCTAGTTTAGAAACAGCCTTAGAGGTAGTAGCTCCTCTGGAGGGCCCACATTGTGGGAGACATTCCCGAATGCTCAGGCCAGACCCTGAGCTTTAATTCTTCTGCCATTTTATAAGTACCCAATTTCCTGTATTAAATTCTTTCCACTGAAAATATTCTGCATATTTTCTGTTTCCCTGTTGAGACTCCACTCCTACCCTAACACAAATATGGATACAAACAGCTATAGCAGTTTGGACCCTCCGTTGTAAGGCAACAATATATCCCATTGTGTTCCACAGTTAATTATACATGAGCTACACAAGTTTCTTGCTTTTTATGGTGTGAGTCCATCAGTACACCATAACGTAAAACACTTCGCCAAATATGGAGTAGGATATCCACAAAAAATGGAATAAATCACTGCATTCTTTTCTCAGTATAAGATCCCAGGCAACGTGGAAATTACCTAAACTATTTTTTGTTCTTCTCCTGACACATCATACCATTTCTAGCTTGCCAATATGTTTCCTATTAGAGTGCCTTATTATCAAGGTTGGGGGTAGGTTTCCATGACCTTGCAACCCCTTTCCTGATGACCATCTCAGCTGCCTGGGAATGGGATTTCAGATACCAGTTTGCTTGTGGAGAATTCTTTATGTTGAGATGGAATAGGTACACAGGAACCAGCTTGAATTTTGAGAATAGTGCCCACATAATGAAGTAATAAAATGATGCCAAAGGATTTTATTGTTGCTGGCTACTTCTACAAGTCTTATCATAATTTCTGAAATTAACATATCTGTATTTATAGTTAAAACATAAACCAGAACTAATAAGAGATCATAAGCTTGAGTTTTATAAGCTGCTTCTACCCACAGGCCTTGGGAATTTTGAGATGTTTTAGCCCATTTATGATGCGGCTCTTATCCTCTTTAGGCTTCAAGTCACAAATACTGAGTTCATGTTTGTTTGTTTGTTTGTTTTTACCCAATTTGCAAATTGTCTTGCTCTCTATCGTTATCAATTAGCAAAGACAGCAGCAAAATATTTTTGTTATTGTTAATTTTCTTTACCCTACATATCAAATTCCTAGACCATCCTAAGTACTTGCTTAAGCAATATAAAAACGAAATAACGGAAGTTGGAAAAGCTAAGACCAATCAGTATACCGACGCATTGCTGAAGACCAGTCCGAGTCCAGAACAAAAACAAGAAACGTCATGGCGTATGAAAATGCCACTCCTCAGTCTTGTAAGTGGTTTTCAAAATGTATGGCCAAGAATTGTTTTTTCGACTCTGCCATTCTTCTTCTTCCCACTCATTCCCACTCTGCACAAGTGCACATGTCATTATATTCCAACAAACTCAAACAGCCACTTGGCAAAGATATATTTGGTTTCTCCCCAAATGCCCATATGTCCGTGTCATGCAGATGCAAATGTTACTGGAAGAAGATATGCAATGCAGTAAATGCCAGGACGTTCTAAGCATGTTGACTTGTGCTCTTGATGGCATCATCACTTACCTGGGTACTCCCCTAGCTCAATCCTAATTTCTTGACTTGTCCTTTAGTAAGGGTATCACTGAAATTCATAAGTGTTACATCCTTTCATTCACTGAGAAGCTATATAATTAAGAAACTGGAAAGTGTGACAAAGAGGCAACCATTTCCAGTTAGCTTGCATTTGTCTCAGAAAGAGGCTGAGGCCATCAGAGAAGCCAGCTTTTTAACTAAAGGAGTCCCCATCCTACAGACAAATGAAACACACCTTTCACTCGTTAATTCATTCTTCCATTTTCTATGTGCTAACCACGAGGATTATTGAGATGAAGAAATACGGATTCAGCCTTCAAGAGCTCATTGTTTCCTCAGGGAGACAGACACATCGGCGCACCTGTCCTACCTGGCGAAAACTTCCTGCCGTAGAGGCATCAGCAGTGCATTCTGGGAGCAATCAAGCAGGGGCAGCTGAAAGAGGATCCCTGAACATGTTCTCAGCAAATACGCGAACTTCTCTCAAAATGTGTTACAGTGGCACTGGAGGACAAGTTGATGTCATTATATTCCTTTTGGAGAAAAAAAAAAAAAAAAACCTGAGATTTAGAAAAAAACTGGAAGTAAACTTCCCCACAGCCATCATACAGAGCTGAGATTAGAACCGTTTCTGAAGGCACAGTGACTCAGCCCAACAAAATAGATGTGCTGTTCCAGCATTGCTTGGCAAAAAGCCCTCCTTGCCATGAGTAGAAAAGATGCTACATTTTGTTTCATATTCAAAATATGTTATATAACCCAGTTGGAATTCACTGAAACTATGTTCTCACTTCATTCCAGACCCTCAAGGGACACCTGGAAGTGAATTGTGGGCAATGAACCATCTGTTTTTCTGTTCAGCCTTTCCTTTCCAAAGTCAGTTCTTCCCCTATTTGTGGTAAGGTGACTACCATTTCCCTGTTGTACAAAAGCAAAGGCCCAGGATCAACTGTGAGGCCTTTCTTTTCCCTTCCCACTCCTATCCGTTCATGACCTAATGTATACACATTCTTTCAGAGAGTCACATACCCAGAAACACACTTATCTTCTTTTCTGTCTCCTGTCTCCATTCATGTAACATCCTGACCCTTCCAATGGTATCCCACTACCTGTTCGGCTCTAAGCTCTCCTGATTTATACTGCCTGATTTGTCTTCCTACATTTCTCCTGTCATCAATTAATCATCCACCTTGTGCCAAACCCTTAAAGTCTCTGTTCTACTTGAAAGAGAAAACACTTAGCCTGACCACTAACAGCTCTCCAGGCTCATGTTCTCTGGCCCTCTTCTTTCTTTCTTTTTTTAAAAATAAGATTTGCCTGTTCTTTTTTTTTTAAATGTTCATTTATTGATTTTGAGAGAGAGAGAGAGAGGGGGAGAGAGCGGGCGAGTGGGGGAGGGGCAGAGAGAGAGGGAGAGAGAGAATCCCAAGCAGGTTCCAGGTTCTGCACTGTCAGCACAGAGCCTGACATGGGGCTTGAACTCAGGAACCATGAGATTATGACCTGAGCCAAAATCAAGAGTTTTTTTTTTTCATATTTGATCATGCAGCTGTTCTTTCCTGGGTTGCTTTACATCTATTCTTCCAGAGCCCTCCTTTTTACAAGGTTCCACCTCAGCCTCTTGAAATCTTTCTTGATTGTTCTAGTTAATCACATCTTCCTTCCACTCAGAACCCTCAAAGACTTTAAAAGGTGTACCCTTAATTTGGCCTTCACCTTAGCAGACCTGGTCAGAAAATACTCTTTTACACCTATGTGTCAAATCTTCCCAAATATTTATCGATGACTTAATACACTCCAGTCATTGTGAGAGATGTCTTACTTATACCATCTTTTAGAGCATGAGTGCGGGAGGAGCAGAGAGAGAGGGAGACACAGAATCCCAAGCAGGCTCCAGGCCCTGAGCTGTCAGCACAGAGCCCGACATGGGGCTCAAACTAGTGACCTGTGAGGTCATGACCGGAGCTGAAGTCACACGCTTAGCTGACTGAGTCACCCAGGTGCCCCCCCCCCTTTTTTTTTTAATTTTTTATTTAATTTTTTTTAACTTATACTATCTTAGTAAAATCTTGCAAAAATCTCAGGAGTCAGTATCCCATTTTTGGATGAGAAAACCAAGAAGAAAAGTCCCTGATGGACCTAGAGCCACACAGCTAGTTAGCATCTGAGCTGGACTAGAGTTCAGGTCTGTCAGAAGGCAGGTCCATGAAGTTTCCACTGTGATATTATAATATGAACTCTTTGATAGAAAGGACCGTGTATAGGACGTCTTTAGAACCCACCAGCAGTGAACATACTGCAAATCCTTAATGGTATGTACTAATTAAGTTTTTCATTCTAAGGGTGCTCTGTAACCTTCGTTTTAAAAGGGACGGCGACAATAGCGTTCAGGCCGACAACAGGCTCTAAATGTTCAACTACATGTGGAGTCGGCAAAGTACACACCTGTTTTCATTTCAGAACTGCACACCAATTTCCTTTCCTAAGAGAAGTGCAAGAAAGCCGATTTGTCCATGGGTGGGAGAAAGAAGATCGTAGAAACCTCTCTCATCAGTGAGAAAAGAGAGGCCTCAAATTGTGTCTGCCAGCCCTTTGCTCCTCACCATTTGATTTGGGGTTAGGGTGCTGGCCCATGTCTTCCAGTTGATTCTTTGACGAAGAGGATGGTGACGCCAACACTGTGAGTTTACAGTGAACGGCTCTTTGAGAGTTAGTCCACCACAAAAACCTTCCGCTGTTTTGCTCCAGTAAAGTGGGGTCACCACGTGGCCCCAGTGAAAGTGATAACCTGCTAATGTGGTCACTGTGCCAGACAGGAGTGGCAAATCCTACTTGAAATGAGTCTCCTTTGGCTGTAGAGAAGTCTTCATTAGACCAGATTAGAAACAGGAGTGTCAAGAATCTGAAGTTTCTCAAAACACTGAAAGAGAGATGTGACTTGCTTTATGATCAAAAAGTTCACGTCTGTAGAGCCAGTGATTAAGGAAATTTTTCATAAAACTCAAGAGGTTCTGTGAAGATTCTGGTGACTAAGAATGTCACTCTCTGTAATGAAAAATAACTAGAGTCAGGTTGAAGAATAATGTTTGCATCTTCACTGTGTGGGTTCAAGAACTATATTCCACTAGAGTTAGCTAA
Organism: Panthera tigris; assembly: GCF_018350195.1. NCBI lineage: Eukaryota > Metazoa > Chordata > Mammalia > Carnivora > Felidae > Panthera > Panthera tigris. The sequence goes on from NC_056662.1 coordinate 76,945,981, forward strand.
TATTATGCAAGCTTTGAAAAGAGAGATGTTTTGTGACTAGGATAACCTACGGAGAATAAAAAGTCTGATTTGATGAAAAGCCTCTGGTAAAATTAGAACCTGTTTCTATGCTTATTCAAGGAAAATAGAAAGTAATGAAAATTAAAAGAGTGGCAGAAGAATCTTGCAAAAATCCTGACAAGATGGCAATCTAGAATTCAATAGAGTTGATTTTGTCTTTCTCTATGGTTTCATCAGCTTTTTTTCCTCTTCCTTTCCATTTCTTTTTCTTTCTGTCTCTCTCCAATAAAGACACATTTCTTAGTAAATTCATTATATGCATAAAAGCAGTATTTTCAGGGAGAGCATGCAAGCTTGTAAAGAAGAGCAATGGGGAGACCGTGCTCGTCAGCAACCCATCAACAAGCAGTTACTACTTGGTGCACACTGAATTCAAGGGGCAGTGTAAGGAGAGAAGTGGCTGATTTTAGACAAGCTTCAAGGATCTAGCCTGGCAGATGCACTTGTGTGGGTATCGTGATTTGGAAACTATTTATCATATCAAGAGCCAGGAATAGAACTTGGACGCTGACATGTTTAACACAGAGGGCCGGGAGGCCCTGAAGCCCGAGCACAGAGCACAGAGCACAGATTCAAGTGTTAACCACAGAGGACAGTTAATATCAATGTCAGGGGACACGGAGTTAATCAGTTTGGACCAGCATTCATTAATTGATGAAATCTAATGGGTGCCATACTCTGTGCTCGACAGACTTCGTAGTGAAAACACAGGCCTGTGTACAGCCAGTGGACCACGTCAGACTCTGAAGTCAAAGCTGAGAGCCCATGAGAAACACTCGAGAGACACAAGTGAGTTGCAGAAGTCTTAATCCCGAAGCCCTTGGGAAAAACACCCTGAGGCTGCTGTTGAACCAACTGCCCTAAAGCATGGTCTGCAGTGTTCAGAAGATCAATATCTTATTGCTGGACAGGTCTGAACAGGCCAGGGTTTCTGTCTGACTCTGCAAACCAGGAGCATCCCAGGTCACTGAGGACCTTTCCCTTTGTTGCTCAGTCTAGTGCACAGGGAAGAAATAAATAGTCACAGAAAGGTGTGGACTGCAGGGACCTCTCCCAGTGGTGCCCTACGAAGTGGCAATTATAGACATGAAGCATCTAGTACAGTTCCTGGTGAACACCGAAGTCTAGACTGAATACTAATGTCTATCTTGCAGTTACTAATTGGGTAAACCACAGCCCACTGACCGTCTGTATCTACATTTATAAAATGGGCATCATAACACCTTCTGCGTCTGATCTTGGTCTGATTGTCCTCTGCTCTGTTTTGCTCTGCTCTGCTCTATGTTGCAAGAGGCTGACCCTGCAAGTGCATTTATCTGTTTCCTGTCCAATGGGAGGGAGGCACTCGTGGGAGAATGGAGGGCAGGAGAAAGAGAGATACCAGGGTATTTTTTCCCACAGTCTCACTGCCTTGGCGGGCATTTCCAGAAGTAACTGTGTCTCCTCTGTGGTTCTGGTTCCCTCTGGGCTCTTGTAATTCTATCTTCTTCCTTTCCCCACCAATAGGAAGGTGTCTCACCATCTTTTTGGCATCTCAGCTCTTGCATTCCCTGTGTTATCAATTTACTATCTTATATTCTCGTTACCAACTGTCCATCTTTTTTTTTTTTTGTTATAAGCATTTCATTTATTTTTTTATTATTTTTTTTATTTTTTTATTTTTTAATATATGAAATTTACTGTCAAATTGGTTTCCATACAACACCCAGTGCTCATCCCAAAAGGTGCCCTCCTCAATACCCATCACCCACCCTGCCCTCCCTCCCACCCTGCCCTCCCTCCCACCCCCCATCAACCCTCAGTTTGTTCTCAGTTTTTAACAGTCTCTAACGCCAACTGTCCATCTTAAATCCACTCTGTGATAAATATGTAGAAGGTTTCTTTTTCCTGCTTGGATTCTGACCAATGTACCTTTTTCACAGTGTTCTTATAAGGAGTCGTGGTAGTGCTCACTTTGGCAGCACATATAATAAGGAGTAGCGGTAATTTCAGACATGAAGCCTCTAGTACAGTGCCTGGTGAATAGTAAAGTGCTCAGGTATTTGCCCACTAGATACGGTTGTCAAAGCAAGACCTGCTTTATGTTGGTCCCCTGAGTCCCTATTTTAGGCTCCATCTCCAGTCGTCCTTCATTGTGCACTTAACTCTGCGTGGCATTTGTTTGGTAACAACATATACATGCTTTTGCATGTGAGCTTAGATAATATCTTAAAATTTTTTTAATGTTTTATTTACTTTTGAGAGAGAGAGAGAGAGACAGAGTGCGAGCGGGGGAAGGGCAGAGAGAGAGAGAGAGAGACAGAATCTGAAGCAGGCTCCAGGCTCTGAGCTGACAGCACAGAGCCCGATGCAGGGCTCGAACCTGCGAACCATGAGATCACGCCTTGAGCCGAAGTCGATATTAACCGACTGAGTCACCCAGGCACCCCGAGCTAAGATAATATCTTAAAATTAATGTTTTATTCCTTTCATGGCCCTAAACGTGCTAGGAATAGCAGGCCCCGATTAAATGTCTGATGCTGGAAAGAAAGCCTTGAAATTTACTTCTCTCTCCACTCTTAGTGTAGTTTGTGAGATTACCCTGTTTCCCAGGTGGTCTGAGGGTGGGCATCCCCTCCCTGAGCCCATGTGATGCTTTCTCACATAGCCTGAGGGTTGTGTGCAGGAGCCCGTGGCAGCTGTGACAGATCCTGGAAATCTATCACAGGCCAAGTTTTTTTGAGCACAGTGTAAGCATCGGTGTTGCGTTCACCTAGAGAAATAAGAGCAGTACATTGTCATCATTACTTACAGGTGTCTTGTCCGCCTATGGGAGACCATGTAGCCCTTTGCCTAGAAGCACAATTAGCATCTTTACTGCCTATTTCATTGTTAAAACTCAGATGTGTTGAATAGGCCTCCCAACCATCATTTTTCCTCAGTATAAATACTATTTTCTTGAGAATTGGGGTACTAATTAAGAGATACCCCTTTGTATCATGTTTGCCATGATATTTAAACTCTTGAGTCACAGTGTCCTCCTCTGTAAAACTGGGAAAATATTACCTTCCTAGTAATATTATTTTCAGAATTACAAGTATATGTAAATGTTTTTTTTTCAAATCAAGGGATCCAAAGATGCCAGCACCATTCAATGGGGAATGAATAGTCTTTACAGCAAATGGTGGTGGGAAAACTGGATATCTATATGCAAAAGACTGAAGTTGGACCCTTACCTAATACCATACACAAAAATTAACTCAAAATGTATCAAAGAACAAAATGTAAGACCACAAACTATAAAACTCTTAGAAGAAAATAATGGACAGGGGAGCCTGGGTGGCTCAGTCAGTTAAGCATCTGACTCTTGATATCAGCTCTGGTCATGATCTCACAGTTCATAAGATTGAGCCCCACGTCAGACTCTGTGGGATTTTCTCTCTCTTTCTCTCTTTCTCTCTCAGAATTAATAAATAAACTTAAAGAAAAGAAAAGAAAAGAAAAGAAAAGAAAAGAAAAGATAAAAGTTTCATGACATTGGATTTGGGAATGATGTCTTGGATATGACACCAAAGGCACAGGCAACAAAAGAAAACGAGACAAATTAGATTGCATGAAAATTTAAACATTTTTGCATCAAAACACACTAGCAACAGATTGAAAAGGAAACCTGAAGAGTGGGAGAAAATATTTGCAAACCATATACTTGATAAAGATTAATATACAAACTATATAGAGAATCCCTAAAACTCAACAAGAAGACAAACAACACAATTCAAACATGAGCAAAGGACTCAAATAGATGTTTCTCCAAAGTCGATACACAAATGGCCAATAAGCACATGAAAAGTTGCTCAATATCACTACTCATTAGGGCAATGGAAATCAAAACCACAACAAGATACTATTTCACTCACGTTAGGATGACTCCTATCAAAACTACAGAAAACAACAAGTGTCGGCAAGGATGTGGAGAAATTGGAACACTTCTGCCCTAGAGGTGGGAATGTAAAATGATCCAGATGCTATGGGGAAAAGTATGGCATTCCTCAAAAAATTAAAAATAGAATTACCGCATGATCCAGTAATTCCCCTCATGGGTATATGTTCTGAAGAACTGAAAGCAGGGTCTCAAAGAGATATTTGTATACCCATGTTCATAACAGTATTATTTACAATAGCTAACCTGTGCAAGCAACCCAGTGTCCATCAACGAATAAATGGGGAAGCAGCAATATATATGTATATATGTATATGTATATGTATATATGTATATATACACACACACACACATACATACGATGGAATATTATTCAACCTCAAAAAGGAAAGAAATTATGACTTATGCTATAACATGAATGAACTTTAAGGATGTGCTAAGTGAAATAAGCAGGTCACAAAAAGACAAATGGATGCTTCCATTCCTACATGAGCCACCTAAAGTAGTCAAAATCATAGAGGCAGAAAACAGAATGGTGGTTGCCAGGTCCTGGGAGTAGGGGGAAATGGAGAGTTACTGTTTAAGGTATAGAGAATTCCAGTTTTATGAGATGAAAAATGTTAGGGAGATGGATGGTGGTGATGGATGCACAACATTATGAATGTATTTAATACCACTGAACTGTACACTTAAAAATTGTTAAGATGGCAGATTGTGTTTTACCACAGTAAACAAACTTTGGGGAAAAAACCCAAAGACAAAGGGATCCATGAAGTAAAAACCACCTCACTCAGGAGGATGATCTCAAGACTTATGGACTGACTGGATACATGAAGTTGAGTCTTAGAACTCTGTAGAAGGGCAAGAGCACAAGAGTCTCCTGTGGCTCTTTGAGTAACCCTTGTCCTGCTTCTTATGTTACCTAGAAAACTGGAGACTTGCACACCTGAGGCTCAGTGGAAAGTATGCAATTAGAAAAAAACACAGCTCTTGTCCTCAAGAAGGTCGTAGTGCAGTTGAGGGGAGGAAAGTATATGTTCTCTCATGGTTCACTTCAGCTCGCCTGTCTTACTCAGCTGCCTGAAAGAAAGGCCCGTACCCTGCAAAGTTTGGCTTATTTTTTTGCAGAAAGAAGCCTGCAGATCACTGGTAGCAACTATTTTTGGTGGTAAAATTTCTCAAATAGCAGAGGAAAATCTAGATTTGGTAAGAAAAACAAAGCTCAAGCTAAGTTGGGAGCCCCAAAGCTAGCCTGTGTAAGAGCTTATTCTGAAGGGCTAAGTTCTCAGCCTGTCTTTTGGAGTGACTCACCAGAAGATTCTTGTCATAGAGTGAGGCATCTTCCCTTTTCCAGCAATAAACTCTTAAAGATCTTCCATGTTTTCCTCTTCCTTTTTTCCTTCTTAAAACCCTGATCTCCAAAACGTACTTGGGACTCTAGAAAAGAAGAAGGTCAGTAATTTAGGAACACAGTATCCAGTGATTCCTTCTCTTCTTTGAGTCTTCCCATCCCTAAATAGGAAGCAGGAAAATCACTTGTATGAAAGGCAGCACCACCGAGAGCCTTGCTGTGCATGCTTCTCGTCCTTGAGAAGAAAGGACTTCGCAATATCCTATGTCATACATAACAGAAACCAAAGGCAGGTGAACTAAGTATACAGACTATGGATTCTTTCATGGCTGGGTTCTCTGACTTGGAGAGCTCATGTCTAGATTAATGAAAATGTGGAGCATTCACAGAATCATCAAGATGGTTTAGATAGGGAGGGGAAACAGGCAAGAGTGAAGGCAGGAGAAATACTCTTTTTTCCATTGCCCAGCTCCTCATCATTTCCTTAGTTGATGACCCACTGACCCACTGCTGTTAACTTTCAATGGCTTTCTTTCCCACCACACCTCTTCTTCCTTTTCTAACCAGCTCCCCCCTCCACTTCCGCTTTTTTTCTTTGCAAGTTGCTTCCATCCATAACGTCAGCAATAATCACTGTGGTATTGTTGCTCAGGAAGTTTTGAAGAGTCAGAGTGGGCTGTAATTGAAGAGTTCATTACCAAGATCAGCTGGTTCCCTGATTACAGTGGCAAGGTGAAATATTTATCCTCACCAAAAATCTCCTGCACAACCGTCTTCCGAGTCACCCACTTTCCACTCTTTTTTCATTCGAACCCCGATGAGCTTGTCAGCAAAATTAAAGGTATGTCATTCACATTGTGCCTGCATTGCAAAGGACTATAAACCTGCCAACCTCTTTGATGAAATAAAAGGGTTTTATTTATGATTCATGTAGGAATATGAGGTTATTTTTATTCCGTCAGTACACTAATAATCAGACGAGGGCTCGGGAAATGAGGAGCCCAACTGACAGGGAAGGTTCTGATAAAGGGGAGCCCTCTAGGGTGTTTGCCCCGCTTTGTAATCTCCTTTCTAGTGTGAGGTTACAACCGTGGCAGAGTGTGAACCAGCTATAAGGCTTGGCTGCAGGAACAAAGACAGTTGCAATCCGGCAGGACTTGGGATGCCATTCGATGAAGGGGAGGGAAAAAAAAAGCAGTCCCTTCCACGAAAAAAAGTTTTTGCTCCGGCCTCAGGTTAGCAATTTGGAGCCTCCCCAGTTTCCTGTGATGTCTCCAGTTCAAAAGACAGCCGATCTTCCAGTCTGCACTCCTACTGGGCATTCTAGCCAAAGTTAAAAAAAAAATAATAATATAAAAAGATAAGTAAAAGAAAGAGAAAGGAAGAAAAGCCAATTGGCCAGGTTCCTTCCACAATCATTAACCATTTGTTCCTGCCACCAACGTCCTTGGTTAAGGTGATCTGACTTAAAGGCAAACAAATGTGGCTGAGTGTATTTCAAAGGACACCCTTGCCTTATTATTTCAAATACGCCCATAATTTGGGGCCCCTTTCATCTTTGTTCCTGCTCTAGGAAGTGCTTGGAAGCTATTTTAATTCAAGTTGGGGGTAAATTCTCATTCCTACCCATTCCTCCCATTGAGATGACCTTAAGCAATTCTGAATAAAAAGTTATCTCTGCATGAACGGGGCAGCATTAGGACCTGTGATTTGCTCAACAGTGACATCTTGGCAGAGAAACACAAAGACATACAATCTACTGAGGATGAAGTGCAAGAAAGTTCACTGGAGGAAGGAAAATAATACTAATCCTTTATTCAATAAGCAGTGAGTAAAATGAGGTGCTTTTTTCGGTAAGGTTAAGTAAGTGAAAAGTAAATTTAAAAACGGCTGTATCAACTCAGATGAGTGGTTATGTGAGGGGTCCCGCTGACAGTGTGGTTTTTTGACAAAGTACCACTTAACGTTATCCTCAGGTATTTATGTATACGTGTATGTGTCTGTATGTCTTTCCAGAGAAATCGCACTGGCAAAGGTCCTGGCTGTTCCTTCAGAACCGAGAGTTGGGTTCTCCAGTGTTTATCCTCCTCGCTCCACACCAAAGGGCACCTTTTCCGAGGATGTTGTTGCACCCACCCATGACTGAAACAAGCCTTGACTGATACCGGAACATTCCTCCAGGATGGCCAATTACACGGAAGTGGCATCCGCGGAAGTAAAAGCCCCGGCTACACACCAAAGTAACCGAGGCCTGAGCCACACGCCCCGTGAGAGGATGTAAAAGATGCTTTGGCAGGATCTGCCTGCGTGGGCACTTGGGACTAATGGTTTACATATCTTGGGTCACCCTGTCCTATTAGAAAAATCAGAGGAAAATGTCTTGCTTCGGAACTATCTGGTCAAATCATTTATCTCTCAAGAAAGTCAGGCATTGATGGGGCACCTGGGTGGCTCAGTTGGTTAAGTGTCCCACTCCCCTCGGGTCATGTTGTTGCAGTTGGTGAGTTCGAGCCCTGCATCGGGCTCTGTGCTGACAACTCAGAGCCTGGAGCCTGCTTTGGATTCTGTGCCTCCCTCTCTCTCTGCCCCTCCCCCCACTCGTACTCTCTCTTTCTCTCTCTCTCTCTCTCAAAAATAAATAAATGTTCTTAAAAACTGAGAACAAACTGAGGGTTGATGGGGGGTGGGAGCGGAGGGTGGGTGATGGGTATTGAGGAGGGCACCTTTTGGGATGAACACTGAGTGTTGTATGGAAACCAATTTGACAATAAATTTCATATATTGAAAAAAAATAAATAAACTTAAAAAAATTAAAAAAAATAAATAAATAAACGTTAAAAAATTTTTAAAAAAAGAAAGTCAGGCACTGTTGCTGTTGTTTTCAGTTTCCAAGACATATTCTGATAAGGTAGTCCTATAGTTGGAGAGAAATGGCATGTTTAGCCGCCTTTGCTGGAAGCCTGGCCTATCTGTCTCATCCAAGTTCCACAACTGAAGTTCTGTGTGGCTTTAGCAAGTGACCTAACATCTGTGTGCCTCAGTTTTGTCATCTCTAGCACAAGATTCTCTTAGCCTCTTGCCTCGCTGGTTAAGTGGCAAATAAGATATTGGGTGTGCGTGTTTAGAAAAGGATAAAGCTTGATTCGGAGTCAAGCTGTTTTAAGTGTGAAATTCTACATTCAAAAATGGGCTTCGTGGTAATGCATGCCAACCAGCCTTTGAGCTGGGTTCTAGAAAGGGTTTCCCATCTAAGACAGGGCCTGCCTAGGTGGGGAACGACTCTGAATGGCAGAAGGTGGGGTGGGGGTGGGGGTGGGGCAGACACAACTGTGTTATGTCCAGTGCCCCTCACAGATTTCTATTAGAGAAAGCACTGGCCTAGTGGTCACTGTCAGAACAAAGTGGGAGAAGTCCTGAGCCGCAAAATATCATAGAATGATCTAGTTCACGGGATCCAGAGATTCCAAGGCCTGCTTTACTTTCATTGAAATTGCACCAAAATGAGAAGCGCTTCAGTTTGTTAGCACCGGCGACTGACAAGGCAATTACTATGGAAGTATTTAAGAAATTAGAACATCTCTCCAGTTCCACATATGGATCTTTGAAGGCAGCCTCTTTCACCATGGCAGAGAAAAGCCTGAGGTGTACAAGGAGATGGCCTTGCACCTTTATTTCCCAGAGCCACGAAGCACGCCTCTCACGCAGGCCGTAGTGCCAGGAGGTACAGCAGGTAACTAGTCCATCGGCCCTTGATTTCACTCTCATGGAGCAGGGAGGTTCATTATACTCCCTTTATCAGCAGCGAGGTTTACAGCTGAATCCATAAGAGAGCTCCGTGTGAAACATGAGCTGAGAGAGAGGCCCTGCGTCTCACCATTAATAAGCCCTCTTCTGGGATCCGGCATTAGCGAGATTCAGCGGATCATGGAGCACAGGGGTATCATTTTTACATGATTACTCTAAATTCTTAAACCAGAGGCTTAAGAGAGAGGCTTCTCACAAAAGCAGCCGTGGGAATTGTTGAATGATTGGTACAACACTTGCAGTGGGTTAAACTACTTCAGGTAGCTCCACTTGTGGGGCTTACGACCCGGTATTTAGCAACCTGCTTTCCAAACGAAGGGGAAGGGGATGAGAGGAGAGGAAGGGTTGTCATGGGGGAAAGGGCAAGGTTTACCGTGAGCCCTGGTGTGGTGTGCCCGCAGCCCCACCCTGCCCTGCCCTCCTCCTGCTCTTGCCACGTCTGCCTGGCCTCTCACCAGTGTGGTACTTGGGATTATCCGCTTTCAGAACACTGACACCACTGCAGGTCTTCTGAAGAGGCGGACACTTGTCCCCATAAACTCACCTGCTTCCTTCTCTGGCAGCAGTGAGATCCCTGCTGAGAATGACAGGCTCGGACAACCGGAGCCCGTCCTCCGGCCCTCTTGGGCCTCCCTTCTCTAAAATAGCGCCGACGTTCAGAGAAGAAAATGCTGACGCTGTTTTCTCTCTTCCTTTGGTCCAAACTTCCAACGACTCCTGTAGTCTATCTAGGAGGTCTCTTTGAAGGTAATGTGTCTCTCTGTGCCTGGGCGACTCTCCATTGGGCTTCACTACCCATGCATAAACTAAAGTTTAATTCATCAGCTCAGAACAAGGGATACCTGCCTCCATTCAGCACAAACCAACACTCTAACAAGGGGCTTTCTCAGGGGAAAAGTGAGGCAGCTTTCTACTTTGCCTCTGAATATGGGAAGTCCCAGAGGGCAAACCAAAGGCTCACCATACCTTCAGTATTTGAACTCTTAAGAGGCACCTCTTATCTGATTGCCTAGGACATAGGTGTATTATCTGAAGCCCCATCTTGCCCTTAATTGTACTGGGTTTTGTATTGTTCTCTCATTATTTCAAAGGTTGGTATCAGCTCCCCACAATGAGAGACTATGCCATTGAAGGGTAGGGACTGTGCTGTATTTTTCTTTTGAACACCCAGAGACTTCCAGCACAGCCCTGGGCATATTTGACATACTAAAAACAGACTGGCTGACTTCAGTAGAAATGCAATTTGCATTCTTAGGCTCCTTCTCCCCGAAGCCTCTGACACTTATTTGAAAGTATTTTCAAAATGTTTACATCTGTATGAGATCTAGAAATCCATAATGGTGTGGACTGAATTTTGTGCCCCTAAAATACATACGCTGAAGCCTTAATCCTAATGTGACTATATTTGGAGGTAGGGCCTTTAAGGAGGTAAATAAGGTCAAATGAGGTCGTAAGTGTGAGCCTCTAATCTGATACAACTGGTGTCCTCATAAGAAGAGAAGGAGACACCAGCAATTGCTCTCCATGCACGTGCACAAAGGAAAGAATACGCAAGGACATAGCCAGAAGGTGGCTATCCACCGGCCAGAAAGTCAGGTCTCACCAGAAAGTAACTCTGCTTGGAGCGCGATCACGGACTTCCAGCTGCCAGATCCGTGTGAAGATGCATTTCTACGAAGACATCCAGTCTGTCGTGTGTGGTGCTGGCAGCCCAAGCATGCAAATACGCACAGCTACCCATTTTACAGATGACTCAGAGAGACACATAGGGTCAAAATAAACATCTGCTCTCACATCATGCTCATTTCACTGTCTCATGTTGCAGCTGGGAAATGCTGGGTGCCAGTGGAAGGGAACTGGAGTGCACAAATGAAATCTCGGTATCAAACCGTACTGAGTTTCTTACATGATCCCCTTCACTTGCCAGTTTATAGCCTTTGGAAACCTACCAGCCTGCAGACAGTGGGAAGGAAAGGCGGGGGGCGGGGGGTGGCTTCCTCTGGAAGTCCTAGAATGTAGTGAGTCTCAAAATCAATTGCAAGGGGAAGTTTTACTGTGGGGCTAGTACAGGGAGGCACCCCCGAAAGACAGATTTTGTTTCTCCCAAACCATGCACGTGAATATAGCCTAGACAACTGTTCAGAACATTTCTCTCACAAAAAACAGGGGAACCACTGGCTATTGGGACAATTGACTGACACTACAGAAAAGGAAGTTAATCTTCCATATCAAAATTTTCAGATGGATCAAAGATCTAAATGTAAAAATAAACTATAAAAATACTGAAAGAACATGTAAGTGAATGTTTATATAATTTTGAAGAGGGAGAGGTCTTTTCACATGAAACTAAAGACAGAAGTTCTAAAAACAAAATTTACATATTTTACCTGATAAAAATCAATAATACCAGTGTAACTAAGCAAACCAGTTAAAGACAGGAGTGAGATGTTTCGAGAAATACATGAAAACATATTTGCACATATGTAGCCAGCAAAGTTAATATACTTAAGTATGTGAACAGTTCTTTCTAGCTGGTAAGAAAAAGGCAAGTGTTGCAAGAATATAGTGGGAAAATTGAGGCACCTAGGTGGCTCAGTTGGTTAAACGTCTGACTTCAGCTCAGGTCATGATCTCACAGTTCGTAAGTTCGAGCTCTGTGTCAGGCTCTGTGCTGACAGCTCGTAGCCTGGAGCCTACTTCAGATTCTGTGTCTTCCTCTCTCTCTGCCCCTCCCCCTCTTGTGCTCTCTCTCTCTCAAAAATAAATAAACATTAAAAAAAAAGACTATAGTGGGCAAAGAATGTGAGTAAACAGTTCGTAAAATAAGAACCTTAACTGGCAAATATATAGTTAAAAAAGTTTCATTCTATGAAGCAAATAATTGCACATTAAAACCACAAAAATATTTTTTTATATCAGAACATATGGGTAATAGTTCTTTTTTTTCTAATATTATAATATCCAGATTGGCAAGGGTGTATTTCCTCCCTTTTATAAACTGCTGCTGAGAGGGTAAATCAAGAAACATTTCTTGGGGGACATTTAGCAATATCTTCAATACTTTGCATATAGTAAATTTATCAAAAGCCTTAAAATGTATTACCTTTGACTTGACAATTCCACCATGAGAAATTTGTCCTAAGGAAAAGATTGAACAAGCAGGCATCTGCACAGAAATGTTGATCACAGGTTTGTTTATACAGATAAAACTATTGGGGAAGATCTAAATATTCAACACTAGGGCACTGGGTAAGTAACCATACATCTGTTTAATGGAAAAGCCATTAAAATGATGTTGAAGGTATTATGGGTTTGTCAACATGCAAAGACATTTCTAATATATTCATAAGTGAACACAACACCTATAAAGTATGTGTGTATGTGTGTGTGTGCACAAATTCTGGAAGAATACACACCAAAAAGTAAACAGTTTAACATGAGTTATCTCTCTGGGCATGAGTTTAGATCATTTAATTTTAATTTTATTTTCTAATTTTCAAACAGTTATCCTCCTTTCTTAGAAAACGGCTACAATAAAGAAGATGGGATGAAAGGTCAGAGGATGTAACTGGAGAAACCGTTTTTGGAAATGGAAACAATGAGAGGTCTTTTACTCTACTGGCTAATCTTACTGTTTCATAAAGGGTGGTCCGAGTATCAGAACCACTGGGAGGCCTTGTTAGAATTTCAGATTCCACAACCCTACCTGGACCTTTTAAATCTGAATCTCTGGGACAGGACCCAGGAATCTACCAATGTAATGAACTCCCCAGGTGATTCAGTGTAAGGGTTGAGAACCATGACTGTATAAATCACCTGGATTCTTTAAATCTCAGAGTTACTGAATAATGATCAGTCATATTGACTACATGTCACGTGATAAGTAGCTTCTAGAAGCCTCCTTATCAGTGCAGTGACTGCTGGGTGTTCATGGAGACAGCCGAGGGATGTGGATCAGGGCATCCTGGATGCAAGAGGAAAAGCTCTTGTTCTAGCTCGCCCTCTCCCTTCCTCCCCTCACTGCTTCTCCTTCCATGATTTGTAGGCCGTAGAAATCATCCTGGCCTCTGAGTCTCTTTGCATCTAGTGAAAGTCTCAGGCACTTTCACCCAACAACAAAGTAGACATTATTCTTTGGGAATTAGCTCCAAGAGCTGGATAGAAACAACCCACTTAGGAACCTGCCAAAGAGGCGATGTTGGGAGTAGAGTGAAATGAGAGGAGTCCAAAGAGCTGAAGCTTTCCCAAGGCTGAGGTATGGCTGGAGTGGATTGAGGGGGAAGAGGAGAAAGAGTTCTTTTTAAAATCGGCCAGTTTTCCAGGGGTGTGAGATGCCAAAACTAAGTTTTCCATAAGTTTAAGCACAGACGCTGCCTCTGTCAGCTCTCCAGACTCTGATGATAATATGATACCCAAAGAGTGTGGTTGCTCCCAAATGCCACAGTGAGTGTGTCAGTCCACGTCTGGCATTTAATTGCTTTCCTAAATTACCAGCAGGTGGTGCAAGAGTTTCCAAGTTCATGAACTTCCCCTTCACATGGCTTCTGCTCTGGGGAATCTCTGTCAATAGCTTACTCCTCCTTGCTGTGAGTTCCTCTCATAATCCTTACATGGCTCCTCCGGACTCGAATAATCACAAGGGAACAAGAAGCATCTTTAAAACGCATTTTGTACCTTTTAAAATGTGTTAAATATAAATGTAGAATCAAAGAAACATGCATTAATTATAGAACTGTGTTAAGGAAAAGGGGAAAAAAAATCCCATTACTAGCAAACCCAGAAGAAACATAGCTTCCTCCTGTTGGCAAAGAGGAATGGAGAAATTTAGCAGAAACCTTTAGGATTTAATGCCCTTGACCGCCCACTAAGGACACTGTGAATATGGATTTGGGATGGGAGGTTGGTGTGGGGGAGGGTATTAAATTAGTCCAACTCAAAAAATCTAAAAGAATGAAAGGAGATAAAATCGGCACTGTCTGAATTGTATTGTTAGCTTCACGGTTATATAAAAAGTGAGGAAGAATCTCTGATTGGGATTCCCAGAAGTGCTGTTTTGGGATATTTCAGGCCAAGGAGGAGTCGAGAAAGACTGTTTTAAGAAGACACCAGGCTGTTAGATGCAAGTTCAGCCAGGGTCCTGTTCTAAGGAAGAGCTGGAAGCAAAGGGGACTAGAGCTGGAGTTTGCTCGTGGTGGGGTGGAAAACCACATAACGTAATCGAGGGTGCAACTCTGACAAGGTCTCAAGGCATGGGTGCTGTGGGGTTCCTGGGTCTTGGGCAACTGCGGCGGAGGGCAGAGTTAGAGAGCGATAGTGAATTGGGGACTTTGTTCACACATCGCATGCAGGAATTCAGATGTGGAGACAGTGTGCATCATCTCACTATTACAGTTCATGGATTTAAATGACGAAGCAGATAAATATTGGATTAAGGCATTTGTGAGTACTTGCATGTCTCTGATGAAAGCTGGAAAATGACACTACTGTCTTAGACAAACAGAGCTCCAAAGGAAAGCGGCAGAATTTGGCTCATGAGACAGAATGTAGTTGCATGGAATGAATCTGCTTTTTCTAGAAATCTTCCTCCTTTCAGAGACCCTGAATAGACTCTTTCTAGGGCTGCTTTACTGCTTTTGAAATTGCTAACTACTCTAGAACTAACCCATGAAGATCATGAACAAAACCTCGATATGTTGGGTGACTGTAGCAAGCTATTCAAACTCCATGTGCCATTATGTTTGAGGCCACAAATGTAGAGTTTCTCAGCCATAGTGAAACACTGGATATTATTCCACAAGCAATGGTTATAAGGAATATACCATATACAAATATGGACAGGGGTGTGTGGACAGGAAATCAACTCTATTACACTCAATTACATTTGCTGAAACCATATTATATACATAAACTTGTTCTAAATGCAACTGAAATATGGTTTGCTGCTTGAAATTAGGGCTTGTTGTGACAATTCAGGATATGCTGATTGTCACTAAAAATGACTATGGGCACATAATGAAGGAAAATGCGCTAGTTGATAGGTAGGTGCAGGTGACGTATGACAGCTAATGAGACAATAGAATGTGTAACTGGAAAATGCACTATCTTGGTTACTGTGAATTATATCACCATTCATATTGAAGGGATCAAGATTATACATCAATAGTTAGACGCTCAGACATGTGTTAATTCCTGCATATGTATAATGAGGGAAGTAGGTGGCCCAGCAAAGTGTTGACAAATATATGCTAAGAGGAGTTTTAAGCAAAAGCAGAGATAAAAGGCCACTTTCCTGTACAAGATGACTCAATTGTCCTAAACCATCTCCTTTTAAGAGTGTCTGTAGATTCATCTGACATCTTTTTTGTCTTGGAGGGAGAGGCATTTCTCTTCCTCAAAAGGCTAAATGTTACTTGAGAATATTTCTCCTCCTCCGCACACATCAGCATCTAAAAATTATATATTTTACTTATTTTATTTCCTGTCTCTTTTCACTAGAATGTAAATCATGAGAGGCAAAGATCTTTGCCTCTTTCTTTCAATGCCATATCTCTAGCACTGAAAACAAGTCAGATGCATAGTAGGTGCTCAATAAATAATTTTTGCATCTCCCCACTACCTCTTTGAATCTTTAGATCTCCCTACTTTCTAATGGTAAGCTTAGGGATTTGTATTATACAAACAAGAATTCACTCTCAAAGTTAATGTTCTAACTCCCTCTTTTTCCCTTTTTTCTGCCAGACACCACAAACAATCTGCTCTTCACCAATCTCCGCATTCTCACCATCTGAAGCTATGTTTTATCCATTTGCACTTTACTCAAAGAGCTTTCTCAAATCTGACTTCCAAGTTCAAGAGGCCTTTTTATGGCCAATACCCTATGCGACCCCTGCCACATGTAGCTGATTGATTACATGCCCCGTTGATTACTGTCTCCCTCTTGAAGTTTCCTTTTTATCTTGTCTTCTATGGCTCTGCATTATCTTGTTTCTTTTCCTATTCCTTCAAAGGATCTGTATCTGTCTCTACTTCCCTCTACCATAAGCCAAAATGTACAGGCTTAGTAATGGTTTGTATGCAGGTGTGTGTGTTTTGGGGGTTTGCTCCTTTTTATGTCTCCCATTCTTCCTTCTAAGTTCTGTCTCCTCCAGTATTGGGCAAAATAAATAGGAATTTAAAAAAAAAATCTCCACCATTTCTGTTTATTTGGAGGGACATGACTGACAGTTGATTGTTCATATAGGGGCATACTGTTAATTGATTGTAGCCCTTGTAGGATTTGTATTGTTTGATTAAGAGTATGAGGTACTTGATACCTCACTTAATTCATCTCCTTCCAACTCAAAAACAGGAATCCACTCTCTCAACATTGTCAAAATGCCATACCAACTCTCAGAGCTATTAGTAGAACAAGAAGTTTCCTGAGTGTAGAGTACCATACTGCTATTAAACACTCAAATCAATACACTCTCCTAGTTCTGATATCCAGTTCAACAGCACACTTTCTGATTATGGTGGTTCCTTTCTAGATATGCTTATAAAAAGAAGACGAGTCATTCAAGCCAGAGGAAATATGAGTTTCTGTGAGTGTGTTCGTGTGACAGCTATAGTTCCCATTGAAAACTGATCATTTGGGTTTTTTTTTTTTCATCAGATTATGTGAGCTTAGATAATGTAATTCTGTCCCTGAGAGATGGATCCATTATTTAACTGTGATGATATGAAAATTTTAATCCAGAAAGGCTCACCTCAAATTTTAGAACTATGATGACGTCACAGTTCTTCACAGCAAGAACCTGCTGATGCCAATTTACAAAGGAAAGCAAATCAAGCATTGTCGTCTCAAGATTTTCACAACTAAGATCAATAATTGGGTAGATTTAACAGGACATGATTGATAATTGAAGTGAAATGTCCTCTAATTCAAGTAAAATGGATTTTGTATAACATACATGTGTCTGAGAAGATCAACATCTATTTTATGTTTTTTAGATTAATTTACTGCTTAAAGGAAACTTTGAATGGAATGTTTTCTGTTATACAAAAATTTTTATAACTATGTTTATAATTATGTTTTTTAATTATTGATATTTATTTGTAATAAGAAATACATGCATTGAACCCCTGCTAGATGGCAATCATCTCAAAGCCTTTCATTAAGACAGTTATTGAATTTCAGCACACACAAGTGCCATGCTGGAGAGAGAATTTCTTGATACCTGTTACATACATATTTTCACACAAAGCATGTTACCTAAACATAATCAAGGAGTTCCTTGAGAGGTACCTATATATTATCATAATTTATTAAAACCAGGTTACTACTCCTGGTGCTGGCCAAAATGGAGTAAATCCACTGTACCTATCACTCCCACTGTTTACAACTAAAAAGTGTAGGTATCATTAAAAAAAAAAACTGGGGCGCCTGGGTGGCTCAGTTGGTTAGGCAGGCGTCTGACTTCGGCTCAGGTCAAGATCTCACGGTCTGTGAGTTCAAGCCCTGCATCGGGCTTGGTGCTGACAGCTCAGAGCCTGGAGCCTGTTTCAGATTCTGTGTCTCCCTCTCTCTCTCTGACCCTCCCCCGTTCATGCTCTGTCTCTCTCTGTCTCAAAAATAAATAAGCGTTAAAAAAATAATTTAAAAAAAGCTATCTGAGGACTCTGAAAAGTTAGCAATAGCAGACAGGGTTAATTTCTAATTTTTTTTTCCAAGTTTGACCCAAGTGTGAGATAGTGAAACTTCTGAGGGGGAAAGGCTCCCTGAACACTAATGTGTATAGGAAAAATCTCAGACAGGACAGAGCTGGAGAAGATAGCCCCTTCATCTGTATATGAACAGACACAAATCATGGGCTCACCCATAAGCTGTGAATGTGTGTAATAGATATGAACCAGCACAGCAAAGACTTTGAGGACTGAACTACAATATAAACCAACACCAAACCCCAGACTAACAGCTGAGAGGTACATGTGTAGAGCACATCTAAAGCAACATAGCAAAAGCTTTGACATCTTAACTGATGTTGAAACCACCACCCATAGAAGGCAAGAAAGGCTTTACCATCTGAACCTACCAAAAAAAAAAAAAAAAAGCAACATTCACCCCAGACTTTAATGACACCCAGAGTCTCAGTCTCATACAAAATGTCCAGGACAAAACCCAAATTACTGAAAAAAAAAATAACCAGAAAAATATGATGAATTCATAGAGGGATGGGAGATAATAGGAGTAAGAGAAAGTAAAAGAGTCAAATCCATAATTATAGTTGGAGATTTAAAATTCCTCATCCAATTATCAATAAAACAAGAAGATAGAAAATTAGCAGGGATATAGAAGACCTAAACAATACCATCAACAATACCATCAAACAATTATCAATAAAACAAGAAGATAGAAAATTAGCAGGGATATAGAAGACCTAAACAACCATCAGATATGATTGATATTTATTGCACATTATACCTAAAAACAGCTGAATACACATACTTGTTAAATGTATGTTTAAAAAAAAAAAACCCTAGATCAACTGTATTGTGGGCCATATAACAAACCATAACAAACTTAAAAGAAATAAAAACTATGCAAAATATGTTCTTTGATCATAAGGAAATTAAAAAAAAAAACTGAAGGGGTGCCTGAGTGTCTCAGTCCATTGAGCGTCCGACTTCAGCTCAGGTCATGATCTCACGGTTTGTGGGTTTGAGCCCCACGTTGGGCTCTGTGGTGACAGCTCTGAGCCTGGAGCCTACTTCGGATTCTGTGTCTCCTTTTCTCCCTGCCCATCCCTTGCTCTCATCTGTCTCTCTCTCAAAAATAAATAAACATTAAAAAAAATTTTTTTTAATCTGAAAAGTGTCAAAACAAAATGTTTTGTACTCACTGTCAATACGGCGATGAAGCTATTTCTTTTAGAATGAAGCTAAAACAGTGTCTAGAGCACAATTGATAGCATTAAATGCTTATGTTAGAATGAAGAAAGGCCTCAAATCAATGATCTAAGCTTTGCCTGAAGAAGCCAGCAACAAAAGAACAAATTACAGAGCAAACATAAAAGAGGAAATAATAAAAATAAGGACAGAAATCAATAAAATTGAAAACAGAGAAAAACAATAGAGAGAAACAAATCAATAAAACCCAAAGCTGGTTCACTGAAAAGATAAAATAATTGACAAATCTAAGTCAGACAGATTGAATAATAGAAAAGAGAGAAGTTACCAATTTTCAATATCAGTAATAAAAAGAAATATTACTATAGATTATCAGATTATAAGAAAAGAAGGGATTATAAAATAAGAGAATGCTAAAAAAATTCTATGCTTATAAATTTGACAATTTAGATGAAATTGACCAATTACTTGAAAGATGAATACAAAACCTCACCTGAGAAGAATTAGATAGCTTGAATATCCCTATGTCAGTTAAGGAAAATTTTTCATTATTAAGAACTTTCCAGGAAATAATAGTCCAGGACCAAATGGCTCTACTGATAAAATATACCAAATATTTAAGAAAAACAATCATAAAATTTTCACAATCTTACATAATTTTACACAAAAATGGAAAAGGAGGGAACATTTTCTAATGCATTTTGTGAGGCTGTACCCTCATATGAAAAGCTAGACAAAAGTAATACAAGAAATAAAAAAATGCCAACCAATGCCTGTCACGTACATGACACAGAAGTATTCAACAAAATATTAGCAAAAAAAAAATTCCAGCAATATATTAAAGAATGACAATACATCATGATCTTGTGAGGTTTAGTTCTTGAATGCAAGGCTGGTTCAACATTCAAAAGCCGATTAATGTGATTCACTACAACAGACTAACGAAGAAAAACAATATTCTTTAAATAGATTAAGAAAAATAATTTGGCAAAACTCAGAATCCAATTTCCTGATAACAATGCTACTAAGGATCATTTTATATATTTATTTGCAATTTGTATAATTTCTTTAGTGAGCTGTCTGTTCAGATCTTTTAATTGGGTTGTTTTCTTATTGTTGAGTTTTAAGGGTTCTTTGTATATTTTAGATACAACTCCTTTATCAGATATGTGTTTTGCAAATATTTTCTCCAAGTCAATGTTACTTGTCTTTTCATTCTCTTGATGTTGTCTTCAGCAGAGCATACAATTTTTTTTTTTTTTGATATTTATTTTTGAGAGAGAGACAGAGTGTGAGCAGGCTAGGGGCAGAGGGAGAGGGAGGCACAGAATCTGAAGCAGGCTCCATGCTCTGAGCTGTCAGCACAGAGTTCAACGGGGGCGGGGGGGCGGGGGGCTTCAACTCACAAATGGTGAGATCATGACCTGAGCTGAAGTCGGATGCTTAACTGACTGAACCACCCCTGAAGCAGACAATTTTAATTCTAACAAGGCAAAATTTATATGCTTTTAGTGGTGTGTCTAAAAACTGATCACCAAACCTAATATCACATAAATTGTCTCTAATTTTTTTCCTTTATAGATTTTACAGTATTGTGTTTTATATTTAGTCCTATGACATATTTTGAGTTAATTTTTGTAAAAGTGTAAGGCCTGTATCTAGATTTATTTGCATGAATTTAGGAAATTCATGAATTCAACTTTTTTGCATATGGACATCAAATTTTAGATTCCACATGTAAGTGAGATCATGCAATGCTTTTATTTTTTTTTTCTTTCTGTGTCTGGCTTATTTCACTATATCCAGCAAAATGTGTTCCAGGTTCATCCATGTTGTTGCAAATGGCATAATCTCCATTTTAGGGATGAATAATAATCCATTGTATGTATGTATGTGTGTATGTATGTATGCATATATATTTATATCTATATATATATCTCACATTTTCTTTATTTATTTGTCAACAACAGAGGTTATTTCCTTATCTTTGCTACGGTAAATAATGTTGCAATGAACATAGGAGTGCAGATACCTCTTTGAGATCCTGATTTCAATTCTCTTGGATATATACTCAAAAGCGGAATTGCTGAATCATATGGTCATTACAGTTTTAGTTTTCTGAGGGATTTCCATACTGTTTTCTATAATGGCTATACCAATTTACACACCCACTAACAGTGTCCAAGAGTTCTCTTTTCTCCACCTGTTCACTAACACTTGTTATCTTTTATCTTTTAAATAATAGCCATCCTAGCAGGTATGAAGTGATACCTCATAGCCTAGATTTGCATTTCTCTTATGATTAGTGATGTTGAGCAGCTTTTATATACCTATTGGCCATTTGCATGTCTTCTTTGGACAAATGTCTATTCAGATACTTTGTCCATTTTTAAAAGTGGATTGTTTTTTGGTTTTGTTTATTTGGTTTTGTTTTTTTTGCTATTGAGTTGTATGGCTTCCTTATATATTTTGGACATTAATTCCTTAGTAGACATATGGTTTGTGAATATTTTCTCCCAATACATAAGTTGCCTTTTTATTTCATTTGTCATTTCTATTGTTGTACAGAAACTTTGTAGTTTGATGTCTTACTTTATTTTTGCTTTTTGTTGTTGTTGTTGTTGCCTGGTATATCTAAGATATCTAAGAAATCATTGCGAGACTAGTGTCGAGGAGATTTTACCTTATATTTTCTTCTAGGAGTTTTACAGTTTCAGGTCTCATATTTGTTTTTAATCCATTTTGAAATGATTTTTGTGCATGGTTTAAGAGATGGGTCCAATTTCATTCTTCTGTATATGGATTTCCAGTTTTCCCAATTCCATTTACTGAAAAGACTATCCTTTCCCCATTGTGTATTCTTGGTGCTCTTATGGAAAATTAGTTGACTATATACAATTTGGTTTATTTCTGGGCTCTCTATTCTGTTCTATTGGTCTATGTGTCTATGCCAGTACCATATTGTTTTGATTACTATATTTTGTAATATAATCTGAATTCAGGATATGTGATAACTCCAAGTCCATTTTTTCTTTTTTAAGATTGGCTCAGCTATTTGGGCTCTTTTGTGTTTCCATAATACTTTTGGAATGGCTTTTTTTCTACTTCTGTGAAAATGCCCTTAGAATTTTGACAGGGATTGTATTGAATCTGCATATCAGTTTGCTAGTATTTTATTAAGTATTTTTGCATCTTTGTTCATCAGAGATGTTGGCCTGCAGTTTTCTTTTCTGTGGTGTCTTTATTTGGCTTTTGTATCAGAGTGATGCTGTCTTCATAAAATTAGTTTAAAAGTATTCCTTCTATTTCCATTCTTTGGAAGCTTTTAAGAGGATTAGAATCAATTTTTCTTTGAATGTCTGGCGGAATTCATCCATGAAGCCATCTGGTTCTGGACTTTTTCTTTTTGGGGAGGTTTTTCATTGCTTCAAATCTTCTTATTTATAACTGGTCTGTTTAGGGCTTTCTGGTTTTTCTTGATTCAGTCTTGTTAACTTGTAGATTTCTAGAAATTTATCCATTTCTTCTAGGTTACTCAGTTTGTTTGCAAATCATTATTCTCATAGCCTTTTGTGATCTTTTTAGTTTCTGAGACATCTGTTGTAATATCTCCTTTTTCATTTCTGATTTGACATATCTGAGTCTTCTTTTTTCTTAGTCTAACTAAAAGTTTGTTGATTTTACTTTTTTAAAAACTTTTTTTTCTATTCACTGATTTATTTCATCTCTGATATTTATTATTTCCCCCTTTCTGTTGATTCTGGGTTTAGTTTGTTCTTCTTTTCCTAGCTTCTGAGGTATAAACTTAGGTCGAGATCTTTCTTCCTCTTAATGTAGGGTTTATTGAAAGCTAGTATATTTTGTATCAGCACGAAAACAAGTTTCTATTGTTTCTTCCTGTTGTAGAGATCATACAGTAAGAAGGAAAGTATGAAACATGATTTGACAATCCTTTATTTTAGAAGAGTACATTAGTGACTCTAAATATGCAAAACCTAGAAAGAGGGATTTGTGCCTACAAAGTCTGGGAAACCAGACAGTTTATTAGGATAGGCATTCAAAATTGGGGCCAGAGATAAAAAGAACTTTGATGCAAATCCTCAATATCAAAACAGGGGGTACCTGCGGTTGATTATGTAATGGCCATGAATACCTCCAATTCCAATATGTACAACTCTTTACAATGTGGCATTGACATGTCTCCCATTCAGAGGTAGAATATACTTCTCTACCCCTTTGAATCTGAGTTTGCCTTCTGATTTGTTTTGTTCAATAAAATGTGGCAGAAATGCCTTTGTGTAAGTTCTGAAGCTTTGTCCTTAAAAGGCCATATAGCTTCCATGGTCACCTTATTGGAACATTGCCTTAAGACTGCCACAGAAGGAAATCCATCTTGCCTCCTGGAGGGGAAGTGACCACATGGAGAAAAAGCAAGATGATCTAGACAATAGTCAGTTCCAACATGTGAGTGGGTTCTTAAGAATTTTCAACCCAGCCAGCCCGCCAACTAAATGCTATAGCATGAGTAGATCTAAGCTAAACCATCCTGCTAACCCACTGATTGTGAGAAACAATTAACTACTGTTTCCAAATACAAAGTTTTAAGGTTATTTGTTGTATAGCAAAAGACAACTGATAGAACACAATAAAACAGAAATATTTACGTCTTGAGGTTGAAGAAACAATGCATAAGCCCACTTAATGAGCTCTGAAACCTTGTTTCCTAAGCAGTGAAAGCTTAGAAATTGGATAATTGAATACAATTTGGATAAGGGAACAGAAGAAAGGAAGGCATCCCAGGCAGGTGAAACAGTATGAGCATAGGAAGGAGATGGGACAAGGAAACAAAAAAGCTCCTTCTTTCATGCAGTTTTCTTCTCCAAAGTGGTTCTGTGTTCCTTCCTAAATATTCCGAGATTTTCCTCCACAGGAGATATATTTTAGCGTTTTCATCTCAAAGAGTAGAATTAGATGATACCTTCTTAGGGGCAGACAAATGAAAAGGAATCTCACAGTCAGTGAGTGTTTACTGTGATATCTGATACTGATTAATCTCATTTAATCACCAAAACATACCTGTGCCATAGGTACTTTTTCCTATTTCGCAGCAGAGGAAACTAAAGCTCAGAGTGATTAAGTAACTTACCAAAATTCACTGCATTAGTAAATGGTATTATTTTGTTTGTTTCTATTCCAAATCCCATGCATTTCCACAACCATTACCTCCAGACTCTATTAGCAATGCTTACTTTATTTCCTAGAACAATCCAGGTACTCAAAAATATCTCTATGATGGAATTTAGAGTACAATCTTACATGACAGGACTTTCATTAATCTTTTACTCTAGTTATATTAACAGATAATTTTTTTATTTCCCTTCCTTTATGTGTCCATTAATTCACTACTCCGCCATTCATTAATTCATTTAACAAATAGGTGTTGGGCACCTCATAAGTACAAACTTTCTAAGCACTAGGTACACAGTGGTGAGGGGAAATGCACACTCACACTCCCAAAGTCTCTGACTTCTGCATGGTGAAATTTTGGTCATTTCTTTGTCTTCACCAGAGATATGGTGGGTAGGAGTATAAGCCCCTATGTCACTAATTTGGATTCTCACTCATTTGTTTCTAGCCAGGCCTGATAGCTGGACAAAACAATGGGGGTAGTTAATGTATTCAAATCTCTTTGTTTCTCCTCAATGAATAATGGAGTGCCCCTTCCTAGAAGGGGGAGCAGAATTTACCAACAATTCCTTGTTTATTTGTAGGGATTACAACGGTTATAACATATCTCTGCTACCTGTAAAACACTTACATTGAGTCTCGGAATGATTTAAACTGATCTTAAAAAGTCAATTGTTCTGTAACACATATCAAAGCCTCTGGAACTTAAACTTAACTGAAATGTGCATCTAAGTCAGACTACAGTCTCCTGAAGTTTCTATGGCAAGTTTGTCAAAAGTTGGAGAGTGTCATTTATTCCCAGCTGTTTCTAAGGTTCCCAACTTCCACCCCCCCATACGTCGTCGTCTGAGATTCTTGGCTGAGAGAGCTGTTTGTTTCCTTATTTAGCAAAAACTAGCACAGCCCTGCTTAGCAGAGGGACAAGCTGGAATCTGCAAGTCTCCGCGATATCACCCGGGCAATTGCCAAGTTGTCACAGGTGTACACGACAAGAGCAGTGGGAAGAGAGAACCGGGGACCAGTGTGGACCTGGATGCTGGGGCCCCATCCAAAATGTTCCACACTTGTTCCCGCATCTGTTAGAGAAAATCTGCTTTTCGTGATGGGCAGAGGTGGGGGGCACGGGTCCTACTTGCCCTTTACAAGACGTTGTGAGTCAGCAATTATAAGCAGCACTGTTGACAGAGAGTTCCTTGATAATCAAGCCACAAAGAAAAGAATGGCAAGAGTAACTGGAAAGAGAGAGAAATCAGAAACAGTGAGTTTTCTGAAGAGCAGAGAATAAAACTGAGAGATTAGTCTTATTTTTAAAAGCTGCTGACTTGGTCTCACTTCTTTGCTAACTGAGTCTCTCGATGTTCCCCCTCAAGACTTGAATACCTGACCTGAACTGAAGGGGAAATGCAGAGGCTCAGCTTACCGACAGGTGGACAGGTGGCTAGGTGGCTAAACAGGTACGCATTTCTGTTTCAGGTCAGCTTTATATGGGACTTAATTGAATAATATCACCTCTCACTTTTTTCTCTTCCCCCTCATTGATCAAGCTGCTTTTGAGAAAAGTGATACTTTGCATATCTGGCTAAGTGCTGTTAACAGCCTCTGCCTGCGGTTTGTTAAAATTAAAAAAAAAAAAAAAAGTGTGATCTTGCCGGAGAAGTAATTTGCTTCTCTCCAACCAATGATGGCTTGTACTTTATGCAAATTGGTATCTAGGGACAACAAATCCCATTTAATACATATGCATAGTTCATAAAAAAAACGACGTGAGAGAAAGAGGAAAAAAAGATAAAGCAACGAGTCAGCAAAAGAACAGGTTCCGAGGAAATTTATTGTCCCAAATTGGACATTTGTAACAGATGATGTGAACAAGTGTTAACTTTGTTTTCAGCAGCTCTTCACGTACATTCACTAGACATCACACAGATTATGTTTTAAGGATCTGAACTGTAATAAAAAAAAGTGTCTATGGGCTTTAGAGTGTTGTGTTCCATATGGTTAGGGAAGTACGGAGTTATTGCGACAAGCATCTTGTGAAGCTCATTACGCGTGGTGGTGTTAGATGCGAATTGCCGCGCATAGCTATAGGGTACGTACATGACATCCCACAGTCAGCAGATAGCAACTGGAAATGAAAGATATGAAGGCACAGAGTACAGCTTCAGGGAACATGTTAGACAAAACATCTGCTGGTATCAGAACACTGCATTATCAGATCATTGTGGCCATGAATTTTTTATAAAGACACTTTTTTTCCAAACCGCAACTTTGAAAGTGACATTTTGTGCAAAAAGTTTTTGATTGAAGTGTGATGTCAGGAGGAAGTCCAGTGCTGTGATTCATCGTGGGGAGAGCCCACACTGATGGCCCAAGAGAACTCCTTTTTGCAAAACGGGGTAATATCTGCTAGCAAAATCCATGCTACAGTACATGTACGGGGGGGTGCCTGTGCAAGAAAGTTTTCTAAGCACAAACATGACGGAGGTGCACTACTCTTTCATACCGCTCACTCTGTGGGGTGGTCCATGACCTAGACATCCACTTAATCCTCTTTTCTCCTGTGGACTGTGTCGGTCACTAGCTCCCATTCAGCAAGGAGGCCATATTCCATCAACTCACCTCTTGTGTTCTGCTTGTTAATGGCAGCCATTAACAAACTATTTCTTGTCTCAAGAAATCTTGCCATTCCTGCCCAAGAGTGCTCTTGTAAGACGTTCCTTCACTGCAGGAAATATGCATGGATGAAAAACTAGTCAAGTTCTGATCCTGTGTGGTGTGTATATTAGCATTCCACATTCCTTAGGAGAGGGTGGGATGATGGCTTGAAGAGAGGGAAGGAGTGAAGAGACGGTGCTCACCTTGAGAAAGATCATAGGTCCTGATATTTAGGTCCCATTATAGGATGTCACATAATTCATCTTGGGAGATAATAAAGTGCTTCTAAAAGCATTATGACTTATGGAAGAACCAGACTATCTGCAGCCATGTTTCTGTTAATGTGGCTCTGAGAAATGGAATAATTTCACTGATTCAGACCACCCAGGCCATAGGGTAAAGGGATAAATATATTTCTCTTGAAAGATCTAATGCAAAAGAGCAGTAGAGAAGGAAGAGTTCAAAGACAAGTGGCAGGGCACTGAAATGGATTCTGGAGAACTTAGAGGAAGTATTTTCCTCTACTGGTCAATCTTCAATTTAATCTTCTCTTCAGTAAACCACTGGATTTCTCTTTCGGCCCATTAGAGTAGTGACATACTGGATAAGATCAGAATGTGAAGTTGGGAAACCCTTAAGAGCCAGAATCCATTCCTTTATGGCTGTAGATGTGCAGGAATATCTGTAGGATAATTGGCAATAGTTCCAGATATGAGAGAAAAAATGTAAAAGATACTCATGAGTGAGTAAACACTAACTATAGAAGACTATACTTCACAGTTCCACCCCCAAGCTATTCTCTTATCATGCTATACATCCCCACCCCCATTTTCTCTTCTTCTTATTTCCTTCTTTCCTTCTTCTCTTTTAGCAAAGGCAAGGTGGGAGAGAAGAGGATTTCTTTTTCCTTCATAATTCTTTTTCTGTGTTGCTTTGTAGAAGAGGTATTGATAGAGACAAATATTCTATGGGGAAAAAAAAATCTGTTCTCTGCCATTCTCTATGACAGCTTGAATGAACCGTCAATTAATTGTATATAGGAGGGCCTGAAAAATCACTCATTAATACCTTCAACAAATATCTCTTGAGCAACAAGTTACTGTGAGTGACTTTTGCCGAAATAACTAAATTATTTCTATCTATATTCATTTTGGAATGAGTAAGTAACAACTTAGTAATACTTAGAGCAGAGGAACAGAGGAAGTTAAGTAACCCTGAATCTGTCTTTGTCTTGAGAACATTTGCTGTTCCAAGTAAATCTGGCTTTGGATTTCTTGATTTCTGAGGCCATGGGAAAAAAAGTCTAGGGGTCACTGTAAGTGGGAAATCTAATATGAGACACTCCTGCATACAATTAGTCCTCCAAAGGCCATATACTCAGTATAATATAAAGCACAAGTAAACACAACCCAGTCACCAGCCAGTCACCAGCCCACAGTCCTTGCCAAAGGAAGGAATAAAACTGCATATCCGCAGACTCTGCATAGGATGCAAGAGAGATATATTCTCTTAAAATTCATAACCACAACCAGTTATGACATGGTTATGTCAAACAAAACTCATAGTTTATGGGGTGTCAAACACACAGACACACACACACACACGCACACACACACAAAATACACAATGCATGTATGCATGAAGAATTTGGTAAAAATACCAGGATGGTGGCCAAGACTGGACAGTTTCTTTCCTAGTGGAAGCCATCTTTAATATAGGCCTCCAGGAATCCCTACAAATAAAGTTTCAAGAAATATGTACAAAATGCACAACAAAACAAGATACCATGAGTAAGAATCATTAAAATATGTGGGCAACATAATCAGATAAAGACCTAAATAAATAAATAAATAAGATATCAAATATGAAATAAAAATGTGTAATCAAATTCTAGGGATGCAAATAAGAGAGTGAAATTATAAAAAAGGTAAAGATTATAAAATGTGAGAGCATATTTGAACAAGAAACAAACAGAACTTCGAGAAATAACATATAATCCAATGGGTAGGTTTAAATTTGATTAGATATAAAGAAAGAAATCTGTGAGCTGGAAGATATCTGAAGATAAGCAGAGATTCAAAGTATTTAAAAAGTTGAATCAACATAGAGGAACAAAAAGTTCTAATATATGTTTAATTAAGTTTCAAAAAGGAAGAAGAAAGAAGGGGACTAAGGCAGTATTCAAAAGCATGAGAATTTTCCAGGACTTATTTTTCAAAAAATAGCAATTCTCAGATTCATGAAACAAAATGAATCCTAACCATGAAAATAAGTACCTGGACACATGAAAGTATAGAACACAAAACACATACACATGTTCAAGTACCAAGAGAAAAATGAGAAACTTCCATGTCTGATGCACTGACCGCTAACTTCTCAACAGTGACAAGGAAAGCCAGAACACAATGTGATATCTTCAATGTGCTCAGAAAAAAACAACTGTCAACCAAGATTGCATGTTAATCAAGGAATTTTTTCCCTACCTTTATTGAGATAAAATTGACATATGATTGTGTACATTTATGGTATAAAATGTGATGATTTGATATATGTATATATTGTGAAACGATTGCCACAATAAAGTTCATTAACACATCCCTCACCTTACATAGTTACAATTTTTTTGTATGTGTTGAGAACTTTTAAGATATACTCTGTTAGCGACTTTCAAATATGCAATAAAGTATGATTAACTATAGCCATTATGTTGAACTTTACATCTCCAGAACTTATTCATCTTATACTGGAAGATTCTACCCTTTGGCTATCTGCACCCACTCCTCCTACATACTTGCCACCCTACCTCATACCCTTGCCTGTCCCTGGCAACAACCAATCTAAACTCTGTTTCTATGAATTTGGGTATTTTAGACCCCACGTATAAGTGAGACCATACAGTATTTGTCTTTCTCTCTGACTTATTTCACTTGGCATAATGTCCTCAAGGTCCATCCATGTTGTCACAAAAACCAGAATCTCCTCTTTTTAGTGGCTGAATAATATTCCGTTATACATACATGCTACATTTTCTTTACCATTCATCCACTGATGGACATTTAGGTTGTTTCCTCATCTTGGCTATTGTAAATAACACTGTGATGAACATGGGGGTGCAGGTATTTCTTCGATATAGTGATTTAATTTCCTTCAGATAAATAACCAGAAGTGAAATTGCTGGATCATATGGCAGTTCTATTTGTAATTTTTTGAGGCAGCTCGACACTGTTTTCCATATTGGCTGTAAAAATTTATATTACCACCAACAATGCACAAGTGTTCCCTTTTATCCACATCTTTACCAGAACTTGTTATCTCTCCTCTTGTCTTTCTAATAATAGCCATTCTAACAGGTGTTAGTTGACATCTCATTGTAGTTTTGATTTGCATTTCCCTAATGATAGTGACACTGAGCACCTTTTCATGGACTTATTGGCCATTTGGATATTGCCCATTTTTAAATCAGATTTTTTAAAATATTGACTTGAGGAACTCCTTACATATTTTGGATATTAATTCCTTATTTGACATATTGCAAACATTTCCCCCATTCTGTAGGTTGCCTTTTCATTTTGTTGATCATTTCTTTTGCTGTGTAGAAATTTTTTTAGTTTAATGTATTTCCACTTTTTTATTTTTGCTTCTGTTGATTTTGCTTTGGGTGTAATATCTAAAAAATCATTTCCAAGACCGATGTCAAATATATTTTCCTGTGTGTGTGTGTGTGTGTGTGCGCGCGCGTGTGTGTGTGTGTGTGTGTGTGTGCGTGTTTAGGAGTTTTATGGTTTCAGGTCTTACATTTAAGTCTTTAATCCATTTCAAGTTACTTTCTGTGAGTGGTGTTACAGATCTAGTTTTATTCTTTCACGTGTGAATATCCAGTTTTCCTAGCACCATTATTGAAGAGACTGTCTTTCCACCATTGAGTATTCCTGGCTCTCTTGTCTAGTACTAGCTGACCATACATGCAAGAGTTTATTTTGATAGTTTAATCAGGAAGCATGTTCCTCCAGCTTCATTCTTCTTTCTCAGGACTGTTTTGGCTGTTTGAGGTCTTTTGCGATTCCATACATATTTGGGAATGCTTTTTGTATTTTTTAAAAAATGTTATTGGAAAATTGATAGGGATTGCATTGAATCTATAGATAGCTTTGGCAAATCTATTAATGGTATTAATTCTTCCAATCCATTAACACAAGATATCTTTCCATTTATTTGCATCTTCAATTTCCTTCATCAATGTTTTATAGATATCAGTATAGATATTTCGCCTCCTTGGTTAAATTTACTCCTAAGGATTTTATTATTTTTGGTGGCATTGTAAATGGGATTGTTTTCTCAATATTCTTTCTGGTAGTTCATTGTTAGTGTATAGAAATGCAACTGATTTTCATATATTGATTTTGTATCCTGCAACTTTACTGAATTTCATTTCCACAGAAATCTCCTACAAGCCTAACATGGGTTTTGCACATATCTTCTAAAGTTTATTCCTATGTATTTATTATGTTTTTTTATTATAAATAGGGACTTAATTTTATAATTTCTATTGAGTTGTATTTTTATGTATGAAATATATACACTCGGAATATTAATACTGTGCCATTCTATCTACTGAATTCTCTTTGCTTGGAATATATTCTCAGTTGATTCTTTTGAATTTTTTTTATATATAATGTTATCTGCAAATTTAAATATTTACCCTTCCTTTCTGGTATTATACAATTTATTTTTCTTATTTGATTGCATTGACTAGTTTTTCCAAGTTTAATGTTACATAATTAATATTACATAATTGTGATAAAAACGAGCATTCTTTATGTTTTTCACCTTAATAGAGACACTTATAGTACTTACCCACTAAGGGTCATAATTACACTTGGGCAGAGATAGTTAAGTGTTTTATTATTATAATATAACAGTTATAAATTCCTACGTTAGTGAATTTTTTCCAGGAATGCTGAATTTTATCAAATGTCCTTCAGAATCTATGGAAGAAATTATGAGCTTTCTCCTAATATATCTTAATATAACAAATTTATTGCTAGATTTCTCAATATTAAACACCTTGCTTTCCTGGCATATAATCCACTTAGTTATTCTGCAGTCTTTATGGTGAGATTTTATTTAGGATCTTTGCAATAGTATTTGTGAGATATTAGTCTGTATTTTCCTTTCTTCATGAAATCATTTTCAGCTTTTGGTGTCAATGTTATACTCAGTACATAAGAATAAAGGGAAAATATTGGAGATATCCACTCTTTACAGGTTTCCCTTGTGAATATGTCTACACATGGTGCTTTATAGAGAACAGTGACATGAGAGATACAAGGCATGGACAAATGTGGAAAGAAGACAGACTTCATTAAAAAAATTTTTTAACAGCTTTGTTGAGATAAAATGCACATACCATAAAGTTCACTCACTGTGTACAATTCAATTCAACATTTACAGAGTTGTGCAACCATCACCATAATCTAATTATATAACATTTTCATTACTCCCACACGAAAAACCCCAAACCAATTAGTAGTCATTCTCCCATTCCACCTTTTTCCCCCACAACCCGTCTTAGGCAATGACTAGTCTACTTTCTATGGATTTTCTTATTCTGGACATTTTTTAAAAGGTTTTATACAGCATGTGGTGTTTTGTGACTAATTTCTTTCACAGCTTGATGTTTTTGAGGTTCATGCAAATTGTAGTGTATATTAGCACTTCCTTTCTTTACATTGTCAAATTACATCCCATTGGGTATACCAGATTTTTATTTATCCATTTACCAGTTGATGGACATTTGACTGTTCCCCCTTTTGAACTATCATGAGTAATGCTACTATGAACATTTGTGCGCAAGTTTTTTGTGGACATATTTTCATTTTTCTTGGGTCTATACCCAGGTAGGTGTATAGAAAATTTACAGGGCTTGGTGAAGGTTCAATGGGAATTTTGAAAGTTGAGGTCCTTTGGAGAAGGACTAAAGAATTGGGAGCTATTTAATATGAAAAAATAGTTTAGGGATACACAGGAAGACATCAGATGGATTACCTGGGTTATATTGTAACTCTACGATTAATATTTTGAGGAACTCCTGAACTTTTATCCAAAGAAGCTACATCATTTCACATTCCCATCAGCAATATATGACGGTTCCAAATTCCCCACATCCTCATTAATACTTGTTATTGGATGCAATTGATACCATTCTGGTGGATATTTAGTGGTATCTCATAGTGGTTTTGGTTTGCTGTTTCCCTAATGATCTTCAATGAATGTTGAAGATCTTTTCATGTGTTTATTGGTCACTCATACATTTTCTTTGAAGAAATTTATAATCAAATCCTTTGCCTATTTTATAATTGACTTTTTATTATTGGCTTGTAAGAGTCCATTATATATACTGTATACAAGTCTCTTAGATACATTATTTACAAATATTTTCTCTCAGTATGTCGGTTATCTTTTCACTTTCTTGATGGTGACTTTTGAAGCAAACATTTTTAATTTTGAGGAAGTTCCACCTGTCAGTCTTCTCTTTTATCAGTTGTGCAGTTGGTATCATATCAAAGGAATCATTTCTTAACACCCAATCACAAAAATTTACTGCCATATTTTCTTCTAAGAGTTTTATAATTTTAGTTCTTATATTAGGTCTCATCCACTTTAAGTTAATTTTTGTGTATGGTATGATGTAGGGGTCTGAATTAATTCTTTTGCATGTGGCTATCCATTTGTCCTACAAATAAACTTTTCTTTCTACTTAGTTTATATTTGAACCATGTGAATATATTCAGAAAAATATTTGGTTGAGTGAAGAGAACAGATAACAATCCTATTCACAAAACAAAATACAGAGAATAAAAAATCCTTATTCTGTCACTATCATAGGAGACTAGATATGATCTTGTGTTCCAGAAGCAGATGTCATTTTCGCCAGACTGTCCATTAAAAGAAGGGTTATCTAATAATGTAATTTCTGAAAATAGCTCACAATATATCTGTACAATAGAATATTCCATAGTCAGTAAGAAAAAGGAGAGGTTTCTACATGCATACATACGGAAAGCCCCTGAAACACATCATGATAAAAGGTGCAGAAAAGTGTTTATATCATGCAAACATTTGTGTGAAAAAATATATAATATATGGATGCAAAGGTATAGAATATTTATGTATGTATCTCTCCAGAATGATAGTCAAGAAGTTGACAAAATGCATGCCCAGATAGAGTAAAAGGTGGCTGAAGAGTAAAGAAAGATGAAAACTTACTTTATGCTCAATGCTAGTTTGTACCTTGTGAATTTTAAACAATGTATCTGCCTTAGATACTTAAAACTTAATAAAAGTTAATAAAATTGCCTTATTAACTTTAATTAATTTTAATGGAGAACATCTTTCCCAAATTTTCTCTGAGATATTGACTGTAGAACTCTAAAATATTTCCTATTAAATGGTATTGACTATACAAACGATGCAGAAAAAGTTATCAGTTCAAATTCCCTGAACATTCTGACACTACAGCCAGAACCTACTCAATACTGAACAACATTCAAAAAATACCCAAAAAGAATACATACTCTTCTTAAAGAAAACTTGGTGCATTAGCACACATTTGTTCACAAATCTCAAGATATTCAAACAAACAAACAAACAAAAACTTGCCTTGCATTTTGAGAGATGTAGTCCCTCCCTTGACTCCCTCTAGTCAGCTGGTTTCATGGACCCACTGATCTGGTTTGCCATGACATCCCCCGATATTCTCCAACAAGTTTAGAGATGATGTCAATGTTCCCTCAAACACAGCCATTTCAAATGATGCATCCATTACTCTTCCAAAAGAATACATATATTATGTATATATATTATATGTATATGTATATACATATTATGTATATATATAGTATGTATATGTATACATATACATACTATATATATACATATGTTTACATATATATATACATATATATATACATATGTATATATATATATGTGTATATATATATATATATATACATATATATATACATATGTATATATATATATATATATCCCCACAGGTTTAGTATAATGCTTTGACTGCCCCAGGAGTTTTAATGTCTGACTTATTGTACGTTGAGGCCACTATTTGCTAGTCCAGATTTATTTTTAACTTTATTAAAAATAAAGATAAAAGCTTGATGTGAGCAAAACATACCTAGCTGTAAAAGTCCAGTTTTTCCTGTTTTGGATATTCTTAAGTCTTGCTTCAAAATCCAAAAATGTTCATATATTACAGTGGGCACCTAAAAACAAGTGGTTCATTTCTTTCAATTGAAAGTGTGAGCTTCTCAACTCAAAGTATGGGAACTTAGGTGCACCTTAAGTGTAAAGAACCAAAAAAATTTACAAATGAAGTTACCTCTTGGTAAGTTCCATGACTGGGAACAAAGTCCCATATTATTCACCTCACTGCTGAGTCTGTCCATCCACAGACTGTGTTGATGATGTCACCAAGACAAAGGAGTGCATTTAGTCTAAAAAGCCAACTTGAAGAGACATTGAAAGGTTGAAATTATGTATGGCAGAAGACAATTATGCAAGCTAAATGATTCTTTAATTAATAATGAGATCCATCACAGGCTAAAGGCAAAGACTCATAGAATGGAAAGCTTTGTGATTTACTCAGTGTGTGCCCATATGTGCCTGCAGCGTATATATTTGGGGATATAAATGATATATGCACAGTGCAAGTACCATGGCGTCTGAATCTACATGCCTGTTATCTCAGCTCATGACTCATTCATACACTGAGTGGGTGAATATCTAGAATGTAAGAACTGTCTTTTAAGAGATAGAATGCATTGCCTGATTCCTGAAGCCATAGGGTTTATTATTAGAAAAAAAAAAGTGAATTTCATTGACTTGTAATCTATATTCCCTTATTTTCAAAATACAAGTAGTTACTTTATTCTGGCCAGATTTAAATTTTTTAACATTAAATCAAAACATGAAAGTGCATAAATTTCTTCATGTATGTTAAGTCATACCAACATATCAATGTAAGTGCGTGAACTAACAAAATACTATTTATTCCACTTTTAAATGGTTCCCAGTCTCTGGATGAACAACTGTTTTCAACTAGTTTCATTTGTTTCCAAATATGTTAAATACAACTCCCTCTTCATTCTCCTCCCCTCCTCTTAGAAGCTATCAAGGGTGAGATAGGAAAATGGAGAGAGAGACTCTAACCCAAAGAGCTGAAGCTTTATGGGGGGTAAGGGTTTACTTTACGTCTTTTTTTTTAAACAAAGTGTTCTATGATTCTAAATGGTTGTAAAAACACCATTAAAGAAAACCTGAAACAAAATAAAGTTAGTTTCTTATTTTATACATATACAAAAAAAAAATTCACATAACACCCATGTTATAAGAAGTAGGAGAAAGAAATCTTTGAACATTTTTAAAAATAATTTTGTTATTAAATAAGGGCTATATGAGAAAAAAATGACAGATTTAAACTATGCTAAACTTCTATATAGCACAAGACAACATTGTAAAAGGAATTTAAAGGGGAAAAAACACACCCAGAAGAAATATTCTTACATTCATGATAAACCAAAGATTACTATCTGTTGTAGATCAAGACCTCTTAAACATGTATTGAAGGGCAAGTAACTAGATGCAAAACAGCAAATGATATTAAAAAAATTCACCAAAGAATGTATATGGTCAATAAACATAAGTTACTAACCTCACTAGTAACCAGGTAAAATACAAATTTTAAAAATATATGTTATTTTTTCTCTATCACATAGAAAAATATATATATAAAACAAACTTGCTAATGTCAAGGTTCATGAGCTTATGGGAAAATAAGCAATATTTGAACTCTTTGAGGTTATATGAGTGCTAACAGTGCTTTTGGAGGACAATATGGCAATGTCTTTCTACTTTTCAAATATGCATATGAATTTATTGAGCAACTCACTTCTAGTAATACATTCTAGAAATATATCTACATGTCATTCATTTATTTGTTTCCTTACTTGTTGATTATTTTTGTGGTGGTTTTAAAATATTTCTGCAAATTCTTTGATAGCTCTTCCTTTATAAAGTAAAGTCTAGGGCCACATGGGTGTCTCAGTTGGCTGAACTTTCAACTCTCGATTTCAACTCAGGTCATGATCTCATGGTTTGTGAGTTCAAGCCGTGCATCAGCCTCTGCACTGACAGTGTAGAGCCTGCTTGGAATTCTCTCTCCCTTTCTCTCTGCCCCTCCTCCCCTTTTCTCTCTCAAAATAAATAAATAAGCTTAAAAAAAAAAAAGGAGTGATGCCTAATTCCCCTTCCCTTGAATGTTGGCCAGACTTTGTGACTTGCTTCTAACCAAAAATATGTAGTAGTAGAAGGAATAATGTTAGGAATATTGCAGAATAGTGATTCTCAGCACTTGTCCCCCAACCATATATGGACATAATATCTTTATGAATCTAGTTAGAAAGCTGAAACACTCCAGAAGAGCACAAAACTGAAAAGAGCTGCATTAAGATGAATAATAAGAGCCCTTTCACTTTACCCCCATAACCCCTTTCCCCAAGCAATGATAAACCCAAGGTTAACTTCATACTTAATGGTGGAAAGCTGAAAGCTTTTCCTCTAAGGTAAAGAACAGGATGAAGATGCCTAGTCTCACCACCTATATTCATCATAGTACTAGAATGCTAGCCAGAGTGAGCAGGTAAGAAAAAGAAATAGAAAATAAAAAAAGGAAAAAGTAAAATTATCTGTTTGCAGATGACATGATCTAGTATATAGAAAACCATAGATTCCACTAAAAAATAAGAATAATACATGAATTCAGTAAAGGTGCAGGATACAAAATCAACTTAACAACAATCAGTTGCACTTCTATACACTAACAACAAAAGGATAAAATGCTTAGAAATAAACTTAACCAAGGAGGTAAAAAACTTGTACACTGAAAACTAGAAAACCATTGATGAAAGAAATTAAAGAAGACACAAATAAGTGGAAAGACATTTCACAATCATAAATTGGAAGACACTTGTTAAATTTTTCATACTACACAAAGCAATCTACAGATTCAGTGCAATCCCCATCAAAATCCCAATCATATTTTAATAAATACAGAAAAAAAGATAGTTCTATATATCATTGGGATCCACAAGGTCCAGAGTAGCCAAACTGACATTGCATAAGAACAAATCTGGAGGCATCGCACTTTCTGATTTCAAAATACACTAGAAATCTATAATAATTAAAGAAAATATATACGGTACTAGCATAAAGACAGACATACACACCAGTGGAACAGAATAAAGAAGCCAGAAATAAGCCCATGCATATATTGTTAACCGATATTCAACAGGGGTGCCAAAAATACACAATGGAGAAAGAACAGTCTTTTCAACAAAAGGTGTTGGGAAAACTGGATATCCACATGTAGAAAAAGTGACATTGTACCCCTATTTTACACCATTCCAAAAAAATCAATTCATAATAGATGAAAGAGTTCCCTTTTGTCTGCATCCTTTCCAATATCTAGTTTCCTGTGTTGTTTATTTTAGCCATTCTGAAAGGTGTGAGGTGATATCTCATTGCAGTTTTGATTTATATTTCCCTGATCATGAGTGATGTTAAGATCTTTTCATGTGTCTGTCCTTTGGAAAATTGGCTGTTCATGTGTTCTGCTCATTTTTAAACTGAGTTATTTGGCGGGGGGGGGGGGCTGTTGAGTTTGATAAGTTTTTTTTATATATGTTGGATACTAATCCTTTATTGGATATGTCACTTGCAAATATCTTCTCCCATTCTGAAGGTTACCTTTCAGTTGTGTTGGCTGTTTCCTTTCCTGTGCAGGAGCTTTTTACTTTGATGAAATACCAATAGTTTATTTTTGCTTTTGTTTCCCTTGCCTCCAGGAACATATCTAGTAAGAAGTTGTTATGGCCAATGTCAAAGAGATTACTGCCTATATTATCTAGGATTTTAATGGTTTCCTGTATCACATTTAGGTCTTTCACCCATTTTGAATTTATTTTTGTGTATGGGGTAAGTAAGAGGTCCAGTTTCACTCTTTTGCATGTTTTGTCCAGTTTTCCCAACACCATTTGTTGAAGAGACCCATTTTTCATTAGATATTCTTTCCTGCTTTGTTGAATATTAGTTGACCATATAGTTGTGGATCCACTTCTGCATTGTCCATCCTGTTTCATTGATCTATGTGTCTTGTTTTTATGCCAGTACCATACTGTCTTGCTCACTACAACTTTGTAATATAACTTGACATGTGGAATTGTAATGCCTCCAGCTTTGCTTTTCTTTTTCAAATATTGTTTTGGCTATTCAGTATCTTTTGTGGTTCCATACAAAGTTTAGAATTATTTGGTCTAGCTCTGTGAAAACTTCTGGTGGTATTTTGATAGTGATTCGATTATATCTGTAGATTGCTTTGAGTAGTATAAACATTTGAATATTTGTTCTTCCAATCCATAAGCATGGGATGTTTTTTCCATTCCTTTGTGTCATCTTCAATTTCTTTCATAAGTGTTTTATAGTTTTCAGACTACAGATCTTTCACCTCTTTGGTAATGACATCCTGGACCAGATGAACTTAAC
Organism: Panthera tigris; assembly: GCF_018350195.1. NCBI lineage: Eukaryota > Metazoa > Chordata > Mammalia > Carnivora > Felidae > Panthera > Panthera tigris. The sequence goes on from NC_056662.1 coordinate 76,985,454, forward strand.
AGATATATTCAGAATATTTTATCCCAAAGCAGAAGAATACACATTCTTTTCAAGGGCACATGGGACATTCTCCAGAGTAGATCACATAATAGGTCATAAATCAAGCCTCAACAAGTACAAAAAGACTGAGATAATACCATACATATTTTCTGATCACAACACTATGAAACTTAAGTCAATCACAAGAAAAAAATTGGAAAGAGCACAAATACATGGAGGCTAACGAACATCCTGCTAAGGAATGAATGGGGAAACCAAGAAATTAAAGAAGAGATTTAAAAAAATACTCGGACACAAATGAAAATGAAAATATGAAGGTCCAAAACCTTTAGGATGCAGCAAATGTGGTCATAAGAGGAAAGTATATAGCAATACAATCCTACCTCAAGAAGCAAGTAAAATCTCAAATACACAGCCTAACCTTACACCGAAAGAAGCTAGAGAAAGAACAATAAATGAAGCCAGAAGCCAGCAGAAGAAGGGAAATAAAAATTAGAGCAGAAATAAATGATATAAAACAAAAATAAACCAGTGGAGCAGGAGCTAGTTCTTTGAAAAAACTAACAAAATTGATAGCCCCCCATCCAGACTTACCAAAAAGCAAAGAGAAAGGACCCAAATAAATAAAATCAGTAATTAGACAGGAGAAGTCACAACTAACACCACAAAAATACAATTATGAAAAATTATATGTCAACAAATTGGGCAATCTCGAAGAAATGAATAAATTCCTAGAAACATATAAACTACCAAAACTGAAAGAGGAAGAAATAGAAAACTTGAATAAACTGATAACCAGCAAAACATTTGAGTCAGTAGTCAAAAATCTCCCAACAAACAAAAAGTCCAGGGCCAGATGTCTTCACAGGACAATTCTACCAAATATTCAAAGAAGAGTTAATACCTATTCTTCCCAAATTATCCCAAAAAATAAAAATGGAAGGAAAACTTCCAAACTCATTCTATAAGGCCAGAATTACCCTGATTCTAAAACCAGACAAAGACTAGTAAAGAGAACTATAGGCCAATATTTCTGATGTTCATGGAAGCAAAAATTCTCAACAAGATGCTAGCAAATCAAATCCAACAGTGTATTAAAAGAATAATTCACCACAATCAAGTGGGATTATTCCTGGGTTGCAAGGGTGGTTCTATATTCACAAATCAATCAATGTGATACTCCACACTAATGAAAGAAAGGATAAGAACCATATGATGATGTCAATAGATGCAGAAGAAGCATTTGATAAAATACAGCACCCATTCTTGAGTAAAAACCCTTAACAATGTAGGGATAGTGGGAACATACCTCAACATCACAAAGGCCATATTTGAAAAACCCACAGTTAATATCATCTTCAATGGGGAAAAACTGAGAGCTTTTCTTCCATGGTCAGGAATAAGACAGGAATGTCCACTCTCACCACTGTTGTTCAACACAGTACTGGAAGTCCTAGCCTCAGCCATCAGACAACAAAAAGAAATGAAAGACATCCAGATTGGCGAGGAAGAAGTCAAACTTTCACTACTTGCAGAGGACATGATACTTTAAAACCTGAATGACTTCACAGAAAAATTGCTAGAACTGATACACGAATTCAGTAAAATCACAGGCTACAAAATTAATGTACAGAAATCTGTTGCATTTCTATACACAAATAAGGAAGTAGGAGAAAGAGAAATCAAGGAATTGATCCCATTTACAATTGCACCAAAAGCCATAAGATAACCTAGGAATAAACCTACAACAGAATATTATTCAGCCTTAAAAACAAAGGAAATCCTACTAGTTGCAACAAATGGATGACTCTGGAAGACATGCTAAGTGAAGAAAACCAGTATGAGACGGACAAATATTGTATGATTCTACTTATATAAGGTATCCAAAATAGCATACTCATGGAAGCAGAGAACAGAATGGAGGTTACCATGGGCCAGGGACAAGGGAAAATGAGGAGGTATTCAATGGGTATAGAGTTTCAGATACACAAGATGAGCAAGTTCTAGAAACTGAGTGTATAACATAGCACCTATAGCTAACAACACAGTATCGAGTCCTTGAACTTTTATTAAGAGGAAAGATTTCATGTGAAACATTCTTACCATGAAAAAGGGGAGGAGGACACAAGGAAACTTTTAGACATGATGGATACTTTAATTACCTTGACTGTGGTGATAGCATCAAGAGTGTATACATATGTCCAAATGCATCAAATTATATACACTAAACATATGCAGTTTTTTTGGTATATCAGTTATACCTCAATAAAGTCATAAAAAATGTGGTGGTAGTGTTGATAGGTAACTTCCCAGGCTAGGTCACAGAGGGGATAGCTTCTGTTTGGCTCTTGCTCTCTTAGATTGCTCATCTTTGGGAAGCTAGCTGCCATACTATGAGGACACTCAAGTAGTCTGCGGAAAGCCCATGTTGGAGGGAACTGAAGTCTCCTAATAACAACCAGTACCAACCTGCCCACCATGATCATGAGCCACCTTAAATCCTCAGTCCCTGTCCAGACCTCGGATGACCACCAACATGTTAACTACACTCTAATGCGGGATGCCAAGCCAGAACCAGCTAGCAGATGCTCCTAGATTTCTGACCAACAGAAACTATGAGGTAATAAAAGCTCGTCATTGGTCAAGGCTACTACGTTTTACTATAATTTGTTATGCAGAAGTAGATAACTAATAAATAATATTTTATGGTAGCTTTATTTGTAATAGTAAAAAATCAGAAACAATTTAAATCCCCATAAATAAGAGTATGGTTGAATAAACTGTAATTAATCCATATAATGAAACATTATGCAACTATTAAATTAACAAGGTAGCTCTATGTAATCTAAAGTAAAAAAATCTTTAGGCAGTATTAAATAATAAAATCGTTAAACATTATTCATTGTATTAATTTTTATAATAAAATATATTTGGATGTATGTAATTTACATATACACCTACATACAATTGTCTGTATTTGTATGTGCTTTCAGAAACCTCTGGAATGGAATGTTGGACAGAGGGACAAGGATATTTCACTTTATACTCTTCTATACGGTTGAAATTTTTAATAACAAACATGTTTTATGCATCCATGTTTACTTTCCTAATTTTATTTTAAAAATTAAACTAATGATAAATGAAGTAGTGGTCTCTCCTCTTAAGAGCTTCCATTGTTGATATTAGCTAATTACCTCAAAGCACAAGACAAGAAAATAAGATAAAGTCAAAATGCATAATTTACTTTAATAGCGTTATGGCTATGACCGGGAAAGTGAAATGACTATTAGTTTTGATTCCAAGCTAGGTAGTTTTATGTCATTCTACAGCCCCAGCTTATCTGCCTGTCAAATGGGATAGTGCATCTGAAGAGGTGACCTTAGTAAGGAGTAACAATGAGTTGGCCCAAAGACACCACTGATACTGCACAGAGTCCAGAACCCACACCAAACACCAGACGGACTGTGGGTCGATAGTGACATCTTCATGTACAAAGGACAGCACATTAAAGAAGGGGATGAAATAGATGTCTACCTGTGGGAGCTATTGATTGGGTTTAATGCTAGGGCTTTTATCCTGTTATGCTGCATGTAATATGCTGAGGATTTCAGAAAAAAAAATAATGCATGGGTTGTCCCAAGAACTAGAGGTCAAAAGGGAGTGGATAATAGAATTTGAATAAAAAGGAAAAATTGATTAGCTGATAGTGATTATTAGGCAAGGTTACAGAAGGCAATATTACAACTTGCAGAGCATCGCTAAAGGACACTCATCTCTTAATACAAAGCCATCTGAATCAGCCTGAAGTATAACGTATGAAGATTCAAGTGACCAGGGCAAACTTTAACTGGGATTGAAAATATTACTTTGCAAAACATGGCTAAAAAGTCTCCTTGAGAGTGTTTATGTAAAACCTTATGCCTTTCTTTCAACGGTTCCTTATAAGGAGCTCCAAAAAAAATTCTTTCATTCCAGTTTATAGATTTTCCTCATTTTAATGTTCTCGTCTCCGGTGTAGGCATATTATAAATAGAATTAACTACATTACTAATGCTTTTAATCTGATTTTACTGGTGCCTAGGGCTGATGACTGGGGATCAGCATTTGTGTTGTTAGAAGAAAAATACAGTTATATAGAAACAAAATTGCATGTCCAAATAAACATATCTCTCTGTGCATTTTATTTATTATCCCAACTAGCCAAAGCACAGGGCCCTGACTGCGTGTCTTCAAAAAAAAAAGGTAGCTACAAAGCAGTTTGTATGGCTGCAAGAATCAAAAACTCACCCTTGATCAAAGATCTGGCAAAAAGAGCCCAGAATTTGATGCATTCCTTTGTTTGTAACTCCTGAACTGTGGGCTTGGAACTATACTTTTGTGAAGCACTTCATACATTTTTGGAAGACTATTCATATACACAAAATAATTGACAGTTTTTAACTCAGTCAAATCAACCGCCAAACAATCCACTGGGTTGCTGCAGACTCAATCTGATTGGGCTCTTCAGACAAATGCAGGATCGGTGCCTATTGGGTACTGCTGATTCTAAGCCCTCTGTATAAGGCCACAACTTTGAACCTGGTGACAGGTGAAGGAAAGAAATGCTAGAGTGCATGAGTTGAGAATTTTAAATGCAGTGATTACAGAGAGAGGATGATATAGTCTAAAATATGAGAACTGGTTCCTGAAACCACAATGGACTCTTGCCTCAACTTACATTTTCTTATATTCACTTTGGAGTATTTCTAGATTCTGTGCTATGCCTGACATAAATCATCTCAACATGGATGGCTGTCTCCTCCCATCACCCATAAACCTGTTCATTGACTCAGACATACAAGTGACCTTCCATGTGCTAAAACTGGCCTTCACGCCCTCTACACAAGGGGTCCTCACTGTCTTCTGCCCTCTGACAATACTTTCTGAGTGATTTGGTAGAAGGCAACTCTTCTCAACTTTTTTTTTTTTTTTTTGGCCACTGCATCTCTTATTTTTAATAATCATTTAAAATGCTATCGCTTGACTTTTTACATTGACCATTACCACAAGTTCATGGGAAGATTTGGGGTAAAATGAATGTGTTTTATCTTCTTTTCTTGCCTTTTATTTCCAGTCCCCACTTCCCCACTACCACTGGGCCTGCCACAGTGTTTTACACTAGGAAATCCCTATTACCTATTTGTTGTGCAGTTTGAAAACCATGATATAGTCAGGCTTTGGGAACTTCATAACCTCATTATTAAAGGACAATATCTGCACCCCAAATAGCTTTATTACCATTATAAAAGCAAAGGCAAATGAAGGGAAAATATTTTTAATTAAGAATAAGAATATTTTAGGAGTTCCTGGGCGGCTCAGGTCATGATCTCACGTTTCATGAGACTGAACCCCCTGTCAGCACAGAGCCTGCTTGGGATTCTCTGTCTCCTCTCTCTCTGCCCCTCTCCCTGCTAACCATATTCTCTCTCTCTCTCTCTCTCTCTCTCTCTCAAAAATAAACATTTAAAAAAGATTAAGAATATTTTCACAATAAAATTTCAACTTCCCAGTATGCTTACAATGAAGTGGGGTTTATTGTTATTTCTATTTTACAGTTAAGACACCAGGCTGAGAAAGGTTAAGCAATTTGCCTGAAGTCAACTTGATTTTAAGAGGGCTGATTCAAACCCAGGTCAGTTGGGCTCTATCCTCCTGGGCCAGTTCAACAATAGGTAACATGAAAGAGGCTGCATGAATAATCTGCAGAGCAGGGTAACCACTGAAGGACTGTGGACTGATGAAAGCAGACAGAAACGGGCTGCCGATCAGGAAAGGCTTCTCAAATGAGGGAACACTGACAGAAGAGAAAGAGATGGAATACAGTCCTGAAAAACAGAGGATCAAGCAAGTGGAGCAAGGTAATAAAGAAAAGAAAAGGCATCTGCCATTAGAGCTGTAGAAATATTTACAGTTGGTTTCCAATCTCCTCATATTTTCTATCTAGCCAGACAGCAATAAAGGTATGTGGAAAAACATATATATTAAATTACTAGGTGTCAGATTTCTGATTTGATAACACTTGGTGTAAAAATAACAGTTATTATTACTCTTCATTTATCTAGCTCTGAGCATGTACACAGCACAGTATAATATGTAGAATTTATCAGAGGAGGGACAAAATCGGTGCCCCAAGGGCTCTCCGAGTGGAGGCTCCAGGGGGAGACCGTGCAGCACCCGAGAATCAGGGCACAGCAACCACACAGATGTGGGGTGGCCTCTCTGCCAGGCTGTGGTCGAACACTGTGGTCCCATTGCAGGTGGCAGTTTTCTTTTGTGCGATATGGAAAGGGATTTCAAAGCCCGTTTTTTAGAAAGAAGATGTTGATTGGAGTCTTTCCCTAACATGTGCCACAGATTACCACATTAAAAAAAAAAAAAAAAAAAGCCAGTTTTCCTCTAAGAAAACTGCTGTCTTTGAGTGGTGGGAAAAGTGCAATCATGATCCACTGAGACCCACAATCTGGGAGCCAGGGCAGATGGGCAGCTTTCTCTCAGGGTCCCAGGAAGACAAGTTTCGGGTCATGACGTTTAAGTGTATTCATTATAGGGGATCCATCCGTACCAGCAAATACAGCCTCAGAAATGTCCCGCTGATGCACCATTGCTCAGAGATTCAGAACACAACCAAGAGACAGCAAGTAAGCTAAAGTTCCTTCACTCAAATTACAGCACAGGCCCTCAATCATAGATTATTAACTTTTACTCTGGACACAAGTTTAATACACTTGGTTTCATAGTTTCTGCAGCATCGGTAATTTAGCAAGAGAACGTGAGAAGTGTGAGGAAAGGCGGAGAGCTAGACAACAGGGAGGCAACAGAAAAGCTGGAAAATGTAGCCAGGACTGGGGTGGGTTGGAATGACAGGGCACCTAACACGCACACTTACAACTCTGCGGTGCCTAGGAGGGGCAGCGTTTGCACAGGTTACAACTCAGAGTTCGGCTTGCGCTTTTTTCAGCTGCGACGTATTATGTATTATCCATAATAAGAGAACTGCATTTTATTTTTAAAAAGAGGACTGTGACATTCTGCAAAAACAAATACTGAATAAACTACCCCAACTGAAAAGAAAAATAAAATGGCTGGAATAAATAATTTAAGAATAGAGGACTCATGATGTAGGATAAAAGCAGTAAGTAACATTGGGACTTAAATCTAAATAGCCTCTATTAATTGCTATGAAGGTTTAAGGCAAATATAAACAAACAAACTTCTTAAATTAAGATACAATGCAAAATGCTAATGATCAGTTGGAAAATAAGTCCGGATATTTCAAAGATATATGTCGGAGAGAAACTACAATCATGTTCAAGTTCATTTAATACTGAATAAGTATTCATTGAACCTCTATTATGTGTCAGGAGTTATACTAGGTACTAGAGCATCAGCAAAAAGCAATACGAACCAGTTCTTGCCTGAATTACAACCTAGCCTATGAACAGACAATAAACAAGTAAATAAATCTATAATGTAACCTCTGGTGATGATGCATGCAACAAAGAAGAATAAACCAGGGCAAGAGAGTCAGGGGACAGTCAAGGGGAGTGATTGCTACTAGTTTAGATATGGTGTTTCTTGGAAATTCTCTCTTAGAAGGACACATTTAGACAGAGATTCTGAAAATAACACGGCCGTTCAGAGGAAAGGCATTCTAGGAAAAAAGTGCTGGGTGAGTGCAAAGGTCCTGAGGCAGCAATGGATTTGGCATATTTGAGGAACAGCTAGATGCACAACAAGAGAGGGAGAGAAGGTAGATGACTTTAAAGACAGGGGTAGTATTCCAGCAGAACAGGACCTACTGTTGAATCGGATATGGGATATGATGGAGAGAGGAAATCGAGGAGAGACTTTATGACAATCCCCCAGCTCCACATCACCCTGATGCTGGGATACTAGGTAAATGGTGGTCCCGATTACTGTGACGGGGGGAAAGAAGATAAAAACCAAATGTGTGAAGGGTCCTATCAGATATTCGGAGAGTTTGGACTGAAGACCTCTGCCTGGGATCCATCAGCGTAGAGATGGTAGGTTAAAGCTAGGGGACTGGCTAAGAGCATCCAGATAGTAAAGATACAGGAGACAACGGGCACGAAGCCACATGCCAGCATTTAGAAATGAGCACAGCAGGAGAAGTACACAAAGGAGTCAGGGGTTCAAGAGTCTAAGAGAAGCCACAGAATGTAGAATTCTAAAGATGCAAAAAATCTCCAGAAAGGGTGAGTGACCAGAGTAGAGCCTGCGAGTTTAGGTAAATCAGGTGAGCACTGAGAACCCCCATCAAATATGGTGATCTGTCGGTCATTGGCAGCCTAGGGGGGAGTGCTGAGAGATGACTTCATAGATTTACAGATAATTTAAATTCTTGACAATGCCAGAGAAATGTGCTAAGTTTAAAGTTAAAGCCAACATGTAATATAATAAATATGCCACAGAGGGATCACTTTCACCATGCCCCACCAGGCCCTCTGCCCGGTGACCTGTTTCGGATAGGAGTCACATCCTTGGATACGATGGGATGCAGAACCCAGGGTGGAACCATTCTTTCCTGTTACAGTGAGTCGTATATACCCGGAAGATAAATCAGCCAGGATTTAGCCAAGGGACAATCCAAACAATTTAGAGGAAAGGAAAGATTAAGAGTCTTATAGGGAGACTACTGAACTGAGTGACAAGGGGCAGCAAGAGGTGGGGGACCCTCCGTAGTCCAGCAATGACTTGCCTTAGAGAAAACGAATCCTAGTACGTAGTGCTTTTCTTTTTGTTGTTTTTGGTTTGTATTATTCACTTATTTTCTTCACCAAGTAAAAATGAAATAACAGAGAAGCTATACTGGCTAACTGTTTGGAATTTTGTAGGAAAAAAGAAGAAAGGGATGTGGTGATTTTGGATTGAGGAATGGTGTAGGGACAGCTCCCATACAAGGCATAGTATTTCCTCTACCATTGTAAACATTTGATATAATTGCATATTGGGAGAAAATCTAACCATCAGCACCATATTTTTTCCCTCATAATCACCTATATTTTACTGTCCGTGGTTGTGGAATTGATGTATGGTAATATTCCTTTTTCTTTTTTAAGTACCCTATGACAGAAAAAGAGAAAACTTCCATTGTGATAGTGCAGCAGCCAAGATTTAAAGGTTGTGCTGGACTTACAATTGAAATGCAAATCACTCTTTGCAAACAGCCTCCCGCTGAGGCCCAAATTTTTACAGATCAGGTTCTGCTGTCCTGATGAGGAATCATTGAACAGCATTTCCCAGGATTCACAAATTAGTTGCTGTCTAAGGTATCATTTTCTACGTTATAATTGTAACTTACCAGAGGAAACTTTGTCACAAAAGACAGTACCCTGTGCTTCCATTATTTTTCCAGCTGCACCGCCACTAAGGATTCTTTCACACACAATAAAAATACACACATCACGACCTCCCTCTCTGAAATACACACTCCTTGAATATAAACATTTTGAGAATATTGGTGTGCTTTTCTTCCCCTTCCTTTTTAGATGTGCAGGTGGTAAAATACTGGCTGCCATGAACTGCAGACAATAAATAAAAATTACCAGCTTCTTATGGCTGTCTGATAGAAATGTGCCAGCTTGGAAAAGCCTGATTCTTCAGGCACAATGATCCTCTGGGAGAAGTAGTCCCTGGATACTCATTCGGGTCCTCTCGCTGAGTGCTCCTTAGTGTGCAGGTAAGGCTTGTCCAAGTTCAGGTATGCTTTGGCTGCCCTCAGAAATAGGAGGCCCTCAGAGCCCTGAAAGGTTACCTCCTCATCCCCGAGTTACGAAAGCCTAATGCTCTGAGAGACAGTGCTGCACACAGGATACAGAAAACAACAGGTTGAGAGTCTAAAAGCCAGAGTTGAGAGATGAAATCATAATTCCAAAAAGCGTGGCTGTACAGTGAGAACATCACTAGTTAGTACTCTTATGCTTGGTCTTGTTACAGACCTTGTAAACTGAGTTATCCCAGACAAAACTCAGCATGTCTCTGGACATCAATCTCATATATAAATGTTGTAGATCAGAGTTCCTCAAAGAGAAGTCAGAATCACCTGTCCAAGCAGCACACAGGGAGCTTGTTCTAAAACGTGCTTCTGCGGATTCATCCCCAGAAATTCTGATTTATTAGCCCCAGGATATGTTCCAAGAATCTGAAACTTTAACCAGTTCCCCAGATGATTTTTATGCTCACTGAGTGAGAAACACTGCAGTGGATGAACTCTGAGATTCCGGCCAGACTTAAGGCTTGAACAATCCATAGGTTAGTCAAGCATTGCCACCATGAATACTGTCCCTTTATCAGATAGATCGATCTAGGTCTGTCTTTATCTATATCTGTATGTCTATATCATGTATATCCATCTCTATCCATATTTAAAGCCAAGTTGACTACACCTACATCTGTATCTATATCTACAGCTCAAGAGAAACAGAAGGCAAAAGCCTACTTCAGATGAGGTTGCTATTTACATCTAGATAGAAGCTCCTGGAGGTTCCTCCACCCAAGTATACTATCAAAGTCCTCAATGACTGGGCCAGCTATAAATGTGATTAAATCCCAGAGATAACCTTCCACATCTACTGGCCACTGAAAAGAGATGACTCTTATAGGGGCCGTCTTCTCCTGCTAGAGCAGGAGAGACTCCTCAGGACGGGAGAGAAGTAGAAGGAGAAGCATGGTCTTTTCCTCAGCCCCTGTGGTTTGGAGAGGAAGAACAACTGAGGAAAGAGGTCAGAGCAGCCCTTTGATTACCTCAATTTCCTTCATGAAGTAGGAGGGAGAGAAATCTGTTGTGAGGGCAGGAGTAGAGGAGGATTGAAGGGAAGTATAAAAGTTGGGAATTACTATTGAAGACAAGGGGTATGAAATCTTTGCAAAATTAACAGAAAAGCATGAGTTGCTGGAGTCCTGATGGGGGTGAAAGCCTCTGGAATTTTATTATTGCTAATCAGCTTGACTACGAGATTGTTCATATTGACACTTGATTCCATGAAAACCAAGGAGACTGGATATATTTTCACATCTGGTTTCGTTATATGTTTTATGCATGGTGAATTATCTATTCATATACTTTGTTCATTTATTTTATTACTTTCTTCTCTAATTTCTTTGACTATACAACTATTTATGATAATATCCTTCAGTGTCTGTACTGCAAATAATATCCATCCTTTAATTTGTGTTCATGTTTTTTCAATGTGCCTAAGTTTTTATTTGTATGTACCCAAATCTACTGAATTTTCTCTTTACATATTACTCAGTATTTATTAAACTTACAAAGTCTATGCTGTTGAAGAGACCCAAATATTTCCAAGATTTTCCTTTTTTGGCTTACAATTTTAGCTCCCCTGCCCCATGTTTTGCTTTGCCTGGTAAGATAAAGAAATCTTAATCTTGATCCCCTTCAGGTGGCTAACGAATTGTATAGTCCATTTCCAATTACTCACAAGTTAGGGAGGCCAGTATAAGGTGCATGGTTTTAATACTATGAATAATTTCTCCAATGAATACAGCAGATTGTCTTTTTGTTCTTCCTGTAAAGCTTTCATTTCAATAAACTCTTTATCCAAAGCATCAGTTTATTTACTTAGTTGTCTGTTTATCCAAAGCATCAGTTTATAATGATAACATTTATCTTCACAAAAAGATAAGCCTGGTTTCTTTAGGTGACACTATTTTATTGGGTCTTGGTCTCCTTACATGTAATGTAAGACATTTTAGATGATTCTCAAAGGTTTTCTCAACTTTGAAACTGTGTTATTTTTCTGAGCACGGTAAATACCTGTCATTGTGCTAACTAGAGATACAAACCAACCTGTCTCCCTTGGACTAGGTGCTCAACACTACAGCCTTCAGGCCATATCTGGCCACTGGCCAGTTTTTGTAAGGCCCTTGAGCTAAGAATGGCTTTTACATTTTTAAGGAGTTGCTACACAACAACAACAACAACAACAACAACAACAACAACAAGAATATTCGGCAGAGGCCCAGAGATCATACGGGGTCCTCAAAGACTCAAACATTTCCTACGTGGTCCTTTGTAGAATCGGCTGCCTGACTCTCACTTCAGTGTAAGCGGGCATGTCTTTTGTTATCACGGGCACCTCTCCAAAAGTACCATCGGCAGAGAACATGACGTGTACCATAGTTCTTTTTCTTCTGGGCACAAATTCAGAACACAGTTCCCAGCCTCCCTTGCAGTGAGGGCTGGCCGCTAACGGCGTCTTGCAGGATGGGATGTGGGTGGGTATGATGCGCACCACTTCTAGACCTCTGCTAAATCTATCCCCTGCTGGAGATACGAATTCGGTAGACCTACCTCCACGCTCCCTTGTGTACACTAACTGAATGTAGAGAATTCAGCGGAGGACACCAGCACTTTGGGAGATGGTGGAACCATAAAGTGGAGGGAGTCCGAGTCCCTGACTGACTTGGTGGTAGACTCCCCACCAGCAAAGAGCAACGCATTGACCTTCATCTGAGTAAAATACAAACTTGTGTTGGTTGAGATGGTAAGTGTTGAGAGTTCATTATAGCTGCTAGTATTTATCCCAACTAATTCAGCGTTTCTCCTGCCATGGCTCAGCTAACACGTTGCTTCTGTCTGCTTTGAGCCAGGAAACCAGAGCACCAATACTGTTAAAAAAAAAATTTTGACACCGAGGGCTGGTCAGTTTCTGAGTGACAGAAAAATTCTATGACATCAATTTAAAACAGAGATTTGGGTGGATCATGGGCCTTTGTCCGTTGGCTAGTTAGGTTAGGACTATTTTTTTCCTGAGAGATAATTCCACTCAAACAAGTGGAGTGTCAGACCATCCACATTAAGTGCATTGAGTCTCTTCTTTCCCTACCCTAGGGCTGGGGTTAATCAGAATGGAATGACTTAAAGTGAGTATAAGTGCATTGCAACTAACCAGTCACAAAGTTGAGTTCTGAAGATATATGGAGAAGAATTATACTCTTTGCACATTCATATTGCCTGGAGGAAATCACAGAAATAATCCTTATAGTTTCTAAATACTGACCCTCTATGACAGTACAGAAAATGCTATCTCCAGAATGTTTGTATATAACGACAACAACAATGTTAATGAGAAGATGTCACCATTAAGATAAAACTGTCCCAGAGAGAAGTTAAGAGCATGACTGAATTTAGTAAGCCTAGGTTTGAATCCTTGTGGCATTGAATCCTTGAGGCTCACATTCTGTGACCTCAATCTCTCTGTCACTGTGTTTCCTTATTGTAAATAGGGGGAAATGATACTAACAACACCTACTTCTTAGAATTATAGTAAAACTTAAGTGAGTTACTATTTTTAACTTAGAACAGTGCTGGCACATAATATGCATTCATTGATTCTAATTATTACACGAATGAAAATAAGGGAACTAATCCAATATGCAAGGTCTAACGTCACATTTCCAAAATCTCCACACCCTCTCCTCAGTCATGCACTTCTGTAAACACCTTCCCAGTATTTCACTGTTGCCGAAATCATCCAATTATTCCTACCCAGCCAAATTTGGAGAAGAGGGTTAAGTTATAGATAGAGTTGCAACAAGTGGATAGGATGTGAAGGGTATTGCACTTGGATGTTATCTCAGGGGAAAGACAGAGAGGTAGGGAAGCAGGGGGAGGTGTGTGCTTACATTACTTCTGGAGCCTCTCATCTCTATAGAACAGAACTTTTTGAGGGCAGAGCTCTGTGTTCTAAGAATGAGACTTAGAGACCAAAAGCAGTTTCTCGTTTTCTCTGGAGGAAAGAAGAAGCTCTCCTTTCTTTCAAACCTCTGTAAACTCGAGGTATGTGTAAGTCCTCTCTTTATTCTGAGTTGGAGAAAAAGAAGCCAAAAAATTCATGATCAGAAGGAAAAGTTCATTTTGGAAAAAATCTTCAGGTTGCTAATGGCTATATACGTATATTTTTAATTGCTCACAAATAATCAAAATTCTGTGGTTTATGTTATCTGGAGAATCTGAATATTTGCACATTTTACTTTTCTTCTCAGTATGCCTGGTTTTCCTTTGTTAAACTTTATAGTTTCTCAGAGAAGCATAAAGAACTATATACTCTTACTCAGTGCAATTTGAAAAGCTTGTTTTGTTTTCTTTGAGAAGGAGGAGATACTTTTGTCATGAAGCTTGGAGTCACCTTGTTTGCAATCTCTTAAACAAGTGATAATTTATCATGGAGAAAAATAATTCACATCCCATATGCAATATGAACAACTAGTTTCTGCCATTAATTCAGAATTCTTAGTCCATCCTGCATGGTTTATAGCCTAACATAGTGATATGAAAGGAATTTTATATATTTTAGTTCTGTCCCTCTGCCGGCAGTGGAAGTAAATCCCAAAGTATTTCAGCAGGTGCTATTAATATGCAAATAACAGAGAATACACTATTTCTAATAGACCTCCCAACTGCATAGGAGGCAGCGCTGTTGGAGCAAATTAGCTTTCTGTAATTTGCATGCTTTTCACAACCTCCTGGGATTATATTTTAGATCAGAGACAATAAAAGCATATGCAGTTAGCTTAAAATGTAACTAATTTTAGACTTTGAAACAATTTTAACCTAACTTCTTTGTGGTGTTAAACAGCTATTTGCAAAGAAACTTTTATAACAGTCTATAATTTTCATAGCATTGATTTGCCATTAACGGATCCATCTCTCCATAGCATGAAAACAAATGTGGGAACAGACCAGGTGTATGAGCTTCCCAATTGACTGAAAAGACACAAGGGTGTGGTGAACGGGAGGCCTAGGACTATGCATTGTGTGGGCAGTTACAAAGAATAGCATGAATCCAGAGAAAACGTGAAATTGGCCCAAATGGCATGATCAGCCAAAATGTTTTATGGCCAGAGCAATCAGCCACAAAGATAAAGCCAAATTATTTAGCGTCCCATGTAAACCTCCCAATATCTAAATATCTAAGTAAATAAAACAATATTGAAATAAACTAAAAAATAACATTGGATTAACTGATTTTAACTACTATTCCAATTTATATCTCACAAATGATGTGTTTTTTGAACTATTATCCTATGTCATAAAGTTAAGAAAGCTCCTTGAAAAATATTAATCCAGCCTGGCAGCCTAAGTGATTGGGAGTTTAACATAGTAGTGGGACTATCTTTTCTTGTTGCTCTCTCAGTGAGAAAAGGAAAATTGCAACAATTTGTACATATTTTATGGAGAAAATAAAGTATTTTGATCCCTTCCTGGACTGAGAAGCCAGGTTTTTAAAACACAAGTAGTTAGATGATTTTTTCAGCTTTTTGTTGTCTTAAATCCACACATGAAAATTAAATTGAAGAAATGAAATAATTAGATGTTTAAAGCTAAATGTCGCCGTTGAGTGTGTGGTTTTGATTTGGAGCCCAAATTGTCTAATGACTAAATTATTCTGCATTTTCTTTTGTTTCTATAGACACGGATGCATCATAAGTTTAAAATATAAATATGTCACATGAGAAAATGTCATAAATGGGAGTTATGGAAGATTTACTATCTGTGTTTCTTAATCATTAGTCCAGTAACCAACAGCTGACCAGAGGTAAAACAGAGGAGTTGAAGAAAAGAAGAAAAATAAAAGATAACTTTGCTCTGCAGAAAGAATATAATTATGAAATGCTCATTCCAATACTTCCGGTTTCATTAGGCACAGATTCAATTCAAGTAATTTCTGCCTCATGATTCTTGCTGAAATATGTGAATCAACCTAACAGTAAATAATCTGGCCATTTGACAGACTTTGGATATGTAAAATAAAAAACAATTAATTTAAATATGACAAATTAAGCTAAATCAATAATCAGGCATAGGTACATATTTATATATGACTACAATAGCACTTTTGTTTATTTATGGGTTCAAGTTTTAAAGATATTATCTTTTTACTAATGATCATATTTTGGAAAATTAGACTTATATGTCAAATGGAAAGAGAATCCATGCATGCTATATACAAGTAAGGCTAGACACTAAGGAAACAAGTTCTCTGAACATGAAAAATGATATTGAGATAATTATAATTTTGCAACAAAATGAAGATAATCTAATACCAAGTAAATATAAATTATATAATATTAATGTATTTTTATAGATATCATAAATTTATATAATTACTCTAAACTATAGCACAGCTTACATTTGATATACCATTTCTTCAAATATCTTTCCTTCCATTCGAACCCTCTTAGGACTCTGTCCTCAGTACCTCTTATTTCTTCTCTTTTTTCTTTAACAATATAACCCAATGCGTGACTTTCTTTTTACTTCTCTGTTGACAATTCCCAAGCAATGTTTTCGGTTCTTAACATTTTGTTTTATTCTTTTTAAAAAAATTTTTTTTAACGTTTATTTATTTTTGAGACAGAGAGAGACAGAGCATGAACGGGGGAGGGGCAGAGAGAGAGGGAGACACAGAACTGGAAGCAGGCTCCAGGCTCTGAGCCATCAGCCCAGAGCCCGTCGCGGGGCTCGAACTCACGGTCCGTGAGATCGTGACCTGAGCTGAAGTCGGACGCTCAACCGACTGAGCCACCCAGGCGCCCCTCATTTTGTTTTATTCTTAAGCTGAATTCAGTCCACCTATGCATCCATTAAAGTCCAGTTCAAATATAAGCTCCACCATGAAAGCTTCAGTGATGCTGCTGGCTCAAACCCACCTCACTTTTCTTGAGAAGTCCCGTTGCTATCAAATCATTCTCTTCTTAAAAATATGGCACTTCCTAAGTTTTAAAATTATATTGGAAATGTCTTATTTTCTCTGACTGAACTGGATGCTTCCTGAGAGCAAGGTTTGTTATCGCATGCTGAAACCATTTCCTTAAATATAGCAGGGACTCTAGAAATAGTTAATGGTTATTAATAAAGTTTCTGTAAGCATTAATTTAGTCTCTTACATACTGTTAGATATGGGAAGACTTTATCTTTCATACCTCCCTCTCCCCACATTTTTAAATAAATACCTACTCCTCTTAGAGTAGTTAACTCTGAAAATCCCAGAACACATTTTCAGACTAAACCAGTTTTGACTGTTCTTATGTGACCTTTGGTATATCATTGATCTCTGCTGTGTCTGCCTCTCTATTTGTAAAATATTAAAAGCTCACTCTCTCAACTGCTCTGAGCTTCTGTGAGGATTACCCAAGCCAACACGCTTTGCACGAACATGTTCCGAAGGCAGGTTTTTATAAACAAAGACCGGCAGTTCTCGACATTCTAGTTATGCCCAGCATTGCTTTGAGCCTTGCAGTGTCTATGAGTCGCTGAGGGGCCCTGGCTGCCCATACACTGGGACAACATCTGAATGTCCTCGTCTTTAGTTATGTGGCTGGCACCTCAATGAAAAAGCCCTTTATGGTCTCTCCTTTTCTCATGGAAGGGGTGTCCGGACATGATCTCCTTACTGCTGACTTCAAGTCAAGGAGAACTTTTTTGGCAGCTGATGTGAAACAAATTCTGGTCGGACATGTTTAGGGCCTCAAGTCACAGACCTGTGTTTATTTTTACTGAAAAAGCACAGAGCAGGGAGACTTGGCCCTGCGGCCTTTGAGGAGTACACAATAGCAGGGCTCTGGGTCCAACAGTAGATAGAAAGTGGTTTCAAGAGAAGATTATTAGTTTTTCTTCCGGGAAACTAAAGGTTGCTCTTCTAGGTATATCACGCAAATAGAAACCAGGGAAGAGATTTCGTTTTCAAGAAAATGTTGAAGTATCCCAACACTCCCCAGCTTAAATAATCACAACAGTTTTGCCTTTCCCTAGAAATCATGGATTCTATCACAACTCTCCCATGTTTCATTCTTTAACACCAGAACTTCTCTCTCTTGAATGGTATTTTGAACAATGGTAGTGCTGAATAAAGGTTTCTTCAGTGAATTCCCCATACTATATATATATTTTTTTTTGTCAAACAACTGTTTTTATTGTTAGGTTGCTCCATTCCATTATAATCTTATGGGCAAGGCATCTCTTTTTTAATATTTTATTTTTTTTGAGTTTTTAATTTTCATTCCAGTAACTTGCAAAGTTATGATAGTTTCAGGTGCACAATGTAGATTCAACAATTCTATACATTACTCAGCACTCTTTAATCTCCTCCGCCTATTTCACCCACCCCCCACACACCTCCCCTCTGGTAACCATCAGTTTGTTCTCTATGGTTAAGAGTCTGTTTCTTCGTTTGTCTCTTTTTTTCCTTTGCTCATTTTTCTTCTCAAATTCCACATATGAGTGAAATCATATGGTATTTGTCTTTCCCTGAGTGACTCATTTCTTTTAGCATTATACTCTCTAGCTCTATCCATGTCATTGCAAATGGCAAGATTTCATTTATGCGGTTGAATAATATTCCGTTGTACACATATGTACCATCTCTCCTTTATCCATTTATCTACCGATGGACACTTGGGTTACTTCCATAATTTGGCTATTGTCAACAATGCTGCAATAAACGTAGGGATGCATATATCCTTTCAAATTAATGTTTTTCTATTCTTTCGCAAGCTGTAAGGTGATTACTGGATGATAGGGTAGGTGTATTTTTAATTTTTTGAGGAGCCTGCATACTGTTTTCCACAGTGGCAGCACCAGTTTGCATTCCCACCAACAGTGTACGATATTGCAAATATCCTCTCCCATTCAGTAGTTCATGTCTTAGTTTTATTGGTTGTTTCCTTCACTGTAGAAGTTTTTTATTTTGATGTAGTCCCAATAATTTATTTTTGCTTTTATTTCCCTTGCCTCAGGAGGCAAATTGAGAAAAATGTTGCTACAGCTGATGTCAGAGAAATTACTGTTTGTGGTCTCTTCTAGGATTTTTATGGTTTCAAGTCTCACATTTAGTTCTTAATCCGTTTTGAGTTTACTTTTGTGTATGGTGTAAGAAAGTGGTCCGGTTTCATTCTTTTGCATGTAGCTGTTCAGTTTTCCCAACACCATTTGATGAAAAGACTGTCTTTTTCCCATTGCATATTCTTGCCTCTTTTGACAAAGATTAATTGATTCTGGGCTTTCTATCCTGTTCTAAATTGATCTATGTGATTATCTCTGTGTTAGTACCATAGTGTTTTAATTACTACAGCTTTGTATTATAACTTGAAATCTGGAATTATGATACCTCCATTTTTTTTTCTTTTTTCAAGATTGTTTTGGCTATTTGGGGTCTTCTGTGGTTCCATACATATTTTAGGATTATTTGTTCTAGTACTGTGAAAAATGCTGTTGGTATTTTGATAGGGATTGCATTAAATCTGTAGATTGTTTTGGGTAGTATAGACATTTGAACAATATTTGTTCTTCCAGTCCATGAGGGAATGTCTTTCCATTTCTGTCATCTTCAATTTCTTTCATCAATGTTTTATAAAAGGCTTTCACCTCCTTGGTTAAGTTTATTCTTAGGTCTTTTATTACTTTTAGTGTAATTACAAATGGAATTTCTTTCTTAATTTATCTTTCTGTTGTTTCATTATTCTGGTATAGAAATGTAATGGATTTCTGGACATTGATTTCCTCCTGCCTTCTTTCCCCCACCCCCCCCCCATGTATCTTCATCGTCTAAATTTGATGCCTCTGATTAATACTGGAAACACTTCTGTCACAAGAAATGAATCCTCTCACATTAACCTCCCTCAAGCCCTATGCTTGCACTGATTATTTTTTATTTGTCATGAAAAGGATCACAACTTGTATGCATTGAACGTTACTCATTATTTGTGAGGCGGCCACTATGCTAGTAGCCTTGCATTGTCTCCCTTAATTTTCACAACTATCTTTCGGGGTAAATAATATTACACTCATTTTAAAGATGGGAAAATTGAGTCTTCAGTGGGCTCAAAGTAAAAGTGTGAGGCAGTGGCAAAGACATTATTTATATTAAAGGCAGGGTGATTATAGTTTCCACATTCCATTATACAACTAAAAAAGATTACATCATTACACATAAATAAACATAACAACACACACATGTGTATGCCTACAACAAGAATACTTGTTGCTGAAGCTTCATTACACCTAACATGATTTTTAGTGGTTAGACAGAAACCAGCCACTTTAGTGACAAGTAGATGAACTAGGAACTACCAAAACAGCATGTTTGTTACATTGTTAACTAGTGTTTAGAATGCTATAGGCACAGATTCCTGTATAGAAGTCTTTACATGTCTCATGTATACACAAGAAGACTTGAAAGCTAGAATACCAGTTTCTCCAAAACAGTCTGATGATTTAGTCACTCTTTCATAACTGCAGATGACCCTAACCCAGCGGCCTATGACACTAGATGGACCCACATTGGCAGATGCTCAGCGGGCATCAGGTGTTTCAGCTGGAAGGGGGTTAAGCAGGTATTTAGATTGTAGGTGAGATTAGAGGCAGTTACCATCCACAAGAGAAGAAGATAAGACCCAGATTCTGGATATGGGGGCCTGGTCCAGAGCAGAACCAGCAGCCATGCTGAGCCTCTGATGGCCTGGCCCAGGGGACCCCATTAGCCCTAGTCACAGCAGGTGTTGTTTCCACAGTCTGCAGCAGGACATAGCCTATACATGGTCAAGTGCTCAGAGCTTCAAAGATTAGAGGGCGTAAGAGACAAGGAGCTACCCAAGTCACCTCAATCCTCTTTTCTCATACCTGTTTTTTAGTCTTCTTTTTGAAGCTTTCTGGAGCATGATGACTCTTCAGCAGACCATGGTAAAGTGCCTGGGAAAAAATGAACTTAAACTAATGCTTCAGAAATTCTTTCATAATGCAGTCTGAACCAGTCCTTATTAATGAGGCCAAAGTATTTCCCATCCAACTGAAGTCCTGCAATTATTTAAATGTGTAAGTGAAACCATTCTTTATACCTTCATTCACAGTCCATTTAAGTCAGAAACCAAGTTGACTTGGTTTACTAACTGGGCATTAAGCACCATTTAAGCAGTTTAAGAACTATCAATAGTTGCAATGGCCCATAATAAATACATGTACAATTATTTCTATATACACTGTCCTTCATATTTGAAAATTATATTGCCAATACAATTACCAATCACATGCCTAACTCTTCCTGCACAGCTGGTATTTAGTGCAACTTTGCATGGAGATTTTCCATTTATAGCGCACTCACATTATCTCATTTATTTTTCAACATAAACCAATATATTATTATTATTATTATTAATTTACTATTAATGAAATAGAATTTAATGACGTTGGATAACCCAAGAGGGATAAAACCAGGAATTAGAAGTCCAAAGTCCTTAGCATACTGTGTCCATACATATCATAACCAAGCCATACATAGTTCATAGTTGAATATACAACTATATGGTGTAGTTGCTATACGAAATTTCATAGTTGCTATACAAAATTCTGTGTTACCCGTCATACTTGCATACTGGTCACTTATATGAGATACAAAGCTCATTTATGAGGAAGAATGATTAGTTATTTAAATTCATATATCGTTAAATCTTATTTCAGTAATTCCTTCCTTGGGGTATTTAAATTATTCACTTGGGGCATTCAAATTAGTTATAGTTTGCAAATATAATAGAATTTTGCAGCAAAGTGTCTCAAAATAATATTCTTTAAGACTCAAATTTTATTTAGAATTTTTAGTTATAAATGTAATCCTATATTTAATTTTCAAATATACACCATCCAGTAGATGTATATTGACAGGTTTTTTTTTCAATTCTCAGTATATTAGAAGTATGGAGTTTTATTTAAGTATTTTCTTAGAGGCTCAGAAAAAGACTAGAAAACTTTAAAATATAATTTCATACATTGAAGCCTATGTATTCAAAGCCTTGTTTTGTAGATTTTGGCTGGTATGAGATAAAGCTCATGAAAATTACTTCATTATGTCATTTGGACAGAGAAGGAAAAAGGTTTTTATTGATTTCATTCTTTTTAAATCACTTTGCCTTGAAAATATTCCTTGAAGGATTGCTCATAATAATTAATATGGACAAGGAGTAGTGTCTCACTAGATGTCCCTAATGCAGCCTCTCCCTAAATCCCAATAAAGTATCCCAATAAAGTAAATCCCAATAAAGTATAAAGGTCCATAAAAGATGAAAATTTCACAGAAACTTGAATAAGTGACGATGAAGCTACTGCCAAAAATTGTCAAAATATTACACGATCTACAAAATCTATGTAATTGAATAAAGTGGCACAATTAGTGGTTATGTATATATTGCTAAAACAAGAGATCATATTGGCCCGAAAGAAAGAAGGGAAATACTTTCCCTCTCTACCATTACCTGTCTCTGAGGTAGAGATGCTTCACATCCCCAGTCTGGGAAAACTTTGCTGCATGGGTGTTATGGAGTAAATGTTTGTGCCCTCCCCCCACCCATTCATTCATATGTTGAAACCTTAACTCCCAATGTAATGGTATTAAAAGGTGGGGTCTTTGGGAGGTAATTAGGTCATGAAAGTGGAGCCATTATAAATGGAATTTATGCCTTTGTAGGAAGAGACATGAGAGAAATAATCTCTTTCTTGGCCATGTGAATATACAGTGAGAAGGCAGCCATCTATAAGCCAGGAAGAAGATTCTCACCAGAATCCAATCATGCTAGCACCCTAATCTTGGACGGTCAGTCTCCACCACTGTGAGGAATAAATATTTTTGTTGTTTAAACTCCCCAGTCTATGGTATTTGTTATGCAGATTAAGCTTACTAAAATAATACAGATTTTATTTTAACACACTTAAATTACTGTTTCACTTCTTCCATCTTTTCATTCCTGCTACCATTCAGACATTGAAATCCCCAGGAAATAAAAGTTTAGGAAATATGGAGATGCTAATGGAAACACACTTCATCTTTGAAATAGAACCACAATAAATTTAACACTGTGGATGGGAACAGTGACAGGAGGATGAGTGTTGGTAGGGCATGCTGATCATTGTAGGTTGTTTGAACTTCCCTGGTTCAATGTCAGTGAATCACGCAATGAATGCCGGAGATAATCTTAACTCAATCCAGAAGAGATGTGCTTAAAATCTGCTGAGCTGAACTGAATTGAGAATAGAATCTTAATGATACTTCAAATATATACTTAGAAATACTAAGTATAAGTGGTGCCCAAGCAAGCCATACATAACAACTTGCTAGAAAAATACTGAGTGTGCCTATATTACTTTCAAATCAGAATCAGTAGAAAATGCTAGAATAGTATTTGGCATTTAAACAGTATACAAAAATATGTGATTCGTGTCAATAGGCGAACAAAGGGTCATATAAAAATCATGCTGAGCTGTAAAGAAAACACATTAGTTACAACATGAGACGGGCAACATAAGAAAAGATAATAAGTAAACCAAAATGAACAGTAGTAAAAGTAAAGTCTTTACTGTGGAAAATATAGAACAGATTGAATTAGTATGTAGGGATGAAGATGGCAAATTTTTAAAGTTCTGCCAAAATAAAAAAGAAATAAAAATCATGAGAGAAGTTTATGAGAAAAAAAGA
This sequence comes from Panthera tigris, assembly GCF_018350195.1. Taxonomy (NCBI): domain Eukaryota; kingdom Metazoa; phylum Chordata; class Mammalia; order Carnivora; family Felidae; genus Panthera; species Panthera tigris. The sequence continues at coordinate 77,008,991 of NC_056662.1, forward strand.
TAACACGAATGTGAAAAATCATACTTTTAAGAAAAAAATTAGGGAAAAATATAATAGAAGCAACATCTGAGCTAAAAAAAAAAAAAAAAAAAGATTATAGCTAAAGTTTGAAATAGAACTTAAAAACACCTGCAAACATCCACGTAGAAAAAAAAACAAGCTACCTACAGGTAAACACAATTAAGTCTGGCCTGAGACTCCTCCTTCACATCAGTGAATAACATGAGACTGTGTGATTATAGTCTACAGAATTCTTGGGGAATACATTTATTATTAAAATGTGAGCAACATTTCAAGTTTATATTAATATGTGAATAAAAGTCATTCTCTGATATGTATGGGAAGCTAAATTTAGCATCTATTTTCTTCTTGAAAAAAAATTAAAGACTTGTTGGAGACCTATTCCAGGAAACTGAAAGATAAATCAAGATTACAAAGTCCAAAAGGGAAATAGGATATTGGATAATTTTTTTAAATGTTATGATTCTAAATACTGAAATCAGGATTGCAACCAATTTGTGTTAAAAATTAATTTGTGTTGCCAAACACAAAATATAAGGCAGAAGTCTGGAATATTTTTGAAAGAAAAAATACAGCATGAAATATATCAATGGACATTAATCTATGTCTAACATGTAAAAAAACAGAAATTCTAAGAAAGAATTGAAAGTAAAATTGTACTAATTTCCTCAAGTTATTCATAGCATCTCAAGATACCACTTTCATCTTTTTAAATCATTTATTTATCAAAATACATTCTAATTGAGAAAAGTACATAAAACAATATGAAAATGTATGTGACTAAAGCCACAAATTCCCCCCTTATACACTTAGTCACCAAAAGATGTAATCATAAAAAAATGGTTTGGTATATATTTTTTCAGAATTATAAAGAGTTTGCCAAAATACAAGAACATGCATATATATATAAGCACACATATAAATACATACATGTGTATACATAGAACATGTATATACATGTATATATGTATGTACATGTAGAGCATATATATCTATAGTTATATCATTATCCATATGGAGTACTTGTATTTTACATATACAGCAGATAAGTTTTTGGATATTATTTTTGCAAAATTCTATATTAAGATGCTGTTTTGCAAGTTGGGTTTTTTTTCACTCAAAGAGTTATAATGGATGTTATTCTTCTAAACTATTGGGATTACACCGAACTAAAAAGCTTTCGCACAGTGAAGGAAGCCATCAATAAAACAAAAAGGCAACCTACTGAGAAGATATTTGCAAGTGATATATCTAATAAGGAGTTAATATCAAAAAAAATATAAAGAACCTATACAACTGAACACCTAAATAAATAAATAAATATCTGATTAAAATTAGGCAGAAGACCTGAACAGACATTTTTCCAAAGAAGACATCCAGATGACAAACAGTCACATGAAAAGATGCTCAACATCACTATCAGGGAAATGAAAATCAAAACCACAATAAGATATCATCTCACAATTGTCAGAATGTCTAGAAACTCAAAAAGACAGGAAATAACAAGTATTGTCAAGGATGTAGAGAAAGAGCTACCTTAGTGCACTGTTGATGGGAGTGTAATTGGTGAAGCCACTGTGGAAAACAGTATGGGAGTTTCTCAAAAAATTAAAAATAGAAATACCATATGATCCAGTAATTCCACTACTGAGATTTACCCAGGGCAAATGAAAATACTAATGTGAAAAGATCTCTATCTCTATCTATCTCTATCTCTATCTCTATCTCTATCTCTATCTCTATCTATCTCTATCTCTATATCTCTCCCTATTTTTATCCCAGCATTATTAACATAGCCAAGATATGGAAACAACCCAAATATCCACCAATAGTTGAATGGATAAAGAAGATAAGGAATATATATATTCCAATATAGTCATTATTAAAATAATAGGATAATAAACATTCCTCAGCATATATGCTTGCACACTTGTTTTAGTATTTTTGGGCGATATGCTTCTACAAGGACGATATTTGTTTTAGTGAATATGCACATTTTACATTTTAAATTGTGGCATTTATCCCTTTCTTGAAGAATCTAGGCTTTCATCTAAGCTAAGACTGCCTCTCAAAACCAACAGAGAATCCCATCTGGTAACCAGCTTCTGCTTCTTGAACAAGGAACTTCTAAAGCCACAAGGCAAGCATACTGATGCATCCTTCCCCATACATATATATATATATGTATTTTATCCTATATATTTTATATATATATAAATATATAAATATATATATATAAAATATATATGTATTTTATCCTATATATTTTATATATAAATATATATTTTATATATATATATAAAATATATATTATGTAAAATATATATATAAAATATATATATATTATATTATATATATTATATATATTATATATATATTTATATATATTTTATTTTATATTTATCCTATATATCCTATATATTTTATATATATAAAATACATATATATATACACACACATATATGTATATGTATATATGTGTATATATGTATATATATGTATATATATGTATATTTATACACATGTATACATGTATATACATATATACATGTATACATGTGTATAAATATACATATATATGTGTGTATGTATGTATGTATGTCATGCCTTGGGAGCTTTTTTTTTTTAATTTTATTTTTTTTTAATTTTTTTTTTTTTTAACGTTTATTTATTTTTGAGACAGAGAGAGACAGAGCATGAACGGGGGAGGGTCAGAGAGAGGGAGACACAGAATCCGAAACAGGCTCCAGGCTCTGAGCTGTCGGCACAGAGCCCGACGCGGGGCTCGAACTCACAGACCGTGAGATCATGACCCGAGCCGAAGTCGGCTGCTCAACCGACTGAGCCACCCAGGCGCCCCGCCTTGGGAGCTTTTAATGAAATTTTGTATTCATGGCTCTGAGAGAGTAAATATTTAGTTTTGTTGAAGAAGCCATGGCAATTGCCAGTAGTGATCACTTTAGCACTTTAGATACTTATCTGTAAACATCAACAAAATAGACAAGCAAGAACAACTGTACTTTGGGAAAAATAAAAATCAAATAAATAAAAAAAAACACACACACTAGAATTAAGAGTCTGAATCATGAGAGGAGAAAATATCCTAAGAAAACAGATGCAATGTAGGAAATAGAAGACAATTTTAAATTAAATTTCTATTTCCAGAAATATTCAGTGATTTATCGAAAGCAACTATATACCGATATGAACAGGAAAGGCAAAAACAACACAGGTGCTTAGAAATTAAAAACAGAGTTACTAAACTGAAAAACAATAATGATAGTGGTACTGAAGAGTTGAATTAACAGTACTTAAAAGTGAAATAATATGTGGATTTGGACTGCAAGGATCAGTAACAGCCAGATAAATCTATACAAGTTATAGTTAACTCTAAATAGTATTTGGTGTCAGAGTTGTTAAATGACTGCTAGTTTTAAACAAGCAAAGGCACAGCATGAAATCAGTTTCCTGACTTTCTAGGAGAGGATTTCTAAATAATTTTCTTAGATGTGGATGAAGGAGAGAGTTAAAGGGGTGGGGGAGCTTTACAACTATTGTCTTAGTTGAGGAAGAAAGTGTAGAAAAGTTCAACGACATTCATCAAAAGCTTAAAAGAGAGGGGGTCTAATGAACTTAGTTAATTGAGGGATAGATACAATACAGTGTGCCCATTTTAACTGTACATTTTTTTGAGAATTGGGCAATATGAACACTTGTGTAACCATCACCACAATTAAGATAAAGAATATTTTTTTCACCAAAATATATTCCTTTAGCCCCTTCCCAATCAATCTCATACATCTAGTGCAATCAACAACTGGCCTACTTCCTGCCGTTAGAAATTAAGTATCTTTTCTACAGTTTCTTATAAATGGAACCGGGAATCATACAGCATGCACTCATTCGTGTCTGGCTTCTTTTGCTAAGTGTATGTTTTAAAATTCATCCATGTTGTTGCATCTATCAATAATGTGTTCTTATTTATTTCATGCACTGCATTTCATTGCCCAGACCACAGTTTGTTTATCCATTCCTCTATTGATGGACATTTGAGGTGATTCCTATCTAGGTATATGAGTGTGACTGCTGGATTATGTATCAGGTGTATATTTCCCAGTCATTCTTTGCCTGGCCTCATAGTAGGCATGTGAGATTAGTTTTCAGCCAAGGACTTGAAGGGACTCCAAGCCATGTTGGGAATCTCTCCCTTTTTTTGTTGCATAGTTCCCTTCCTGTCAGTTCTTTCCCACTCAAATTCTAGCTAATTTCATCTTCCTGAATGCCAATATGTCTCCTCAAGTCAACAAGACCTGTGGGCACTGTTAGGGATCTCCTTCCCTGTGCCCACAGCTGGATATGGAAATGAGCTTCAGGCAGAAAGCTGGGGCAACCTAAGGGCACAACTCATTTTTTTTATCTTCTCCTGGGATCACAGTCCTACTCTGCTCATTAGCCAGTATCTGAAAACAGTGACTTCATATGTTTTGTCTAGTTTTTTGTTTATTATGGGAAATTAAGTTTGGACTTTGTTAATGTCTTCAGTCAGGAAATCAGAAGTTGATATTGATTAACTTTTAGTTGAATAGGGAATATAACTGTTGAAAATTTTAGGAAAAGAGACTATTAGAATAAAAATAGAAAATGGAACTTTCAAATTATTAGGATAAAAGAAAAAAGAAAAAAGAAACAGTAGAAATTAGAAATGCTGCCAACAAAATAAATAGACAAAAGTAGCAACCACAATAAATGTGGAATGAATTCATTAAATTATCTGGGACAAGACATAATGTTTAAATTGTGTTTAAAAATCCAACCATACATTTTTTATAAGACATAATAGATATAATTAGACTATTATTTAAATAGTTTGGAAATAGTGATATGGCCTCATTCTTGATTCTGCTACATAGAAAATATAGTTTAATGTTATTTGAAAACTAACATTCAATTGAGCAAAAGTCAATGTAAAACTGAATATTTTTGGAAAATATAAAAAGCAACATAGTTCTCATGGTAAAATAAACAAGACATCTAATTTGTATAAATAAAGGGAAAATACCTATTATATTAAGAAAAATTAAAACCTACAGGAAGAAACATCAAACATCCTAAATATCATAATAAATGTAAATGGATAAAACTCAAAACATCTCTGACACTAACAAAAGGTCATGATATATACCACCCACTTCTAAAAGATGTCAAAGTAATAAGAGAGTATTAGAAAGAATATTGTGTAAAGATATATCAGTCAAAATAGAAATTTAAAATGTTAGTATTAATATCATAAAGTTTTAGAAAAAATGAAGACAATGATGATTATTTTTTGTTGAGAAAAGATATTCGTATTGTACTGAAGGTCAGTTCATGAGGATCAATTAAATACTCCTCTTCTCAACTTCACATTCAGTGATGTCACAGAGATAACTTGAAATTGGCTATGGTAGCTTAGAATTTGACAAATGTTTCAAGTCAGACCTCCCCTCCCTCCCACACAGAGACTTGGTTTGTGAAACATTTACCAGTTTATTCATTTACCACTGAACATAATCCAAAATGAATAGAAAATACTTCTGACTCTGTAAGGCCCAACAGCATAATTTACAAATGGAGAGCACAAGCTTATCAGAAATTCAAAGACAATATGACAGAAACTCAATATTTGTGGGAGAGATTAATATATCTCTGTCAGCTTTTGATGATTCAAGTAAGCACACACACAAAGTACATGAAATAGGTGATTTGGATTATATAATTAATAAATCACCTATTTCATCATATTGATGTAGATTGCAAACATCAATGAATATATTTTCCTTGTTGCATTCATAATTTAAAAGTATAGTAAATCAGACAGAAAATCTCAATAATTGACAAAACACTTAAATAATGAGGTACATAGTCTTGGGCCTCAAGACAACCAATTAGAAATAGCAGAAAGTTAACTATTGGATTGCCCAATGAAATCTCCTCCCTCCCTCCAACACAGAAAACATCCTAAATAACTAAGGTGAATTTGGAATCAGTAATTTAACTGAACATAATTTCAAAAATAACAAAAATATGACTGTTGCACTAAAAATATTAAACCTATAAATTCATATTTTCTGATTCAATCATAAGGTAGCGGAAGTCAGAAAAAGCCAAACATTTTTACAAATTTTTAATTTGCAAAAAGCAACAAATTATCTAATTAGTATACTTTAAATCTCTAAATTATTAGACTGGGCAAAACAAAATCAAAATACATAACATACAATATTTCTGATAAATACTTCTAATAAATTTATTGAAAAAATGAGAATTAAAATTTTATATATGATAAAAGGGATGTTTCCAAAAAACAGGTCTCTTAAGGATAAAAGCACTATTCATAATGATCTCCAATAAATATGGGGATTTTAGAAATAAATAATAGCTAACATATTTTGAGTGCTTATCTAGTGCCAGACAGTGTTCTAAGACCTTTAAATCTATTAAACTATTTAATTCTCAGATAAAAGTATATGATAAGTGGGGTGGTTCACACAGAAGGAAACTGAGACATTGAAATGTTAAGTAATTCACCTAAGGTTAAGCAGCTGGTGATGGCAGACCTGGGACTAGAAAAGAAATCTGGCACCCGAGTCCCTACTCTTAAACACCACACTGCACTACCACCCAGAACATTTTACGTGAAACTAGGCTAAATAGGAAGTAGAAGAAAAAGGCCAATTGCATAGAAAAAAATGTGAAATCATTATGGATTAACTCTGAGAAAGATTTTTACATCAGACGAACTTTACAAGTGATATTTTTTCAAACTTTCAAGACATCACAGTCCCATGATCAGGAATTACAGCAGCAACCAGAGAAAAATAGTACTGTTTTAGGAATTAGGAACGCAAGGAGAAAGGAGACAGGGAGGGAAGAAAGTAGGGAAAAAGAGAAAAGGGGAAGAAGGGAAAGGAAAAGAGGGAGGCAGAGAAGTGAAAGATAAGATCTCTTCTCCCAGTAGCTACTTTTTAGGGACTATAGACTCTTCCTGAAACAGCATTGGGTAAAGATGAGAAAGGCAAGGAAATGTATAAGAAATGCATTAATGATGGGGCGCCTGGGTGGCTCAGTTGGTTAAGCTTCCGACTTCAGCTCAGGTCACGATCTCTAGTTCCTGAGTTCAAGCCCTGGAGCCTGCTTCAGATTCTGTATCTCCCTCTCTCTCTGCCCCTCCCCTGCTGGCGCTCTGTCTCTCTCCCTCTCAAAAATAAATAAATATTAAAAAAATAAAAAGTAAAGAAATGCATTCATGATGCAATAGGAAAATAATTTTACTAGAACGAAATACAAATGTAACCTAAATCAAGATTTTCTCATTGATGCTTGTGTTTTATAAGTATACATTTATAATTATATAGCTATTATTAATAATCCTTCAGAATAGAAAACATTAGTTTAAAGTTGAAAATTGCTTATCCAATAGCTACTGAGTTTCTATTGAAATAATTGTTTTAATAACTGAATTTACAAAATCATAATATTTCTTAGGAAGGAATTATAGCAGAAGAGAGTAAATATGGCTTTAACACAAATAAGAATATTTATCTGAAACTGACAGCAAGCATAATACTTGTGAGTGAATACCAAGAAAGATCATCAAAAAGGTTAGTTGGAAAAAAAGTCTTGACCACTGCTGCTATTATTATGTATGCATTTCTTTTTCTTTTCTTTTTTTTTTTTAAGTTTATTTGTTTATTTTGAGAGACAGAGTAAGAGAGAGCAGGGGAGGAGCAGAGAGAGGGAGAGACAGAATCCCATGTTGGCTCCATACTGTCAGTGAGGAGCCCAACACGGGCTCAAACTCAAGAACGGACCTGAGCTGAGGTGAAGAGTCACATGCTTAACCGACTGAGCCATCCGGGTGCCCCTATTATGTATGCATTTCTGAACATTATAGGCAATACAAAAGGATTAGAAACAGGAATTAGAAGTGTAATCAATGGAAGAACACAAAACTATGTTTCCGTTATTCAGAGATGTCATCTTTATGACATAGAAAAGCCAATGAAAGCAAATGCAAATTTATTATGTAAGAAAATGTCAAGATAAAAGATACGCATAGGAAGATCCCTTCCCTCCCCATAATACCAATAACCATAAGAATTTTTTCCACAAAGACAAATATGTATGTATTTATATACATATATTTATATATGTGTGTGTATATAGACTTGTGTGTGTATCCAGAAATAATACTTAAATAAAATTATTTTCCCCACAATCACTTTTTAGACCCTTACTTTGTATTTCATTACCATACCTGGTATATTATATGATTACAAAAAACATAATCTCTACCCCCTGGCAGAATAAAAGACTTAAGAGCAGGGTACTGGTTTTTCACTGTTGCTCTTAGTGGCTGCCGTATAATGAACAGTCAATAAATAATTGTGATGGTAGCTGTTGTAGGAAGGGGAAAACCTGACAGATGAACAGAAACTTGTTCATCATCATCCTAGCTGAATAATCTGAATATTGCAAAGATGCCAGTCTAATATATTTAAAGAATAATTTATTTGAGTCCCAACGGATATGTAGTTTTGCAAACTAAGAAAAATATTTTATGTCGCAATTAGAAAAAGAAACAGGAAGGCATCACCAAGAATATTCTGGAAGAGAGAAGGCTGAGACTTGACCTCAAAGATTTTAACGCATCATTTCCATTTGTGCAAAAATTAGCAAATGCATCAATGGAACCTAAAAAACAGCCCTAGAACTGATCCTAGTTAAAAGAAGAATTTGACTAATGGAAAGGGGAAACGTCACAGAATAGTAAGTGAAAAATTACTCATTCAATAAAGGGGATTAGAAAAAAATGGATATTAGTGAAAATATGTACCATATATTAAAATAAATCCCAGGTATACTGAAAAACTAAACATAATGATTACCACATAAGAAGAAAAGCTAGAAGAGCAGAGTTTTTAAGTACTTGTGGAGTAGGGGAGTGCTTTCCACGTTCAAAAAGGCAGAAACATCGTATCAAAACTGCATAAATATTAAGTAACAAAGAGTAAGCTGGCAGAAATTTATTTTCATCAAATATTAAGGAAGAGTTACTACCCTCAATATTAGAAAAGCTCTTATAAATTAATAAAATAAGCATTATAACTTCAATAGAAATATGAACCAATAATAGAAGCAAATTATTTGCACACATAAAAGAAATTCAAATATCCAATAAATACATGAAAAGTTGCTCTGCAATGATATGCTAATTTTAATTTGCCGAGGAATAAATGATCTTTAGAATTGTTAATACTCAGTGATGATGAGGGTGTGTGTGGGAGGTGGGCAGTAGTGTGCTTGTAAATGTTTTGCAACCAACTCTCTGGATGAAGTACTCAGATGAATATTGAATATCAATGACTAAGGCAAAAGTAAAAAAAAAAAAATGAAAAATGACAAAAGTCAAAATATCACTTACTCTCCTTTTTTTTTTAGTTTATTTATCTTTGAGAGAGAGAGAGACGGAGAGAGGGAGAGAGCACAAGCAGGAGAGGGGCAGAGAGAGAGGGAAACACAGAATCCGAAGCAGGCTCCAGGCTCTGAGCTGTCAGCACAGAGCCCGACACAGGGCTCAAACTCATGAACTACGAGATCATGATCTGAGTCGAAGTCAGACGCTTAATTGATGAGCCACCCAGGTGCCCCAAACTGCCACTTCGTCTTCAATAAAATAAGTAACTTCTTTTCTACATAGTATAATTGATTTATTGAACAACAGAATAATTATTTTCTCAATGGTTAACACTGTTCATAATATAAACACTACAGACATGATGTATTCTTAGAGTAAACTTGCATTATCAATACTTTGTCTATTGCTTCATTAGGTTTCGAAAAGCAACAAAAACAATAATTCGGGCCCTGGTCTGCAACATCTGTGGCATATGTGGGGAAATAATCCCACCAGCCTGATACCAATCTTTGAATGTGGAGTTACTGGGAGACACACAGCACATCAATATGCAGTATTTCCACCAAACAGATATAATAAATACAAGTATTAGAAAGAAGTGAGGAGTTCTTACCATATTATGGGAAAAACTTGTTTATGTGTATTTTTAGGTATGTGTAAATGTTTATCTTTGTCTTATCTGGGTAGTATACTTAAGATGAATTGCATTATGTTATTTCAACTTTTCTATCATTTTCCAATTTTTCTGCAATTAGCACATATTTTCTCTTTCTTTACTTAAAGTGTAATAGCGAAGTAGCAGAAAAAGAAATTAAGAAAACAATCTAATTTACAATTGCATCAAAAATAATAAAATACCTAGGAATAAGCTTCACCAAGGAGGCAAAATACCCGTACTCTGAAAACTATAAAACACTGATGAAAGAAATTGAAAATGACACAAACAATGGAAAGATATTCCATGCTTATGGGTTGGATAAACCAATATTGTTAAATTACCCCTACTAACCAAAGCGATTCCTATAAAAATACCAATAGTATTTTTCACAGAACTAGAACAAATAATCCTAAACTCAGTATGGAACCACAAAAGACCTCCAATAGCCAAAACAATCTTGAGAAAGAACAAAGCTGGAAGTGTCACAATCCCATATTTCAAAATATACTACAAAGATGTAGCCATATCTTGTTTTGTAGTCAAAACACTTTGGTACTGGCATGAAAGCAGACACATAGATCAATACAATAGCATAGAGAGTCCAGAAATAAACCCATGTTTACCTGGTCAATTGAGCAGTGACAAAGGAGTCAAGAATATACAATGTGGAAAAAGACAGTCAAATGGTGTTGGGAACGTGGACAGCTACATGAAACTGTACCACTTTCTTGTACCACACCCAAAAATAAACTCAAAGTGGATTAAAGACCTAAATGTAAAACCTGAAGCCACAAAACTCCTAGGAGAAAACACAGGCAGTGATTTCTTTGACACTGGCTGTAGAAACAATTTTTCTAGATATGTCTCCTCAGGCCAGGGAAACAAAAGCAAAAATGAACTATTGGGACTACACTGCAATTAGCACATACCTTTCAGTCATATACTTTTATGAGAGAGGGAGGGAGGGAGGAAGAAAGAGAGAGAGAGAGAGAGAGAGAGAGAGAGAGAGAGAGAATGAGTGGGGGAGAGGGGCAGAGGGAGAAAGAGAGAGACTCTCAAGCAGGCTCCATGCTCTGCGTGGAGCCCGACATAAGGCTTGATCCCATAACCCTGGGATAATGACCTAAGCCGAGATCAAGAACCAGTCTGTCAACCAACTGAGCCACCCAGGCACCCCTCAGTCATACACTTTTTTGCAGCTGTTCCAATGGAAGCGAAAAAGAATTTGTTCCTGTTAGAAAATATTCTGCTTCATGTCTTCCAGGATTTAAGAAAGAGAGGGAAAGGAACGTACAAAAAAAGTAGGATGTTTTTCAAAAGATCAAGTCCTCTGGAATTTGTACATTGTAGCTTAATTTCACACACCCTAAACAGATTACATATTCAATTTTAATAGCATTCCATGTCCAGCACAGGCTCTAAATTATTTCCAGCCATGTTCTTAGGCCCCCTACCAAATTAGAATGTTCTTGAACTGCCAAATTGAGGTTCTTTCTCCATTAAACTGAATACTGCCTAACACATCATTATCCCCGGAATGATGCAGTGTGTATTTAAAATCTGTATTTCTACATACATTTTCCACATGCTGATTGTAGAGAACGTGGTAAGCTCCATTTTGATTCATTAGTTCAGTAAAAGAGATGTTCAGAATTATTCCATATAATTCACAGCACTTAAGAAAGCATATATTTTCATAATACTCTAAATCTATTGCTTACAGTAGTAACTCAAGCCTATTACGGTGTGTTTGCCATAGCACTGTCATTTTGAAATTGTGATGGGGCTGTTCCTTCACTGTAACTTGCCAACATAAGAATTGATTTAGAATAATATTTTTATTGAGTACCCAATATACAATCTTGTGGTTGTTTGCACTGCTATAGTAGCAGAGAAGTATCAGTACTTTCATATAAGGCATAATTTGAATTATGCTTTTAAGCTGAAAACTGGTCAACCTAAAGAACACCAATATAAACCAGGATATGTTTTTGTGTATCTATTTACCATGTATACTCTTGTTACCTTAGTAATTTTGATACATAGAATAACTTTGATAAATAGAATAAGTGAGATTGAAGTTAAGTATTTTTAAGATAGGTAACTACTTCATTTCTCCACATGCAGATAAATTTCCAGACTTACTGTTATACTTCTATACTTTCAAAATTGTTAGAAGCACATGATCTTCAATTCATTATTACTGACAACTGATTAGTTCCTCTGATATCTTATAATTCCTATTGTTGTTGTTAAATATATTGCTGGCACACTTGTTCCTTATGGAGGTCTTATTACAATCATAATTGTCCATTTTGGAATCACAAACCAATACCCATTATATTATATTAAAAAAAAAAAACTTCTTTCACCAGACTTGCTATTTTTTTTTCAAAATTCAAAATTAACCAGATGATGCTATCTGAGATATCCAAAAATTATGTAAATCTCTTCAGTTATCTGTTTTATCAATATATATTTATTTTCCTGTTCTCTTCTAGAGATCAGTGTATCAGTTATATTTAGTCAGGAATAACCTACTCCGTATATTTATATTTTAGTTTTACCTCTACACATTTCATGTTTAAAAAAATATATATTTATTTATTTTGAGGGAGAGAGCACACGTGAGCAGGGGAGCGGCAGAAAGAGAGGGAGAGAGAAAATCCCAAGTAGGCTCTGCACTGTCAGTACAGAACCTGACATGGGGCTCGATCCCACAACTGTGAGATCATGACCTGAACCAAAACCAAGAGTCAGATGTTTAACTGACTGAGTCATCCAGATGCCCCCATTTCATGCTTTATAAATTAATTCTGCAAAGAGCAAATGATGATGGAGAACTGTAACAGATGAGACTTCTACAAATGATAAATGTGGGGAGAAGGACCCAAGCAGATAAAATTAGGCAAGATCACAAAGCTATAGTAATCAAAACAGTATGGTACTGACAGAAAAAGTAGATACACACATCAATGTAACAGGATAGAGAGCCCGAAAATGAACCCATGATTATATGGTCAATTAGTCTATGACAAAGGAGGCAAGAATATACAATGGGGAAAAGACAGTCTTTTAAGTAATTGGTGTTGGGAAAACCATACAGCTACATGCAAAAGAATAAAACTGGACCACTTTCTCACACTCTACACAAAAATAAACTCAAAATAGATTAAAGACCTGAATGTGAGACCTAAAACTGTAAACTCCTAGAAGAACACATAAGCAGTAATTTCTTTGACATAAACTGTAGAAACATTTTTCTAGATGTTTCCTCAGGCAACCTATTGAATGGGAGAAGATATTTGAAAATGGTATATCCAGTAAGGGGTTAATATCTAAAATATATAAAAAAACTTACATAACTCAAAACCAAAAAAATCCAATCTGATTTAAAAATGAGCAGAGGACCCAAGTTGACGATTTTCCAAAGAAGACATAAATGTCAAACAGACACATGAAAAGATGCTCAACAACACTAATCAGGGAAATGCAAATCAAAACCACAGTGAATATACCACTATGCTAGTATGTTAACTATGCTGGGTTTAAAATAAACTTAAAAAAATGGTGTGATTTCACCTCCTATCAGTCAGAATGTCTAGACTCAAAGAATCAAAAAGATAAGAATTCTTTTGTGTGTGTTGGTGAGGATTTGGAGAAAAGGGAACCCTTGCCTTGGGAATGTAAATTGGTACAACCACTATGGAAAACAGCATGGAGGTTCTTCAAATAATTAAAAATAGAAATACCATATGGTCCATTAATTCTACTACTAGGTATTTACCCAAGAAAATGAAAACACTAGTTTAGAAAGATTATGGTGCTATGTTTATTGCAGCATTATTTACAATAGCCAAGATACGGAAGCAACCCAAGTGTCCATCAATAAATGAATACATAAAGAAGATGTGGTATATATACACAATGGAATATTACTTAGGCATCAAAACGAGTAAGATCCTGCCATTTGTGACAACATGGATGGACCTTGAAGGTATTATGCTAAGTAAAATAAGACAGAAAAAGATAAATACCATTTGATTTCACTTATATGTGGCATCTAAAGACACAAAACAAATAACAAACAAACAAAAAAAACCCAAACAGACTCTTAAATACAGAGAATAAACTAGTAGTTGCTAGAGAAGAGGTGGGTGGGACGGTGAGTGAAATAGATAAAGGAGATTAAAAAGTACAAATCTCCAGGTATAAAATAAATGTCACAGAGATGAAAAGTACAGCATAGGGGATATAATCAGTTATATTCTAATGATGTTGTATGGCGACAGCAAGTGACTACACTTACCACAGTGAACACTGAGTAATATGTACAACTGTCTAATTACTATGTTGTATACTGGAAACTAATATAATGTCATACGTTAAATGTACATCAATAATATATTTTTTTAACTTAGGCAAGATCATTCTGGTGATGTCTTTCTCCACTAAGGCTTAGATATCCTGTGATGTTAGAGAAAGCTTCTGCCTGACTAAAAAACGAAGTAAATTTTTCCAGAAGTTAATAGAAATTTTTAAAAAGTCAAGGATGGTTATTTGGAACTAAATAAGTAAAAAAGAATAAAATAGACAAGATGCAATGCTGTGGCCAGAACTAAAAGTTTCCTTGAAAGTTTAAGATTCCAAATAAAAACTAAATATACCCAGCTACCTAGCAGTTCTATAGTTTGAGTCATCCAGTTAATTCCATACCAATTATTTATTTCACAGCATTTTATAGCAGTGAAATAACGTGTTGACCACTAAATGTATGACCAAAAGTTAATTAAGTAAGTTTTCAAGTTAACAGATGACACAAGAGTGAAAATAAACTGAAAAGGCAGAAAGTTTAATTTAGTCCTGGTCATTTAATTGAGTAACGTCCATGGGTGAGAAATTTGTTTTTTATGGATATTCATTTTTAAACTCCTGGTAAACAGAGAGATATCTAATTTACAAAATGTGAAGTCATCACATTTTAGCTTACATTGCCTTTTGAAGCAGCAGCCTGATTTATGTCATTACTGGTTAGCTCAGGTCTGAGATAAAGACAAAAGTGAGGCATGAAGGGTGTCTGAAATGACCCACCTCCAGGGTTTCATGCTGTACCAGACTAGAATGGAAAAAAAGTTTTAAAGAGAAGATGAGGAGTTTGACCAAACAATTGAAGTTTGTGTTTAAGGAAAGGCAAGGGAGAAAAAGAAGTAAAATAACTTATGAAAACAAAGACATAGAGAGGGCAAAGATGGATTCTACTTGGATAAAAATAAAAAGAGGGAAAAAAAGGAGCATGGCAACTAGATGAAAACCATATAAAGCTGAGAGATAAGAAAAGGACCAAGAGAATGAAGCACCAACTGGGTAGGTAGAGAATGCCAAGGGAGGAAAGGTGGTCAGCATCTTCAAATGTTGACAGAAGGTTATAGATAGTGAAATGGACATCGAGCGCACAAGACGCACCCAATGGTAAGCATTTTTCTCCCTGTAGGTGACAGTGCTGGTGCACTGCACATTGCACCTCAGTCTTTACATGAAAGTAAGTCTTTAGTGTGTAAATACTTAAGACATAACAATAAGTCTTCTTTAGAACTGGCCACTAGATCTCTCCCTTTTGGTTAAAAATACCCCGTATCAAAGCTATAAAATCAAAGAGTAAACATGACATATTAGAAAATGATCCTCATATGGGCACCTAGGTGGCTCACTTGGTTAAGTGTCTGGCTTCAGCTCAGGTCATGATCTCATTGTTCATGGGTTCCAGCTCCATGTCGGGCTCTGTGCTGACAGCTCAGAGCTGGAGCCTGCTTCTGATTCTGTGTCTCCCTCTCTCTCTGCTCCTCCCCTGCTTATTCTCTCTCTCTCTCTTTCTCTCTCTCTCTCTCTCAAAACAATAAACATTAAACATTTTTTTAAAAAGAACATTATCTTCATAAATAATAAGATCTAGCATTCATTTTAACTTAAAAAAATAAAGAACAAGATGTGTGCTTTGTTCAAGAAAAAGTGTATCAAATAAAATTTTCCCCTGAAAGGATGGCAGTCTTTTGGAAGTAATCAATCATATTTTCTCCTCTTCTTCCTATTAAGTATAGCTAAAACCTAGACAATATATAAAAAATAAACATAAGACTCCTAGAGAAGAAAGCAGACAGAATAAACCATGGCTCCACCATACCAGCAATAGCCAACTTGAGAGCTCAGATTTTCATCCCAGCTCTGTAGTGACAAACCCTTCTCTTCTAAAGTGCTATCAGTAAAGACCACATGGCCTAGAATTCAAATTCTACTTGGAAGTAAGGAGAAATCCGATCACTTCCTCATTTCCTCAATGGAGCAGTGTCAGAGCCTACATAGGAGAGTGTTATGACTTGCATCCAGCAGTAATGACCCTCTTCTCACCACCCACTCTGTGTCAGTGGAAATGACTGGAGGCAATAAGGAGACACCCCAACCCCTCCCAATCAGGAAGGTACCATTGGAGGCCTGGGGGAGAGCCAGAGTTCCTATCATCATCTGGGAGTAATAATGAGTACTGCTCACCTTGGATCTGGGAGTAATAATGACTAGTGCTCACCTTGGGTGTCATAGAAAGGTGAGTGGGGAACCTGGATTTCTACACAAACCTGGCAATAATGAGGTGACATTCCCATCGCCTGCTGGAAGTCAGAGGAAGTCAGCTAAAAGAAAATATTTAAATAAAATGCAGACTCTCTGAATATAATTAAAATGACAAAGATTCAGTGAAAATCACTTATTATGTTAAGAACCAAAAGACATCAACATGAAATGTCTTTCATGAAATGAATGAAAAGACAATATAAATGCCAACTCAGAGATGACAAAGATTTTAGAATTATTTGACAAAGACAAAACTAATCACCATAAAAATGCTTTCACAAGTAATTATAAACACATATGAAATAATGAAAAATAAAGACATAGCAAAGAATCAGGAAGATTTTTCCAAAAAATTGAAAAACGAAAGAAGAACCAGATGAAATTTTTAAAATGAAAAAAATATATAATAAAAAATTAAAAAGAAAAAAAACCCTCAGTTATGGACTCAACAACAAAGTGGAAGGAACAGAGGGAAGAATGATTAACAGAAAGATAATGAATGCAATATTAATGACCCAATCTGAACACAGAGAAAGTAAACTGAAATTGAAAAGCCTAAGGGACTTGTGGGCTATATAAAAAAATCTAATATTCATGTCATCAGAGTCCCAGGAGGAGAGGAGAAAGAGAGTGGAACTAAAAACTTCTCAAAAAAAAAAAATGGTTAAAGATTTTGTGACTTTGGCAAAAGATATACACCTGCAGATTCAAAAAGCTAGACAAACCCCACATAGGATAAACCCAAGGGAATACACACCAAAACACATGGTAATGAAACTTCTGAAAACTAAACACAAAGGAAAAATTTTGAAAGTACCAAGAGAGAAATGACACCTTAATTACATAGGAAAAAATATTCAAATGACAGGATTTACCATCAGAAACCATAGAAACCAGAAGGAAATTGCACAACTAGAAAAGCTGACAATTTTGAAAAAAAAAAAAAAAAGAATATTGTAGAAGCAATTAATCTACCTGATATCTAGATTTATTGTATAGTTGCAGCAATCAAGACTCATGGTGTTGGTGAAGGATAGATACATAGATCTATGGACCACATAGTTAACCAAGAAAAAGACCGACACAAATATACCCAACTGATCTTTTAGGCTTATTTAATTTTTTTTTTTTAATTAGTAAACTATTTCCTAGAGCGGTTTAGCTTCACATAAAAACTGAGTGGAAAGTACAGAGTTCCCACATATCCCCTGTCTCCACACATGCATAACCTACTCCCACTATCAACAACCTTGAGAATGTCCTGAAAAGAATGCGTATTCTGTTGCTTTTGGATGGAATGTTCTGTATATGCCTGTTAGTTACATTTGGTCTAAAGTATGGTTCAAATCCAACATTTCCTTGTTGATTTTCTGTCTGGATGATCTATCTATTGTTGTAAATGGGGTACTGACATCCCTTACTATTATGGTATTCTCTATTTCTCCTTTCAGGTTTGTTAGTGTTCACTTATATATTTAGACTCTCTAATGTTGAGTATATATATATATATTTATGATTATTATATCTTCTCGATGAATGGCCATCTTTGTCTCTTGTTAATCATTTTTGGCTTAAAATCCACTTTGTTTGGTATAAGCATGGCTACCTCTGCTTTCCTTTGGTTTCCACTTGCATGGGATATTTTTTGTCATCTCTTCATGTTTAGCCTATGTGTGTCTTGAAAGCTAAAGTGAGTCTCTTTTAGGCAACATGTAGTTCGGTCTTGTTTTTTTTGTTTTTTGTTTTTTGTTTTTAAATCCAGTCAGCCACTCTACGCCTTTTGATTAGAAAACACAATCCATTAACACTTAGAATTATTATCAATAGGTAAATATTTACTAATGCCATCTTACTGTTTTCTGATTGTTTTGTAGTTACATTTTTCTCTTCTTCCTTTCTTGCTGCCTTCCTTTGTAAACTGATTATTTTCCATAGCGGTAGGCTTTGACTCCCTTCTCTTTATCTTTTGTATATCTGTTGTAGATTTTTGCTTTGTGCAAAATTGTGTAGATTTTTTTATTTGTGCTTTGCCTTGTGAAGCTTACATAAAACATCTTATATATAGCAGTCTATTTTATGCTGATAATATTTAACTTCAATAATGTATAAAAACTTTGCCCTTTTATTCCCCCTTTTATGTTTTTGATGTCACCATTTACATCTTTTTATACTGTGTATTCATTAACAAATTGTTGAAGATATAGCTATTTTAATATTTTTGTCCTTTAACCTTTACACTAGAGCTAAGTAGTCATATCACCATATTGCAGTATTAATGAATTCTGCGATTATATTGTTTTTTTGTTCCATGGTAATGCTAAAACTTCTTAAGTGGGCTCCAGAGGTTTCCCAGACTGTTTTTTGTTCATGCGTAGAATGCTTTGTTCAATCATTGATTTTTGTGGGGGGAGAAGGAGGAAAAGGAAGCTGGGTTCTCCTACCTCATATTTTTGCCCACAATCTGGAATTTTCTATTGTCCTATCTTCAAGCTCAGATTCTTTTCTCAGCCATGTCCAGTCTGATAATGAGCCGGTCAAAGGTATTTTTCATTCGTTACACTGCTTTTTTATCTATAGCATTTCTTTTTGATCCTTTCTTAGAATTCCCATCTCTCTACATTATCCATCTGTTCTGGCACGTTGTCTACATTTTCCATTAAAACCCTTAGCATACTAATTACAGTTTTTTAAATTTCCTAGACTGATAATTCCAACATTTCTTCCATATCTAACCCCGGTTCTGGTTCTAAACAAGGGTTCAGTCTTTTTACACTGTACTCTTTGACATTTAGTATAGCCTTGTGATTTCTTATTGAAAGGTGCACATGATGTACTGGAAAGAAATGCAGCAAATAAGTCTTTAGTAATGTAGTGGTAAGGTGTTGGAAGAAGTGTTCTATTGTCTATAATTAGGTATCAGTTTCTTAGTGATCCTGGGCCCCTGGACTGTGAATTTCACTGGTACTTTTCATCTTTTTCACTTCTTACATTTATAGGTACAGGAAGCCTAAAAGGGGCTGGATTTGGTATTTCCCTTCCCTCATGTAGAAAGCCAAAGAGAGCTGGAGTGGGTACTTCCCTGGTCAGGAAAACTCCGATAAAATAGTTTCACCTGAGGTCAGCTTCGTTAAAGAGAATGGAATGCTCTGGTAATATTTTAAATGGTTCCTTTTCCCCTTCCCCTACTGGAAGCTTCAGATAATTTTCTCCAGTATTTTCTGTGAGAACCCAGTATAGCTCTTAGAAGTAAAACTCACAAATGCGTTTGCACTCTACTTCCCATCCCCCACGACTGCGATTCCCTGGATTTTTTTTTATTTAACTTTATTTTTTATTTTTTAAGATTTACATCCAAATTAGTTACTATATAGTGAAGCAATGATTTTAGTAGATTCCTTAATGCCCCTTACCCATTTAGCCCATCCCCCCTCCCACAACCCCTCCAGCAACCCTCAGTTTGGTCTCCATATTTATGTCTCTTTTGTTTCATCCCCCTCCCTGTTTTTATATTATTTTTGTTTCCCTTCCCTTATGTTCGTCTGTTTTGTCTCTTAACGTCCTCATATGAGTGGATTTTTTAACTCTCAGAGTTGTCCACACTGAGCTTCCAGCAGTTTGTCAATTACAGTTCAGGTGTTCTTATACTGGCACTGGTTCGTGCAAAAGTTTCTGTTCATGAGTTTCTGTTCTGGAAAGTTGTGTTTCTCTGTATCCAGCCACCTGTCCGTTTCCAATTTGGGGGGCAGCAGTTTACCCTGTGACCTCATTTATATGATGGATCTAAGAAGAGTTATAGATTTTGAATTTTTTCAGCTTTGCTGGTATGGAGCAGTGACTTCTAAGCTTTTTACTTCTAAGTCCCAACTGATTTTTGACAAAGGTACAAAAGCATTCAGTGAATGCAAGATAACCTTTCAAATGAATTGTGCTGGGGCAATTAAACAATAATTGTCAAAAATGAGAGAGCCTTAATACTACAAAGCTATAGTAATCAAAACAGTATGGTTTTTGTGGCACAAAAAGAGACACATAGATCAACAGAACAGAATAGGGTCCTGAAATATGGTCAACAATCTCGGACAAAGGAGGTAAGAATATGCGATGGGAAAAAGACAGTCTCTTCAAAAATAGTTTTGGTAAAATTGGACAGCTACATGCAAAAGAATGAAACTGGATTACTTTCTTCAACTTACACAAAAATAAATTAAAAATGAATTATTTTGAATAATAAATATTATTTATTATATAAATAATTAAAAATAAAATTATTTTGAATAATAAATGAATTATTATTAATGAATAAATAAATGTGAGACCTAAAACCATTAAAAAAAGGCACAGATAGTAATTTCTCTGACATTGGCTATAGCAACATTTTTCTACATATGCCTCCTGAGGCAAGGGAAACAAAAGCAAAAATAAACTATTGGGGCTACATCAAAATAAAAAGCTTCTGTGCAGCAAAGGAAACAATTAACAAAACTAAAAGACAACCTACTTAATGGGAAAATATATTTGCAAATGACATATCTTATAAAGGGTTAGTATACAAAATAATAAAGAGCTTATTCGACTCAACACCATGGAACAAATAACCCAATTAAAACCGGGCAGAAGACATGCACAGACATTTCTCCAAAGATGACATACAGATGGCTAATAAACACCTGAAAAGATGCTCAAGACCACTCATCTTCAGGGAAATGCAAATCAAAACCACAATGAGATATCACCTCACACCCATCAGAATGGCTAAAATCAAAAACACAAGAAACAACAGGTATTGGTGAGGATGTAAAAAAGGAACGCTCATCCACTGTTGGTGGGAACACAAACTGGTGCAGCCACGATGGAAAACAGTAGAGATTCCTCAAAAAATTAAAAATAGAAATGTCATATCATCCAAAAATTCAACTCCTGGGTATCTACCCAAAGGAAATGAGCACTAATTCAAAAAGATATATGCAAGGGTGCCTAAGTGGCTCAGTTGCTTAAGCATCTGACTTTGGCTATGGTCATGATGTCATGGTTTGTGGGTTTGAGCCCCACATTGGGCTCTGTACTGACAGTGTGGAGCCTGTCTGGGACTTTTCCTCCTTTCTCTGCTTCTTCCCCACTTGTGCTTTCTCTCTCAAAAATAAACTTAAAAAAATAATAAAAATTAAAAAAAATTAAAAAACCCAGAAAGATATATGCACCTCTATGTTTACTGCAGAATTATTTACAATAGCCAAATTATGCAAGCAGACCAAGTATCCACTGATAGATGAATGGATAAAGAAGACACTATATATATATATATACACACATATATATATACACACACACATACATATACACACATATATATAATGAAATATTACTCAGCCATAAAAAAGAATGAAATCTTGCCATTTGTAACAACATGGATGGATGGACCTAGAAAATATAATGTTAAGCAAAATAAGACAGTCACAGAAAGACAAATACTGTATGATTTCACTCATATGTGGATTTTTTTAATTAAAAAAAATTTGTATTTATTTTTGTGAGAGAGAGAGTGTACAACCATGAGCACAAGTGGGGAAAGGGCAGAGAGGGAGAGAGAGAGAGAGAATCCCCGGCAGGCTCCACACTGTCAATGCAGAGCCCAATGCAGGGCTCGAACTCACAAACTATGAGATCATGACCTAAGCCAAAGTCAGATGCTTAGCCAACTGAGCCACCCAGGTGCCCCTATGCATACGTGGAATTTAAGAAACAAAACAAATGAACAAAGGAAAAGAAAGAGAGAGTGACAAACCAAGAAACAGACTTTTAACTATAGAGAAAAAACTGACAGTTACCAGAGGGGATTGGTTAGGGGGATGTGTGAAATAGATGATGGTAATTAAAGAGTACACCTATGGTGATGAGCACTGAGTAATGTATAGAATTTTTGTATACCTGAAACTATCATAACACTGTATGTTAACTATACTGGAATTTTAAAAAAGTCCAACTGACAAAAAATTAAATTAAATTAATAAAATGTGCCTTAACCTATGTCTCATACCTTATATAAAAAATAACTGAGCAGCACTCTCAACAATAGCCAAATTATGGAAAGAGCCTAAATGTCCATCAACTGATGAATGGATAAAGGAAATTGTGGTTTATATACACAATGGAGTACTACATGGCAATGAGAAAGAATGAAATATGGCCCTTTGTAGCAACATGGATGGAACTGGAGAGTGTGATGCTAAGTGAAATAAGCCATACAGAGAAAGACAGATACCATATGTTTTCACTCTTATGTGGACCCTGAGAAACTTAACAGAAACCCATGGGGGAGGGGAAGGAAAAAAAAAAAGAGGTTAGAGTGGGAGAGAGCCAAAGCATAAGAGACTGTTAAAAACTGAGAACAAACTGAGGGTTGATGGGGGGTGAGAAGGAGGGGAGGGTGAGTGATGGGTATTGAGGAGGGCACCTTTTGGGATGAGCACTGGGTGTTGTATGGAAACCAATTTGACAATAAATTTCATATATTGAAAAAAAATAACTGAAAATAAGTCATAGAATTCTATGTAAAATTACTAAATTTTAAAAATAAACATAGAGGAATATCTTCAGGATCTTTGAATAAGTACATTTTTTTTTTTTACTTGACAGCAAAATCGCTATCCATATATCCAAAAATAAATTAGACTTTATAAAAAAGAAAAATTTTTAGTCTGTAAAATACCCTATCAGAAGGATAAAAAAAAGACAATCTATAGACTGGGAAATAATATTTGCAAATCCCTATCTGACAAAGGACTAATATCTGAAATATTTAAAAGAGTCTCAAACCTCAACATTAAAAAAATTCTATTAGAAAAAGGGCAACACAGACGAGGAGAATATACAGATGGCAAATGAACACATGAAAAGATGTTCAACATCATTAGCCATTAGGAAAATGCAAATTATACCGCAATGTGATATCGCTACACAATTATCAGAGTAGATAAAATAAAAAATAGTGACAACATCAAATGTTGGGAGAGAATGTGGAGAAACTGGATCACTCGTACACTGATGGTGGGAATGCAGAATGGTACAGCTGCCATAAAAATAGTTTGGCGGTTTCTTACAAAATAAACATGCAACTACCATACGACCCAGTAATTACACTTCTGGACATTTATCCCAGGAAAATGCAACTTTATTTTCACTCGGAGATTTGTAGAAATGTGCATAGTGCCATTATTTGAATAGCCCCGAACCGGATACAGCCTCGATGTCCTTCATCAGGTAAGTGGTAAATTTGTGGTATATCCATACCATGAATACTAGTTAGCAATAAATACAAATGAACTACTGGTACGAGAACTACGCTGAATGGAAACACCCAATCCCACGATTTCATACACACAACATTCCTGAAATGACAGAATCAGAGAAAAAGTGTAGTGATTTCTGGGGGCAAAGGCAGGATGGGAAAGGGAAATAAGTGGGTGTGGCTATACAATTCCAGTATGAGAGATCCTTGTGTTGGTGGAAATTTCTGTATCTTGACAAAATCAGTGTCAATTTCCTGGTTATTATATTCCACTTTACAAGACATTACCACTGGGGGAAACTGAGTAAACACATGTGCTCTTGTTACATTATTTCTTACAGCTGCAATGTGAATATACAATCAATTTAAAATAAAAAGTTTAATTAAAAAAAAAGAGAGGAAGGCATACTAAAGCCCAATCAAACCAAAATGAAACAAAAAACAGAGCCAAAAAGGCTTCCTTTGAGAATTTCAGTTAAATAAAATACCAAAACACATTTTATCAATTGCTATCTGATTCTGATTTCTGTGTCCATATGGGTCGTGGAGAATCCCTAGTCCTGGCAAGACTTCTGTTCCTTTCCTCTAGGAGTGTGCCACCTCACCCTGTGATGGGACCCTTTTGGTTGCTGTTCTATGTTTGAACAGGTCAACAATTATTCTAGACTCCAATTCCAACATGTCCTTTTCAGAGTGCAAGCAAGCTACTTGGGTTTCCTAGCATTCCAGCATCTCCCTTGTAAAACAGCCAACAACATGGCCAAATCTATTGAGAGCATGCCCTTGTCAACCTTCTGAGTTTATTGATATTTACATTTATGATACAAACGAGTTTTCTGAGAGCCTCCTTTTCTGCTGCCTGGTGTTTGCTTTCATAGGAGAGAGACCAGACAATTGAGAGGGAAGGAGGCAGCACTTGTGCTGGATTTATTGGCACAGCACACTGAAGAGTAAGCACACCACCAAATAGAGGATATTGATAAGGAGACTAAATTCATTTGAAATCACTAAAACTCAGTTAGGGGCATATTGTATTAAGTGAAATGCCATTACTGAAGGGCCCAGGGAAAGACTGTATGCCAAGTCATGAGAGCTTTTCAGCTCACTGGAAGGCAGCCATTGCACCCACGCACTACATTTGATGGTTTGGAAGTACAGATAATTTCTGCATAGATCATAAAGGGACTTGAAAATGGCTCTGTCCCTAGGAGTGCAGGCACGGGCTGAATTGTCCCCGAGTGAGAGCATTCAAGAGAGGATCCCTGTGCAGTAAAAACGTACACTAAGTGGGTACTAATCCCAACTTTCCATAAAGGCTTTCTTTCATTGTGATTGTGGTACATTAGTGTATTTTAAAAACTCCACACTAAGGACCATCATTTGATTCTGTGATTTTTTTTTTTTTTTTTTTTTTTTTTTGCAAAGCATCTTTTTCTAGAGAGGATGGCAACAGAACTCTGGTTTATGCAATCTATTTTAACCATTTTTAGTTAGTTTTAGAAAGTTCCCCCAGCTGAAGGAAGTTCTCTGCTCAGGCCATCACAGCCATTTGGGGTCTATTCTCGCTGCAAGAGAGAGCTTGCTACCTGCCACAAGTCAGAGTACATTCGGAAAAATCTGTTTTCTTCTAAGCAGGCTCCTAGTGCTTCCCTGAAGGTTGTTTGAGGTTTCCTCGCTTGGTGTCGCTCACACTGCCCTGGCACTATTAATCCTGGTGAGCAAGGACGTACTGTAAACACAAGTCCATTTCAGTGATGTGTATAAATCTTGTTCAGGTTATTCAGACTAAGGCAGTCCCTTATCTAACAAGCACCAGAGCAGACTTTTGAAAACACTTTTCACCTGTGACAAGAGTGGCCCAGTTTTGTCCTTGCCAACAATGGAATAAACACAGTATCTCATGTCAGCTAACTCCATGTCTTATTTATGCCAAATTCCTCTGGCTTTGGCATTTTAAGACAGGCTTTACACTAGGATTTTATTCCAGTTCACACATCTAGAAGAGCATTGCTCTGAAAAGAGAGGAAAGATTTTTCTTTCACATAAACTTCTACAATGACCAGAGCAGAAACGAATTGCCTTTGTTGTGCTATTTCACTTTAACTCTACTGTATGGCAAGCAGGAGAAAATATCCTTTGAACCTAAGGTAGGTATGTTGAAAACTACCAGCATCGTGCCAAACAACTATAAGATGACTCAGGGAGTCAGCAAACAGAACTAATTGCTGGTTGGACGAACATCAAGGCTTATTTACTGCCCATTGAGGACTTCCACCTAAAAATAAGCTTCTTCTTCTTCTTCTTCTTCTTCTTCTTCTTTTTTTTTTTTTAAAGATATGCAGGCTAATTCAAGGTCCTAATAGAATTAAGAACATGCTAGAAGATGTTCATATTTGCAGCAACAGGCACATACTTCCCTCTCTGTGGCTACAAATGCACATGGCTGGCCTTCTGGCAGCAGGATCCTATTTTTTTTTCTATTTTGTACCTCCGAAGCACCAAAAATGAGCTTTATTCTATAGAACTGATCTGCCTATGGCAAAATAGATTAAAACCTTCAAATGTTTGTAAGATTATCAGAGACATGATTTGCAGGCATGTGTTTTAATATGTCAAATTATAGAAAATGTATCAATTTTGAAACACCCAAATCCACACTCATTAATTATAAAGCTTTAGTTTAAGGAAGAAGATGGATGTCCTGGAAAAAAAGAAAAAGAAAAAAAATGCCTAGAACATGGATGCTTGCATTTATCCCTCTGATTTATATTCTATGTAACATCTGAGTGGTCTTTCACCATTTAGATCCATTCATATCAGTCTCTTGGTAAAACTCTTCAAAGGTAGCCCACCTCCTTCAGGAAAAAAGTTAAATTCCTTTGAATGGCAACACCATATATCTGTCAAGGTCTTGATTCTATCTTGATCAGCAACTCCTTTCTAGATCTTACCCTGTCACCTCTTAATGATCCAGCAAGACTGAATGACTTCTTCCAGAAACATGCCATGTCCTCTTTGGCCTCTGTGCTCCTGCATTAGCCTAGAAGGACTTCCCATCACCCAGTGGGAAAAGTTCTCTATTCTTTCAAGCCTGAATGTACATGTATTCCCTTTCTAGGAGCTTTCCCTAATGTTCCCAACAGACTCTCAGGGTGTGATGTGTCCCTAATAGATTTTGTGCACACACACGGTTGTCATTACAAATACTTGTCAATGTGTCTGTTTCCCAACTAGATTATAAGCTTCCCATGGGCAGAAACCATGTATTTTCATCTTTGTCTCTTCAGCACCACCTACTAAAAATGTCTGGTAAGATTGCAAAGAAGTTTATTGTATGTGTGAATGAATAAGAGAATCAACCAATGATAGTAACTATAAAAAGAATTTTCAGTTTTAACAACAAAGCAGCCACATAAAAATAGAGATTAAAAAAAAAAGACAAGACGAGTGCCTGATTTCCTTTTAGTGGTCTGTTTAGGGAGGCATAGAGACAGAGTTCTCAGAGATGCTGGCCTGATGTTCTTCCTCACCACCGTGAACCATCTTCAAATATTCTCAGAGGTACAATGGAATAGTCCTCCTCCTCCTCCTCACCATCACTATATATATCATCACCATTATACTCTTCTTTTGTTCAAAATCTGCCCTCTCACTAAGACAAAGTAAAAGAAACCCTTACACACATATCAGTTCATGGTTCAAAGAATACCACTTTTTCTCAGGTCTTGCAGTCTACATTTTATCGAAGCAAAATATATAAGAATCTTATGGCAGAGCCAGGGAAATCTGTATGTCCAGATACTTGCTTTTGTCAGCCTTTAAAATAAACAAAGTACTATTTCGATATGATGGCTTGATGTTTGAGTCCCTGGGATTACATCTTGTGACGAGACCTGTGTCTGATGGAGGCGAGTGTGTTCTATGGCAAAACAAGAAGATATCATAACTTCCCAGTCCTCTTTTGCATTCTCACAGACACATCACTCATGATCCCTATTTAAAAAGCCTGTTTATTTAAATACTTATTTAATGGCAGTACTCTCAGACACACCTGCCTCACAGTGATACTGGTAGATACACAAGATACTATTTATAAAGGGTCTGATTTCTTTCTTAGGATGGTATGTGTTAAAATTTTTAAATGTTGAGGATGTGGTTGAGCAGGATGATATTAATAATTGGACTGCCGAGAGAGTGAAGTGTGCTGGATACATGGACTTTCTAGTTAACTAAATGCTGTGCTTTGCAAGACAGCACAGTGGTTAGAAGTGAACTCAAGCACTAGACTCCTTGGGTTCAAAACTGGGCGCTGCCACTTCTTGCTGTGCAGACCTGGATAACTTTACTAACCTCTCTGGAGCCTTAGTCCTTATTTTAAAAAGAAGAAAATGAGGATGCCTATGTCCAGTGCTATGATGAGTCGTATCCGACCCTGAAATGAGAAAGGAAGGTGTGTGCCCCTGAACACACTTATAAAATATCCTCTCATATTTTAACCAAGCGGAAAAAGTTAATAAAAGTTCTACAGTCAAAAAAGTCTGATGATACTTATAGCTCCATGTTGTCCAGTCTGTTAACTCATCATTGTCAACCCTCATAAGCCCACCCAAGAAGAGGACACAGTGGCCCCACAGGCTCAGAACCTCAGGTTGATGAGAAATTACTGTTTCCATTGCACAATAATGCAGGGTCATAAAACAATAAACAATAGCCTGTCTTTATTTAAAATTTTGAGGGGTCCCTGGGAGGCTCAGTCTGTTAAGCCTCTGACTTCAGCTCAGGTCATGATCTCACATTTTGTGGGTTCCTGCATCAGGCTCTGTGCTAACAGCTCAGAGCCTGCAGCCTGCTTTGGATTCTGTGACTCCCTCTCTCTGCCCCCCACACTTGCTCTCTCTCTCTCTCTCTCTCAAAAATAAACATTAAAAAAATAAGGTAAAATTATGACATTTTTTTCACCATGAATTTTTTGCATAATTTTTGTTTTTTAAATATTTCACTCTCTTTTATCTTGATTATTAAATTCTTTGGTATTGCTTACGTGTTTTGCACTAACCTCTCCCTAATCCTATCCCATATTTTGTTGTGAAAATGAAATAAAATAATACATGTGAATCCCTTAGGATCATGCCTCACATATACTTAGTGTTCAGTAGTGTTCTCATTAACAGTGTTTTTAATAAGGTTACATGCTATGGGACGCAGATTTGGAGCTCTTTGGTGTTAGCTCTTTGCGAGGCAATCTTCTCAATATGCTGGTATTATTTTTAGTTCTCTTGAGTTCTGTTAGCCAACAAGCACCAAGCTGACCATATCAACTCACGGTAGGTCCTATTAGATATCCTTTAAACAGAACTATTATACAAATATCTTAATTTCTGCCTTTTGTCTTTCTGAACAAACCAGCCAATTGGATGAAGAAGCGAGTCAACTCAAGCCCATGCTTTCTCACTGAACTGGTCATTTGTGTGAGTTGATGGACCTGTCAATTTGGTCATAACAGTTGAGCCAGATGCTGGTGCAGATTTAGTGGTACGGCTAATTCCTGCACCGTGAGCCTAAGTAAAGGTGGGCCCCTCGGAAACATAGCTGGTTGAAGACTGCTCTCTCCAATCACATTGCTCTCTGTGTCGTCACAAACTGACATCTGTGACAGTTCCACCCCAACTTGAATGTCTGTGATCCCTGTACACAATGTACTCTGCTGTCTTCTGAAACCTTCCGAAACCAATCTGACCAGATTATGATGTTGATTACACCTGGGAATGTGACATATGAGGTATTTAAAAAGTGTTTCCAAGAGCAACCTTGTCAAAATATATCTTCACTCTCATAAAAGTGACATAACAGCTGCATGGCTGGTTCCAACATACACAAAGTGCATGATAAATAAGCAAAAAAGTAAACATATGCCAAAGAAAACTTAGCTGATGTTATTTTAAGTCGAGTGATATTTCGGAAGGGTTAAGCATCCCTACGACTAATATATGATTGAGAGGACTCAACTTTAGTACCTGCGTGAGAATATTATAAACCAAGCCTACGCGATATTAAAATAAGTGAAAATATATGCAAAATTTATGAGAGAATGTCAGGTGTAATGTTTGATAAAGTAAGCTTAATGCTTAAGAAATTTATCTTCAGGCTGAAAAAGCCAACTCTTGCAGTTCTGAGTTAGAGTATAATTTTAGAAACTCTTTTCTGTAAAGTCATTCTTTTATTAATGAGATCAACTCTAGGTGAGCTGAAAGAGGTAACTTCCTAAAGCATCCAGGAGGACAAACAAGACTCACAAAAGCACCGCGAAGTCAGCATGCCATGTTAAAAAAAATACTGAGAGTCAGCTTCATACTATTCTTTCTAGGGGGAAAAGGTGACAAAAATCTGTCCTCAGAAAAATCTTTTGATTTGTATCCATTCAGTCCACCTTTTTCTGTTTGGGACATTGCTGCAGCTTGTGAATAAATAAAATGTTTGGAGCAGAGGGAAGCTGTGTATTACTTTAGAACCTTCTCTTTCACGCTAGGGTATCATGTTGTTACACTTGGTGACACCCTATTATCAGGCCGGACTTCAGTAACAACGCAACACCAGGAAGTCCAGAGAGCAGATTTCCATTGGCTAACTGGTCACATACTGTGGCTCCCAGCTGAAATAATGCCGTGCATCAGCAAGGCAATGAATGAAGAGGAAATCTGCATAGTACACAGTCCCTCTGCAGGATGACTCAGTCACTCTCTCATTTGTAACCCAAATGTCCTTCCTTCACAAAGCAGGCTGGGATGAACTCAATCAACCAGGGTAAATGATTGACAGCCAGCAGTGCTGAATTATCCAGCAAAAATTAGGAATGAACATCACACATGTTTCAATCTGTGAAATAACGTCATTTTCAGGACTACTAGCAATTTGAAGATGACCTTAAGATCTAGGCCTTTGGCACACTACCCGGAAGCTGGAGTCTGGTGTGTACCACTTTCTAATGCGCCTGAGTGGTGAGAAGGTTCTAGGAGTTCAGGGTGTTCATGAACCATGCACTCGAAAACAGTCACTGTGCAAATCTCCCAATTCCTGATTTTCCTCCCCAATGTGCAGAGCGTTACTAAACAAGCATGGAATTCTGAAGCAAAGTTGGAGACATACAGAAATATCTAAGTGACTGATTTTGTATCTCTCACACCTCTTTTCAGTCACTTCCTCAATTTGGTAACCAAAAACCAACAACAACAATTTAAAATCATTAAAAAGAAAAAAACAAAGACTAATGGAATGGTTTGGTCAACCTCTTGCTGTTAACGGTTCAACTCTTTTCTGGAATTACTTGGTGACTGGATAAAGGATCCCCACTACTGTAGATGGTGTTCCCAGTGACACAGCATTATGGGATACTCGGCATGGTAATCCTGCTTATGAAATTCAAATAGAACCAATTAACTTGTTCATAGCTGTTCCACATCTTTTATTGTCTCGTGTGATTATCTTAAAAGCTACCATATCAGAGAATAGCATCATTTGTAGACATCAGTTTAATATTAGCTTCTCTTGCTCTGAAGACAACAGTTCTCTTTCCCTCTCTCACTGTGTTGTTTCATGTCTCTGTCCTACTCCTCCCTTCCCATCTTTCATCCGCTTTCATTCTCCCCCCCTCCAATTTTTTTTTTTTTGAGAGAGAGAGAGAGAGAGAGAGAGAGAGGGAAAGATAGGGACAGATGGGGAGAGTGGCAGAAGGAAAGAGAGACTCTCAAGAAGGCTCCATGCTCAGCGTGGAGGCTGATGCAGGACTTGATCCCATGACCCTGGGATCATAATCTAAGCCCAAATCAAGAGTTGGATGCTCAACCAACTGAGCCACCCAGGCACCTCTCTGTCCATAATCTTTTAATAATATTTTAAGGTATTATTTTATGCTGGGGTTTCATTTCATGAAAACCATTCTACATCCCTCTTACAAAATGAAGATGATCAATAAATTGTCTGCTTGCCAATTTAAAAAAATAAGAGAGGTTCAAAATTGAAGAAAATAGCTATTGAGGTGTGACTGCAGACTCCAGAGTTTAGACGAGTGAATGCAAATCTCTGTACTTATGGAGAAAGAAATCTGTAGATGGATTTCTACATCCCACGAAATTAGTTGAAGCTCTTACATCAATATTAGGTATTGAATCTGACCTTCTTTGAGGAATACTTTAGGGAATGGACAGTTGACATTATTTCAGGTCATATGGGTTACAAGGTAGCATACTTACCGTAAGCATTAAAGGCTTTTGGAGAAGGAAATGGGTAGCCTCAGAGAATAACAGCTCTCCATATTCATGGCCAGGGGCCAGAATGTCAGAAAGAAAGTGATCACCTACTTTTTCAACAGCGACTGCCCCTCATGGGGAATGGAAGGTCTCTTTGATATTCACTATGCACAGGCAAGGAGTGAAGCTGGTTCTCGGTTTTGTACTGGGGCTACCTCTACGCACACTCATTACAAGGTTATTACTATCATTATGGTGGACAATGCAATAATATTTTAAATGGGCCAAATTTGGCTCCTAGCTATTCATGAGCTACTCTTGCAGGCCTTAGGGAAAATGGCTTATGAGTGCAGGGAAATGGAATCTGGCGCACATCCCATTGCTTCCTCTACTACAAATCAGAAAGAGCCTCTGTGAAGAATATCCACAGTTCTGGTTCTGGTGAGCTCCGATGATAAGATATGTCCTTCATGGATAACTCTTTGGGCCTGACTGCAGAACTGGTTTGGGGCACAAATAATATAAAACAAGTGAAGTTAGTTCACCAAACTCTTCACTAATCCTTTCTAATGCATTCCTCTGACATTCTGCCTATCTTCCTCTGACTTCCTTTCTTATACACCACTTTTCCTCCCATGAGAAGAAAAAATTTACATGAAGTTAGCATGTGCCAAAGTATGTTTCCTGGGATAGTGGTCATTCAAAATGTCCCACCATAAAAGGATCCTGGGAAAAGTCTTTCACTCTTGGAGAGTCATAGTAAACATGAGTGTGTTACAGGCTTTGAGTTGCTTTAGAGAGGAAAGGGAGCAGTTTCATTGTGATGTGGGACCCCTATTTTAGGCATAAGATATAATACCTCTTAGAATTATTATTGTTCTAGAGAATTAAATAAAGTTTCAAATTTTAGGGGTCTCATGTAGAGCGTAATGTTTAACTTTAGGAGTGTCATAAAAAGGTTAGCTGTGCTTCAAAACTAAGCTATACCATTGAAAATTTAAATGAAATAAAAAGCCTTTCAAAACGTTGTCACCCCAAAGCAGGCATTCAAATTGTAAACTCAAAAAAATTATATTGGTATTTATTTCTTTGAATTGATTATATATGAGATACAAGGTACTTGTTAAGGGAAAACTTTTGGCATCATCAGGTAGAACTGATATTCAAGGTAGTTTTAACAGCCATAACTCATAACAATAGTTAGTGTATGAAACATGGCAAATCTTCCCTAGCTCAGGAGATAACTTTGCTGTCAGTTGTATGACTTCTAGAAACTGAAGCTAAACTTTAAATGATATTTTATATTTATTCCAAATGTTAGCAATTAAGCCAATTAACTCTATTCAGAATAAGTACCCTTTCAACTTCAAAATGGAGATTTCTTTTGAACCAGATTTCTGGTAACTTTCGGTCCTGATGTAATGGCTAGCCAATTGATTGTTAACCCATTTAAAAATAGGATTCCAGCAAAACCCTTTGTGCATATAACCATCTGCACAAAGATGCCCCTGGCAATTATTAGCTTGGTCTCTCTTTGCAGAATTCCTGGGGAAACATGATCTGCAGTCAACGAGCCCTTTTGGTTAATAAGCATACAGTGCCGCAGAAGGAAATTTAACAGGCTACTCCATCCATAGATTTTAGGAAGGTTGTGTGCAGGGAGGGAAGGCTTCTAGGCCTGCCTTGTTTTTCTACTTCCATTCTTCAGTCAAGGTGGCATTACTGGGGCAAGCTTGAAGGACCTGGGCAGGCAGAAAATGGTGCACAAACTTTCTCCTATAAAAGTAATTCTTTGTCCAGGTTAAGGACCAGTTCACAGTTTTATCAGAAACAGAGACTCTGTAATCATTATATTGGTGCACACACGAGGAGATACAGACCCTTATGTACTTGCACCACTGGACCTTTTGTAGTATTGATGTTCATTGTGATAAAAAGTAGAGAAACTGAACATTCAGGAGTTCATTTTAGAATAGGATTTACAGCTAAAAAGTCAAGCAAGAAACCTACATGGAATAGCAAGCTTTATCTCTGATTTTTTTTATTTTTATGTTTTTAAAAATCTTACACATAGGCTAATGCCAGGAGCACTATCTAAGATCTAGAAGGTTCTTGGGAAACATAAAAGCCAAGGTTTCCCTTCATTTGGGGCTGCTGGGTTGTTTGGAAAGGCATGACCTAAGACCAACAAAGACAGAATTTTCAATATTGAAGATCAATAAAAGAGGCTTTACTGGACAACAGGGCACAGAGGAGGACATAAAGGGGGGAAATATTAAGGACTAATTGAAAACAGGCCAAAAAAACCCTTAGGCTTTCTAAATGAACCGGAGCATTTTAAATGATCCCGTGAATTTACTATTTAATAATACTGTATTAGAATCAAGTGCTACTCTAAGCTAGTTAAGAAAGGTTTTTAAGCAAGTTCGAAAGCTACAGAGTTACTTGAACAGTCAGCCTTCAGCCTAGACAGAACTGTAGAGTTCCTCTGAGGAGTAATCTTTTCATTTTGTCCATTTACGTGGTTGTGAAGACAGCAGGGTCAGACCATGTAAGAGAAGTGAATACACACTTTGGTTCAAGACAAAATGATTGTGTTGTTTCTTTAGGTGTAGACCCAGTTCAAGTTAGGTTAACCCCTATAAATCACTTCCTGTGGTTTCCAGTGACCTTTGCCCGATTATCACATAGAGTGCTGCCTTAATCGTGGCTGATTCAAGTCTACCAAACCTAAAGTCTTGTCACTTTAGGAAATGCACAAACTGGGCTGATTTGCCTAAACTACCTCTTTCACTAGGCCCCTGCATTTGAAAGCCTACACCCATTTCTGCTTTCCTGTACCCAGGTCAGCACCCAGCACAGATATGAAGTAAGCTTGTCTGAGCAGCTCTAGACCTGCCATTCTCATCCTTCTCTTCTAGAAAGCACCTCCCCCCGCCCCCACAACATGTTTTCTACGCTGACTTATGCCTTCTACAGCCCTGATCCATGATACTTAAGAACTTAGCGTGTTCCTACTCTACCCAGTGGAATTTGCACTGTCCCAGAGGAGTCACTTGCAACCTAAAAGGCAGCTACAAGTGGAAGGATTTCAGGTACCAGCCAGCAATCAATGGAAAACGCGAGGGCCGCATACACGTTCTAGTTTGCAAAGCGGCATGCTGTGACGTGTAGGGCTGATTATTTACTGTATTTCTGTTCCCTCATTCGCAAAAAGGAAATTATGAAAGTCCTTATGGGGTTGTTATTAGGTGCAAATGACTCAGTATTGGATAAATGCATAGGAAATAAATACTAGGTAAGTGTTTAATCATTACATAACAGTGGGCATCCAGATCTGTCAGGGTATGAGACATGTTAAATTTGAACACTGAGTTTAAACCATGAACTTTCACGATATGATTCCAATCCCTTCCATCCATGTACAATATGGATATCTGCAATATCCTCTGCTAGAGTCAGACCGGTGTACTAATTCTCTCCTACACTTGAAACACTCCCTCAGACCTCAAACTCACATAACATACCTCTCTCCATGACCTCGTTAAATTTGACCTAACTTCTAAGGCCTAGATTCAATTTTCTTCATAAATCAGCTCTTGCCAACTGGGATGTACACTGGCTCTGCTTTTTTCTGAACAACAGCAATGCTTATTGTGTACAGCATAACTCTTGTGAGGGTTAGAAACATAGAAAGTACTCAATAATTAAGCTGCACAAGAGTTGACATTCAAAATGATATCTTATTTCCCTGCTTCCCCCTGGGGGAACTGACCTCCTTCCTTCCCACTTTTCTGTAAAGCATAGGCCCAGGCTAACTGACAACTCAGCTTGCTTCTTCTTCATGGTCTACATCTACAGAAAATTGTGTTCTAATTGGGGAATGGTCCCTGTGTGTATGGCTTTATGTTTGTGATGACCAGTCCTCTTCACCCAGGTGTCTATTCCAAACTATGCTCAATGCACCAAGCATTCTTCCAAAAAAAGAAAGAAAGAAAGAAAGAAAGAAAGAAAGAAAGAAAGAAAGAAATTCACGAGCAATAAATAATTGAATTTTCAATTATTCTAAATAGCCACTCTCTTGCCACAAAAAACAAGGAACTACAGAAGTACATCCTCTCTCATGTTTTTGTTGTGCTTTTTAACAATGTTTATCTTTTTTCTTCATCTCTGGCTCCTAGGTACCACAGTATTCAACAAATATTTGCTAAGCATCTATTGTACAAGGCCCAGAGCAATAAGATGGGCCAAGAAAAGGTGAATGAGACAGCTCTACCTTCAAAGAGCTTTCTATAAACGACCAGTCTATAGTTGTTGTAGCTCATTAAAATATAATAAGATAATAAAATAAAAATAAATAAATAAAAAATAAAAACTAGTAAGGATACCTAGAAAACCAAGAGAAATTAAACTTTTTCCATGAATCCTAGTAATTCTCCCAGGAGCAAGTTTAAAGAATAAAGGGAGAAATATTTACCATCTTGTTAAGACTATCCTGGTTTTTTTTTTTTTCTTTTTCTTTTTTTTTTAGTTTGGGCAGAGTTGAGGTGTCTAACCTAACTTAGGTGAATAGTGATGCACTTGAAAAGACAGGAAGAATTTAGGACTCCTATATGATCTAGATTAACAATTACAGACAGTACTACCCTTGGCTCTTACCCTCCCTCACCCTGGGCTTTAGAAGGTGTTGCTCTAGCTCTCTCAGTTCATGTTTCTCCCCTCAGTGGGAGGACTTTGTGAGGTTAAGGTTTAGAGGGCAGTCCAGGATTGTGAATTCCACAACTGGCTAGTGTGTACCCTCCAGGCTTGAGGGATGGTCAAGGGGGTGTTATTGGTGCGGAGTATGGATGGAACTGAGCTATATGCAGCGAGGTACCCCCACAAGTACAGTGGAGCTTCTAATAGTGCAAGATAAAGTAGAGGTGAAAGAGAGAAAAGGGGGCAGGTCAGGGCCGTGAGTTGTGGGCCGGCCCTCTCTACATAATCATTTTCTGTGGAACTCCCAGACATCAGAGAACTCTAAGTTCAGGTCTGAGTTTAGGGATCATTGTGAAGGCATATCCTTCAAGGCAGGAAGACAGAACATATGTTATTTAATAATTCGTTAACTTGATTTATGACTTTTAAATATTATGCCTATAATGTATGAGGCTCCATATTTGTTCTTGCCCCAGCCTCATACATGTTAGGGCTAAGGCTGAATACAGCCATAGGCACATACAAAACGGGTTTGGCTCAGGCTGGCATTCCTCCAGAAATCACTCCGGGTTCTTTCTCCCCTTGAGCCTCCCTGCACTCTCCTTCACTTCCTGGACTGTTTCCAACATAACACTGTCTCTCTGCCTAACTTAATGGGAGTGGGATAGCTCTTTGGACCATTGGTTTGGCCCCTACTCTCTTCTCCCTGAATGCTATCTTACTACTTCCACATTTTGGGGTTCCTAATGACTGAACCCAGGTGCATTCTACCTTCTTGCTCAAAAATCTCAAACTCAAATGAGATTTGCATGAGAGCCAGCTGCATCCTCAGGGGCTGGCATTATCTAGTTGTCCCAAACCTCAGTTGTTCCCTATTTGTTACAATGTATGATAAACCCTTCCTTGGTACGAAAAAAAAGGGGGGGGGGAAAGAAAGAAAATAAAAGATCTCATAAAGAAAGTCAATTGTGTTGACAATTGATGGAAAGAAATAAAAGAAAAGAAAGTGAAACATAAATTAAAAAAAAAAATAGGGGCACCTGGGTGGCTCAGTCAGTTAAGTGTCTAACTTAGGCTCAGGTCATGATCTTGCAGCTTGCGGGTTCAAGCCCTGCATCAGGCTCTCTGCTGACAGCTCAGAGCCTGGAGCTTGCTTCGAATTCTGTATTTCCCTCTCTCTGTGCCCCTCCCCCTCTTGTGCTGGCTCTCTCTCTCTCTCTCTCTCTCTCTCTCAAAAATAAATAAAAACATTTGAAAATAATAAATAAAATAAACAAATAAACATGGGATGCCTGGGTGGCTCAGTTGGTTAAGCGTTTGACTCTTGATTTTGGCTCAAGTCACGATTTCATGGTTCCTGAGATCAAGCCCTGCGCTGTCAGCACACAGCCTGCTTGGGATTCTCTCTCTCTCTCCTCTCTCTCTCTCTCTCTCTCTCTGCTTCTCCCTCTGCCCATGTGCTCTCTCTTTCTCTCAAAAATAAATAAACATTAAAAAATAAAATAAAATATGTTAAAATAAATAAATAAACCAAAACCAAACACCCAAAATCAAACTAAACCAAACCAACAAAACAAAACAAAACAAAACAAAACAAAACAAAACAAAAAAACAAAAAACACACAAACCACAAAAGTGAAGGTATTCAGTCAAAAACTTTTGAAAGCATGAAAGCTTGTAGTGACAACGTTTGGTGATGGCTGAGATGTATGACTTAACACTGGTAGATCCATGGCATATGCAATCTCCATGTGCCATATCCCTTGTTATAGCAAAGTTTATCATAAAGCCAGTTCTGATAAACTCCTAATATCTTAACAAACACTTGTTAAAATTAATTAGTTGACTGACTCATTAATTCACCCATTGTACAAATATTCACCTAGCGTCTATCCAACAGACTAACTGGTATATTCCAAAACAAGCCCACCGTGACTGTTCCATTACACATAGAAGCACTTCATGTCACAGCTGTAATGAGAAACTCAGCTTCTCTTTCTACTCTTCCACACAAGTAAAGCACCCCCTTAAATACTAACATGTGTTACTTTAACTCTTTGGGATGGAAATATTTCCAAAGTATCCTCATTTCCTTAGAGTATGCTAAATGTTCTGTAATTGCTCATAAAGTCAGTTGCTCACAGTTTTAAATAATTCTGTTGTACTCAGAAAATTGCAATGTATAGATGGCAGTCTGTTTGGTTTTTTATTTGTACTGTATAATTTTTTTTTAATCTATTCTTGTTCACCATTTCTATCCTTGTGCCTTCTACTCCCTTTAATGTGCCTCTCACCTTTTAACTGGGAAACCACATTTGCTGAAACTTTTTCTAAAATAGCAGTGAGCATCTGATATATTGTTTATGACACTTAGGACACTAATTTTATGGCAGCTCTTTTGGCTACTAAAGACCAGTTTTGATTATTTCCTATTTCTCAGGTGTATTGAGGAGTTATTAGATGAATAATTACTAGACAAATGAGATATTATTGAGATGTTATTTAATATATTACCAAACATGTCACAAGATAACTGGCTAGTTTGGGAAATATGATTTTCTTAAAAGAGGCTAATTCAGTGAAACTATTTTCATTTAATTGACTGATTATTAACCAGGTCAATTTACTCAGTTGTCTGCATGTCAACTTCTAATGTTAAGAATTTATTTTCCCTCCTAAATACTCTGCAACTCAAAGTCTGAAATATCTATAAAGCTTGTAAAACAAAAATATTAAAATGGGCTAAGAGACTACAATATCCACTTTCATGATGATAGTATTAAGAAATGCTCCCCAGTGAAACTGGTGAAAACTATTTTTTTTATGAAAACCTTCAGAAATTGTCCCAAGGGGCAAATGGCATATAAAGAAACATCTATTCAAAAATATCTATGAAAATTGGGTAATAAAAGTGAAAGTGTGTGGTATTTGAACCATGATCACTCCCTCTCTCTTCCCCTCCAGCTCAGTGAGGTCGAGATTCCCCTTCAGACTGGTGCCACAGGGCTCCCTCTACTCCCAGAACCCAGAACGAGGGCTTTCTTCCTGGCAGGAGTAAGATGTCAGTATTTTTCATCCTGCCCCAAGTGTCTTGTTGCTGAGGTTAGGTCCCAGGTGAGTACAACTGAGAGGGAACTCCTTTCTTGTACCCAGCCTCCAATGAAGGGAGGCTCCACTGAGACCTGGATTACTCTTTCTCTGGCTCATGAGTTCATGTTTCTACACCAGGAGAGGCAAACTGAGAGACCCCCAGCCTTCTTCCCCCTCCTCCATGGAGTTCTTGGTTCCTAAAATGGAGGTGACCTTGAAGAGAAGAGATCCTTGTCACTTTCCTTCCCTCAGATCCCTGGTGCAGAGACTTTTGCCTGGGGAGAGAAGTAGGCCATTAAACAGATAGCTCTTCATCTCTTTCTAGGGAACTGTCTTCTTTTGCAAGCAAGAGTGAAGAAATTCAAGCCTAAAGGCACTCTTAAGAACAGGAGAGGTTGTGGTGAAAGACAAATGGAAGGAGACTGAAGATGTAGCTTAAACTGTAGGCCAACTAGTTTGTGGAAGAGAACAGGGAACAATACAGCTGGGAAGAGCCCTGCAAGGATCAGAACAAAAACCGACACTGACCTCAGAAACTAACCTTTCAAAGCAGCCAAAATCTGAATGGATTAGTTTGTAGAGCGATTTATACCCCAGGGCATTATCAAATGCAATAGAATAATCAGCTGGCAATTAGTGAAGTTTAACAATAAATGTGGTCAAGGCAAAAGAGGCAGAGTCCTACCAATGCCTCTGTCATTCTGGGCAGCTGTGAATACATCCAAACCTATACATCCCTGGGGAACAACATCAGAGGCTAAACACTGAAGTAAGGAGGAGAGGAGATGACATTAAAATAATCTAGTATGTTACTAAGCAAATAAATAAGTAAATAACAAGTAATAAGCCTGGGGTTGGATAGGAGTGGGGAGACAATACCAGAACAGGTATAACATGTTTTCCAAAATGCCCAGTTCCAAGAAAAAATTATGTGGCATGTGAAGAAATAGGAAAATATGACCCATATATAGGGAAAGAAAAATGAAGATAACTGAAACTACCTATGAGAGAGAACAAGTGTTGAATTTATGAGAAAAGACTTTACAGT
Organism: Panthera tigris; assembly: GCF_018350195.1. NCBI lineage: Eukaryota > Metazoa > Chordata > Mammalia > Carnivora > Felidae > Panthera > Panthera tigris. The sequence goes on from NC_056662.1 coordinate 77,050,112, forward strand.
AGCCATTATAAACATACTCACAGGATTAAAGAAAGCCATAATTAAAAAAGTAAGGCAAGGTCGGAGAGTATGAATAAATATAATATATAAGAAAATATAATTTAAAAAAATAAAGAGAAATGACAGACTTCACTAGAGAGGATCAATACTGATTTGAACTGGAAGATAAAAGAATACGTGATCTCAAGATGGAGTGGCAGAGATTGTGCAAGCTGAAAAACTGAGAAAAAAAGAGTGACAAAAAATGGAAAGCATCTCAGAGAAATGTGGAATATCATTAAACACACCAATGTACACATAATGAGATTAACAAGGGAAAGGAGAAAGTAGTAGAAAAATTATTAGAAGACTAAAATTATTAGAAAGACTAAAAACTGGAGTGGCTATCCTGATGTCAGAAAAAAATAGACCGTAAAACAAACAAACAAACAAACAAACAAATTACCAGAAATAGAGACATTTTATAGTGATACAAGAGTCAATCCATCAAAAAGATATAACAACTATAGATACATATGCTAACTAATAACAGAGTACCGAAATACATGAAGCAAAACTTGACAGCAATAAAAAGAGAAAAGGCATTTCTACAACAATAGTTGAGACTATAACATCCCACTTTCACTAATGGAAAAAAAACAAATAGAAGATAAACCAGGAAATAGAAGGCTTGTACAACAGTATACACCAATTAGACTTAAAAGACAACTATAGAACATTAAACCTAACAACAGAATATATGGTCTTTCCAAATGCACACAGAGCATTCTCCAGGATAAACCATAAGCTAGACAATAACACAAACAAATCTCAATAAACTTAAAAGGACAGAAATAACACAAAGTATGTTCTTGAAACACAATGGAATAAAATTAGAAATCAATAGCAGGAAAAAATTTAGAAAGCTCATGGAAATTAAACAACACTCTGCTAAATGACCAATGACATAAAGAAGAAATCAAAAGGGAAATTAGAAAATACTTTTAGATGAATGCAAATGAAGACACAATATGCCCAAACTTATGGGATGCAGCTAAAGGAGTGTTGAGAAAGAAATACATAGCAGTAAATACCTATATTAAGAGAGAAGAAATGTCTCTAATGAGTAATCTAACCTGCCCTCTTGAGACACTGAAAAAAAGGGAAAATTAAGTCTACAGAAAAGAGAAGGAAGGAAATAATAAAGATTAGAGCAGAAATTAATGAAATAGAGACTAGAAAATGTTGAGAAAACTGATGAAATCAAAGCTAGTGCTTTGTAAAGATCAAAATTTACAAACATTTACCTCCATTGCCAAGAACAAAAGAGAAAAGAATCAAATTATCAGAATTATAGATAAAAGAGAAGACATTATTACCGACCCTATAGAAATTAAAAAGGGTTATAAAAAACTACTATGAACAGTTGTATGCCAACAAATTACTTTAACTGGACTAATTCCTAACAAGATACAAACTACAAAACTGACTCAAGAAGATATAGACAATGTAATTAGATTTATAGCAAGCAGTAATAAAAAATGTACCAACAAAGAAAAGCTCAGGCCCAGATGGCTTCACCATTGTATTCTACCAAACCCTTAATGAATAAATGCCAATTCTTCACAAACTCTTCCAAAAAGTAAAGAGGAGCGAATACTTCCCAACTCATTCTATGAGTTCAGTATCACCCTGATACAAAACCAAAATCATGACACACAAAAAAGAAAAATACAAACCAGTATTTCCAATGAATGTGGATGCAAAGATCCTCAAATTACTAACAAAAACTAACAAAACAAATCCAGCAACATATAAAGAGAATTATACACCAAAATAGAGAAATGGTTCTGGGACAACTGGGTACCCACATACAAAAGGATAAAGTTGAACCTTTTCCTCATACTATCTACAAAAATTAACTCAAAGTGGATCAAAGACCTAAATATAAGAGCTAAAACTATAACACTCTTAGAAAAAAAACATAGGGGTACATTTTGATGACCTTGGGTTTGGCAAAGAATTCTTAGATATGACACTAAACCCTCAAGTAGTAAAAAAAAAAAAAAAAAAAAAAAAAAAGATAAACTGGACTTCATCAAAATAAAATAAATAAACTTTTGTGCAAAAGACACCATTAAAACAGTGACACCCCAAAGAATTAAAGAGAATATTTGCAAAGTATATATCTGATAAGGAACTTGTATCCAGAATTTATAAGGAACTCTCACAACTCAATAATAAAAAGACAAATAACCTAATTTTTAAAATGGGCAAAGGGTCTGAATAGATATTTCTCCAAGAAAGATTTACAAATGGTCAAAAAGCACATAGAAAGATGTTCAATAATATTAATTATCAGGGAAATACATATAGGATAGTAGAATTAAAACAACAAGAACTTGTATGGATGTGGACAAATCAGAACCCTCCTAGACTAGTGGAAAATAAAATGGTGCAGCCACTTTGGAAGACTGCCTGATAGTTTCTGAAACCATCAAATAGAAGTTCTAAATGACCCAGAAATTCCATTCCTACATACGTACACAATAGAAATAAAAATATTCCATGTAGAAACTTATACATGACAGTTTATAGCAGTACTATTCATAACAGAAAATGTGTAAACAACCAAAACGTCCACCAGTGGATAAATGTATGAACAAACTTATATCTATGTGATGGAACATTACTGAACAATAAAAAGGAATGGAATACTGAAATGTTCTACGACATGAAAGAATCTTGAAAATATTTATACTGAGTGAAACAAGCCAGTCACACAAAAAACCCCACACATCATTCAATTCATCTGAAAGTCCTGAACAGGGAAATCTATAGAGATAAAAAGTATATTAGCAGTTTCTTAGTGATGGGGGATGAGGCAGAGGTAGTTAATAGATAAATGGTACAGGGTTTCTTTTGAAGGTGATAAGAATATTCTGAAACTGACTATGGTGATGGTTGCATATATTTTTTGCATATACTAAATAAAATCCATTGAATTACATGTACCATCATAAAAATGATAAATTTGATCCCATATAAATTGTAAATATCTGCATTACAAAAGGAACCAAATACAAAGTTAAAAGTAAACTGAATAGAAGATATTTTAAAAATTTAATAGAAATAAGAGTTTAGTATTGACAATCTATAAGTAACTTCTGCAAATTAATAAAAAAATGACAAATGAGCAGAGTTGAAGTGGCATTTTACAGAGAAGAACTATGAATGTAAGTCAAATGAAGAGAATTTCAGCTTCGACAGGTACTCATGAAATATAAATATTAAATAATGATACAATTCCATGCTCATTAACAAAAAGACAAGGTCTAAGACAACAATGTTGGCAATGAAGTGGAGAGACAGGAATTTCATTCAGTCTAGTGGGCCTACCAGCTGTCGTAGTCAATTTGGAAAGCCACTTGATCAATTGTCATACCCTATGTCCTAGTAATTTGACTCCCAGTTATACTCCCTAAAATAATTCAAGCATATGAACTGAAGGAAACACATATAAGAGTGTTCACTGTAGCACTGTTTCTTCTTGCAAAAATCTAGAAACAACATAAATGTCCATGAGCAGGAAATTGATGGTGTATTTACCCTGGGGCACTAGACAACAGATAATATGAGGAGTCAAGGGCATATATGATAATGGAAATAGATCTTACAAAACACGTTGAGTAAAATTAAGGCAGTTGCCAAATGATATATATTTAAATAAAAATTTAAACCTTTCAAAAGTAATAGTCCACAAATATCCGCACAAAAGTAAATATAAGTGCACAAGTAAAAGCACAGAAACACATGGGATTGATAAACATTGAATTAATAATAATCGTCATCTCACTGAGGGAGTCAGTGGAATGGAATTGGAAACGTGTTTACAGAAGGAAGGTTATTTATAAAAGTCTAAAGCAAATGTGTCATAATGTTAGGATTTAATGGAAAGGCAAAGCAAAAAGGTGTATAGGATGAGAATTATGTGCACAGGTTCTGAACCAGAATGCTTTGTTTCAGATTTGTCCTCTGCCACCTACAATCTGTGTGACTTTATGCAAAGTACTTAACAACTGCATGCTAAGTCAGAAAAACAGAATGATAATAATAGTACTGCATAATAGGGATGTTTTGAGAATTTAATAAAAAATTCATAGATGAATGCTTGGCATGTAGTGTCTAACATTGTTACTTGTAAGCTGCATATTTAAGCCTCAATATTTATTTTTCTATTCTAGTTTCTCTGTTTGAAATATCACACAATAAAAATACTATTTTTTTTAAATTATACCAGACTTTACATGGGAAGAGAAGGCAAAGAGGGGCTATCCACAGGGATACATTGGATATACGCTGATCAGTCCCTGCTTTATAACCCAGATATTTGAATTTCTAAGAAATGAAAGTTAATTACAGGGTAAATATTCTAACAATTAAGGCAATGACTACACCAGATAGCCACTTACCGAGTTAAAAAGTATTTATTAAGATGTCTCCTGCTTGTCGAGCTTTTCCTTACCAAGTAGGCAAGTTAAAAAAAAAAAAAAAAAAGATCAAGCAATAGTCAACAGATTCCCTGACCTTACTGTCCATGAAGAAAATAACCAGAGAACAAGGGAAGGGATTGTATAAGTTCCCCGTATACTGGAGTAATGCAGTGATGAAAAAGGGCTGTTTGGCAGGAGTAATGAGGGAAGCTTGATAGGCTGGTTGGCTTGGTTTTTTGTTTGTCTGTTTGTTTTATGTGGAAATAGAATTTTATTTTTGAGGAAAGTGTAAGATTGTTACAAGTTGAGAAATCAGGAAAGCGTAGCACAAGAGGCAAGAATGAACATATCCTGAGAGGGGACTATCTGCTTGCTGAGAACAGAGGGTTTACTCCAGGGAGGGGTGCAGGAGAGACTATAGGCTTCGACAAGCACATTAATATCGATAAGCCATTAATATCAGAACTATACTTTATGACAATTAAAGGGGAATTCTTTAAGAGTGACTTCTGGTGAAGTTGATCCTGAGAACCCTTTTACTAGGAAGTAGTTTTGGTTTGAATCTTCAGAGGAACAAAAAACTACAAATTTCATACTCTTGTCAATAGAGATGAGAAGATATACCTTGAAGCTATAGACGAAGTAGAAGACATTTGGAAGGATTTGCAACATGACAGTCTCCCCTCACATGCATAACTAAACAAATTTAGTTTTAAAAACAATGGCATACATTTTAGGAGAGGAAAAGCTAGTAGCTATAAAACCTCTCACCACATCTTTTCTGGAGCTCATGGAAAAAGCCCTACGGCGATCTTTACAACTACCCAACAAGCTCTTGAAAATTAGCTTTTTCTGTGATTTAATAACACCATTTACAGGAAACAAAACTTAACTTTTTTAATACCCACTAAGAGAATGAAGGCAAAGGGATAAAGCGGTAGCCAGTGAACAATTCATTATCTCTGTGAAAACAAACATGTAAATAATCCTTTATTTAATTTCATGGATGTGGAGTGGGTAGGGGAGAAAGTAAATCCTTTTCAGACATTATGCTGGTGGCTATAAACACCCTCTCACCCTACCCTGTGGTCCCACTGACACGCTGGTGCTAAAGTGAAAATATTCTACCAATTCTAATAGACTGAAAATAAAAATAAACAGCTTAATTACATGGTGGGTGTTTTGGAATGGCTTTCTGAATTTTAAAGTGCTCATCATATGTCTCTATTATTTCCACACTCCACAAGACTTCCTTGCTTGAAGTACTCAATGAAGTGAGATCGATGCAACACATAGCCAGGAAACATCATGCTTCCAATTCTAGTATCTCTGTTCATTTAATCATTGAGGAGGGCAGTGAAATTATAAGCACTGTGGCAACCTTGCTGGCTCATATTTCTACTTGAATGTCATGCCTAGCTCAAAACTTCTATCCCAAATCAGGAGAGTAAGAAAAACTGGTTGAGAAATATTTGATTAGTCTTCTCTGGCTAACAGAGATGTGGATTTTTAGATATCAGGATATGTTGTAAATTTTCAGAAGACAGAACCAAAATCTATCAAATTTGGTGGTATTGCCTTCAAAGGAAAGCCTATGTAAAAGCTTCGTGAAAGTACTGTATCATGTTACTAAAGACAAATCATTTGGAAAACTCCCTTTCCCTAAAAGTCAATTAGTAGACTGTGTGATCCAATCAGTCAACTCCTTTTTTGAACGTTTTTGGTATTGACACTATGGACAAAGGAGAGAGAGGGAGGAAGAGAGGGAGGGAGGGGGAAGAGAGAGAGAGAGAGAGGGAGGAAGAGCAAATATAGAGACAGAGATAGAGACAGAGATAGAGGAGGAAAAGGAAGTGAAAAAAGAGGAAGAGAAGGAAGGGAAGGTAAAGGAGAAAAGATAGAGCAAATGATAAAAGGCAAGAAAGGAATAAAAATGGAGGGAAGAAAGTAATGGAGGAAGGAAGAAGAAATGAAGTATAAAATTTTTATAACTAAAGAAACGTGATTTTCAAAAGCTTTCTTTCAGGAGCTTATGGATATATTTGAATAAATTGATAACTGGAATTCCTCTTTGGCAACTGTCAATTTATTTCTCATCAAAGACAGATGATGCAGTTTTTACATTAGATGCAGTTTTATGTTTTATAATGACAAAAATGTGTGATCTACCGTATTCATTAATTTTACTTGTGAATTACATGCTTTCCCACCCACCCCCAAAAGTCCACCTAGGCTGGTCTTTTGAAAGGAGGCAATGTAAATATGTGGGAGAGATACAAAATGGAATTCTGGCCATGCGTGCTGGAAATAAAAACAGTGCGTCTACAGAGAGAGAAGAGCAAGGCTAATGCACAGAGACAAGGAGACATGTGCGTGAGGGAACCCTCTCTCCTGAATTTCTGACAATTCTCCATTTCCAGCTTCTTGAAGTCTCTTGAGTTCTAAGAGACACTGTTGTAGTTTTTGTTTTGTTTTATCTCAAGTGCAGAAGGTTTGATTAATCATATTTCTTAGTTCATGGCACTCTCTTCTATGTTGATGTGAGGCTTCTTATTTTTTGAAAGTGTGTGTGTGCGTGTAAGAGGAGGTGAAGTATGTATTCATCTTTATTCTCATTCTCTATTCCTTTTATCTTTACTCTCATAGCAACCACCCCAATATAATTAATATATATGATTAAAATTGAACTTAACATAGGAAGTGTATATGGTATTTTGTGTGCATGTATTTTTTTGATTACACGAGTGACATTGTGTTATAGCCTCAATTTTACTTATAATTTTCTTTCCTCCGTGTTTTAGAGTTCCATCCATGTTCCCATGTTTGTATCTGTCCACTTGGTTGTTTCCAATCATTGCATGGAATTCCATAGTGTGAATCTAATACATTTTTCATATCTACCTCCTTAGTATATTACCAGTGTTCCATTTGCACAATCACACATAAATCTAGAGTAAACATCACAGAATATGTCCCATTCTGGAATTTCACTGTATTGCATCACTGGATCATAGGCATGTGAATACTCTCTGACAAAATACTGCTAGACGTCTCTCTGGGACATTATATAATAGTTTCACCACCATCAAGAGTACAAGAGGCCTTCTTATCTCCAGCTCCACTCATATTTGGCATTATCCAGCTCTAATTTTTGTCAATGTCATGGGTATTAAGGGATATTGCTTTCTTATTCTTTCAATGATCTAATTATTAATGAATCTGAACATCATATCCTTTAGTTACTACCATTCACTTTTACCCTTCTGAAAATTGTGTGTTCATATTTATTCCTTTTTTCTCTCACAATTGGGTGATCTCTTTTTTATTATTAATTCTAATAAGTCCTTTATATGGTCAAAACATTTGTTCCATTTTATAGGATCTTCCTTATCTTTAGGTTATTACTTCACTCTGTGGTGTATTTTATTGAGCAGATATTTATAGTTTTGAAGTAACAACATTTAGTTGTTCTCCAGAACAACTTACAAGAAATATATTATTTCTCTGTGTAAACACTGTTTCAGAACACAGAAAAAAAGAGAAATCCAAACAACTCACTCATTGGATTAGAAAAATATTAATAATCAAATATTATCATTCTAAAAATATACTCTACTTTTACACATAGATGAGAAATTAAAAAACACTAATAAATTTAATACTCATAAATTGCTAACTTTTTCTAATAGTGGATTAAAAATAAGCAGTTTATTTATTTTTTTAAAGTTTATTTGAGAGAGAGAGACAGAGACAGAGACAGAGACAGACAGAGGAAGAGAGAGTTAGCACAAGAGGGAGAGGGGCAGAAAGAGAGGGAGAAAGAATCTGAAGCAGGCTCCATACCCTGAGCACAGAGCCCACAGTGGGACTCAAACTCATGAACCATGAGATCATGACCTGAGCCAAAGTCAGATGCTTAACCGACAGAACCACCCAGGCACCCCCTACTTCCCCCAGTATAAATGTTTTTTTTTTTTCTAAAGACAAATGGTGTGTTAAAATAATTCAAGGATAGTTCAATGTCAGATCATCTCTAGTTCAATTAAACCTATCAAAGGAGAACTATCACAGGATTTTAAATAACAACAATCAACAGAAACACATATTCAAAGGAAAAGATATAAATAAAAGATATTTAAGATTAGGAAAAATAAATGTAGTTCCATTATTTATTGTATGATATAATACTGTGGGTCGTTAGCAACTCCATAAGCAATGAAAGAACTATGAGGTGTTAGGTAAACAGATCTCTTTCAGGACAGACTGAGAGATGAGCATTTCTATCTTCTCTGATGAGTCCTGGTGGGGATAGTTGGTCAGGAACTGTTTCTTTATTTGGGTTGCTAAGTTTTATGTATCATTGCCAAAAGAGACAAAGTTTTCTTTTTCTTTTCTGCAGGCTCCAGAATAGCATCTGACTTTTTATTTGGGAGTAATAAGTCAAGTTTCTTAGGAAATGATTTCAATTTTAAGGCAACGATTTCCATACACAGCAAATTATGGACTGTGGAGCTGAAAGGGGCTCTTGAGTTGACCACTCTGGACAGTTACGGAGGTGGGGAAGAACTGCGTGCTTGGTTTGGAGGTCCTAAACGCAGAGCCTATGCAATCACTCAGTGTTTTTAACTGATGAGGTACAGTTGTTTGCTCCTATATTGCCTTGGAAATCTCCAGTGGCAAATAGTTTATGTATTCCAACTTACACAAGTGGCTATTTTATTGTAAAACTCCAGGTACACATACTTTTCTTCCACGTTCAATGAAAGTTCCCTTCCTTCTTTACGTCACTTATTCATGGATTCAAAAATTTTCTGTCAGCAACAGTATATTTATTGCCCACTTAAAGCCATTGTTTCATATTCTGATTTAGAGTACAGCAAAAATGAAGCTCTTCTGGTATCTTGTAGAACTTAAAATACTGGCATGATTTGGGATTTCAATTCTTTCAACCATGACTTGGTTTTCAGACTTTCTCTACCCTGTTTTCCGCCCCCCTCTGGATTAAGTGTCCCCATTAAAATATGGCACCCAGAACTGAACAAAATATGCCGGATGTGGTTTGAGCTACAGTGTAGGAAAACGATTACTGGTTGTAATTTAGAAAAAGGGCTTCTACTAATGCAACTTACGAATGGGACCTTTTAAAGGCATCTGCCTCAGACTGATGGGTCTTATTAAAGTTGTGGTCAGCTAAATCCTGCGGATCTTTTTCACATGAATTGCTGCCAAACCAAGTTTCTCCATCCTGTACTTATACAATTAATATTTGAACTTTTATACAGGACATTGCATTTATTGCTATTAAATTTCATCTTATTGGAATTTGCTCAGAATTCCAGCCTGTCAGAACATTTTTGAACGTTGATTGTTCTATTTATTATCCTTTCCAACTTTGTGCTTTCAGATTTCATAAATTTCCTTTCCATTTGTCATCAAAATCATTGGTAAACAGGCCTAATGAGGCTGGGCCAGACAGAATGAGTGGTCATCCACTAGGTAATGGAGACTAAAATAAATTATCTGGGGCCGATTATTGAATTCTGTTAACCCAACTTTTACTCTGCTTGAATTTCATTATGTACATTAATTTTAGAGGAAATACCATTGAATATTTTATTTAAATCAATCTATTTATGCAGGTTTATTATGACTGGACAGTTTTATACTATTACTTGGGGGAAAAAGAAGTCCATTCATTCATTAGTGCCTACTACGTGCCAGGCAACATTGTATGCTAGAGAAGTACTCTACACTATTATAAGAAATTTGAATTTTAATTGTGATAACAAACCACTAGAAAGTTTATTAGGCATAGTCAAATGATCTGAATTCAGGTTTAAAAGATCGTTTGGGTATTATGTATAGAATAGACTATAGAAGGGCAATAATGTGAGCAGAGAGACCAGTAATGGAATTAGGGAGATTAATTCAAGAAACACTTACCTCTGTGACAGATGGTCTACGTTCTAAGCTCCACTGATAACAAAAGTTTGGGAGAGACATGGCAGCTCCACACAGGGGTTCCCTTATCTATGAAATAAAGGAGGAAGATGCTTTGTGGAATAACCTCTACAACACTTACCAGCTATAATATCCCACATATTTGCTGTGTGATCATCACGAGTTGATTTGTTCACTGTCAAACCCAGAATTTCATGGCTCTATGACAAGGTCACCTATTCTCAGTTTCTGAGATCCATAATCCTCCTTTGTTTCAAACTGAGACTTCCTTTGTTGTGTGTGATGCTTCAAAAGTTATGAGGGTTGGATCTTTGAAAGAACATCTATTGATTCTGTCTGTGGGCCTGTAATATGGAACTTACTTCTAGTAGCTCTGTTCCTTTTCACTAATCCCTCATTTGGATGACAATCTTCATTTTACATCATTTAAGTGTTTTCTCTCTGAAGACCTTCTTCCTTGTTTGGAAGGCCAGAGCAAATTAAGAGCTGAATTAAGAGCTGCCTTCTTGCTATTGACTGTATAGTTGGATGCTGTTACATGTTTATGCCATTATAGATGGATTTGCTGCTGCTATCGCTTTGGAGTTACACAGGGCACACACCAAATGGATATATTTCAACAAGAAGCAGTTAAAGAGGCCTTCTTGCTATAAAGACCTACCACGGACCAGGAGTAGTCGCTCCATGTTCAGGAAGAAGTTCATCTTCTGCTGGGTTGTATCATCATCACCTGCATCAGCAGCAACATATTGTCCCTGAAACACATTGAATGTGGAGTGTATGTCTGGTACTGAGCTAAAAGATTTATGTGCATTATCTCATTTTATAGGGCAATTTATTCAGACATCCACTCATTCATTTGATTACTATTTATGGTACACCTCCAATGTACCAGATATTGAGCAAGCAGTAGGATGTGGGAGTAATCCAAGCCGTCGATTTCCTGCTTCAGGTTATGCATAGCCTACAGGGAAAGGATAAGCACTAAACAGGTGATCATAACGAAGTGGATATTATTTTTTTGGAAAAACACAAGGTTTGTGGGTGCTCATAAGAGATGGGCCTACTAGATAACTCCAGCTTTTGCTATTTTCTGAATATACCAACCAGTCTTCTGCTTGAGGATTATTGATTTCCTGCTCCCATTATCTAAGACTCTCTTCTAGAAATCCATATGGCTTACTCCCACATTTTATCCCTTCATGTTACAACTTATTATATTGGTGGAGCCTTTTCCTGCCACGCGGTTTAATGATGCAACTTTTTTCCTCAGGACTTTCTATCCCTTTGCCCACCTGATTTTTCTTTACAGAACTCATCAACACCTGAAAGTATGTGTATGTCTCCCTTCAACCTACTCCTCTAATAAGTAACTTGCATGAGACCAGAGACTTTGTTTTATTCATCGCCACTTCCGGAGTGTAAGAGTAATAATTGGCACATACTAGGTTCTTGCTCAAAAAATATCAGTTAAAAGGTTGATTGAATGAATAAATGAATGGATGAGTATTATATGAGAGCCTGGGAAAAAAGCTTCAAATTCGTCAAGTGTGCTGCAGATCAGGGCCTTGTGTTTTTCCTGACACTGAACAAAAGGGAGACAAGTGTCTCCAGCTTAGAGAATGGTCATTTCACATTTGTGTTGGAGGACGGTCGTGTAAATCTAAAATTCCTGCACAGAGAGAAGAAGTAATCTTGAGCAATTTTGTAAAACAGACAACTTAGAGGTACAGTATTTGTTACAGACAAGTGTTAAGTTGATGAATGAATGTATACATTTATGAGTGAATGAGTGCATGTCTTGGTTTGTTTCCTTATATAAGATGATGTGCAATGTTTCCATTTCCCTGTGTCCTGTGAACCTCTTACTCCTTCTTGGCTCAGTCAGTTCCTCTTCTCTTTTTCCTAGCTCTCTTTCTACATATATCTGGCCCAGATTCTGTCCTCCAGTGTTAACAGTAGAGGACTATAAAAAGAAGGCAAGATCCAAAGTCAAACAGCAACAAGGGTCACAGGAACACAAAGAAAATGAGCTGAATGAGAAGCAGTATGTGGCCTTCAAGAAGCAGCACTGGGGGCAGGGGAAGGAGCCAAACACAGTCTCTTTTCCTAGGCACAAGCTGGCTAGAAAGCTAACCAACCTGATGGGGAGACATTACCTCTAGAGGTGGAAAGGGCAGAGGCAGGAGGGATACAATTGATGAGAAAAAGCAGGTCCTCAAGTGGGAAGGCACACCTGGCTTTAGGAAATCAGGAGACACAGAGATCAACAGGGTCATAGCAAAGTTTGCAGGGACACCGTAGACCATCAAGGATGACCCAGCAACCAGGAGGAGGAAAAGGCAAAGGGCTGGAGCTTGGGGTCAGAGGCGGTTTGGGGAATTGAGAGCATCCCAGAAGAAATAGCAGAACCTGTGTGAGACCACAGTCATCCCTCCAAGAGAAAATACCTTTTTTTTTCCCTTTGCATAACAAGAGTCTCTGCACATCATTCCCTTTCCACGGGAGGTAAGGTGAGGAACACTGGCAGCAGGACTCTTCTTAGGCATCACCAAACAACAGACTAAAAAATATTCAGTCATATGTGGGCCTCGTGCAATAAAAAATAAAGTCTTTTGTTGTTGTTGTCAATTTTTTTTTTCAGCAGTCTCCCTGGATTTCAGCTCTTCCAGTATTTATATGTGGACAGGGCCTCAACTTGCAGCTTCACTCACCTAAGACAGAAGCAAAGGAATGGTGGGAAATTATGTGGAAAGATTGTTTTTAAATGTAAATTTACAAATGGGTCTGTCTGGAGAGTCAGCGGAGTTAAGATGTCTTGGCAGGTAAATATCAACATGAGGCCTTCTAAGTCCATTTCTCATTTCTTCCTTTAAGAAATAAGAGATCATGTTCAGTGAATCACCAGATGGAGAATTTGTTCAGGCAAAATGGCTTTGCAAGTTCCCTTGTAAATCGCCTCTGGCTTCTAAAAAACAGTAGCAAATGTGCCGAAGACTGAATTAGCTAGAACAGAAGTTTCACTTTTTCACTACAAGAATTATCTGGGCCTGAGCAAAAACCTGGACTCCCAGAGTTGGAACGGATGTGAAAAGACTCTGTCAACCAGGCCTCTGGTGTTAGTCAGGGAGGCTTACAAAACAAATGAAATTTAGAGCAGTGTGAGGTCCCCTTCAGACTTGAGAGAAATCCATTCCCTCCATAACCTTGAATCTAAAGGAGTTTGCTACCCATAGGATGTGGATGCTGAGGGAGCGACATTGATCTCTACATGATACATGTTGCGAAACACTTGTAGAGGCTCCCAAATGGCCTGGGGGTATTGGAAGAAGACAGCCATTTAAAAGTCAACAGCAAGAGATGAGATTCTTCTGGAAAGCCCAAGGTTGGGACTTTCTTGCTTTCCACACCTTCAAACCTTCCCAAAGATAAGATTTGATCAAAGAGCTTTCAACTGAATTGAGCAAAGGATACTGTCTACACTGAGAGATCCACTGGGACTGCAAGTGACCCTTGACCCTCCGACCACTGTGTTAGCTTCCAGGCCTGCAGCTTGAGCACAGTAGGCATTCTGAAGTGACTCTAGGAAAGGAATGCCTTTCTAGAAGCATTGTCTTAGAGGCACCCACCCCTCTAGGACTCCACAGGGCTTTCCTCTCACAAGACTCCACAAATGGGGGTTCAGCTGAGTGAGACTCTGCTGAAGAAAAGCCTTCCATCTTCACTCCTCCTGAAGTGGAAAGAGGAACTGATAAAGTCAAGGGACAGGGTGGGAAAAATAGCAGGTGGCTATTTCAATAGCTTGGGTTAAAATCAGGGCATTGAATCAAAATCATAGAGCCACCGACCCAAAATTTACTGAGCTTTACATGTGTTTCTTTTCTTGAAACTAAAGCTTGCACTTGGGGGAAAAAAGCCTGCAGGGATTATGGACTGTGTGCAATTTAAATTCTTTTGCATTTAGTGACTTTTTCTGGTTAGGGAAGGATTCAGGTATTTGGATAATTTCATAAACCATTGACTTTTTAAAGAGGAATATGAAGAAACATATGCCAATTGAGTTAGAAGCTGGGCATAGCTGTGAGCTAGATATTAGTCCTTTTTACCAAAATGTGGTTTATGAGGCTTTTAATAGAGATTAAATTGGTGGAAACCAGGTTTTACCTTATTATGGATTTGATAGTTTCTACATTTATCTCCCCAACGTAATACTGAACTGTTGGACCCAATGCAGAGTCTTTAACTCTGCTTAGATCACCTAGTTCCATTTTACAAATAAGAAATGACAAATTTCTATATACAAATCAAGACAATTCATCAATGATTAGCTATTTATCTCTATACACACCTGTCCTGCTGTCTCTGTTTCTGTTAATGGCCCTAAGAACCTCAGTAGGTAACTTTGATGTCTATACCCATTCCTATTCTGGGATGTTCTTCACCTGCCAAAGTTCTACCCATTCATTGAATATTACTGAATTACTATCACTGCTAAAAACTTTTTATAGATGGTGATACATACTGTGAAGGAAAACAAAGCAGACTAAGGGGAAGCAGCATGCCAGGTTTGGAGGGATGCAAATTTTGGAAGGGTAGTCAGGAAGACCTGTCGGGGAAGGTGAGAAGAATGAAAATTTTAAAAAGCCAAGTGGGCAGAAGCTGGTGCATTCATGAATACCAAGGGGCTTGGTGGCTAGAGGGAAGTGGAGGGTGACAAGGGCAGAGAGGCAGGCAGTGGCTACACATGCAGGGCTGGATTTTATTCGAAGTGTGAGAGCAGTGGATGGTTGTGAAAATGACAGTGATGAGGCTGACAAAGTACCTCTCCTCATGGAGCATAAGCTCCAGAGGGAAAAGAAAAAAGATGAATGAGGACACCAGATGTGAGCTGGTTTATGCTTTAAAAGATGGCACCAAACTGACATTTACAAAGTCATGAATTCATGGGGCTCCAAACTTAGTTTAGCCCAATCCGTATTGGGACATTTTCCACCTTGAACTATCATCTACTTGAGGGGAGTATGTCGGCTTTTCATCGCTCTGCTACATCGATTTAATGCTCAGGATGGTATCCATATTGTCTAACCTATCTTTGGATAGAAAATAAGATTTGATGTTTTAAAGGCCCTCATTAAGTCATATGAAACTGATTCTAAAACTGATTCTTTTCCCAAAAGAAATGCTTTCTATGTATGTTTGCTTTTCAATACTGGTTCTTAAGATTGATGAAGGTATGTCTTAGGCTATCAAATGAGAAATCATTATGATATCCTATCTAAAATACTAGGAGTGTGTGTGTGTGTGTGTGTGCGTGTACATGCATGCACACGAGTGCACGCTTGTGCATATGCAAAAGCACTCATTCACCGTCTGCCTTCATCCATGTGAATTCTATGTGAATGAATTAATGAAGAAGGGTCTGAGAAGAAATGAGCTGAGGCTGCTGTTTCTGAACTTCATTGTGTTTCGTCCTCTCTCTCTCTCAGTTCACTTAAGATCATTAAGGCAGAGGTTTGGATGAAGTAGCCCCTCCTTCCTCTGTCTCATGTGTCATGAGCTCCCCATTGGTGACCATGGAAGATAGCGGCCTCTTATTCTCCCACACTGGATCTGTCAAACCACTTACAGAAGAAAGGATGGCACTAGCCTACTGGTTAATTTCTTAAATTTTTTTTAATGTTTATTTATTTTTGAGACAGAGGTAGACAAAGGACAAGCAGGAGAGGCACAGAAAGAGAGGGAGACACAGAATCTGAAGCAGGCTCCAGACTCTGAGCTGTCAGCATAGAGCCCAATACAGGGCTTGAACCCACAAACCCTGAGATCATGACCTGAACAGAAGTCAGATGCTTAACTGACTAAACCCACCAGGCGCCCACCCCCCTACTGTTTAATTTCTAATATCAGTCTGGAACCTTGCACATTCATTGACTCTGTTTCTTTCTATCCAGATAAAGAGGTGAAAATCGGTGCCTGGTGCAATACAAGAAGATTTGCATTCCCATTACTCTCTAAACCACAGAGAAGGAACTGGGTCAGACTACTTGGCCTGAAGCTGCTACTTCTGTATAAAAGCTTCAAAGGACTACCCTGAACGCTCATGGTTTCCCACAGGCCTTACGGCAGAGATGTTTACAGAGAGAAAATGGCAGGACCCTGATACAGGGGTGGGGGCATGGAGCTAGGGAGGAGGGGCCAAGGGTATAAAGGAGCCAATCTTTTTACCTATGGCCTTTTTTTCCAGGTATAGGTCCATTACTTTCTTTCCATTCATTTAAACTGCTATTCAGCTGGAGGAACCAAAGAACCAAAAGACTTCTTTAAACAAAGGAACCCAGAGGGGTAGAGCCTGGAAATGTTGTCATAAAGGCCATCATTCAAAGGAGAAGTGACGAGGAGTAATAGAAATGCCAGCACCTTGCTTCAGTTTGAAAATGCATATGCAGCTTTCTAAAAATTTATTTTTGGGGGGTGTTGGAAGGGGAAGTTGAATGAGGAAGAGGAGGAAGGCAACTACCCACTTTATTCAAAGCTCAGGGATTAGAGGCGCCAACCAATGCCAATTCTGTTCAGTTCACCTGAATGAGAGCTAAATAATAAAATCACATTATACAATGCAGAAGTCAACTCAAAGCAATGAATACAGAACAAAGGTACTTTGGAATATGCCATCCTAATATTCCTGTCTGCACAGTTTAGTGTTCTTAAATGTGTTTTATGTTTAATGAAAGAAACAATGGCTTTCAGTGGAGGGAAAAAATAGATCTTTAAAGATAATCAAGGCCTTAACTACCTACCTTAGGTAGCTGAGAAAAAGCTACTGTACTCTTTATTTTTTAACACTCCAGATATGTAATTTAATGCAGGTCTAATGACAGTCTCAAACATGGGGCTTTAATCGAAATTGTTCAAGCTCAGTACTGTGACAGGAACTCACAAGCCCCCAACAGTGCTGTCCATTTTCTCAGGTTCTGTAAGAAAAAAGGAAAGAAGAAAAAAACCTCTTGAACTTATGTTGCTATTGATGTGTAATATACAATAAAAAAACAGTTAAATTTCAATTACCCACAGGTAATTATAATTTTATTGTTTGACTGTACTACAGGGATTTTTGTAATTCCCAAGACTAATAATTTTCTATAATTTTACAGGTTGTCAAATAAACTATTAAAGATTATCTTTGAAAAGGCGTCTGCAATTGTAAGGACATATCATACTGTTCATGTACTGTATTAGTAATTAGAGATCCCTGGATAGTGAAATATCTGTGCTGGGAGCTCACCACCGGGTAGCACATTTCCTCACAGCCGCCTCTAATCTCCCACCAAAGCTTTCAAACTTCTCAGGTATTCTCTTCACTGCTGTAGGACGCATGTTCAAATTTTATTAATATTCCCCCCAGCAATTCCAAACAGTTTGTCAAGATAAATCTCTACCCTACCGCCTGGTGGGAAGAAGTTAAAATCAGAAAGATGGGCCCCACCTATTGTTAACAGAAAAATCTCCAGACCAAATGCAAATTGAGGGGCAAAGGTTTGGAATGCTGGAAGGATTGGTTGAGTGTGTGTGTGTGTGTGTGTGTGTGTGTGTGCACGTGCTGGGTAGATCAGAAAGGTTTTGGGCCAAAGATAGTTATATAGTTATTTCTACTGATAGCTATTATAATCAATGATATGAAATTAGCCCCCAATAGCAAGGTCCCTTCTGAAATTTTCTTTCTCAAGGCAATTTCCTTCTGTTATTTCCATGTATATATGGTAGAGTGCAGACTGTGGAGCCTAAGGAGATAAACCTTGTGCTTTTTGATTGAACATCAATACTCTTCTCTATGAAACAGACACCAATGACAGGTCAGGGAGCTGCAGAGATGACTTTCTCTTGGAGCCTTTTATTCCTCTCCAAATGCACCAAGCTTGTCTCACCTTCGTGCTTTTATGCAGCCTAACTGCCTTCCTCCCCTTTCCTGTCAACTCCAACTTATTCTTTAAGACCAGAGGAAATATGAATACTTGATGAAGATGTCACCAACTTCAATTTCTATTAAATATTTTCTTTTCTGGGTTCTCAAAGGATTTTTTTCATCTTTATTATCGGGGCAAGAGGCACCATGTCAAGTAAACCCAAAAGAAACCTAGGACTAAATACTCAACCAGAGAATGCCTTCAGGTGTCTGAAGGACACAGGAAAGGGCCAGGATGGACTTTCAGGTCCAAACCGGAGATAAGGACCGTGCTCTCTGTGTTGGGGGAAGGAGGATACCACAGCAATGATAGTGACTTAACACCAAGGGCAAGAAACTGAGAGGTGGAGGGGAAAGCAGACAAGGAGAAGAAAACAAATACTGTAAGGTCTGGTTGGATTATATGGACAGCCACTGTCTGAAAAGGGTTAAAAAGCACTGTGGGGTCTGTTGGCTTGTGCCAAACCCCATCTTACCAGGTCCTACTGGGGCCTACCAGTCTAAGCATTGCATTGTCCTGCAAATCCATGCTTTCAAAGCATCTCTTACACTGGTTTGTGAATTCCTAATGGGCGGATACTGTTGCATCCAGTTCTGTGCCCCAGCACCTTGCCTAGTAGGTAGTCACCTAATACATGTTTGCTGTCTGGAGTTGACATGCACAGATGATCTGAGCTCTTTTCCTGGCCCTAACACAGTCTGCCTCTATAACCTGTACAAGATTGAGGCTCAGATTTCCATACTACGTATACACCCATTTCCTTTTAAAAGTCTGGAGGGAGAGTAGAAATCATTCTTTAACTAGCACCCTAAAATTGCTCCCACTTGGATACTTATTTCTTGAATTCCAAAATGAAGGAGTAAAATCTTAACTCTGCAACCAGAAGTAGGTGCAAATGCAACAAAGGGCAGCAACCAATTAGCTCTTTCTCACTACTAGCTCAATGGTTGGTTGGAGATCTTGTGTGAGAACCCCATTTGGTGAGAGAGTAAGAATTCATTGGTGTGAAAAAGTGTCTTGTGGGGGTGAATGAAGAAATGCAGAGGGAGGAAGGAGCCATGGGAGAGAAAAGGGAACTAGAAAGAAAGTCTTAGGAACCACAAAGACATTATTTTGCCATTTTTACATTTTGCCCAGAGTTTTCCTTGGTAAGAAGACTTGATCACAGTTTGATCTTTAGGTAAAAAGTAGGAAAAACAAGATCAAATTAAAAAGTATGGCAATAATTATATCTACCTTATAAGACAATGAAGGTTTAAGGAATGCAGAGATGGTCACAGAAAAAACTCTTCAAGGCCACAATGGACAACCACAGAGTAAGGGCAAGAATGAAATCACTTGCCTTTTAATCCCATGCTTTTCCTGCACGTTTCTGTCTCCAATCTTGGTGTCGATACTTAAAAAAATACCCTGCAACACATAGAAGAGATATTTCATAATCAAAGAACTAAATTAAGATGCAAATGAAGTATGTAGAAAATATTAACAATATTAGTGTTTAAACAAAGATTATTTCCTTTACCAACGCATGATCTCAGCACAGATTTCGCTCTAATGCAATGTACTCTCCTCATTGGCCACTGCAAAGCCAGTATTTGCCCTTGTGGTGGCAAGCACTCTGGGAGCTTAAAATTCAAAATGTAGAATTATTAAATACATAGTCCTTATTGTAGCATGTCTTACTTCTCGATAAGGCATTTTGATAACAGCTTTGTGCCCCGAGCTGAAGTAATGTCAAGGTCAATTATTTCATTCAATGCCCCTAATTGAGACTACTTCTTTGAGGTCAGGATAATGTATTACTTTACTTTCATAGAGAGGAGATCAAAGCTCTACCTTAAATTTTTCCGATGCAAAGCAATGCTGCTTTAACCTAGGTTATAGTAACAGTGGGGGGGGGGGAGGCAAATGCTTACTTATTTTGGAGTCCCTGCCCCCCAGCCCTCCATCCCAAAGACAGTATTCAGATCAATAGAAATGAAGTTTACCTAGTGAAAGAGACAGGCTCAACCTCTGCTCTCACTGCATGTCCTTAATCATTTTCTTTTGTCTGTCTGTTTCTTATATTTGTGTTTGTTTCCAGCTCTAGGAGAACCTTGATTTCCACGGAGGAAGTTTGCATTAGCAAAACCAGTTTGTCCAGAAATGCACAAATGAGCCCCTTTGTACACGTCTGAGATCTTGAGTGCCCAGGCTCTGATTTGGCTGTTGCTACTGGAGCAGACATTGTGTGGGAGATGGACCCCCAGATGTACTTCAATGGGGCCCAAACAAACTCAGCTAGTGCTGTGTTTAAAAATCAAAATATTTCCCATAAGATCTAGATCTCTGGATTCTCAAGGAAAGCATCAAAAGATCTAACAGTGTCCAGCCCACATTCTTAAATGGTAACAATCGGCTAGTGCTGAGGAATGGCTGCCTCTTTTAGACAGGATATGCATTCAAATTTGTCACCATCCCAACTGCTCCTTGTTGCAAGGGTTACAAGCTGGCTAACACTGCAACCTGGCCAACATATTTTGTTTGGCCATTGTAGCCTCTAAATTATTACTAGTATGGATTTTTTAAAATTTATTTATCCTTAGAGAGAAAAAGAGAGAGTGGGGGACGGGCAGAGAAAGAGGGAGAGAGAATCCCAATCAGGCTTCGTACTGTCAGCGTAGAGCCCGACGTGGGGCTCTAACTCACCAACTGTGAGATCCTTGACCAGAGCTGAAATCAAGAGTCGGACACAGAACCGCCTAAGCCACCCAGGCACCCCAGCGATATGTATTTTTTTCAGTCGTGACACTTCCAGGCGGTTTTTCAACTCTGCATTTCCACAGACTCAATATTCCTGTTGCTCTCTACCCGACCAGATGCACATGTTTATACTGCCAGCCTGGCATCAGTAGCAGCCCTTCCCGATGTCCTGCCCCATTTCCCCTCAGCCCACTCGAATTCCCCTGATACTGACAAAGGCAGTTTCCAGCAGACACACAGCTGTCCACCTCGGAAGCCTGTGCCTCTCTCCCTTTTGTTGCCTGAGGGTTTTCCCAGCTCCTTTATGCTATACTTACTCTTCGGCAAGACACAAAGAGGAAGTGCTGGGCATTCGTGCCCCCTGCTGCAGCCCTCTGCCAGTGGAGGGTAAGTGGCGGTGGATGCACTCCGCGGTCTCCCCAACACCGGGTGGAATGATTCTGAGGTGTATCTCCCATGGTTTCTCAGAGGGGGTCTCCAGTGAAGGGAAGCCCCACTGCCCACAGCAGCAATCAGCTCATTAACTCATCCTTTTTGGCTTTTCTCCTGAGACAGTACAGACCACTGTCCTTACTCGAGCTTCCTGGGATTGTCTCCGGAATCAACTAGGTGCACCGAGCTTTGAGCTCAGTGGTTGCTTCCCTGGGAAACTACCCTAAGACAGTATTTAAGTGTATTCTACTGCGAGGGCATCCAAATAGTTACACGCTGTGAGAATGGTTGCTCAGTGTTGGGGGGGTTCCAGGATCTGTGTCATGGAAGGAAAGCTTGTAGGAACTGGGCAGAGAAGACTTAAAATAAGTCTGATAACTATAGTCACATTTGGGGAAAATAGCCTCTGAAAAGAGATAAAACGGACAGGTTAGCTCCAGAGGGCAAGATTAAGACTAGGAAATTTGACCCAGGCAGATGTAGGTTTAATATAAGGACACATTTTTTAATCTTTAGAGCACACGAAAATGGAACGGACTGCTTTGTACAGAGGTTCACATTTCCTTTCAGAGATTTAAAGTAACTAAATTCCCTTACTTTACAAAGGCCCTTATAATCCATGCTGCCCACACACATTTATTAAATATCACAAACATGGGGCATACAGGGGGAATCTTGCAGTTTATCGGATTGAGTGGCTTGTCAGATTTTTTGTTTGTTTGTTTTTTGAGGTTGGGGAAAGGGAAAAGAAAGAGATAAAGCTGGCATTTGGCGATGGGAGAAGTAGTTCCCCCGCCATTATAGGGATATAATTTAGCACCCCTATAAAACCTAGGAATGCCTCAAATCAAAATGCATTTTTCTCTTCACACTGAGAATCTCTTAAGTGCGCAAGAACGCATGAGATCAGGTGAATTATCTATTATCGGAAAGATATTTATGACGCCTAGGGTGGAAGGGCAAGATTCATATCTGCTCCTCACGGGGACTCAAGCACGCTAGTAAGCCAGCAGGGAGGAAATAGCTGAAATATTTGGAAGAACAGACCCTCCCTGCCAGAGGTTACTGTGAATTCAAGTGTTTTCCACTTCTGCCCTTCTTCAAAGCTACAAAGCAATGAGGTAGTCAAATTAATGAAGTATTGTAACAGAAATGGAAAGATTAGAGTGTGCCGAAGAGTGGAATACAGTTTTGTTCTTAAGAGGCACAATAGATAGGAGAGAAGCACTTTGATGTAAGAGGCTGGCTGGAGGGGCTATTCAGCTGCAGTGTCACCAAAAAAAAAAAAAAAAAAAAAAAAAAAATCGGAATGTATTAGCATGATTTTGTTAGCATTACAGATAGATAACGCCTGAGAAAATAGACATTAGCAGGTTGTAATTCAATGGAGACTTTCAGATAAGTGTGAGCTGTAAGAGCAGGGCTCTATCCAGTGTACATTTTATCAGAACCTCCTGTGGGATGAATTACAGCTCCCATAATGGCCAGCAACCCTCCCATTTATATGTATGGATTCCAGTCCTCCCAACAAAAGTAAAAGATAAATGGAAAGTCATTACCAGGGCACACAAAAGGCCGGAGTGAGGGAACCCCCAAAGTGATGGTGTTCGACTTTCGGGGAGGTATCACCTCCCTGTATCAACTGCTCTTAAGCCAGTGTCACACAGTGGAACTTAGGCACATCCCCAGGAAGCTTAGTCCTAATTTTGAGCATCAAAGTCTTTATTATTTTTTCTAAATTTTTTTTTTGTTACCATTTATTTATTTTTGAGAGAGACAGAGGCAGAGACAGAGACAGAGACAGAGACAGAGACAGAGTGCAAACGGCCGAGGGGCAGAGAGAGAGGGAGACACAGAATCTGAAGCAGGCTCCAGGTTCTGGGCTGTTAGCACAGAGCCCGATGCGGGGCTCAAACTCACGAACCATGAGATAATGATCTGAGCTGGTCAGATGCTTAACCGACTGAGCTACCCAGGTACCCCACGAACATCAACGTCTTTAAACCTGAGAATGAAAGTGATGGTTCTTGGAGCACAGATACAATGACCTGTAAAGTCCACTCATCATTTACAGACTCTAGGGCTCCTTACAAGGACACAAGCACCAACTATGACAATGAGGAGACCTGGCATCATCTTACTCTATCTCCCTGGCCTTCCCTGGGGGGGATGTCTCCAGCGGAGGGTCCTGGCTTTAGTCCCAGAATCCCAGTGCTCCTGTGAGTGGACCACAACAGGTGACTTTTTCAATGACATGCTTAGTTCCTGTTCTCCTGCTAGTTGATTTCGCTGGGATTTTCTTTTGATGATACTAATTCAGCCAAAGATAATTAGGGAACAAGGAAGTCTGCTTTTACATTCGTGCCTTGGGATGTACCGATTTAGCATCTGAAGGAAAATGAACTTCACTGAATGAGAGGATAAGAGGAAACTCCATTTTAAAAGAGAAATGAATGTTTCTTAGGTTTTGAAATCACCTTAAAGGGTGAAACCTTTTTATTATGACCCTTCTGGTGATAAGAACATGTCCTCAGTTGTTCAGTGTTTTCTGCTCAGACACAGTCAGCCAATGAAATGGGTTGGTATTTGTAAAAAGGAACTTATTTTTCAATCAACAAACTCTCCAATCTGCTGGTGGTGGTATTGATGGGTGTCACTCTGAATTATTAATGTTGAAATGTTTCACATTTAGCCTATTTCCTGAAGAAAAGGATTAAAAAATAATAATAATTCAATAGCCCCTCCTGCTTTGTGGATGATATCTTGCACGGAACTTTCTGATTAGAGCCAAATGTGTCTGGTTGTCATAAGACATTCCATGGGGTAAGACTGACAGTTTGCTTTGAAGATTTTAGGATAAGAAAGTGGCAATAAAATATCACAAAAATGTAATATTTTAGTGAAGGGAAGATCACAACCCATCCTAACATCATCCCTATCTCTTATCAATATATATATTGGGTTGAAAATGCCTTAAAAATAGATATCATGCCTATTCTGTACATGTGCTGTGGTCCCACAACTACATGAAGAATATAGTTGGCTACTAAATACATAATTTTAGGATTTAAACTCTTTTTCAAAACATTACCAATAGGAGATGGAAAATATGTTCCCTTAGCTGCTAAAGATTTTGCTGTATTTTAACGTAGCTAAGAGTTTACAGTAACACTTAACCTGCAATGGGGAATGTGACTTGGAAAATAGAAAAGAATCCACACAGTATCAGAAGGAAGTTGTTCAGTCTGGTACAGTTACGGAGCTGGGATAACATACACAAATTCTGCCCAACAGACCAGATATGATGATGTTTGACAAACTTATTGATATTGCAACTCGTCTAAATTCACTCAGCTAATACCAATGAGTTCCAGTGAGCATGCGGGTCTGAGAGAGGAGATGAAATTAATATGTAGACTGAGAGACTTCAGAGCAAAGTCAATTATCTTTTCGGTGACTAGGGTACTTTGCATACACAAATTAAATATTATAAGTAACTGAGAATTAATTTTATACAGGAATCAATTCTGAATATTGTACTCTCACACACCTGTTATATTGGGATATTTTTCATAACAAAAAATTAATGAAATTGACTATTTCCCTAATTTTAAAGTTAAAAAAAATTAAGTTATATGGAAAGAAGAAAAAGGCAAAAATGTGAAGGAAAGGAAAAGGAAAGTAATTGCAAATAAGAAAAACATTGAAGGCTATATACTTCCATATGAGAGAAAAGCACTTTTTCAAAAGAAACCAGTTGTTTCCTTTTATGTAATATTGGCTGCTTAAAACAGTATATTTTCTGTAAACAAGTTTAAAACACAACAATGAAAGAAGTATTTGTAAACTCATTACCCGACCTAAATACTAGAACATTAACAGAGCCATTGTTTCTACATTTTTCACCTTAATCCTCAGTCTTCCCACTGTCCTGAATTTCATGTTCATTATTCTCTTGCTTTTAAAAAAAAAGTCTAAACCCCTCTTCGTGGATCCCTAAATACTACATCATTACTTCCAGGTTTTAAGCCTTATACAAATGGTATAGTGTTGAATATAATCTTTTATGACTTGATTTTATCAGCAAATATGTTTTTTTAAGATTCATCACCTTGGGGCACGTGGTGACTCAGGCAGTTAAGCGTCCGACTCTTGATTTGGGCTCAGGTCATGATCTCAGTTTGTGAGTTTGAGCCCCACATAGGACTCTGTGCTGATAGCACAGAGCCTGCTGGGGAGTTTTCCTCTCTCTCTGCCCTCCCTGATGTATGCTCTCTTGGTCTCTCAAAATAAATAAATAAATACAAACTTAAAAAAAAAAAAGATTCATCCCCTTGTGGGGTGTAGCTGTTGTGCATTCATTTTTATTGCTGCATAATGCCCCATTGTGTATATATCACAAATGGTTCATGCATTGAATTAGCATGGCTGCCATAAAAAAATATCACAGACTGGGTGGCTTAAACAACAGAACTTTATTTTCTCGCTGTCCTGAGGGCTGGAAGCCCAAGATCAAGGTGCCCGTAGGGTGGATTTCTAGTGAGACCTTTCTTTCTACCTTGCAGACATCTGCCTTCTCACCGTGTCCTCACCGTGGCCTTTCTGGGGTGTGTGTGCACTCCAGGGATCTCTTCCTTTTCTTATAGGGACACTAGTCCTTTGTGATTAGGACCTCACCCTTTGACCCCATTTAATCTTAATAACTTCCGTAAAGGCCCTTTCTCCAAATGTAGTCATATTGAAGGTTAAGGCTTCGACATATGCATTTGGGAGGGTGGGCACAATTCACTCTATAACGTATATTATCCTGTTGAAGGGCATTAGGGTGGCTCCTCCCAGGTTTTTGTTCTTATAACGAATGCTTCTATGAACATTCTTATACATATCTCCTGGAGCTCATGAGTAAGAGTTTCTCTAAATCATATAAATAGAAGTGGAACTGCTGGCCCATAAGGCATGCAAATGTTCAAATTCACAAACTGGCACCAAATCATTTCCTAACATGGTCATATCAAGTTTTATCCCTACCAGAAGTGTCTATGTATTCCCAAGGGTCCACATCCTCACCACCAGTGGTTATTATCAAACGTCTCCATTTTTACCAATCTAGTGAGTGTAAATGTTATTTCATTGAAGTTTTTAACATTATTCCCTTAATTATAGAAGATTTTGATTTTTTTATTTGTTTATTTGTAATTTGTATCCTATTTTCTGTAAAATTTCTATTTCATCCTATTCTCCATTTTGATAAGTTTCTATCAAAAAAAATCTAGTGGTAGACATTTTATGTGCATTTTAGATACAAAATCTTCTCTGATTATATGTTTTATTGTATTTCCTAAGCCCTTTATTTCAACTCCACGATTAAAAAAAAAGGGGGAGGAAAGCTTGGTTGTAGACTTTACAAAATCCTTCACTAATTTTTACTAATTTGTGTCCTTGTGTCCTAAACTATTTTAGATGCAGCACATAAATTGATTTGGATAATAAATTCTTTTGACCTGTTTTATCAACACCTACTTCATGCAAAGGCATTGAAAGCAACACTATGTAAATTGGATATGGTCCTTGCTCTCAAGATGCTGAAAGTCTAGCCCAGACAAATAACTGAGTAGAAGCATAATACTAGAGCATATTAATAGGGCTACAATAAAAGGGCCCTGGGATCCCAAAAGTCCTTTAAAATAGTTTAAAGCTAAAACTGATTGAATTCTTACTATAGGCAAAGATAATCTCACTCCTTCCTCTGAATACCCTAGGAGATTGTTCCTCTGCTGCTGTATTTTGAAACTGGTGAAACCAAACTAAGGTTGTCTGAAGGACCCAAGCCAACAAGAGGTGTAGCAGACTTTGATCTCAGGCATCCTGACCCCACAGCTCTTCTACAACATTCCCCATCCTTTTCCTCATTGAAGAAGGAGCTATAGTAGGATGGGACCTAAGAGAACCTAAGAGAAGAATTAATTTAGGCAGTGGCATTGGATGTAGGCCTTAAATGATGGGAAGATTTCAGAAGTCAGAGAAGTGGGCCTTCAGCATGGATAAAGTCATGGAAGGTGTAAGGTGCGTACTCTATTTTGAAGACAGCAAGTAGAGCCTAGTGGCATATTACTCCCTTTTAAATAAGGCTGAAAATAGGTGCATGAGTGAAAGGAAAAGGAATGTCATCCCCAAGAAACTGCTATGGCCTAGAAGGTCCCTCAAATCTCTCTTCTCCCAGCACTCCTCCTGGCTCCAGTCATTCTGGCTTACTGCTGCTGGGGACAGGCTCAGCATAGCCCTGCTTCAAGTACCCTGCACTTGCTTTTTTGGTTTTCATGAATGCTCTTCCCCCCTGGGCCCGGAGTGTGTCTTCATATCTACTTTTTGGGTCTACACTTAAATGTTACTCATTGCAGAGGGCCTTTCCAATTACCTTGTCTAAAACTGTAAGTCCCCCCCGCCTTCTTGACTCTGCCTTATCTTTTCTCACAGTGCTTACCACTACCCAAGCTTATGTTGTATCACTATTTCCTTACTTGTCATCCACTAGGCAAAAACTTTGGATGGTTTTCATCTTTACAATAATCCCAGGACCTAGACTGTGCTTGCTACACAATGTGTGGTCAACACATATTTGTCAAAGAAATGACATAAAGGAACGAATGATGGATGAATGATTGAATGAGAAAATGATGAGCATGAGGTTTCCGGCTTCCCCGCTGCTGTGGACAGGCTCAGCAAAGCCCTGCTTCAAGCACCCATCAGAGGTTTCGCAGTTTGTGACATGAACCCATATTTTCAGTCCGTGGCAGAAACATAAAGGAGGAATAGGAGAGGCAGAATAAAACAAGACAGGAGAAGAGTAGTGAAGTTTTACAACAGCAGAGGGGAGCCCACTAGCTCAGAGCTTCACATCTGGTATCAGATTATCAGAGTTCAAAGCCCAGCACTAGAAACTCCTCACTGAGTAACCTCAGCAAGTCACCGAGACTTAATGCCTTCTTCTGTCTGTAAAATGGGGATGCTGGTATCACTTGACTTTTAAAAGGACTACTGGAAGGTTTAAATGAGACAATGCATTGATTAAATGATTCACAACACATAATGGTGATTATCAGTAATAAGCACTTAAGCTAGGGCAGCCTCAGTGGGAGTGGAAGGAGGAAATGGGTTAAGGGACATTGAATAGGTATGACGAGAAGGCCTTGGGATAATATAAAAGGGAAATGCCTGGAAAAGATTCACATTTCTGTTCTGACTGATTAGGGAATGGCAATAACTTTAAGTGAGATCAGGCATACAGATAAGGGATTCAATTTTGAGTGTGTCAGAAGGTAGGGGACAGGAAGTAGCAGGAATGGCAAAGTTGGTTTTGAAATGTTTGAGGGGTATGCAAGAACTTTACATGGAGGTGTCTAACAAAGATTAAAAATGTACATCAAAGGGTCATGACAAACTTCACAACTTATTTGTTTCTTCTTCAAGAAGATCCACAATAGAATTTTCTTAAATAGTTTGCTTTGTATTTATTTATTTATTTATTTAAATTTTTTTTTAACGTTTATTTATTTTTGAGACAGAGAGAGACAGAGCATGAACGGGGGAGGGGCAGAGAGAGAGGGAGACACAGAATCGGAAGCAGGCTCCAGGCTCTGAGCCATCAGCCCAGAGCCTGACGTGGGGCTCGAACTTGCAGACCGTGAGATCGTGACCTGAGCTGAAGTCGGATGCTTAACCGACTGAGCCACCCAGGCGCCCCTCGCTTTGTATTTAAAGTATGGTTTACTTAACCTGAATTTTACTATCTCTCTAAGCCTTATTACTCTAACAAGTATTTTGCAAATTCTCCTGGCTTCCATGAGTAAACCCAAGGGCAAACAGATCAGAATAATGACCCAGTCCCCCCTCCTAATCCCACCCTCATGCCTGTCCTCAATCTTTCACTCTGTTGAGGAACTAAGATTCTCAAGCTCCATGTGCATCCTGAAGACTTGATTCCAATGTACTGTGGGGCTGAATAAAATGGTTGTTAAGGGACCCCCCAAGGGGAGATGACCAACCCTCCAATTTGCAAACCAGAAAGCTCTTGTTTACCATGCTCAATTTTAACCACACACATTCCTACTCAGAGGAAACAGCATGCTCGAGGCAGTCAAAGAGCAAAAAGGGGTAGTTAGAAATCTGTAATAAATGTATGTAAGTGAGACAGAAAATTAGAAAATGGCCACCTGCCAGCAGCCACATAAATTTTGGAGGAAATGCATTTTCTACTGGGATGCTTTATCATAGGAATTGCAAATATTTATTAAAAGTATTAAAATAGTCAGAATGTTAAATGTTTCCTCCAGTGGTGAAATTTCACATTGCCACATTAGAAGATGGGATATTCAGATACAGTGTTTATTAAAATGACTTCATTTTATTAGTCTGTCATCCACAATAAATGGGCAGGTACCTTTAAAACAAGATCTATTGAAGATAAAAGAGATTTGGGGGATGGGCAGCATCTCATTGTACAAACGTGCGGCTTTGACTACACAAGTCTATAAATCTTGCAACCTTTCCCAAACGATGGCAACAAGATTGTGTTGCTGTTTTGATATTAAGTTTGTTGGATTTTGTCATCACATGAAAACCAAAAGTAGAATTTGCCACTAACTGCCATGCTCTTTCATGCAAGATACACCTGATAACTATTTGGATGGTTCATCCTTCATGGGTTCTCAGATGCAACTAACAAGCACACTGGAGCGAAGATGCTAAACTGGACTCCAAACGAACGGGAGATGGAAGGAGGTGGCTGCTTTACTGCACCAGGATAATAGAGATGACAGCTAGAGCGCATCATTACTGAGTGGCACTAAGTTGAAGAGTGACAGGATGAGCTGGACAGATTACCTCCCTAAGAGGCTTGTGGTTCGTACAAGGCGCTGACCTAATAAAGATCTTATGCCATCACCCAGCAAAGATAGAAAGAGCCTTTTCCCATCTTAAGATACTCTTTTGTGTGAGTCAGAACAGCTTCCTGAATCCATGCCATGAAATGCTGATGGTACTGAAAGGAATCTAGTTCAGCTAAAATATGGGGTAGGGTGTGATGAAGGCAAAGAGAGGCAGGACCTGTCAGGAAGCTAGACACTTCTTGGACAGAATACTTAAGAATTCATTAGCCTTCGGTAGGTGGATGGAGTAGCCATCTTTCTTATGAGAATGTAAGCATTCTGTTTAAAGTATTAATTCATTCAGGGATCCCTGGGTGGCTCAGTCGGTTAAGTGTCCGACTTCAGCTCAGGTCGTGATCTCACAGTTCATGGGTTCCAGCCCCGCATGGAGCTCTGTGCTGACAGCTCAGAGCCTGAAGCCTGCTTCGGATTTTGTGTCTCCCTCTGTCTCTGCCCCTTCCTGTTCATGCTCTCTCTCTCTCGCTCTCTCTCTCTCTCTCACAAAAATAAGTAAATGTTAAAAAATTAAAAAAAATAAAGTATTAATTCATTTCTTCAGTGGATATTTGGGGGGACAGCTCTGAAAAGCTAACAAGAAATCTGGGTGCTGGGAATCAGAGATGAGCAACAGAGACTCAAGTCCCACCTCAGACATCTGACATTCTAGCGGGGAGGAGATAAATGTTTACAAATCAATATACGGTCTCTCATGAGGTAATGATGGCTCTGAATAAAAACCAAAACAGGGTCACAGGGTGGAAAGTGACAAATGAGGTCAGGGAAAGTTTACTGGATGAGGGATCATTTGAGCAGGTCCCTGTATGTAGTTAGGGATCTGTCCAGATCCTGTGGGGTTTGAGGGAAGAGCATTCCTGACAGAGGCAACAGCAAAGGCAAAGGCCTCCTGGTGTGAGCAGAATTGGGGTGTTGCTGTTTTCTCCAGCCTCCAGACAGACTTCCATAAAAAAATGTTAAAGATCTGTGAGAATGTCAGACCTGCTTGGTCACTGCTAATTTAGGTATCTCTTTTGGTTTAGTTTCTGACATGGTTTCAGGTTCCCTTGATCTCCTCAGACAAGGGATAAAAATATCCCATGGCAAAAACACTCTCCAGCTACTTGCAAGGGCCACTGGGTCTGATAACTCTTGTGGGATGTGTGAGCACCCACTGATTCAATGGAATGAAATTTAAAATTCTGAAATCTCAAGATGATAAGACAATGATCTTAATAAGGTAGTAAACTGCAAGCAAGAACTTACATATTGGCTTTCCAGAAAGCCATTCATTCATTGTTATCCCTCTTACTGCTCCCTCCTTCATTCCTCATCCAAGTATTATCTATCTACAAGTGCAATGCAGTTGGCATGAGGTGCTGTGGGGGATACTAAGCAGCAGGCAACAGACTAGCGGGATGCATGTGGACAGAATGTTTAGACTGCCCCAGTTTGGAATCCGTGTTCCGATTTCTACAGGCTCTGAATGACCTGGAGATTCCTAACCATATCACAGTGGTATGACAAAACCTGCCTCACTGGGCTTTTATAGGGGTTCAGTGAATTTTTTTAATGGCTTAACATAATGCATAATATAAAATAAGTGATTTTATAAATGTTAGTGCAGAATCATCAGAACTTAAGTGTTCCTCAAGTTTCATTTGTTCCTCTAATAAATACCTGTGGATCAGTTTCAGGATTGGTATTGAATTTTAAAATCATTTCTGCTTCTGCAATTTATTAAAACACTTGACAGGTAAAAGAAGAGAATTAGGAGTGAATCAATCTATGTGTTGCAGATATCAAACCATGGCACTTCCTTCTCATTAATTTGTTCATTTAGTCCACAAATAGGTATTCAGTGTCTGTTCTATATCCAGCTCTGTGCTAGAGGTGAGGATCTACTAGTAAACTGTAAAGGAATTCAGGACTTGCAGATAGTAAGAGGATGACTGGGGATGGAAGGGATACAGATACAATCAGGAGTAGAAAGCTCATTTCAGGTGAGCCAAATCAAACTGCAGGAGATGGAAATTCTGCATTTGAGAACAGTGACGTAACTAGCTCTAGGAGAGTTGGGACCATTGAAAAGAAGACCTCACCCCTTCTTTCCTCTTCCTGCCTGGATCACAAGGGATTGTGGGAAAGCCACAGCCATCACTAAAATATCATTAAGTCACAGTACCAGTCCCAGATGATCTGCACCTCTTTTTCTGTGAGCCTGACAATCCCCCACCCCCTTCTATTTGGTTAAGTCAGTGTCTCTGAGTTTCTACATAACCCTCATTAAGGCCAGTATCTGCTATTTTCCAGACATTATTCTAAGAACTGAGGATTGTGTGGTTGTATTTCAGTGTGGCCAACCTGTTTTCTAAATTGTTTTCATTTTCTAACCATAAAATACAGGAAATAATGCCCTCTCATAGCCCAATAAAGGAAGGGCTTTGACCTGGTTTAAGATCACCACAATACTGAAAAACCTCTGTGTTAAGTTTTCCCTATGCCCAAAGCAATGATAACCTCTCCCTGAATACATGTGTAGGAACGTGAATACGTGGTGTTCCATGCATCCCTTCAGACGATGTGCTCTTAACACAGCATAAGGGAAGAAGAGAACAGCCTTATCCAGGAATGCCTCAAAAAGGAGTATTCTATCATGTGTCTCTTACTTGAGAAAAACTAAGGAACTGCAGAATGTCCCGGCTGAGAAACAAGGGAAAGCAAACTTGCTCATCAAGAAAGTTCATGGCAAACCTTTTGAAAAGGAATACAAGTAGTGTGTGTGTGTGTGTGTGTGCACGCACATGTGTGTGCACATTTGGAGAGAGCTACCGAAGCACATTACAGAAAGACACAAGGGAGGCAGGAAAAGAAGGGAAGGAAGGACCAAAAAAAAAAAAAAAAAAGTGAGGAAGAGAAGGATAAAAGAAAGGAGGAGATGGAAGAAAGATATTAGGAGGGGAGAGCATGAACAGAGCAAAGGGACAGTGAGAAAGCAAGGTACATATACTGGAGGCCTGCTGTGGGAGACAGATGTTTTCCTAACCCTCTCTCATCATATCCTCACCTCTGCTCCAAAGAGGTAGACACTTTTATCTCTTTTCTGAGGTTAAGGAAGCAGGCTTAAGGAAGGGAATCAACTTTCTCATGGTCCCATGGTTGCCAAGTGGCCCCCATAGGATCCAAAGCCCAGAAAGAAATTCTATGGAACTCTGTGCTTTATGCAATCTCTGTACGGGCACAAGGTAAGAATCTCTGGAAAAGGGTGAGTTTATTAAATGAATATTTATTGAGAATGAAAAAGTGCCCCCAGAGATAGTGGGAGGGTTTAAGTCCAGAAAGGAAAGACAATTTAATAGCTATGACGATATTAATAGCTATGGAGAACATGTAAGCAAGGGTACAGGATATAGGATATAGGAGATTCACATACAGGTTTGGGTAGAGGGTTGTTCTTTACATAGGAAGATTGTGAAGAGCTCAATGATAAGGCAAAACTTGAACTGAAACTTAATATAAAGAAAGAAAGTGAGCTATGAGGCTACCCTGGGAAGAATATTCCAGGTATGCACAACAACAAGAGCAAAAGCCCTGTGGCTTTTAACAGCTTGAGACAACAGAGTAGCCGGAAAGTAAAAACATACCTGTCATAGTAACTTATATTGTCATAGTAACTTATATTCAGGTATAGTCAATTATAGCTAGTCAGTAGTGGAAGCATTATCCAGCATTATATATATGTATATATATATATATATATATATATATATATATATATATCCATATATAAAATGTATAAAGTGTATAAAATGCTCCAAGAACAGCTGAGTTGGAAAAAGACTGAACTGGAGATGGTATTACAGATATTTGCAAAAGTCTTAAAAAATATCTGTTAGTGAACCAGATTCTGTTGTCTCCAGAAAACTAGAGAGAAGAAAAACAGAATTATCCACTAGAATTTGAGGCAGGAAAAAAGTTCTCTGGTATTGGGTCAGGTCATATTTTGTGTTTTTGTTCCATTTCCTGCTTGAAGGGTTTCCATATTGTGGTGAATCTGTGTGTGGCTGTAATGGGGGCTCCCATCTGTGATCCTGGAAGAGACAGGTCCCAGAGCATAAGCCCGGTCATTCATTGTCTTGGGAGGAAACTCAATTCAGACCTTAGGCAGAAGGACATCCATATAGCACAACAGATAATCTCCTCAAGACCAGCTGCTCCTTGCTTTTTGGACACGGAATAGGACCCAAATTACAGAATCTGGGACCAGCTCTGTCCTGGGTGCCACATATTGTTTTCCGTCCTGGCAAGAACGACTGATGTAGCCTTTTCAGTAAGATGCATGCCAATGTGACACAATGCAAGAATAAGCCCATCAAATGTGAACCAGGGTTTTTGTGCGACTCCAGAAAAGCCCTTGTCAAAATGAACTCTCGTTATTTAGAATCAAATTTCAAGAGGCTTCCTTTGGATTTTCATGCATTTCCTGTTTTCCCTGCACCCCTTTCTCCCTGACACATGACTCTGTCAGAGACCATTTCCTGGAAGTGAGTTCCTTGAGACAACAAACCACATGTGATTCTTCTCTGCATCCCACAGCTTAATACCAAGTTGAGCACACAATAGGTACACATAACGGTATTCCGTGTATTTATGGAAGAGAATTGAAACATGTCTTGGGGGTCAAACCAGCCTGAGTTTGTTTGGCTTTATTAAAAGATGAATGACAGACCTTTCACAGGGCCCCAAGTGCTACCTTGTTTTTTGGAATTAAAAAAAAATAGGAAAAACTTATGGGCATTCTGGGGAGAATTCAAAGAAGAATAAGACATGCTTCTAGGAAGAGAATTTTATAATCTAAGGGGAGAGTCAAGACAAAAGCATATGAGGATGCAAATGGCAATGCTGAATTTAAATAACAGTTCCAGCACAACAGAAGAACATCACCAGACAGGTTAGTTTCCACTGCCAAGTGAAAGGAAAAATAAACAGTGCTATAGGAAGTTCAGAGAAGGGAGAGATTTTTGTCTTCTTGCACGGTCAGAAAAAGATAGAGGGGTTTCAGATGGGGAGAAATTCTTAACCCAACTCTTGAAGGAATGAATAGGATTTCCCTAGATTGAAGAGAAGAGTAGAATAGAACCGACTGAATCAAAAGTACAGAGGGGAAATATCTGTCTGTAGAAACTGCATCGGCAAACACAGCCGAGAGGTTAGAACAAAGTGGCCATGTGCAGAGGATTAGTGGGACAGAATGGGGCAAATCGAGGTGGGAACCATACCGTCCTGGAACTTGAGGGGCAACCTGAAACATTTGCTTCAACAAACTTTGACGAGGCCACAGGTCTTTGTCTTGACGCTGAAAAAAAAAATGCACGCATGACATGATTTCACTTGCAGCCTGATTTAGCAACCTCTTTTCTGGTTTGCCTCTGCTGTTGCTTTCCCTAATTTCCTCACTGCACAAAGAAAATAAATAAATAAGTGTACTATAGTCTTATTTATCCTTCTTTGGACATTTCTTTACCAGGCAGATGGTCAATTAAGAGCACTAAACAATGACACTGTTTTCTCTGTAAACATTTTTTTTCTAATAGCCTAACAAATGTAAGCCTGTGCTGCCATACTGCTGAATACCATCTTGACTTTCTAATTACAAAGAACTGTGTCTTGATAGTTACAATTACAGCTGTAACAATGATGCCGGGCCCTGAACAATACCGTTAGAGGCAAAGCGCTTATCCGAATATTCACAAATAAAGGCTTAAATTTATGCCAGAGATGTAGATGGAGGTTAAACAGTTGGGAGGAAAGAAAGGTTGAAAACACTAGTTTAATGCTACAGATGTGAATTTGAATCCAATTACTCTGGGGGGAAAAAACGTGAAAAGGGGCTGTTTTCTTCTGTTTTAGTAATCAATAGGTTAAGGGGTGGTTCAACTTAGCATGCTGATACCTCTAATTTTGATATTTGGCTACACTCTAGCGTTTTCAAAGCATACTATCTTTTTTAACTAAGTGGGTTTGTGTAAGGTGCAAATGAGTATCTCCTGTTTAGAGGTAACCATTCTTCAGGGAACCCATAAATGAAATAATACAGGTTTCTCAGGCTCTCCAAAAGTAGTGCTCCTTTGCAACCTTTTGTAGGGCAAAATAGTGTAAAGTTAAGAAGTAATTACCATGGATTTGTATGGAAAATTTTTCGAGCATTCCCTGACACACAAAAATGACCTCTCTCAGGCTTTTCTGATACCTTAGGGTACATCTCGCTAACGGATGCCCAAAATGAATCAAACTAAAACACAGATGCTCACAGACACAGTTTTGGGCTTTGGTGGCTTGGTGCTGAGATGCTATGTGTGTTTCCAGGGGAAGGAGCTGGGCGATGCCACCCTCACTGCCCAGGGTGTCCTGTTTCCTCTACAGTCTCTCCTGCAGGAGGAACACCGAATGCTATTTTCACTTTTTGCCTTTTTTTGTAAAAGGGAAAAATTCTCTTTGGATTTCTTTCAGTTAGTGAACAGGTACTGATGTAGGCCTTTTGTAAAAGCTAAGTGGCATTGAACCCAAACTTTAAAAAAAAAACAGGGGATAACTCTACATGATTTTTGAGCAACCAGTGTATATAGCCGATACTATTTTTAGAAATCAGCGTGGTAAAGTGATGAAGCTCCTTAACGCTTTAAAGTCAAAGGCTAGGCATCAAAAAAACACCTTGTTCTGCCTCAGTTTC
Organism: Panthera tigris; assembly: GCF_018350195.1. NCBI lineage: Eukaryota > Metazoa > Chordata > Mammalia > Carnivora > Felidae > Panthera > Panthera tigris. Next base: position 77,087,328 of record NC_056662.1, read on the forward strand.
CTCACCTGTAAAGTGTAAATAATAATGGCACTACATAACAACCATTTTCATTGGATTTGTAGTGAGATTTAAGTGAGTAGATACAAAGCATGCAATGTAGCAATTGCTGTTGTATTTTAATAAGAGCAGGAATTGTTATTAGTGGAAAGCAGGCTTTAGAATGAGCTTTTCAAACCCTGAAATAGAAAAGCAAAGTCAAAATATCTAGTAAGAGGGCATCTACCTGAAGGACACCAGGCCCCTTCAGTGTCTCTGGGTGTGTCCACGATCTTTCCATAGCTCACGGCCAAAGAGGGTTACTATTTCACTTAATGGTGTGAATGGACCAATCTAGAATTGCACTTTGCCATTAACAGCATTCTAAATTTTCATTTGGGAATTTCCTTTCCAGCTCCAGATTGAGAGTTAACAGTGGGAATTAGCATGCTAATTATGTCTTTCTTCTTCTCCTCGTTCTCCTTTTCCTCCTTCTCCTTCTTCAAATAATCTACAATCTACTAGAGTAGTAAGAAACCAAGTGGTCTGAAAAATATAAGGACGGCCATGTTCCCAGCCCTGGGTGGAATAAAACATGTGCTTATTGATGAGCTTCAATGTTTAGCTAAAATAATATCCACAATCATTTAGACTTCATTGTACACAGTACACATGTCATGGCTAAGCCTGTTACACGTAAAAACTTACTTAGTCCTCCCCAAAGCTTTATAAGAGAAGTAGTATTTTCTCTGCTTTGCTGTATAGATAGGTAAAGCAGACCAGACAGATTATAGAACTTACTCCAAGTCAAATCATAAGTGGACATGGACTTTGACATTTCATAAGCAAACTAATAATGGGAAAACATATAAAGGCCCAAAAGCAAACAGACAAAAACTAAGGCCCATTACACATGTGAAAATGCTAAATTCTTAGTTCCAGGTTTGGTTATACTCAGTCACATTCTGAGGAGGTTTATCCCCCTGCTAATCCTGTCCAGTTCACCTGCATGCCGCTATCACAGCGATCTGCAGAGGGGACAATCTAATTACATTATGGTTTTGTTAAAGCCTTCCCTGTCTTCCCCATTTGTATAGGATAAAGGCCAAGCCCTTTAGCTTGGCACACCCAGTCCCTGTGACCTAATCCTTATCTCACCTCCGAACATGCCTCACAGTTCAAGCTGAGAATCTCAGCCCAATGAGTAGGCCCTGATGCTTCACATTGTCCCTGCTTTCCCACTGCCCAGACCAGAGGATGAACATCGTTTTCTTTACTGACCTGCCTGGAGCCCACCAGGTGGCACAGTCTATACCACCAATGCATGTCCCCCATCTTCACTTAGTGTATGTGAGCCCTGGCATTGCCCAGTTTCTTTCCTTATTTCTCCCTTGATTAGACTTGTAAACTCCTACAGAATAGTCTATCTTAATGATCGTTTAATCTCTAGCATCTAAGTCCTTGCAAATAAGTCCCCAGTGAATGCTGAGTGAATGCAAAAGATGAAAAAGAAAAGTCTTCATAAGTATTCGGGAAAACAGAGAAAAGCCCACCCAACTTCACTGACTTCAATAGTCAGTCTGAAAAATGTTAACTGAGCCACCACATTTCCCTGCTTAACTAAACCTTTTCTCTGTCCCTGCTTTCCTCCAGGTGAATTACAGATCTGAAGATGGGCCCTCAGAGGGTATATGGTTTAGAATCTGAAAGGATAAGGAGTGGAGACCAGCCATTATCTCTGAGACATCTCCCTTTCAGAGAAATTATACTGAGTTGTAAGACTCAGAAATTACACTGAGTTGTCTTGCCAACCCTTGAATTAGCTTGCATCTGTCTCATCAGGTATTAAATGTAAGTTCCATGACAGCAAGAGCTGTGTCTAATCTATTGGGGTCTAAATCCACCATGTGCCCACCAGCTATTTGCAAATGCATGGGGTGTGTCAGGCAACCCATTATTGAGAAGACAGAGAAAGTAACCTGTAAGGTGGGTGTGATACTTCAGATTCTCTTTGTGCAAAGAATAATCTCCAATCTTCACTTTCCAAATTCGGAACAAAAATAGAACTCCATGGGAAGAAAAACTAACTCTGGGGTTTTCATCCTAAAAACTGAGGGTAGGTGGTCGTATTTACCAAGATAGAAAACTAGGAGAAAGAAGTTTGGGTTCAGTTCAGTTTGGCCATGTGCATTTTGAGACGTCTAGATGTTCAAAGGGAGATACTGAGTGGGCAGATGGATATATAACTCTGGAGCTCCAGGGAGATTTGAGGTTAAAGATGTAAAGCAGAGTGTCAATAACATGGCATTTGCAGCATGGGCCTGGATGTGATGACTCAGGGACAGCGTGAAGACAGAAGAGATGTGAGAGATTGAGAGTGGGGCACTCCAAAATTTAGAGGTCAAGAAGACAAAGATCCAGAAGAGGAATCTAAGAAGTATCCATCAATAAGTTAGAAGAGAGTGGTATTCAGGAAGCCAAGGGTGGAAAGTTCCAAGGAGGGATCTACTGGGTTAAATGCTATAAAACTGTCAAGCGAGGTAAGGTCTGAGAATAAATGCTGAATTAAGCAACATGGAAAAATCCTGAAACTTAGATGACTGTGGTTTACTTCTTACAGAATACATAGTGTTTGATTGTTCTCAAAGGATCTGTCATCCTTCTGTGCTTTTGTGCTTGCTTCCTTGAGCACCACCCTTTCAGACCATGCAGTGAGGAGACTTCCCAATGTTTCTGGTGGGTAGTGAAACCTCAAGGGACGGAAGCAAGGGTCGCACATCATTAAGGAAAGGTCAGTTCCCAGGCAGGAATTGGTATTTTCTTTCCTCCCATTTCCATATTGCAAAGATGCCTCAGGCTTCCTAGAGTTTCTATTAAGAATTCCAAATGCCCCAGCAATGATTTTTAAATACTAGTTTTTCCTAGGATAGTTCTCTTTAGCTTGGCTTACCCCTGCAATACAGTCAGGGCCCTTCAATCCCTGTAAAAGTCTTTCGTCACCCTGACTCCACTCCCTCCCATACACCATCTCTAGATTAGTGCATTCACAACGATAATAGCTATAATTGATCTGTTCTATATCATCATCCTTCATCTTGTGCACACAGTAGGAACTCAACAAATATTTGTTGTGTGGCTTGAAATTAGAAAATTTTTCCAAATGCATTCTTAAATCTTTTCCTTCCTTTTGATTAGCAAGATTCATTTTGTTTTTGTTCTCTGCCTAGCTATTTTTAAATATAATGAGAGAAGAGTATCTCCAGATAGTGTATGAAAGCATCTTAATACTTTAATAATTCCATATAATTCCAAATGATCTTTTCCCTCCCATACTTTAGAGTAAATAATAAGTACATAGATGAAAAATATGTGTTTTGTATCCAAGGGAAGAGCTATTAAGTATTACCAAAAGATGGAGAACATTTTTATCTTAAGTCAGCCACATAAATACCCATTAATTTTTTAAATGATTTTATTTGGTTGATGGAGTATTACATCTCCAAATTACATAGTTTAGATTTCCCATTACACGCTCCTTATGGATCATATGCATATTCACAAAGTTACACAGAAGATTCTACGATGGGAAGGAGCCAATTTTCATTTTCTCTGTTCTTGTTTGAAGAACCAAAACTGTTAAAGGGATAAAGCACTCAGAAGTGCCTGTTCCAGGTTAATTGTCTCAAATTGCTCATTTAAAGCACCATTATAGTACAGCAAAGCCAGTTAATCTACTCTGAAGCTGCCTTTTTTATGACCGTAGCTACATTTGGTGAAATGGCACCTTTGGCAAATGCCCAAATTGGATAAAATTGCCATTTTTCTTGGAACCTAGGAAGAATAACACATGTTTTGAAATCACTTCATATCATGTGGCTCGAAATGGTAAACTGCATGTTAGTCCTGCTCTGGAATTCAGTCTCTTCAGCATTTTCCGATTTGACCCTAAATTTCCTTTGCTTTACTTAAGTGAGTCAATGATGTGCTTTTGTGCACAATACATAGGTAAGAGTTGGGGGAAGGGTGCAGAGGGAACTGGCAAGAGCAATTGTGGCAATATTTTTAAACATCACAACTGTGTAAGGAAATGATGTGTCCTTGCATTGACACTTGTGCACAACTTTCAGCTGATGGTACCTTTATTATTGGAAACACTGTAGTTTGAGAGCCTCTTCAATGTCGACATAACTAGCAGGTGCCACGATCATAATGGTAAAAACATTCACTTATTAATCAGTGCAAATAATTCCTCTCTAATGCTGCCAATCTAATATGGCAATCTGATATCTATCTCTATCTATCTCTATCTATACATATAGATATACATATATAGATATCTGTATCTATATGTATAGATAGAGATAGATAAATAGATAGCAAGCAATGAATTTTTTTTTTTCTTGGAGTGGGGAGGAGGGTCAACAATTTAATGAATCTCGTCTGCATTTTAATTCCAACCTAATAATCTGCCTCTGGCTCTCTTCCCTCCCTCACTCTGAACGTTTCTCCGGATCCTGCTGTTAAGCACAATGGGATATTTACCTTCCTACCTCAGTTATGCATTAGGATAGGGGAAGCAGACAGATAGCCAGGCCCTCCAACCCAACCAGAACTAATGTTAACCTGTCACCAGCCCTCACCGACATCATCCTCAAATTCCCTTCTCTCCGTTTGTTCATATACAATCTCCTCCCTCCCTTATTCTGACACTGCAGTGCTTTGCAGGTTTCTCTTATTAAACACCACTGGGACCCAGACTCAGAAATGTGCGGCATGTTGACATAGTTAAAATAAATAAATACAACCCATTGCCAGAAATATTAAAAAAATTCATCTAAATGTGCTCCTGTCAGAGATCATTTGTTTTCATCCAAACGGGGAAGACTGATGGCTTCAGGATGGACTGGGTAGAGGGACTCCATCTACTCGTTCACTCTTTCATTCATTCATGCCTTCATTCATTTTCTTATAAAAAAGCAACCCACCACCCCTTGCTCGCCATGTCAAATGTAAACAGAATAGACTTTGTTATTAGGAGAGATGTGACTCCAAGTGTCTGAGCTGCAGAGTGACAGCCGGCTCCTCTCTGAATTTCAGGCAGCCTCTGTCACTTGCCTTGACAATGAAGGAAGTTAATATATTCATGACATTACCACACATGCATTCGCAATTCACAGCATATTGTATTGTTTACCCCTGTTCTTTTGTACTACTGCATGTAGTAATTTGCCTTCTAGCAACAGAAAAATTCCTCAACTTAAAATTTTACCCTCATTTTATTTACCCTTAATAGAAAAACCACTGCTTCCTGGCCCATCCGTGGTTGGCAAGACCACCTTTCTGCAGCATTGCAAACAGATAAATGTCAGATTTTACATTTTGATCAGATGTGTCTACAGTCATTTCCTATACATATTCCTCATCTTCTGCCTCCCACGCTTCCTTCGGCAGTCTTTGCCGCCCTTCCCGTGTATTCTTAGCACATTTTGCACTAGGTGGCCAGCTCTTACAAGGGAGAACGAGAGAAGTGTGGCATGGATTAGGTAGCATACCCTCACAACAGGGGCAATGCTGGTGAAAATGAAGAGCATTGGGAAGTTCCACTTTATTTTACCACCTATGTTCAATATGCCCGTGGTGCCCGTTGCTTTTATACACAGTGACGCCTCCTTGGGTTTATTCACCAGTCCCACTGGACTGGATACATTCCCCAACATGTATGGATCTCCATCACTCATTTAAAATCTGTCTATGGGACATTGATTACTCAGCCTCCTCGGTCTAACTTATTTATTCTGAAGGGGTGCAAACTTGTAATAATGTTGAGTGCTTAGACAGATGGTTTTGCTGTGATGAGTACGGGGTAGAGTTGTTATTCTCAGATACCACACTATTGTTCTTCAGAATATTGCTGTTGGGGACCAGAACTGAAACATGCTTTGATGGCTTAGGGCAACTTTGTGGAGATGGCTGGAGGAGGCAAGCAGTCTGGGTGAGCAACACAATGGCTGTTTCATTTTCTTCACAGTGATGAGCTGTCTGCATTCCAATGCATGTCACAAAATTCCTGGGCTGAGAGAGGCTGTGAGGGGTCACTCGGTCCAATGCCTTGCCTTTGAGTAGAATCATTTTAAAAAATACCCTATGTTAAGAGTCTTGAAGACAACCTATGCCCCTCAGTCTAACCGAATGTGGAAACACTTTCCTACACTAGACATAATCTTGTCTGCAATTTAAAAGCATCTCCTGTTCTGTTAGAGAGAAAGCATTTGGTTGTTCTTTATATTCAAACCCTTTTCACACTTAAGAATTATAATTGAGTTATATTCTTTCAAATTCTGCTGCTCTTATAGTAGGCTATATAATTCAGTGTTTACTTTTGTAACCACCTAGTTCTTTTGTACTAGTTATTTATTGTTTCATCTCTGGATGCCTATCCAATTAACTTACAAGCTCATCCTGGGCAGGAACTGCCTTTTATAAACTCTTATAAATGATAAAATAGAGGCTCTAAAATAGTGATTCTCAGCCCTGGCTGCATATTTGGATCACCTGGAAAGATATTTTAAAATACTGATGCCTGGGTTATACTCCCAGAGGATCTGAGTTAAATTGTCTAAGACGTAAGAGGATGTGGTAATTTATTAAAAGCCACTTAGGTGATTCTAATGGGCAACCAGGGTTGAGAGTATGATCTTGGGCAAATTGCTTAACATCACCAAGTGTTGATTTCTTTATGTAAGAAATGGGGATAAAATAGAAGCCACCCTTTTCTTGGAGGATTAAAAAGCTCATGTATGCAAAAACCTTAAGCACAGTGCCTGGACCAAGGCATAGTATCAACAAATGTTAGTAAGCATTAATATGGTTCAGGTTATTATTATTATTTGGCCCAAAGCACCTAATATGCTCTTAGAAAACTATCACTTAATAAATACATATTAACGAATAGCTTCAGGTTACTTACCTACTTAATCCACATCTACAAGAAAAAATCTAAATAATTAAGGTAAATATCCACGTAAGTCAAGCCAAAATGTAGTTTCACCTACATATCAAAATGCTTGAAGAATGTGTGTTTTGGCATTTGACCTAAATGATTGTACTTGTTCACAATTTCCTCACACGTAGAAAATAACTGGATTGACTGTGAATTGGCAGATGTATAGTGGGCAAATAAAAGGGCCATCATATCTGAAGAATAAAGTCAAAACATAAAGAATTACAAATGCTTATGACAACCAGATATTGTCAATCAAGGATATTACAGCATCATAAGGTGATAAGATCATCAGGATACTAACATTTCATACACAATATCATATTTCATTATAATAGACAAGTCTTACAAGTTATCTGAGAAATCTAGCCATGCTATCCCCTCATTTTACAGATGGGTAAGATAAGTCTAAGAAAGGTAAAATAATTTGGCTACAAAAAGTTATAATGCAAAATATGACAAATTAAGACAGGATCAAACCAAGAAACTTAGAAACAGAGAAAGAAATTACTTTTGATGTAGATGACCAATGAAAGCTTCATAGTGACATATAGTCTATAAGTGGAAAGAAGGATGTAATTTAAACAGGCAGAAAAAAAGTGTAGGCCATTTTAGACAAAAGGTCCCAAAAGAATAAGGACCCAATGGAATAGGCAAAACAACAGACCTGGTTGACTGGAGCCTAGGTGCATTAAAAGGACAATGGATGATAAGGTTAGAATGGAGGCTGAGGTCAAATGTTGAAAGGTCTTGAGTGATAAGCATAGCATAGATCTTAGAGAAGCCATGACATAGGCTAACACTATAGTAAAAATTCCTTTAGATTGGCCATAATAGAACTGAAAATCACATTTTCAAAAAGACGAAGCTAATAAAAAAGTTACTTAAATTAGCACCAAAAAAGAGAGAATTCAACATTATTTAAGACAACAACAAAATCTATATACCCCCAAAAAATAACAACAGCAATTTGCAGTATTCAATCAAAGCTCAATAAACATGTGAAGAAGCAGAAGATATGACCCACAGTCAGGAGGAAAACCAATTAATATAAGCAGACCCAAGAATTAGAAAACCAGTGGAATTATCAGATAAGAGTTTTAAAGCAGCTTTCTGGGGGCACATGGATAGCTCAGTGTGTTAAGCATCTAACTTTGGCTCAGGCCATGATCTCATGGTTCGTGATATCAAGCCCCACATCAGGCTCTCTGCTGTCAGCACAGAGCCCACTACAGATCCTCTGTCTCCTTCTTTCTCTGCCCCCTCCTTCTCTCTATCAAAAATAAATAAAGATTAAAAAGAATACCTTTCTCAGGTAAAAAGAATACCTGCAAAAAAGTGAAAGATACAAAAAGAACCAAATAAAATTCCTAGAGCTGTAATATATAACATATGATATTAAAAATTCACTATATTAGTTTAAGAGCATATCAATCACTGAAAAAGAAAAGATCAGGGAACCAGATGACACAGCAACAAAAGGAAAAGTAGCTGAAGAAAACACAAAGGGTAATTAGTGATCTGTGGGTCATTTAAAAATGTTCTTATGTAAGTAGTATAGAGTCCTAAAAGGATGATCAGAAAAATATTGAAGAAGTAATGACAGAAAATTGTCCAAAATAGATGTAAACAATAAACTCAATGATGTAATAAGCTCAATAGATACCAGGAAAGACAAACACAAATAAAATCATACATAGACACATTGTAATCATATAGTAATTAGCCAAAAAATAATGAAAATCTGAAGAACAGCTAGAATAAAAATACACATTAAATACATGACAATAAAGATAAAAATGAGAGATACATTTTCACTAGAAGCAATGAAAGATAATAGATCAACATTTTAAGTGAAAAAAGGGGGAAAAACTATCAATTTAAACTCTGTATCTAACAGATATCCTTAAAAGTGAAGGTTAAATAAAGATTTTTCAGTTAAAAGGAAGAAAGTTCATCACCATTAAATCTGTAGCAGAAGTATGTTAAAGGAAGTTCTTCAGGCAGAAGAAAAAATACTACTGGATGGAAATTCAAATCCATACAAAGGAATGGAGAAGTTTGGACATGAAAATATAAGAGTAACTTTGAAAGACTTTTCCTCTCATTTATTGTTCATTTAAAACATAATTTACTGTTGGGGTGCCTCGGTGGCTTGTCGGTTAAGCGTCAGACTTCAGCTCAGGTCGTGATCTCATGGTGTGTGGGTTCAAGACCTGTGTTGAGCTCTGTGCTGACAGCTCAGAGCCTGGAGCCTGCTTCAGATTCTGTGTCTCCTTCTTTGTCTGCCCCTCCCCCACTCACACTCTGTCTCTGGCTCTCAAAAATAAATAAAATGTTAAAAAAATTAAAAATAAAAACATAATTTACTGTTGAATACAAGAATAATAGAATATTTTGAGAATTATAAATGTATAGAGATAAACTCTATAACAACCCAAAGACAGTCCAGGGAGAATAGAAAATTATTGTTGCAATTTTTCAAATTGTACTGAAATGAGTACATTATTTGAATGTAGACTATAGTAAGTAAAAAAAAAAAGTATACTGTAAACCCCATAAAACCCAATAATTTAAAACAAATGAAACAAGAGCTATACTTAAAAATCAGAGAGAAGTTGTCACTAGCCAGATGCTACCATTTGACCTTTACTGCCCACCTACTTATACTCACTGACCTCTGTCCCACATTTTTCCTTAAGCTCTTCTTTCCAGCTTATCTCTTAACTCAGGCAAATGGAAAGCAAAAGCACCCCTCAAGTAATAGCGACTGCCCTGACAAGACCTCCAGCCTACTCAGACCACCCAGACCTGTTTGAACTTACCTTCTAATTCACACCTGTACGGATGGACTATGGAGTGACCTCTAGAATGACCAAAGACTACTTTTATTTATATCATTATAATACTAAAATCTCTGCTCAAGGAGGAGCACAAGCCTCATTTATATAATATACCATGTGTGCATAGGCATGTTTCCTTAAGACACGTATGGGACCTTATGCCTGCCTCTACATGCCATGACAAAACTTCACTCTATAAATATTCATCCTAACCCTAAATAAAAGGAACCCATTCACTCTTGCTCAAGGAGTCCCCAGCCTTGGAAGCTGTTCTCTGTGATCTCCTTATTTGCTGCAAATAAAGTTTCCTTTGTGCTGCAACTCAACCTGGTACAGTTTCTGATTTACCATGGCATGAACTCAAGTTGGTTCGGTTACAAAGTGACATCACCAAGCCGATGATATAGGTTGTTCCTGACTTACTCCCTCACAAGAAAAACAACTAACATCTGTTCAAGAGCAAGACACCACTGAGAAGATCCAAGAACACTTGGGCAATGTTCAAGCACCAGCCCCTGCCCAAAGAGATGAAGACAGACTGCATTGGAAAGGTAAGAGAAGTGACTGCAAATGGCTGCACTCCCCATCCCCCAGGCCAACACAAAAGTTTTCCCTGAGCCTCTGGTTCCTCCAGTGGGAAAGAAGAATCCAGGGAGGACAGCGAGCATCCCCACCAGAACTGTGGGTCATTTTGTTGAAACCTTTACCCTGATCTCACACCACAGGGACAGAAATCAGTGGGGCTCAACCACTGGGAATATGACTATGTCAGAGAAGGGGAAGGGGCTTGCAGTAGCCAACAATTGATCTTGACAGACCAAGTTCTTACCTGAAGTGCCCAACTGGTGGTTTTGCTCATCCAAGTTGGTGGTGAACTTTGACCAAGGAACTGGGGGGGTAAAGAACTGCCTGATTTGGATCCTCAAGAAAAAGTTTTGCTGGCCCCAGCACCCAGTTTTCCTACACCCAGGGAAGGAGCTGAATCACAGACCCACCTGCTATGGAAAGTATCTTCTGGTTCCATCTGACAAGGAGGGCTGACCCAGTGGTATGCGGGGAGGAGGGGTCGGGGGGCAGAGTTCATCCCTACAGAGCAAAGCCAGTCCCAGGACTCAGGCATGGAACACAGGCAGAAATAATGATTCATAGCCAAGACTGAGAGTAGCTCCTGGCCCCTCCAAACCTGAGAGCCTATTTAGGAAATTGAGAGTGGCTTGAAGCAGCCTCTTCCTGTCCAACCCAGGCAAGGGAGCGGAGACAGCCCTACCCACTATGTGGGAAGTATCTTCCAGCCCTATCTTACCAGAGAGCTGGAGAGAATTCCTGGAAATTGTGCAGCCCAGGGACATTCAAGCCAAGAGGTGGGCAGAGCTGATAGTTTGCAGGGCAAAGCCAATGGCCTTGTTCAGTCAGGGAAACTAACCTACCCCCTAACTTGGGGTACAGCTTTGAGTTAAGACAACAAAGAGTCTTACTGGTTTTGAAGTTGCTTCGCCCAGGCAGGGAATCTAATTCATAGCCCCGCTTATAACTGAAAACAGCCTTAAGCTTGTCTGAGCAGGGAACCTAACCAGAACACATGGGAAGCTGCATATCCCATTCAACAGTGGCACTTGAACAGATGGCAGTATGTAGCTTCTCCCATCTGCAGAGTAAAATTGGTAGCCTCACCTGACCAGGGAATTTAGTATACACTGGACTGATTTGGGTCACCAAATAATGAGCAGTGTAGGCCCTGGATCCCATCCTGTTGCCTGCCAGAGCAGGAAAGCTAATTCATGGCCCTACCTACTACTGAATATAGCACTGAGTCCTGACTACTTGGTAAATCTGACCAGAGAATCCATGTAAACACAGAGTCCATCCTATAGCTCACTTGGGTAGGAAACCAAATCAGCAGTCCTATCCAACTTTATCAGCCATTGGCACAACTCTTATCCCCATTCTCAGAGCTCAAATAGTTGGGTAGCCTCAAAATAGATCATAGTCGCAGTACTCACTTGCTCAAAGACATTATCAGCAGTAACACCCAGAAACACAAGTGGAGCTGACTGGTGAAAAACTCTGTCAAAGCAAACCTGTAACGTCTAGAAGAGGAGCTTGGTTACTCAAATGTGCAGATACAAATATAAAGAATCAAGGATCATAAAAATATCATGTAATTATAAGACCACAAAAATAAACTAATAAAGCTCCAATAACTGACCCTAAAGAGATGCAAATCAACAAACTATCAGACAAAAAATTCAGAATATTCTTAGAGAAGTTTAACAAACTACAAGAAACACAGACAATAAAACAAAATTAGGAAAAAAAAATGCATCAACAAAATGAAAAGTTTGACAAGAAAACAGTAACCATCAGAAAATCAAACTGAAATCCTATAGTTGAAAAATACAATAACTGAATTGAAAAATAGAATTTCAAAGTTTCAAAACTCTACTTTCTTTCAGAAGAAGAGTGGACTATACAGAAGAATGAATCAGCAACCTGGAAGATACAACATTGGAAATTATCTAGTCAGACAAACAAAACTAAACAAAAAAAAAGAATGAAAAGAGTGAAGAAAGCCTGTGGGAATTATGGAGCACAATGAAATGAAGAGAAACAGTATTTGCATTATAGGAATTCCAGAAGAAGAAGAAGAGAAAGAGAAAGGGACAGAAAGTATATTTAAAATAACAATGGACAGAAAAACTTCCCAAACCTGAGGAGAGAAATGGATATCCAAATCTATGAGGACCAAGGGACCCCAAAATGTTTGAACCTGAGTCCAGGGCTACACTGAGACACATTATAATTAAATTGTCAAAAGTCAGAAACAGAAAGAATTTTAAGAGCAGCAAGAGAAAAAAGTTAAGTTACATAGAAGGCTACATACATAAGACTACTGGAGGATTTCTCTTCAGAAACTTTTTAGGCCAGGAAAGAATGAGATGACATATTCAACACACTGAAAGAAGGTAATTGTCAAACAATAATTCTATACCCAGCAAGGCTGTTCTTTAGAAAAGAGTAGGGATAATGATTTTCTTAAACAAACAAACACTGAAGGAGTTCATTTTCACCAGACCTGCCTTACAAAAAATGCTAAAAAGGGAGTTCTTTGAGTATAAGTAAAAGAACACTGATTAGTATCATAAAAACATAAGAAGGTAGTATAAATCTCACTAGTTATGGTAAATACATAGACATAGTTAGATTCTGCAATATGGTAACAAGAGTGGTTTGTAATCCACTTAAACTTTCAGGTTAAAAGTTTTAAAAAAAAAAGAATGCAGTAAAAACCATAACTACATATATATAGCCATATAACCATAATACCATTACTACTAATATGTTAATAGTTGCACAATATTAAACTTATGTAAACTGTAACAGTAATAACATAAAATGTGAGGATGAAGAGAAGTAAAAGTGTAACGTTTATGAGTTCTACTGAAGTTGTTATTAGTTTAAAATAGGGTGTTTTAAGCTCAATATATTTTATGTAAGCCTTATAGTAACCACAAGGGAAAAGCCTGCAATAATTACACAAAAGAACACAATAAAGAAGTCAAAGCATACTATACCAAAAGTCATCAAAACACGTTAAAAAAAAAACAATAACAGCAGGATAATAAATGAGTAACAATGGATCTATAAAATAACCATAAAACAAATAATAAAATGTCAACACTAATTCCTTATTTATCTATAATTTATTTCAATGTAAACAGATAAAATTCTCCAATTAAAATACACAAGATGGTTGAATGTATAAAAAACATATCCAACAATATCCTGCCTACAAGATACTCGCTTTAGCCTTAAAGACACACACAGACTAAGAGTGAAGGGATGGAAAAAGAATTTCAAATATGGTAACAATAAAAAATAGACTTTATGATAAAGTGGTCAGTACATCAATAAGATATAATAATTATAAATATTTATGCACCCAACATTAAAGCCCCTAAATATGTAAACAAAAAGTAACAAAGCCAGAAAGAGAAATAAACAGTAATACAATAATAGCTTGGGATTTAATACCCCTCTGTCAACAATGAATAGATCAACCAGACAGAAAATCAATAAGGGAAAGAGCAGATTTGAACAACACTATAGACCAAATGGATCTAGCAGATATATACAAAACATTCTAACCAACAAGAGAAGAATACACAGTCTTCTCAAGCTCACATGAAACTTTACAGGATAGATCATATATTAGACCATAAAACGAGTCTTAAAAAATTCAAGATATTTGAAATCATTCCAAGTATCTTCTCTGACCACCATGGCATGAAACGAGGAATCAATAAGAGGAAATTGGAAAATTCACCTTGGAAATTAAACAAGACTGTTCTGAGCAACCAGTGGATCAAGAAATTAAAGGGGAAATAAGAAAAATATATTCACAAAGAAAAGGAAACTCAACATACCAGAAGATGCAGGATGCAGCCAAAGCAGTTCTAAGAGGAATGTTTATAGTAATAAACACCTATATTAAAAAGCAAGAAAAAAAACCAAATAAATAGCATAACTCTATGCCCTAAGAAACTAGAAAATGAAGAGTAAACTGATCCCAAAGTTAGTAGAAGAAAGAAAATAATATAGTTTAGAACAGAAATAAATGAAATAGAGTACAAAAAATAATAGAAAAGATTAACTAAATTAATAATTGATTTTTTGAAAAGATAAAAACAAATTTGACAAACCCTCAGCTAACCTAACCAAGGAAAAATAGAAAGGACCCAAATCAACAAAATTATAAATGAAAAAGGACATATTACAACTGTAACACAAAACCTTAAAAGATCATAAGAGGTTATTATGAACAAATATATGCCAACAAACGGAACAACCTAGAAGAAATGGAAAAATTCTTAGAAACATACAATCTCCCAAGGCTGTGTAAGGAAGAAATAGAAAGTCTGAATCAGCCAATTATTACTAAGGAGATTAAATAAGTAATTAAAAATCTCCCAACAGAGATAAGCTCAGGACCGGAGGGCTTCACTGGTGAATTTTATCAAACATTTAAAGAAAGATTTACATCAATGCTTCTCAAAAAATCAGAAGAGAGAACACTCCCAAATTATTTCATGATACCAACATTATCTTGATAACCAAACCAGAAAAGGACACGACTAAAAAAGAAAACTACAGGGGCTCCTGGGTGGCTCAGTCAGTTGAGCATCAGACTTCAGCTCAGGTCATGATCTCACGGTTCGTGAGTTTGAGTCCCATATCAGTCTCTGTGCTGACAGCTCAGAGCCTGGATCCTTCTTCAGATTCTGTGTCCCCCTCTCTCTCTGCCCCTCCTCTTCTTCCTCTCTGTCTCTCTCTTTCTCTCTTTCTCTCAAAAATAATAAACATTAAACATTCTAAAAAACAGAAAAAATAAAACTATAGCCCAATATCTCTGATCAAAATAGATGCAAAAATTCTCAATAAGATACTAAAAAATTGTTAGGATGTCCCTGGAAGGGGACAGCCATCTCGCCAGCTGACCGGAACAAACTGAAGCTCAACCAATCACCGAGCGCCAGCACAATCCAACGGAAAGCCCTGAGCAGCTTGCCAGAACGAACTGAAGGTCAACCAATCACTGAGCAACAGCACAACCTGGCATGAAAGAAAGACCCACCTGAACCTAAACCCGGAACTGCTGCAGCTTAAAAACCCTACCTCACCATACCCGGGCACAACTTTCCTGACTCCTCTCACTCCCTGAGTCACAGAACCTCGCCCAGAACCTTAATTCCCAATAACGCCTTAAACTGCAAAAAATTCTTTTTGACTCTAACTCCTATCTTTACCCCACCCAATGCCTGACACTAACACAAATAAAATTCAATAGCATATTAAGTCCCAAGTGGGGGAAGATGGTGGTGTAGGAGGACGCTGAGCTCACCGCATCCTGCTGATCACTTAGATTCCACCCACACCTGCCTAAATAACCCAGAAAACCACCAGAAGACTAGCAGAACGGATTCTCTGGAGCCAATTGCAGATGAGAGGCCCACCCACAGAAGAGGATAGGAAAGGCGGAGAGGCAGTGCATGCTACAGGGACTGGCGGGAGGGAGCTGGGGCGGAGGGGCGGCCTGCAGGCAAAGCAGAGCCCTAGAGTCTGGCTTGCAAAAGCGGAGGGGCTGGATGGAATGTGTTGGTATAGCAAGCGGGACTTAACATCTGGAAGGTTATAAGCTAATAGCTCTGCTCAGAGAGCAGGAGGGCTGGAGGACTACGGGAGGGAGAGTTGTTGAGAGCTCAGCTTGGCGGGGAACAAAGGCGCTCGCCAGCACCATCTCCCTCGCCCATCCCCCAGGCAAAATCCCAAAGGGAACCAGTTCCTGTCAGGGAACTTGCTTGCACCTCGCAAACACCCAACACTGTGCTTCTGTGGATCCATCCCTCCAGCAGTGGGTCTGACTCACTCCCAGTCCCACAGGGCCCCTCCCTAAGCGGATCACCGAAGGAAAAGCGAGGTGAGCCTGCCCCTCCCGCCCCTGTGCACCTTGCCGATCCACCCCAGCGATTACACCAGATCCCCAGCACCACAAGCCTGGCAGTATGCAAGTAGCCCTGACGGGCCATGCCACCCCACAGTGAATCCCGCCCCTAGGAGAGGGGAAGAGAAGGTACACACCAGTCTGACTGTGGCCCAGCCAACCAACACAAGTTATTCAAGACAGCATAGGGGAAGTGCCCCTCAGTTTCGTACCACTCCAGAGACTATCCAAAATGATGAAACGGAAGAATTCCCCTCAAAAAAAGTCCCGGATATAATGACAGCTAATGAACTGATCAAAAATGATTTAAACAATATAACAAAGTGAATTTAGAATAATAGTCATAAAATTAATCGCTGGGCTTGAAAACAGTATACAGGACAGCAGAGAATCTATTGCTACAGAGATCAAGGAACTAAGGAACAGCCAGGAGTAGCTAACAAATGCTATAAATGAGCTGCAAAATAAAATGGAGACAACCACAGCTCAGATTGAAGTGGCAGAGGAGAGAATAGGTGAACTGGAAGATAAAATTATGGAAAAAGAGGAAGCTGAGAAAAAGAGAGATAAAAAAATCCAGGAGTATGAGGGGAAAATTAGAGGACTAAGTGATGCACTAAAAATAAATAATCTACGCATAATTGGTATTCCAGAGGAGGAAGAGAGAGGGAAAGGTGCTGAAGGGGTACTTGAAGAAATAATAGCTGAGAACTTCCCTGATCTGGGGAAGGAAAAAGGCATTGAAATCCAAGAGGCACAGAGAACTCCCTTCAGACGTAACTTGAATCGATCTTCTGCATGACATATCATAGTGAAACTGGCAAAATACAAGGATAAAGAGAAAATTCTGAAAGCAGCTAGGGATAAACGTGCTCTGACATATAAAGGGAGACTGATGAGACTCGTGATGGATCTCTCTACTGGAACTTGGCAGGCCAGAAAGGAATGGCAGGAACTCTTCAATGTGATGAACAGAAAAAATATGCAGCCAAGAATCCTTTATCCAGCAAATCTGTCATTTAGAATAGAAGGAGAGATAAAGGTCTTCCCAAACAAACAAAAACTGAAGGAATTCATCACCACTAAACCAGCCCTACAAGAGATCCTAAGGGGGATCCTGTGAGAGAAAGTACCAGAGACATCGCTACAAGCATGAAACCTACAGACATCACAATGACTCTAAACTCATATCTTTCTATAATAACACTGAATGTAAATGGACTAAATGCACGAACCAAAAGACATAGGGTATCAGAATGCATAAAAAAACAAGACCCATCTATTTGCTGTCTACAAAAGGCTCATTTTAGACCTGAGGACACCTTCAGATTGAAAGTGAGGGGATGGAGAACTATTTATCATGCTACTGGAAGTCCAAAGAGAGCTGGAGTAGCCATACTTATATCAGACAAACTAGACTTTAAATTAAAGGCTGTAACAAGAGATGAAGAAGGGCATTATATGATAATTACAGGATCTATCCATCAGGAAGAGCTTACAATTATAAATCTCTATGAGCCTAATACAGGAGCCCCCAAATATATAAAACAATTACTCACAAACATAAGCAACCTTATTGATAAGAATGTGGTTATTGCAGGGGACTTTAACACCCCACTTACAGAAATGGACAGATCATCTAGACACACGGTCAATAAAGAAACAAGGGTCCTGAATGATACATTGGATCAGATGGACTTGACAGATATATTTAGAACTCTGCATCCCAAAGCAACAGAATATACTTTTTTCTCGAGTGCACATGGAACATTCTCCAAGATAGATCATATTCTGGGTCACAAAACAGCTTTTCATAAGTATACAAGAGTTGACATCATACCATGCATACTTTCAGACCACAATGCTATGAAGCTTGAAATCAACCACAGGAAGGAGTCTGGAAAACCTCCAAAAGTATGGAGGTTAAAGAACACTCTACTAAAGAATGAATGGGTCAACCAGGCAATTAGAGAAAAAATTAAAAAATATATGGAAACAAATGAAAATGAAAATACAACAATCCAAACGCTTTGTGATACAGCAAAGGCAGTCGTTAGAGGAAAATACATTGCAATCCAGGCCTATCTCAAGAAACAAGAAAAATCCCAAATACAAAATCTAACAGAACACCTAAAGGAAATGGAAGCAGAACAGCAAAGACATCCTAAACCCAGCAGAAGAAGAGAAATAATAAAGATCAGAGCAGAAATAAACAATATAGAATCTAAAAAAACTGTAGAGCAGATCAATGAAACCAACAGTTGCTGTTTTGAAAAAATAAACAAAATTGATAAACCTCTTGCCAGGCTTCTCAAAAAGAAAAGGGAGATGACCCAAATAGATAAAATCATGAATGAAAATGGAATGATTACAACCAATCCCTCAGAGATACAAGCAATTATCAGGGAATACTATGAAAAACTAGATGCTAACAAACTGGACAACCTGGAAGAAATGGACAAATTCCTAAACACACACACACTTCCAAAACTCAATCAGGAGGAAATAGAAAGCTTGAACAGAACCATAACCAGTGAAGAAATTGAATTGGTTATCAAAAATCTCCCAACAAATAAGAGTGCAGGACCAGATGACTTCCCAGGGGAGTTCTACCAGACGTTTAAAGCAGAGATAATACCTATCCTTCTCAAGCTATTCCAAGAAATAGAAAGGGAAGGAAAACTTCCAGACTCATTCTATGAAGCCAGTATTACTTTGATTCCTAAACCAGACAGAGACCCAGTAAAAAAAGAGAACTACAGGCCAATATCCCTGATGAATATGGATGCAAAAATTCTCAATAAGATACTAGCAAATCGAGTTCAACAGCGTATAAAAAGAATTATTCACCATGATCAAGTGGGATTCATTCCTGGGATGCAGGGGTGGTTCAACATTCACAAATTAATCAATGTGATACATCACATTAATAAAAGAAAAGATAAGAACCATATGATCCTGTCAATTGATGCAGAAAAAGCATTTGACAAAATTCAGCATCCTTTCTTAATAAAAACTCTCGAGAAACTCGGGATAGAAGGAACATTCTTAAAGATCATAAAATCCATTTACAAAAAGCCCACAGCTAACATCATCCTCAATGCAGAAAACTGAGAGATTTTTTCCCTGAGATCAGGAACACGATAGGGATGTCCACTCTTACCGCTGTTGCTTAACATAGTGTTGGAAGTTCTAGCATCAGCAATCAGACAACAAAAGGAAATCAAAGGCATCAAAATTGGAAAAGACGAAGTTAAGCTTTCACTTTTTGCAGATGACATGATATTATACATGGAAAATCCGATAGACTCCACCAAAAGCCTGCTAGAACTGATACATGAATTCAGCAAAGTTGCAGGATACAAAATCAATGAACAGAAATCAGTTGCATTCTTATACACTAATAATGAAGCAACAGAAAGACAAAAAAGAAACTGATCCCATTCACAATTGCACCAAGAAGCATAAAATACCTAGGAATAAATCTAACCAAAGATGTAAAAGATCTGTATGCTGAAAACTATAGAAAGCTTAGGAAGGAAATTGAAGAAGATATAAAGAAATGGAAAAACATTCCATGCTCATGGGTTGGAAGAATAAATATTGTCAAAATGTCAATACTACCCAAAGCTATCTGCACATTCAATGCAATACTAATCAAAATTGCACCAGCATTCTTCTCAAAGCTAGAACAAGCAATCCTAAAATTCATATGGAACCACAAAAGGCCCTGAATAGCCAAAGTAATTTGGAAGAAGAAGACCAAAGCAGGAGGCATCACAATCCCAGACTTTAGCCTCTACTACAAAGCTGTAATCATCAAGACAGCTTGGTATTGGCACAAAAACAGACACATAGACCAATGGAATAGAATAGAAACCCCAGAACTAAACCCACAAAAGTATGGCCAACTAATCTTTGACAAAGCAGGAAAGAATATCCAATGGAAAAAAGACAGTCTCTTTAACAAATGGTGCTGGGAGAACTGGACAGCAACATGCAGAAGGTTGAAACTAGACCACTTTCTCACACCATTCACAAAAATAAATTCAAAATGGATAAATGACCTGAATGTGAGACAGGAAACCATCAAAACCCTAGAGGAGAAAACAGGAAAAGACCTCTCTGGCATCAGCCGTAGCAATTTCTTACTTGACACATCCCCAAAGGCAAGGGAATTAAAAGCAAAAATGAACTATTGGGACCTCATGAAGATAAAAATCTTCTGCACAGCAAAAGAAACAATCAATAAAACTAAAAGGCAACCAACAAAATGGGAAAAGCTATTTGCAAATGACATATCGGACAAAGGGCTAGTATCGAAAATCTATAAAGAGCTCACCAAACTCCATACCTGAAAAACAAATAATCCAGTGAAGAAATGGGCAAAAAACATGAATAGACACTTCTCTAGAGAAGACATCCGGATGGCCAACAGGCACACGAAAAGATGCTCAACGTCGCTCCTCATCAGGGAAATACAAATCAAAACCACAGTCAGATAACACCTCATGCCAATAAGAGTGCCAAAATGAACAAATCAGGAGACTATAGATGCTGGAGAAGATGTGGAGAAACAGGAACCCTCTTGCACTGTTGGTGGGAATGCAAACTGGTGCAGCCACTCTGGAAAACAGTGTGGAGGTTCCTCAAAAAAATAAAAAATAGACCTACCCTATGACCCAGCAGTAGCACTGCGAGGAATTTACCCAAGGGATACAGGAGTACTGATGCATAGGGGCACTTGTACCCCAATGTTTATGGCAGTACTCTCAACAATAGCTAAATTATGGAAAGAGCGTAAATGTCCATCAACTGATGAATGGATAAAGAAATTGTGGTTTATATACACAATGGAGTACTATGTGGCAATGAGAAAGAATGAAATATGGCCCTTTGTAGCAATGTGGATGGAACCGGAGAGTGTTATGCTAAGTGAAATAAGCCATACAGAGAGAGACAGATATCATATGTTTTCACTCTTATGTGGATCCTGAGAAACTTAACAGGAACCCATGGGGGAGGGGAAGGAAAAAAAAAAAGAGAGAGAGAGGTTAGAGTGGGAGAGAGCCAAAGCATAAGAGACTCTTAAAAACTGAGAACAAACTGAGGGTTGATGGGGGGTGGGAGGGAGGGGAGGGTGGGTGATGGGTATTGAGGAGGGCACCTTTTGGGATGAGCACTGGGTGTTGTATGGAAACCAATTTGACAATAAATTTCATATATTAAAAATAAATAAATAAACAACAATCAAATAAATAAATAAATAAATAAATAAATAAATAAATAAAGTGCCAAGTGGATTTTATCCCTGGGATGCAAGGATGATTCAACGTGTGCAAATCAATCAATGTGATATGTCACATTAATGACATGAAAGAAAATAATCATATAATCATTTTAATAGATGCAAAAAAAGCAGTTGATAAAATTAAAAATCAATCCATGATAAAACCTCTTAAAAAATTAGGTAAAGAAGGAACATATCTCAACATTATAGAGACCACATAGGACAAGCCACAGCTAACATCATACTGAGTGGTGAGAGGCTGAAAGCTTTTCCCCTAACATCAGGAACAAGAAATGGGTGTTCACTTTCACCCCTCCTATTCAGGATAGCACTATAAGTCCTAGCTAAAGCAGACGGGAAATGAAAACATATGAAAAGTATCACAACTGGAAAGAAGGAGTAAATTTGTCTCTATTTGCAGACAACATGCTTTTATGTATAGAAAATCCTAAAGACTCAACCACAATACTGTTAGATCTAATCAATGAAATCAGTAAAATTGCAAGACACAATATTAACATATAAAAATTCAGTAGCATTCCTATATGCCAACACTGATTTTTCTTAGAAATAAAGAAATGCATCCTGTTTACAATAGCATCAAAAACAATAAAGTAGGAATAAATTTAACTCAAGAAGTGAAAGAGCTCTACTTTAAAAACTCTAGGACATCGATGAAAGATATCAAGTAAGATATAAATAAATGGTAAGACATCCCATGTTCATAGATTGGACAAATTAATATTGTGAAAATTTCAGTACTACCAAAGGCCATCTATAGATTCAATGAAATCCCTATCAAAATTCCAATGCACTTATTACAGAAGTAGAGCAAACAATCCTAAAATTTATATGGAACCACAAAAGATTCCAAATAGCCAAAAAATCCTGAGAAAGAAAAACAAACAAGGAGGCACCACTCTTCCTGATTTCAAGCGATACCATATAATGCTACAGTCATCAAAACAGTATGATATTGGCGTAAAAACAGAAAAATAAACCAATGGAACAAACCCAAGCATATGTGGTCAACTAATATTTGACAAGAAAGCCAGGAATACTTATCGGGGAAAAGATGGTCTCTTCAATAAATAGTGGGATAACTGGATATTCATATGTAAACGAATAAAAACGGGACTGTATCTTACACCACTCACAAAAATTAGCTCAAAATGGATTAGACCTACATGTAAGACCTGAAGACATGAAACTCCTAGAGTAAAACATAGGAATAAAGCTCCTTGACATGGGTCTTGGCAATGACTTTTTGGTTATGACACCTAAAGCAAAAGCAACAAAATAAAAATTAATAAATGGGACTGCATCAACTAAAAAAGCTTCCGCATAGTGAAGGAAACCATCAACAAAGTGAGAAGACAACCTACAGAACAGAAAAAAAAATTGTAAACTGGTGATCTCACAAGGGATTAATATCCAAAACGTATAAAGAACCCATACAATTCAATAGCAAAACCACCCATATAATCCAATTAAAACTGGGAAAAGGATCTCACTAGACCTTTCTCCAAAGAAGATATATGAAAGTCCAACAGGTACAGAAAAAGATGCTAAACATCACTAGCATTAAGGCAATGCAAATTAGAACCAAAATAAAATATCATTTCATGCCTGTTAGAATGGCCATCATCAAAAAGACAAGAGATTAGAAATGCTGGTAGTGATGCACAGAAAAGAAAACCCTTGCACACTGTTAGGATTGTAATTTGGTACAGCCACTATGAAAAACAGTAAGGAGCATCCTCAAAAATTTTTTTTAAATATAGAACTACCATATGATCCAGCAGTTCCACTTCTGGAAATATAACCAAAGGAAGTGAAAACACTACCTCAAAAATAAATCAGCACCACCATATTCATAGTAGCATTATTTACAATAGCTAAGACATGGAAACAACCTAAAGTGTCCATCAGTGCATGAGCATATCAAGAAAGTTGTGGTATATACATACAGTGAACTTTTATTCAGCCATAAACAATGAGGAAATCCTACCATTTGCAACAACATGGATAAACCTTGAAGGTATTTTCTAAGTGAAAGTCAGAGAAAGACAAATACTGTATGATCCCACTTTTATGTGGAATCTAACAACAAAAACAAACATACAAAAAAAGCCTCATAGAGAAAGAGTTCAGAGGCAGAGGGTGGGGGCAGGGGGAATTGGAGGAAAATGTGAAAAGGTACAAACTTAGATTTGTAAGGTAATATAGGATACAATGATGACTGTAGCTAATATTGCTTTATAACACATAGTAACGTTGATGAGAGTAATTCTTAAGAGTTCTCATCATAGGTGAAATTTCTTTTCTTTCCTTTTCTTTCTTTCTTTCTTTCTTTCTTTCTTTCTTTCTTTCTTTCTCTCTCTCTTTCTTTCTTTCTTTCTTTCTTTCTTTCTTTCTTTCTTTCTTTCTTTCTTTCTTTTTGTACCCATAAGAGTAGATAGATGTTAGCTGAACCCATTGTGTTAATCATTTCACAATATATGTAAACTAAACAGTCATATTGTACCTCTTAAGTTTATACAGTGATATATGTCAATTATTTCTCGATATAATTGGAAAACAGAGAAAAAGATAAAATGGAATGCTTAAAACATGTTTACATATGCCAAAAGAAGTCAGAAAAAGTGACAAAAGTAACAAAAAACAGATGAGATGAAGCGCACAAAAAGAGAAAAATGGTAGATCCAAACCCAACTATATCAATAATTACATTAAATATACATGTCGTGGCACTATAACCAAAATATAACAACTGACAGATTATATGGCCAAAGCAAATTTCCACCAATATACTATGTTAATATATGATATAGTTAATGTCAAGAAAGAGACATTAACTATAAAAAGAGAAACAGGATAAAATTTAAAAGATGGAAAAACATATACCAGTCAATTACCACTCTAAAGAAAGCTAGAGTATCTATATTAATACCAGACAAAATGGACTCTGGTCAAAGATAGCCAAGAGATAAAGAGGTATGTTTCTCAAGATAAGTAGCCAATTCATGAAGGTGTAACAAACCTAATTAATTAAGAACATATAAGAATCCCACATGTATACACAATTATAACAAAATTTCAAAATATATAAAACAAAAAGTCATAGAACTACAATAAAAGACAAATCGACAGTCATAATTGGAAATTTCAAATCCCCTCTCAGTTTAACAGAAGTAGACAGCAAATCTATCAACCAATATGAACTAATTGACATTTATGTAGCATGACACATAGCAATAGCAAAATACACATTCTTTTCAAACATACATGAATTATTCACTCAAATACACCATATATTGTGGCATAAAAGAAGAGTCAATAAATGTCACAGGGTACAGAGTACATTAGCTGGCTATAACAGAATTAAAAATGGGTAAGGGACACTAAGGAATGTACTCCTGAAATCATTGTTGCACTATATGCTAACTAATTTGGATGTAAATTTAAAAAAATACAATAAAATAAAATAGGATTCAATTTTTTTAATCCTGCAAAATCTACATTTATTGGGATAAAACTATACTTTCAAATAACCCAGCTCTAGAAGAAATCAAAGTTGAGATTAGAAAATATTGTGAACTGAGTAACATATCAAAATGCATTGACTGCAGCTAAAGTAGTATACAAGGGGGATTTAAAAAAATTTAATGTTTATTTATTTCTGAAAGAGAGAAAGACAGGGAGCAAGCAAGGGAAGGGCAGTGAGAGAGGGAAAAACAGAATCCAAAGCAGGCTCCAAGCTCTCAGAGGTCAGCACAGAACCTGATGTGGGCAGGCACTCACGGGTTGCAAGATCATGACCTGAGCCAAAGTTAGGATGCTTAACTGACTGATTCTCCCAGACACCCTTTTAGGGGGATATTTTTTAACCTAAAATGCTTGTAATAGAAAACAGGAAAGAATGAAAATCTAAGCTACCACAGTAAGAAACAAAACATTCCACATGGGGGGCGGGGGGGGGGGGGGAGAGAAAGTTATACCCAAATGAAGTAGAAAAAAGAAAATGATAAATTTTAGAGTAAAATCAAGGAAATGGAAAATAGGCAAACAGAAAATTAATAAAATAAAATGCTTGTTTACTAAAAAGATAAATGATTTCATACATTTGATAAGTGCTTAGCCAGAGTTATCAAGTGAAAAAGAGAGGAGATACATTTGCTAACATCAAGAATGAACGAGGAGACAATACTAGAGATCCCATATTAATAAGACATTATGGGGAAATTATAAAAAACATTAGGCCATAAATTCAACAAATTAAATGAAAATAACACATTAATAGAAACAAATTACCAAAACTAGCACAAAAGAACATAGAAAAGCTGAAAAGCCACATATGTTTGTAATTACAACCTTCTTCCTAAGACAATTCCAGTTTCATTTAGCTTCACTTGTAATTTGTATGATATAACTTAAGGAACAAATAATACCAATTCTCCCGGAGCTCTTTCGAAAAACAGAGTAGGAGGGCAAACTCCTTAAATCATTTTATGAGGTCAGCATTATTCTGATAATAATACTGGACAAAAATAGGATTAGGAAAAGAAAACTATAGACAAATATCTTTGATGAACATAAATACAAAAATACCTAACACAATTCTAGTAAATAAAATCCAGAAGTATTTCAATGAAGATTCATCTCAGGTTTGCAAGATTAGTTTAGCATTTGAATATCAATCAATATATTTCACTGTATTAGTAAAATAAAGGAGATAAAATATATGCTTATCCTAATAGATGCAGGAAAACATTCAATAATTTTTAACAGTCATTTATGATAAAAAAAAAACTCTTAGCAAAGTTGAAGAGAACTTTCTTACTCTGACAAAGAGTATATATAAAAGAATGAGAGGAATCATCATATGCAGTCATGACAGACTGAATATTTCCCTCAGATATTTGCATTAGGTAAGTTTTTCTGATCACTTCTACTGTGTTTATTACTAAAAGTCTTAGTTAATGAAATGAGACAACTAAAGGAAATAAAAGGCACAAAGATTGGATATAAAGAAATAAAACTGTATTCACAGATGACACCATCATACACTTAGAACATCTTGAAGAATTTATACCAAAGTTTCGAGAAGTCATCACTGAATTCACCAAGGTCACAACGCAGACTATCAGTATACCAAACTTAATTGCACTTCTATATATAGCTAGCAATGAACAGTTTGAATGTGAAATTTTAAAATTTCACTTATTATGACTTTAATATAATGACATTATTAGGGAAAATTTAATAAAATATGTGCAATATCTGCAAACTAAAAATTTAAAAAGCATTTCTGGAAGAAATTAAGACATCTGAATACAGGAAAGATTTGGGACATTCATGAATTGGAAGGAAAACAATTCCTTTAAGATACCAATTCTCTCTAAATTGGTCTATAATTCTATACAATCTCAATCAGAATCCAGGAAAATCCCACCAAGCTGATGGGTAAAACTTGACAAGCTAATTCTGAAATTCATATGAGAAATTTATGTGGAAATGCAAAGACCATAGCATAGCCAAAACAATACTGACTAAAAACATATGAAGAATCCATACTACTTGGGTAAAGACCTACATTGGTTAAATATTGTACTTAATCGTAACTAACCTCAGCCTTTACCTTAAAAGAAATTAACTCGATATGGTATACCTAAAATAAAAGCCAAATCTTTCAGACAGAATCACGAAGAAAATCTTTGCAACCGTGAGACTGATAAAGATTTCTTAGAAAGGACACCCAAACACACACACATACACACACATAACACAACCATAAAAGAATAAAAAGTCAATTGCACCTCCAAAAAAATTTAAACTCTGATATTTGAAAAGCACCATTAAGAAAATGAGCAAGCAAATTATAGGCTGGAAAAATAATATTTGCAATATGTGTAGCTGACAAATTATTTTGTATCAGGAAAGTATAAGGTGATCTTTCAACTCAATTATAAGTGGACAAACAACTCAATATAAATATGGGTAAAAATTTGATCAGATACTTCACAAGAGAAGATGCACAAATGACCAATCGGCACATGACAAATGGTCATCAATAGGCACCAAAGAAATGCAAATTAAAACTATAATTAGTTACTTCTATACACCTATTAAGATAGGTACAATCAAAAAGGTTAGCAATACCAACTGTTGATGAAGATATGGAATACTGCAACAGGAACTCTCACCTTGCTAGTGGTAGTTTAAAATGATATAACCACTTTGGAAAGCAGTTTGATAGTTTGTTATAAAATTAATCATACTTACTTGTTTTGTTTGTCCAAGAAAAGTAAAGCATATTTCTAGAAAAACACTCATAGTTACATTATCACAGCAACTTTCTTCATAATATTTCAAAACTGGAAGCAGTCTAAATGTCAATCCACAGATGAATGTATAAACCAATTGTAGTATATCCATTCAAGGGAGTACTATGCAGCAATAAAGAGACTACTGATACAGTTAACACTGTTATGCTGCAGGAAAGAGTCAAGCAATATAGGCTTACATGCTATAGAATTCCTTTCATATGAAATTCTAAATCAGAAAAAGTCATATATAGTAACTGAAAGCAGATTAGTGTTTCCCTGGAACTGTGTAGGCTGGTGGGGTGAGGACAATTGTGGACTGCAAATAGGCTTAAAGGATCTTACTGAAGTCATGGGAGTGTCCTAGCTCTTGATTTTGATGGAGGTTACACAAATATACAACACTTAATAAACTGTTCACTAAAAATGGGTGCATTTTATTGTATATAAACTATACATCAAAAAAATATACATTGATTGACTGGATCCTACTAAATTTAAAGACTTGTAAACATTTACCAATCAGGGTTAGGAAAATAATTTTGCCTATAAGAAGCAAACCTTTTAGGAAGCTTTAAGAAAAGAAGGCTACTATAAAGATACACTGGGGCTGGAATTTGAACCAGAATTTATCTGATAACCTCTTTACCCCAGGCAGCTCTTAGCAAAGGAGCAAAATTTAAAATGAGGGAAGTATGGGGCAAACAGGAAGGCAATCAAAATGAAGCTCACTGAGTAGTTTTACTGTGTCAGGCTCCATGCTAAGGATATTTCATATGTTATCTTGTATGATTATCAAAACAATATATGATAAGCATTATTAAATCTTTTATTTTATTTTATTTTTTAATTTTTTTTCAACGTTTTTTATTTATTTTTGGGACAGAGAGAGACAGAGCATGAACGGGGGAGGGGCACAGAGAGAGGGAGACACAGAATCGGAAACAGGCTCCAGGCTCCGAGCCATCAGCCCAGAGCCTGACGCGGGGCTCGAACTCACGGTCCGCGAGATCGTGACCTGGCTGAAGTCGGACGCTTAACCGACTGCGCCACCCAGGCGCCCCTAAATCTTTTAAATAACATGCTCAAGCAACAAAACTAGAAGTAGAGATGTTGAGATGTGAACTGAAACCTATTGTCTCCAAAGACATAGCTTTTGTCACTTAAGTAAGAAAAAGTAATTGATGAGAGGTGCCTGGGTGGCTCAGTCAGTTAAGCATCTGACTTAGGCTCAGGTCACAATCTTGCGGTTCGTGAGCTGGAACCCCGTGTCAGGCTCTTTGCTGACAGCTCAGAGCCTGTAGCCTGCTTTGGATCCTGTGTCTCCCTCTCTTTCTGCCTCTCTCCCGGTTATACTCTGTCTCTCTGCCTCTGTCTCCCTCAAAATTAAATAAAAACATTAAAATTAAAAAAAAAGAAAAAATAATTGATCAGTCAATGTTTATTAAAAATGCAAGGATGGGTTGTTTTGTCTTTAAAAAGGAAGAGAGGAGAACTCATCAAACTCCACACCCGAAAAACAAATAATCCATTGAAGAAATGGCCAGAAGACATGAATAGACACTTCTCTAAAGAAGACATCCAGGTGGCCAACAGGCATATGAAAAGATGCTCAATGTCACTCCTCATCAGGGAAATACAAATCAAAACCACACTCAGATAACACTTCACGCCAGAGTGGCCAAAATGAACAAATCAGGAGACTATAGATGCTGCAGAGGATGTGGAGAAACGGGAACCCTCTTGCACTGTTGGTGGGAATGCAAACTGGTGCAGCCGCTCTGGAGAACAGTGTGGAGGTTCCTCAAAAAATTAAAAATAGATCTACCCTATGACCCAGCAATAGCACTGCTAGGAATTTGCCCAAGGGATACAGGAGTGCTGATGCATAGGGGCACTTGTACCCCAATGTTTATAGCAGCACTCTCAACAATAGCCAAATTATGGAGAGAGCCTAAATGCCCATCAACTGATGAATGGATAAAGAAGTTGTGGTTTATATATACAATAAATACTACTTGGCAATGAGAAAGAATGAAACATGGCCTTTTGTAGCAATGTGGATGGAACTGGAGAGTGTTATGCTAAGTGAAATAAGTCATACAGAGAAAGACAGATACTATATGTTTTCACTTTTATGTGGATCCTGAGAAACTTAACAGAAGACCATGGGGGAGGGGAAGGGGAAGAAAAAGTTAGAGAGGGAGGAAACCAAACCATAAGAGACTCTTAAAAACTAAGAATAAACTGAGGGTTGATGGGGGGTGGGAGGGAGGGGAGGGTGTGATGGGTATTGAGGAGGTCACCTGTTGGGATGAGCACTGGGTGTTGTACGGAAACCAATTTGACAATAAATTTCATATTTAAAAAAAAGGATGAGAGGTTTGTCTTCAAAAGAGAATGAGAACTTCTGCCTCTGAGAGAGATGTCAGAATTTGAATATGAATAAAGTACTTAAAATTTTGAAATGGTATATTTTGAAATGCAAGGAACTTGATACTTATATTTCATAGTTAACTTGACCTGATTTCCAGTTTCTGAACTGATAGACTTCAGGAAGCCTCTTAAATTTTCCCCAATAACTAAATAAATTAGTGTGGCAGGATGATGCTTTTACATTAGTAGCTTTTTAAAATAAGCTGGTCTAAGATTATGTTCCTTATGAGAATCATCATTTTTGTTGGCTGTCTCCAGTGATATTGTACAAGAGACTGGATCCTAATTTTTATAAATCCTTCAAATCCAGACTTATAAAGGCATGGCGGTATTATTTTCCCCCTTGAAAATGATATAAGGCTATGGGGACAAGTGATGAATAAGAGAACTTAAAAATTAAAAATTGTGAAGAGAGGGAAAAAATGGGAGATTCAAACAAAAATGCAACCTAGTACTAAATATGAAGTCTTGTATTTAAGCGAAAACCCCAAAGGCACAATAAAGGATAAAGGGACCTGGCTTACCTGAGATCCATTTGAAAGAGACTATATAGAACTGTGTGAAACAGAAGCACAACATAGACCAAATGTATATAAAACTAACAAGAACAAGATCTTCAAAGTGTGCTAAAGAAGGTTTCCAGAATGTTCTAGTGTAATCAGGTTGAGTGTAGAGTGCTGTGTTCAATCTAAATAGCCACATTTTAAGTTGGACTTGGACAAACTACAGTTCATTTAGAGAAGGCAATCAGAATAATGAAGTATTCAGAAAGCACATCCTGGGAAGAATATGTGAAAAAGTTGAAATGAAAGGGTTTTGTGATAAACGTCTGATGGATGAAAACTGATTTTGCATTTCTCAGTGGGAACAATCAGTACATGAAGGGGGATGTCTAACAGACATACTTTTCCACAAATGAGACAGGCTGCTTCCCAGAGGGATGAACTTCCTCCCAACTGCTGGAGAAGATGAAAAATGATAATCTTTTCAGAAGAGTATAGCTGGAGTTCTAAGGTTCTCAGCCTTCACTGCTATCAGATACCTTGCATGTTACAGAGCAAAAGGATTTGGCCATGGTTTGGTTGAGAAGGATGAAGAAGAGAACGGAATTCAACAGTCGTTTCACAGATTCTTGAGTAAGGAGTAGGAGGACAAAAAGGCAAGAAGAGTAGATGTTTGGGGAGAATCTAATAAACTCTATTCTGTGGTAGATTTAAAAGTTTTACTGAAATTCCAATGTCATACCCAGGTGTAAATATTTGGTTGATATTATTTGCAAATGTGTGGCTGTTTCATGGATAAAAGGAGTTATATAATTCTGGACCTTATTTGCCTAGAAATAGTTGTTGAAGATGAGAGTGTGAATGATATCTGAAGGGAAGGGAGAAAGAAAGAGGGAAGGATAAGGAGAGAGCCTTGAGGAATTATTACTTTTCAGGGCCAAAAGAGAGTGGAGTAAGAGAAAAAAAACATTAAAAGGAGAAAAATAGGAGGTTTATAGAAGCCAAGAACGAAGAGAATACCAAGATGTCAGGGGCCACTGAAGATATTGAAAATACTGCAAACAGGTTAAGGAGGACTCCGAAAGTTCCATTTAACTTGACCCTCAGGATTTGGACCTACGGGGTAATTTTCTGTAAACTAATGGATACAAATGTTAGTAAATAGAAGTAGTGAGCATACTTTTTTCTTTCAGTGAATTTAGTGGCAAAAGAAATAATAGTGAGATAGCATGTTGATTGCCAAACAAGATAAAAGCAATTTTTTTAAAGAAAATAAAATGCTTTTGTGTACGTTTATGTAAGCAAAAACAATTAGAGAAAAGACCAATGATGCCAAAGAAGGAAGAGGTATAGCCTGTAGATCTTGGAAAAACCAAGCAGTAAGAAGCCCCAAAACGCTTGGTGACCTTGGGGTCATTGCTAACTCTTAAGTCTCAGTTTCCTGATACAGTACCTGAGATATCTACTTTTACATGTCACTGAGAGGCCTGCACACGAAGTACATAACAAGTCTATCTCAGTGCTTGATACACAGTCATTATTTTTTTAAAAAAACCTAGTATTTCTTTTGGAAAGGAGATGGAAACAGGAGGGCAGAGAAGGAAAGATGAAGATACCAGAGAAAGTTTCAGAGAATGAAGCATGGTGACAGATGGAGAGGAGGAAAGATTATGGAGGTTGTACCAGATGGCCTCTGCTTTTTCAGTAAAGTAGGAAGGAAGGTCATCTGTTCAGAGTGAGGACAGCATGGTTGAGAATGAGGCATGAAAAATGTAGAAAAATGTTAGAATACTTTTTCTTTCTTCCAAGAGAAAAGGGATATACAGTTTAGTGAGGCACAAGATACTGAGATTCTGAGGAATAAGATGCCTAGAAGTGAGCTTTCTCATAAGTTTATCTGGCAAAGCTTGGCATCTTGAGAATGAATGAGTAGCCCACAAATGGGAAGGTAACTCATTTGGAGGATTTGGCAGGATCTAGGGCACTGTAAGCAGTGATTCTGGTGTGATATAACAGAACACCTGGAGGTAACTGACATGGAGTCTTGGCGCATGGGGCAGGCTCGTGATGCTAGAGGTAGGACAAAAAACCACACACTTGAGAGGCAGCTGAGGATATAGGGGTCATGATGAAGGTGGAAAAACAGGTGTGGGAGATAGGAATGGAGATGGTTGTTGTAGGTGACAGGAGCTCTTATGTATGGATTACTGGAGCTGAGTCAGTCTTAAGAGAAGAAGAGTGTGAAGAGGTATAAATAGAAGGCGGCTGAAGTACATTCATATCAAGACCGTAGGCATTGAAGAGGTTAGGAAATTTTTATAAAGGGTATGGTTTTGGACATCAATGAAGATTGTAACATTATTGAGCCAATAAAAAATTTAAGGAAGAAAAATATAATATGATAACCACAATAGAGCTTCATTGAAGAAAGGTAAGAATAGTAGTTAGGTGATAGTTCCATGGTGGTGAAGAGGCCTTTAAAAGGTGCCCCACAGTCAGAACAAAACATTTACCGGGGACTCAACAGACCTGAGCTTGAAGCATGACTCTGCCACCAACGAGCTGTTAGATTTCCCAGCTAAAGAGTAAGGGATTTGGATGTTGCGATTACATCTAGTTAGATCTAATAATAACTGTGACCCCTAAGACTGACATAGTTTCAGTTCACCAGAAGCATACAGTCAATTTAAAGAGATAAGCTACATGCTCATGCAAAAAGAATAAAAAATAGCAGATACGTAACCATATAAGACAGTGTTTGAATGTTAAGTGGGTGGCAGGGCAACCCAACGTAAGTACATTCTTACTACAGATGTATCTCAGGACAAGAGCCCCACATTAAGTCACCATCTTTCACTAAGGAGAAATGAGGAAGCTCCATGCCCTCAGCTTCTGAACAAAAATAAAGGATCACTCAATCACTGCCACAGAGGCAGAGTTTCCCAACCGGCTTGGTGTTTAGCTGGTGTTTAACTGGCTTGGTGTTCGTCTTGCCCAATGAAACTCCAGGCTAGCACCACCCTCCTCAGGTCCTCAGTCTGAGGAAGACTCTCATGCCTGGCACTTTCAAGGGATGTTCAGCAGAGCTCTCTGGAATCTGCCTCTGCCTTCTACCCACCACACCCCACACTGAGTCTCTGCCTGAATCAACCACATCCACCTACCTGCTATATCTCTCACATGCCATTTTTCCTCACTCCCCTCATCATGGGACTATAAATAATAGTTCAGGTAATTTATTACTTTTTGTTTTAGCTTTATTGAGGTATAATTGATATCAAAAAACTGCATACATTTGATGTATACATCTTGATAAATTTGTAATCATTACTATCCGAAGCCAAGTCCAGGGAAAATGGATCTCTGCTGAGTGCAGCCTCTATTAATAGAAATCTTATGACCTACATAGTGACCAGACCTGGGACAGACACATTTTACTTTTGTAGTCCTGACATAAACAGGACTGGCTTCATCATTGGGCAGTGCTAGGGTCCACTGTGACACTAAGAGTCCACAAAAGTGTTTTAATTTTCATTTCTTTTGGAACAAAAAATGAATATGATAACATGAATATATTATAAGAAATCCAGCCTGGATTAGCTTTTAATATCAATACAGTCATAAAATATAATTTTTAATTTTTTGTTTTTTTGGAGGAAGGGGACCATGGAGTCAAAAGTACCTAGATGCCATGAAACTCATAATACAGTCCTAGGTGTCATCATTAATAGCTCTTTCATCCCTCTCAAATTGTCTTAGTTTCAATGATAAAACTATAGGGCAACCCTACCAATGAGAGAGTAGAAGAGAGAAGTAAGGGAGATGCATAGAGATGGAAACTCTCAAATCTAAAGTAAAATACAGATGAAGGCCTGTTTCAGAACAATAGCCATGGTAAACATATGGTCATTGTTTAATGCTCTCTGTGAGCCTGTCCATCCCTGAAGCCTCCCTTCCATTCTTAGAATCGTTCTAAGAGAAGCCAGTTCACCGGCTGGGACATAAAAAGTATAAAGGAGAGAAGAGGCAGGGAAATTGTGACTCCACCCACCCCTGTGAAAAACCCTATCCCAGTGGCCCCTTCCCCCATCATCTGTTTTTGGCCCCCCCACACTTCTTCCCCCTTCTCACTTTCTCTGTCTCCCAGGCTGCCAAGTTTTGTTAGAGTTAGTTCTGAAATCACGCAGATTGGCTCTGCCACAAATTCGTGTTCTCTAACCCCTTGCTGTGGCTCAGCCATCCTTCTTTTCATCTCTTGTTAACTCTGTTTACCCCTCCTCCCATGTCTTGGCATAGAGGAGAATGAAAAACACATCAGTCTTTCTCAACAAGTCTTGGTTGAGGAAATACTGCAACACCCAGGACAACTTCTGGTCTGGTCACAGATCTGACCTCAAGTCACTCACAATGTAGAAAAAGAAAACAAACAAACAAAACGTGATTCACCAATTTTCTTTTTTACATGCCTACTATGTGGCAAGCAGGGTGACAAACACTTAAATTTTAATAAGGTGAGTTTGACACAGGCTCTGTTTCCCGTTTGTATGTTTGAAATACATTCTTTTCAAAGGTATGTAAATGGATCAATATCAAGCCAAATGTTGCCTCTCTTTAATTGGGGGTTGGCAGCCGATGACGCTAAATTCACCTGAGGGCAGATTACAGCAGAAAATTTGACTCAACTTCCACAACAGGCATCTCTTTGCCCTTAATTTGGACCTCCCCCCATCTTCAGACATTTCTACATTAAAACCAAAGTGAATACAAGCTGATTTTTAAATCATTAAAACCCTTGGCCCAAGCAGCTAGCTAGAGCATGTTGTTCCTTAGTTAGGAGCTGTCAGAATCACTTAAAAACAAAGCTGAGCAAAGTGTTAAATAAATGTACAAGAAGGCAGAAGGGGCAGTTCAAATATCACCAGGTAATCCAAATCCACTGTGGATTTGGGGAGAGCGCATCTGCAGACTCTGAGAGACCGCAATGCTGATTAGCTTTTTAATCTTACCCCAGTAAGGATGGAAATTTTTCCTGTTACTGAGAGACACGAGGAAACCATTATTTCTTTGTAAAGACAAATATCCATTTCAGTAAGTAATTTAAAGCACACACTGTAGAGAACATGTGTGGATATTTGGCAGAGAGCTGGAAGTACTAATAAAATAACTTCTCTTTAGCTGGTCTTTTCTAGACTAAAAGACAGAATTAATGGTGTCTTCTTTCTGGTATTTACCATATTATGGATGCTTACAGTTGATCAACTGTTAGAAATAAAGAAGTCTTATGCACATAAAATAAGGGAGGGAGGACAAGAGAAATCTATCACCATTTTCTTTTTTACTTGGAATGTCATCAGTGTTTAACTAACGCTCTTGATGTCAGCCTGGCTAATGACTCTGTCTTTCATTATTTAGATATGTCTATACCTGCATAGCCCTGGGATTGCCTCAATCATACATATTTGGCTTTAATACTGTTTGCCCCTTCAGGATTTGGTGATATATCCTAAGAAAAAAATGCACTTATATTTTTAAATAAATGTTGTTTCATGACATATTTGTGAGGCTAAAAAGAAGATTGGGGGTTGATGATGTTATAGGGCACTAAGAATAATTTCACTCTAGAAACCACACATCTTACCATCTGTCCCTCGTCCTGGCATCATCATGGGCAATGGGAAGATGCATCCAGTATTCGTACACATAGTCAGAGCAGGGGGCTGGAAGTTGTGAAGGAAAAATCCCTACCTGTCTCTGTCATTACCCTTATGGGGTTTATTATAACTTTTGGGTAGCAGATAAATATGAAAGAAGCCAAATACAATATTTAATTAGTGGCACCAGAACAAAGAGTAGAAAAATTAGAATTGTCTCTTATGACAGAAATGAAGTGCCTGGCACCCTTCCTGGTTCCTAGTAGGTGCTCAATAAATATTTGTTAAATGAACGAATAAATATTTTATATAACCAGGATGATGACTCTGAGCTATCATATATTTGGGACTCCAATGGCAAGTATGAAGCTTCAAGATTCTCAGCCATTTTTTCTCCTGAAAAACTGGCTTCTTAAAATATACAGTTTAACAAATGACTATCAGAATAATCGGTCTGCTGACCCTGTGTCCAGAGAGGCTTCCAAGACAGAGGACTCTGCTATGCATTACCAGTAGGGACCCACTGGTGAAGACTTTGTTGTGGATCTTCAGACATCACTGTTCTGCAGAGCCCCTGTCTCTCTTTAAATCTTAGGTGTCGTTCAGGGACTCTTCATATTAGCTTTCTAATTACCAAAAAACATGTCACAAAATTTCCTTTTCTCTCGTGTATGCCAATTGCAATGCGTCACCTTCTGGATCAAGTTAAATAGTTCTTCTCCTTCCTTTGCTCTTCTACCTTTGAAAGTTTTGTGGACTGTAATTGTTTCCCATCTTGGCTATGGCTTCAATGAATGATCCATTTTCTTTAATCCACCCAGATAACTGGATTCTTCTATGGGCTTAATCATCTCGCTGCTCTTGCCTGGAGTTCCTCTCTTGCTGTGCATTTGTTCCGAAAAGAGATGCCTCAAACTGAACCCTGCACTCTGGTGAGATTTTTAAGGAGCAGATGTTCTCTTGGTATCCCTATGACACAATTTTATTGCTATGCAGCTTTTTATGGCATTATTGACAATTTGTATTTTCTCCAAAACTGTGCCTAAAGCTTTGCAAGACTTTACTTTCACTTATGGGTCTTCATTTTACTTGCATTTGGTGAAGATGGGGGGAGAGAGAGAGAATGAGAGAGAGAGAGAGGAGACTTACATGCATGTGTGTGTGTGTGTGTGTGTGTGTGTGTGTGTGTATAAGATATAAGACAGAAGAATTGCCAAAGGTATTTACATTCTCAAACTAAAGAAATTGTTTCTTTTGATCCAATCCATTAGAGATTACAACTATCCAAATTTCCAATCTTAAAAGCTCTTATTCACTTGATAGTTTGTAAAATATTATTTTACAGGTACACAGTTAGATACATAGATATAGATAGGTAATATTTAATCCTATGTGACAGAATTATTCCCACCTTACAGATGATGAAAGCAACTGCCTGAAGAATCCAATAATAGGCCTAATGAAGCAAGGGGCAGATCTGGGACACAGTCCTGGATCCCCTGACTCCCAGGCCAGCATCATTTCTGTTCCAAACCAGCTGCCTCCTCCATCCCAGCTGTTGTTCAGAGAAACCAATTCCAGTTTCAGATGCTGCATACATCACAAAACACTACAGTACACTTTATACTCAGTCTCCAATACTTATTATATACTTTGTTTTATCAGACTGCCTTGCAATTGTCAAAGGAAAGGAAAAAAAAAAGAAACTAAGAGAGTGAAGTGAAGCTCACGTTTTTCTTTGGAGAGATCCCTGCGAAAGACCAGTGTTGGGAGTCAAGGGCAAGCTCATGGGTCTGAGTTTTTTCCAGTGTAGTGAGAGAGACTAAACCTCACCATGCCCTGGTGATAATAAAACGGAACACATGACATGGAGAATACAGTGCTGAGTTACCTGGCTGAGACTCGAAATTACAGGCAGGTCGTCTTCCAAAAGTTTTTCTGAAGGAAGTTGTTTAGATTAATGAACACACGTTCTCATGCCATAAAAAAAAAGTCTTATAAATAAGGTTAAGAGATTAGGTTTCAGCCACAAAATCCTGGCTGTAGGTGCCTGTAGGTGTCTTGGATTTCTACAGTTAAAAAAAAAGTGTTTTGGGATATCTAGGACACAAATCCAAACCACAGCTCCCAACCACTGCAATGAATCAGGATCTCTCCAGGATCCAAATCATGAGCATCCAGGTGGGATGCTGTGGCCTGGGGAAGGGGACCTAGAGAGGTGGTGATGGTAAGGACCATCATGGGGCATTTGCAGAGAGTAAGAACAGGGCAGTTGAGAATGCAAGCTATTATGATTGTCAGAGTCTCCAGCCAGGTCAGCAGCGCTGGGGAGAGGTTCCTCCTTTCTTTAGTTTTGCCAGCCTGAGACACAATCACTCCTTTCTGCTATCAGCCACTTATTGCTTGAAGTCTCCCTTTCACCAGAAACAGTTTGTGTCAGGAGTGGCCCAGGACTTCCTGAAGCCAGCACATATAGTGATACCAAAGATTGGCTGAGTTTATACATGTTCAGGTCCCTTTGTATAAAGATCATATCAGAGGATACAGATTCTTTGCCATGCTCTGTGCCCCTACTGCGCTATCATTACCATTCTGTAATTTAACAAATACTTTATTTCATATGTAAATTCGCAAGATACAATTGGCCAACATATCAGATGCTTAGGTTGTGCCTCTTCAGAGAACTTATATCTGGTATCATCTAGTATAAATTATCCAGATTGATATCTTTATTCTTTTTTTTAATCTTTATTTATTTTTGAGAGGGGGTAGAGGCAGAAAGAAGACGACAGAGGGTCTGAAGCAGGCTCTGTGCTGACAGCAGAGATCCCAATGCAGGGCTCATATCACTGGACTGCGAGATCATGACCTGAGCCAAAGTAAAGACGCTTAACCGAATGAGCCACCCAGGTGCCATGATATCCTTATTCCTAATATGATCTATTTATATCTAAGTGTCTAGTGCGAGTTATCAAGATTTTTTCCAAGTAGTTGCAAAAATGATGGGCTTTGGAATAGGACTGCCTGGTTTATAAGCTCTTGCCCTTTATGTAATTATTTATACAAGAGTAAAAATAATGTCTACTCCAAAGGTTGTTGGGAGGATTAATGGCTTGGTCCTTGCAATGGACTTTTCCTAGTAATTACCATAGAGTAAGCACTCAGTTTTTCTCTGGTTGTTATCATCATTGTCCCTCTTACCTTGTTATGCTTCAGAGTTATGTAGATTCCAGGTTTCCTATGGAATTTTGGCAAAGGCTCTGGGAAGGACTCTCTATCTCAATAGGATTCTCTGAGATTGGAGGAATTGAGGAGAGGGGCTGACACCTGTGAAGTTATAATGACCTCCAAAACTCTCAATGGAAGATGGGAGGGTGGGAAGAAAAAGTGACACCTCGTCTTTGCTCTCACTACTACAGAGATGGGTCTGCCCAAGCCCAACCCCAGGATGCATGGAAAGTAGAGATGACCATAAGGCCAGTAGGTAGAGAAGGAGGCAGCAGAGTGTGACAGTGTTGAACATGTATTCCGAGGGGCTAACTATCTAGGTCTGAACCCCATCTCCACCCCTTAAAACCTGTATGACTTTGAGCAAGTGACATAAACTCTGTGCCTCAGTGTTCCTATCTGTAAGAAGGAGATAATGATAGTATTTGCTCACAAGGTTGTTGTGAGGATTAAATGAGTTAAGGTACGTAAGTGACATAGAATAATACCTGCCATAGTTTAAGTACTATAATAGGAAGTGAAAAAAAGGGTGATGACCCGAATACAGTTAATAATAACAAACACCCCCTCCAGTGGCTCTTCTTGAATCCCATATGTGTTCAAGATGTGTTTGTACAACACATGTGTTTACTAACCTGAGTTTATTTTTAAATAATGATTCAACTATCTTCTGATTTTCTTTGGCTTTGCACATGTTTGCATTTTTGTCTTCCATGGTTTCTCAGTGTCATCCTAACTTTATTATCAACCTTAGAAAAAAAATCAGCCCTTCTGTGCATGAATAGACTCTTAGTCTGCATCTGGAATGTATACGGATTTTTCCCCTTTAGTGTCTACAGTGATAGGTAAGAAGCAGTCAAATCCATGTCTGTCTCTGTAAGAGGCATGACCCAGCCATTCTTCCTGTGCAATTCCTGATCTGGACTCTTTTTGGATCAATCTCTTTAGGTAAGGCTTTGCAATTCCTCTAAAAAATAGCCTGAAATGATAAGAGAGAGAAGATAGACCAACAGAGCACTGTCAGACTAAATTAGGCATCTGCCCATGTAGTTGTTTCTTAGCCTTCTGCACTTCAGTTTCCTTCTCTGTAAAATGGATATAATGCTATGTAGCATTCCGTGCACCATTTGTAGAGTAATTGAAATCATGAATTATTACTGAATTCTCCATTTTATTACAATAGTTGTGTTTTCTTTCTTGGTTTTACAAAATCTGCATTCTCTCATGGCGTATGTTATGTGGGTGAGTGCTGTCTTTTGTGTGTGGTGAGGCAGAAAAGGGTTAAGTATAGTTGACCTTAACAACTGGATGTATTGCATGCCCCTCAGAAATTCCTCCATAGATACTGTTTCCCTCACCTAAACTTCTGATATGTCCAGAGAGACAGAGAGTTCACAGTTGTGCTCTCTGAATGGCATATAGTATTCTGCTCTTCTGTGCTTTGAGTTTGTGCGTAAATGTGTGACCAAGCAGCCAACCAAGCTGACACAAAATCTGAGTTTCTCTTATGAACATTAAGGAGCCTGATGAGGACAGTTGGCTGACTTGAAGACCATCTTTCCTTCCCATAGAATCAGTTTAGAGTCTGTGGTCAGGGACAACCTTCTCCTGAAGTGGTTTGGGGGTCACCTCTGGCACACGGACAAAAGCCCAGTAAAGACCCTAGTGTCCTCGATCATAGTGCATGACCATAATAATCTCAGTCTAGAAAACTCGTAAAGAAGATATAACCAAATATCTGCCTCAGTCATAGTGAAATAAGTAAATAAAGATCACAAAAGGGAAAGCAACCATAGAACATAAAAAGCTCAACTTTCAAACTTATCATGTACCTTCCAGTGATTGTCTCTTGGTATTGAATGTGTTAATTTGCCGTGTCTACTCATCCACGAGGGTCTGCATTATGAAAAGTCAATGAGAGCTACAATCATGAGTTTTCTGCTTTTAATTTTATGTTTTCAGATTGATTATAATTTTGAAAATATGAGAGGATAGAACATATTCTAAATCATCCAGCAAAACACCTTAGAACCAAGTATTGCCACATGATTTCCATGCTCCAGTTCACATGTGAGTGAGTAGTCTTATTGGTACCCAATGATAAACATACATTCAGAGCATTTCTGGCCGGCTTTAGGTGATCATGCCCTAATGTTAATGAGACAGCGATCATCATGTGTCTGCTATTGTACTCTTGTTGGATTCCTTTACTAATTATAAAGACAAAACTTCTCTTTTACAGCGATCAGCTACAATTGAAAGATATTTTCACAGGCTAGGGTTTTAGCTTCATAATTTATTTAATAAATCTAGAATGTTTTGACATCATGAAAATGACAATGTGGTGGAATAGTGTTCTACATTAATTGTCAGAAGCTAATGAGAAAAGAACAGAGGCAGACTTAATATATCAATGGGATTTTTGTATCAAATGAACAGTGAATGACATCACAGCACCTGGTACAAACTTCTGAAGCTTTTATAGATGTTCAAATAGAGAATTCTGGTTGAATAACTACATTGTCACCAGGCATATAGTGGTCTAACCATACTGAACTCAAAGGAATTCACGTAGAGCAAGAAGTACCTTCCATGCTGCTTATAGATGTTTTGTGCCGACCCATCTTTGTACATAACAACTTGAAATAGTTCATGAGAACTAAGCAGTAATAAACAATGAAGAATGTGTCATTCTGACAGGTGTGAGGTGATATCTCATTGTACTTAAGATTTGTATTTCCCTGGCGATGAGGGATGGTGAGCTTCTTTTCATGTGTCTGTTGGCCACCTGTAGGTCTTTGGAAAAATATCCATTCATGTCATCTGCCCATTTTTTAACTGGATTATTTGTTTTTGGGGTGCTGCGTTTTATAAATTCTCTATATATTTTGGATACTAACCCTTTATCAGATAAGCTGGAGAGTATTATGCTAAGCAAACTAAGTCAGTCAGAGAAAGACAAATACCATATGATTTCACTCACGTGTAGAATTTAAGGAACAAAACAGATGAACATAGTGGGGAAAAAAGGAGAGACAAATCAGAAAACAAACTCTTAATTATAGAGAACTAA
The DNA here is from genome assembly GCF_018350195.1 of Panthera tigris. Classification (NCBI taxonomy): domain Eukaryota; kingdom Metazoa; phylum Chordata; class Mammalia; order Carnivora; family Felidae; genus Panthera; species Panthera tigris. The sequence goes on from NC_056662.1 coordinate 77,130,153, forward strand.
CTGAGGGTTGCTGGAAGGGAGGTGGGTAGGGGGGTGGGTTAAATGGGTGAAGGCTATTAAGGAGGGCACTTGTGATGAGCACTGGGTGTTGTACATAAGTGATGAATCACTAGATTCCACACCTACAACTAATATTACACTGTATGTTAACTAACTGGAATTTAATAAAAACTTGAAAAAATATTTTGCCACTAAATTATATTTTATAATTTTTTTAGTATTAATTTTTGGGTAGACTGTTAAATGTACATTAAAACAATGGATTGTGGTTTAAATGAGATATTCTTTATTATTTTTTATTTTTTTACTGTTTCTTCATTTTTGAGAGAGAGAGAGAGTGCCAGTGGGGGAGAGACAAGAGAGAAAGGGAGATACAGAATCTGAAGCAGGCTCTAGGCTCCTAGCTGTCAGCATAGAGCCTGATGTAGGGCTCAAACCCATGAACCATGAGATCATGACCCCCCCCCATGAGCCAAAGTTGGACGCTTAACCAACTGAGCTACCCAGGTGCCCCATAAATTAGATATTCTTTAGAAAGTAAAAGTGACAACAGTGATGAGTATGATTTAAGGAATGGTCCATCAGGTACAACATTACAAATATACAGGTTGACAGAAAATGAATCAAATGCCTATTTGTATTTTTTTTACAATTAAACCTACACAGATCATTTAGTTAAGCAAAACGTAGCATCATCTGCCACATCAAATCATTTTGAATAGTTCGGCTACATATTTTATTTGCATTTATTTAATGATAAACTGAAGCATATTAAAATGTTTAAGAGTTTATTTGAGCATTTATCCATTCCAACTGGGCAGTGCCCAACCAGAAATGGTTAGAAGTGCTCCTCTGACAAGAGCTACGGGAAAGACTTTAATGGAGAAAGTAAGAAAGTGAAAAAATGAAATTATCATATCAGCTACAGCTTAAGGAATAGTTAGCCATTCTTGGTTGGCTGTACTTAGCATTTTGATTTCATCACCTTGAAGCATTTACAGCCTTAGATTTTGTTTTGCTTACATAGACCTCCATGGCATTAGAGCAACTTCAATCTAATGGCCTCCTTATTTAATTAAATTAACATATACAATGTGAAGCTTTGTTTAGGTTTTTTATAATATGTGAATTATAAGCATGTTTGCACATACATAAAATATAATGAAAAAAAAGCAATTAAAGACAATGATGAAAGCTTATAATTTTTTTCTCCAGAAGTTTACTTTATCTGAGTATTAGCTAAGTTTTTTTTAATGGATAAACGTTGTAGTAGTAAAATTTAACATTGATGGAATACCTATTACACATACATAATTAGTATTACTCTTCTCACTTTAAAAATAGAAAAATATATTCCAAAAGAATAAATGACTGGTCCAAATTCATAAAATTATTAAGTAGCAGAACAAGGATTTGGAGTAAGATAGGCATGGTTGCAATTTCTATTCTTTTCTCAAAACAACAAAATGTCTCATGGTTTGAGCTGGAAAAATACAGAGGGACAGTTAAAAATAATGAGTTTGGTTTTTTAAGTGTTGACCAGTAGTCTTTACTCTTTGACAATAATTATATGAAAGGTCAAGGAATCTCATGAAGCTACTCTTAATCATTATGATAAAACATCACTATTGCATATGAATGAAAAGCATTCTATACTAGTTCAGAAGAACTCATCAAAAGTGGACAATTTTTAGTAACTACTGCATGAGTATCACTCATTCTTCACTTTTAACATGCTATTAATATACCCTATTAACAAATGTGATTGATAGGTAAAGCAATTGCTTTTCTACTCCCCATTCCTCTTCTTCCTCCTCCTCCTTCATTTTGCTTTATCTCCTCCTCAACCCTCTCCTTCATTTTTTTGCTCTGTTCCTTTCCCCCAGTTTACATATCCTGATGTCATTGTCCACCACCCTTTTTTCTGGTGTTGATCTTCTAAGCAGGAAACTTTGCCTTCACAACTTAGAGCGATACCATCTCTGCTGCCCAGGGCAAGAGAAAAGGGTTTCATTTCACTTATAGGCGGATTATAATGTTCTAACACCTGAGAATCCAAAATTGTTTAACACTGAAAGACCATATTTGCTGGAGGGAATGAATACATCAGAAAGGCATAAGACCTTTTCAAATAAAAGTAAGTCAAATATTTATTGAGCACCTACCATGTGCAAAGGCTAAAGTAGTAGGTAAAAAATGAAAACAAGGATAGGGAAAGCCTTGTCATCAGATTGGGCATACAAAAATTCAAATTGTAACACAGGCTAAATAATTGCTCAAGGTGGGGCACTTGAGTGGCTCAGTTGGTTAAGCATCCAACTTCGGCTCATGTCATGAGCTCATGGCCCCTGGGTTCGAGCCCCGCGTCGGGCTCTGTGATGACAGCTCAGAGCCTGGAGCCTGCTTCGGATTCTGTGTCTCCCTCTCTCTCTGCCCTTTCCCTGCTCGCACTCTGTCTCTCTCTCAGAAAAAAATAAAAGATTAAAAAAGTTGTAAAAAAATAAATGCTCAAGGCAATTATAGAAAAACTTAAAAGGGGATATAAAAGTAATATATAAATAAATAGCAAAGATTAATGCTATCAAGTTGAGACAAGACACCGAATTTGAATTGCATTGGGAGATTTTCCAAGTATTTGCACAGTTGCAAAAGTGAAAACATAGTAGGATTATTATTGGATGAATGTGGTGAATTATTCCGATCAAATCAATAACAAAAACGTTCTAACAACACCCCAAGTCACTAACGAAGACCTTCATTTGGAGGAATTGTGTATTATTATCAGGAGCGTAGGGACAGTAGTAATGGTAACAGTAGAAAGAGCAGTAGGTCATGGTGGCGTCACCATTTTCTGAAACCCTCTGCATCTACAGGCCAAGAACTGTAAACAATGCTACAGCCCATCATGAATCTAAAGGATTAAATGTGGCAGGTCATGAGTGGTAATTATAAATTGTTTATTTTTTCCTTAACTTTTGGATTCCATCTCTTATATTTAAATCTGCATTAACTTAAGTCTTAGAAATTGTCAGAAATGTGATTTATATAGGGAGAGAAGCATTATTTCGACACAAGGCAAAATGGAAAAGTTCTCTTTTGCACACATGTTTCCAGTTTTGCTGCTTAATTTTGGAAAGAGGTAATTCTACGTCAAAATTAGTCTGAGTGAAAAATGCACACACAGTAATCTTCATTTTCATTATCTGGAGTAGTTCAAAAGGCTCAAAAAATGGAACTATTCTCAAAGAAAGGAATGCATGTTCAGGTAATTACAAATAACAGACGCATCTGGTTATCTTAATTGTTTGGGAATGTCTCAATTAGCTGCGAATGTTTTCATGATGACTTGGAGACAGTGAAAATTTTTCACAGCAGATTGGATTCAATAGCGAAGAAATATAGGCAGCTCACCCTGAAGTCTATTTATGACTACAGAATCCATTCAAAGATCCGTATCTTTTGGATTTTATTTGCCTGTAAAGGGAATATAAATGCTATTTTGTTTTGTTTTGCTTTATCTCTGCAGCTTCGTGGTTGGTCTGAAGAGCAAGCAGGACTGGCGATACTGTGGATGCCCAGGCGAAGGCAAGACGTGCCAGCCTCATGTTCTCCATCCTGACCACAGTTCCGTTTCTTAGCAGAAATTGCCTTCTCGCTGAAATTTGATCCTCGGGCTTCCTCAGTCATTTGGGCTTGCTCCTTGAGAAGCTTAGAATGATCCCCAAATACAGGCACATTCTCAATCTGGTTTAGGACGGATGGTTTTTGGATACTTGAAAACAATTCATACGGACATACTTTGGTCAGATAGTCAGCAACATTATGTGTCTTAGACCTGCCACAGTAGGCATGCTATCATACCCTATCATGCTTCCAGTAGGTTGAATTCAGTCCAGATCCTGCTTTTATTTCAGCTTAACTTCTTTAGTTGATTGATTGATCGATCGATTGGTTTTAAAGACATAGATTTGTCAACTGTAGGATAGAACATAAGTTACTATATGCAGGGTATAGGGCAGTATAGGATAATACAGGATAGTTCTGCAGGATGTCCAACAAATCAATGTCTTGTACTCCCAAACTTACTCCCTGGATGAAAAAGCCTTCTAACACAGTTCCCTTGTTTGTGGTATATTAATGGAGACAAAAAGAGATGGCCTCATCTGTTACAGGTGCACTTTCCAATGCAACTGTTTAGAAATGCTTCAAGAGTGATTTTTCCAATCTTGACAAATACTCTCTCAAGCCAGAGGAAACTTCATAATTTCTAGTGAAGAGGTTATGAATTATATTAGATCTCACTAATTCCTTACTTAACTGCCACCTTTATATAGAAAACATGATCTGGGTTAAAACCTATAGATAGAGGGACTGCACATGGGGGGTTAATCTAACAAGCAAATGGATGCCCATCGCCTCAATCAAATTCAGATCAATGGTATTTATCTGTCAGCCCTTGAAATAGAACATGGGCTCCTCCACCAAATCTTTCTTATCTGTAGGAATTAGCAGGAGACACCTAATACTCTCTGGAAATTTATCTACTCCTAAAAAAGTCAGTGTCTCCTAATTTTTCAATGCAGCCCCACACGGATACGGCATAAATTCTTAGGAAGTATTGAAGAGAGGGGAAGACATGAAGGGGAGTGGGAAACAGGGAAATGTTAGTGAAACAGTCAACCTCCTCTCTTTTAGGGTGGGATATAAAGTTGGTGCTTTAACCATCTTGCAAATTCTAACCTGTATATCCACCTTTTAAAAAGTAGAAGCTACTCCTTGCTGTTTAACAGAGACTTACAGAGTCACAAGGTCCTTAATTAACTAGGAATCTAGTCAATACTATTTCTTCTTACAATTCTGGACCCTTTGAAGCAAAAGTATCAATGTAATATGTCCTGAATGAATACATTAGGTAATAGATCCCACATGAACCATGGCTTCATCTTTCATGGCTTTTCTCCCATCACACGTTTTCTCACCTGATCCTTTCTTGTCCACTGTGGAGATGCTAGATGCTTTGCTGTTGGATTCCTTTCACGTTTTGTAAGACAGTAAGCAATCCCTTGACTTCCATAGGCTGTAAAGCTTTTCTTTGTAAATGGAATGTCGACATATAAAACCTGCCCTCAAGGAACATCTTCTTACCCCTTATTCCTGTCTTTTCTCCAAGAAGTACACTGGCTTTGATCCTCTCCCTGTAATATATACCACTATCCTTCAGGGTTTCCAATTTTCATCTTCCTTAAATCTGCCAAAATTGTTATCCATGTCATAAAATACTGTACAATGATCTTCCCTTCATTACCCATCCATTCTTCGGGATTCACTTAAGTCTACTCCCTCCCAACCACCTTGAAGCTTTTGAATGCTCTTCTAGATTCTAAAGATTTTCCATCTCAGAAGCGTCAAGTATATATTTCAATAGTGGGTGACATGAACGTCCAATCAAACCCACTGCTACTTGCACTGTTATGTATGTAGCAAGATCCATCACCTCTTTTAGAAAAGGAATGTGTTTTCTGCATTTAACACCATGTTTGGTCAATAATGGGTTCTCAGGTAGGACAGGCTGAGGGGAGACACATCTGCCAGGGTGCAGTACTAAAGAGAACCTGCTTTTTTTTAATTTTTGACGTTTATTTATTATTGAGAGACAGAGCATGAGCAGGGGAGGGGCAGAGAGAGGAGGAGACACAGAATCCAAAGCAGACTCCAGGCTCCAAGCTGTCAGCACAGAGCCCGATGCGGGGCTCAAACTCACAAACTGCGAGATCATGACCTGAGCCGAAGTTGGACACTTAACCGGCTGAGCCACCCAGGCGTGCCCTAAAGAGAACCTTCTAATGGTGGTTCTGGATAGATGTGTTAGACCTTGTGGAAATGAAACCTAAATATTAAGGATATGTTGGTAAGTGGTTGGTTTCATTACCAATAGAAGAATAAAAAAATATTTGTAAGGTAGAACAATGTAAGAAATGAGCTTATAGATTATGAAGATCAACATTCACTTTCTACAAACTAGGAAGCAGAGGTTCAGGCATTGTTCCTTTTCCAGTTGCTAATACATTTTGGCTATTGAGGATTCAGATGTAGGCAAATTAATGCTACACAGACAAAGATACACACTGGTGGAGAGAACACCAGAAGTGACTCTTGCAGAATGACTCAGAACTCAAAACAAGTACCCCAAAGCAGAGGCAAGACCCTCTGGTCCTGCAGAGTGGCAGTGTTCAGCCTTCAGAAGCACAAAAACACTGACCTCAGATCTCAACCACGTGGCTTGGGCAAATAACCTAACCTCCTGAGCCTCTGTTTCTTCACTTGTAAAATGAAAGTGATAAAAGCTCGCAGAATCAAGTAAGACTGAAATTCAGGCAATGTAAAAATCTCAGGGCTTAAAAGCCGTAGAATATAAATACAGTCTCATTTACACTATTACTCAAATCTTGATGCCCCACTACCCAACCTGGTTTCTGAAGTGAAAACAGACTTACAGACTTCCTCTTTCCCAAATACTTCCCAACTCCAGGGTGACTTTTCTATTCCACTGATCTGCCCTTTATCTCCATCCCCTACTACAATGATCTCAGCTGAGACTCCACAGAACTTAAGACTATGATAGTGTCCCGAGAAGTCATGCTTCCAGCTGAAGCCTTACTCCCTTCACCCACACTACAGATGAAGTAGAAACCACCTCACTATTTGGCTAACGGAGCAAGAGTCAGAGCTATAGCATGGTGCAGGGCATCTGGCACTCCGGTGTGCCTACTGCTGAAGCCAGGGAATGTGATGGAGCAGTGAGCTTCATCTTCACACTCACAAGGTCAGGAGCAAACTAGTCCCTCCTTGTAGGTTCATTTGGATTCAAGGAGGGAGAGTAGGATACCATCGCAAGGCTGATTGAGGCCTCAAGTATTAGACCTTTTAATTGGAGTATTTTCCATTGGGAAATTATGATCTTCTTCTCCTAGAGCTCTAAGACAAGACAACAGAGTAGCTGGGGCAGACTAAATCTGACAACTACTACCAGGTCATACCCAGGACCGCTGTTAACTTTTGGCCCAAGCTCTGTTACCAGACCTGCCTACGTGGCAGACTTGACCTTCGCTTATGACACAGGGTTTTATTGGTCCCATTATTTCTCTCTATGATCTAGCCTCCATGTGGACATTTACCCAAGTCTATCTCTCTGTTTGTCCACCCATCTATCCATCAATGAAGTCCCCTTACTCCCTGGACTCTTCCATGTAAATCACTGGATTTTTGTCCAACTGGCTTGGTACATGAATGTTAAAGCACTGAATAAATACTTGACATCTACTACACACAGAAAAGAAAGTCAAAAGCAAAAGGTTTGGAGATGCTTCTCCAGAAAATTAAACTGAAATTAAACATGTTTTTAAGTCCAAATAAACTGAAAGTTGGCTGGGCTTCACTCCTGAGTATGAAGCAGATAGACAGGTTTACATGTTAATTGGATAATTGGTCAGCTGCAGTCAATTCAAATATAAAGACACAGATTAAACCAAATTTCAATAGTTAACAACCCACTACCAGGTTGTTTATTTGTTTGTTTTTACTGGCCTGATACTTTTAATCAGTGCTTTTCCACACACTGCATGGAGGAGGAAGATTGCTGGGAATGGTTAGAGAGGCCTAGAGAAAAATCTAGAAGAGGGTTGCTAATAATGGAATGAAATAATGGAATTTTAGTGGAAGAGGGCTTAACTCCTTGGAACTAATATTTATTTATAGATGAGGACACTGGGGCAGGGAAAGGTTATAAGTGAAACCAAAATATTATTCTTTAGAGTTTTAAGTAGAAGCTTAATTAGTTTAAGAAAGTCTTAAAAAGAGAACTGAACTTATGACATTTCCTAAACTTTCTGGGCATAGCATGCAAATGATTTCAACTTGTGAATCTTCAGTTTCTACTTAGTACAGAGAGGACCAAGACTATGGTCAATAGTCATTATTGTTCTGAGAACACTGATATTTGCAATTTGTAGATGGTTTCCTGGGGGGCAGGGACAAACATTTGTATACCATTATTTAATTTAATTTTTAAGATTTATTTATTTATTTTGAGAGAAAGAGAGAGCATGTGCATGATGAGAGGTAAAGGGGCAGAGAGAGAGGATGAGAGAGAGGGAGAAAGAGAAGGAGAGAGAGAGAATCCCAAACAGGGTCTGCACTGTAGCCCGATGCAGGGCTCGAACTCATGAACTGTGAGATCATGACCTGAGCCAAAATCAAGAGTGAGATGCTTTACCTACTGAGCTACTCAGGCACCCCTCTATATCATGATTTAATTTTAAAAAGGGACACAAAGTGTGTTAGAAATAGCGACAGATTCAAAGGCGAGTGTTCTTGTCCTGACTTCTACAAACTGAGCGCAATGAGGCAAGCGTCTATCTGCACCCCTCTTGTCTCCATACTCTTTGTAAGGTGACTGCAGCTCTTCCCATCGTGAAGTAGTGTCTCCTTCCTGAATCTGGGCTGCCTTTGTGACTTGATTTGACCAACAGAATATGGTAGGAGTGACAGCATGCCAGGAAGCCCTGCTGTCTCTCTCTTGCTATAAAACAAGCCCAAAGGAAAAGATACCAGAGGCAGAGAAATTCAGCCAAGTTTTCCCAGCTGAGGCTCCAGACGTGTGACACAACCAGCTAAGATTGCAAAGCCACTTAACTGAACTGCAGCTGATCTCAGATACATGCATGAGCCCTACTGGACCAGTACAGCCTAGTGAATCCCTAGCCTCATAAGCCACATGAGCAATAATAAATGGCTACAGTATTAAGGGGAGTGATAGTTACTGTGCATCGTTATTGTAACAATAGACAACTAACATATATGTCTGACAGGATTAGCTCCCTCTATAATATTAGTATGGCTCTGATTTCTGGCGGAGTGGATTGGATGTCCCTAATTTGACTGTGGAGAAAAATATAGGGAGATGAATATCTATATCTATATTACATGTTACATACATATATTCATCTAAGTGTACGTGTATATATAGATATATACACACATATATATGCAATATATATAACCACATCTCTGTAGATATGTCTGACTTTAAACATATATATTTACCTATATCTAAATTAATAGACACAACCTGTAAAATCAGACAAGATGCTTTACACAGAGCTCCTCAACCTGATACATTCATCTTCATATAAAGGTAAATTATTCATTTCTGTCATCAAGGATTTAGTAAAGGCTCTATTGATAGCATATCCTATGCACTGACATAAACTGGCCCAGGGCAGATTTATTCAGCAGGTTGGGTAACTAACATATCTTGTGATTTAGCCAAACACAGGTTTTATTTCCTCAACCATCTTTTCTTTCCTCCTATTACAGTTTGTGTGGCCCTGCATAAGATTTGCTCACATCAGTGATTAGTCCCTGTATCATTTTTATAGGTCTATTTTTAAAAGGTGCTTATTTAAGTGACTGGTAACTAATCATAGTTCTATAATTGACTGAAAAGTTGACTCAGTGTAAAATCCAAATTAAATTGGAAAAAAAAAACACCCAAACTCTCATTATAAATTATTCTTCCCAGCTCCACAAACACTCATTTTACAAACAGCGAGAGCATGAAGAGACAAACTTTGCCTTCCTGCAAAAAATATGTTCAACAATTACAGACCAAAATTTATAGCAAAGGAAGAATGTTCCTCTTTCTTCGCAGTGACACTAATAAAAGGAAAGAAATATAAGTACTGCTTAGTGTAGGCTGGGAAATGCCTAAATTTTAAAATTAGAATAGTAGCATTTTATTTCTGGACAAGCTCGACTGATCTTTTTACACAGAGCGACAGACAGGCTTAGGGGGGCATGACCTCATCACAAAGATGTGGGCTTCAAAGGCCGCTCCTCAAACCTCTTGCTGATCACCTGCCCTTCTACTACCCCAAATTAAACATTTAAAAGTTTTGAAGCCTTCTTGCTTTACATTAAACATTTTTCTACCATCCTCCAGTCAATTACCCAGAGGCCAAAAATATCTCTTCCCCCATTCAGCCTATGGCACCTCCACTGTGAAGTGCTCTAAATCCATTAGCAGGGCCCTCTCTGCACGCTACATCATCGGAGGAACAAAGCTGCGATGATGTAGAACAACCCACGTTCATGTATATCACTAGAGTTCTAGCCTCCTGATCAGCCAGCGGGCTTAATAAACATTCCAGATGGCTTTCTCTGCCTGAAGGAAGAATGGATAATCACACTGCACTCCCCTCCAAACAATAATAAAATAAGGCCATGGTAGCACAGAAGCCTGAGCCTGCCAAAAACATTGAAAGGACTGCTTAGAACAATAGAATCAAGTGATTGGAAGGCACATCAGTGCCCTCACCCTTTATGAAGGAAGGTGGCCTGCTTTCCTATAAAGCATGCAAAACCAATTGTGTTATGCAACAGCTCTGCTGAGAAATAAAGAACGAAAAAAACAACAACAACAAAAACTCCATCTAAATACTTTCTTTTAAGAGAATTTGGTGAAAAGGGAATTTAAATAAAATAACCTTTGCAAGCCAGAACCCCGAGCCATGCTTACATAGCCCGAGACATACAGCTGTGCGTTGTGCTTTGTCAGTAGGCGGAAGAGGTACGATCAGTTCTATATTCATTTTAAGGAATCTTGAGCGCGATTCCACAATTAGAATACACAGAGGTATTCTGCAGAGTGTCTGAAGAGGCTTAAAAGGATAAATTCACATGCAGAGTTGAGTTGAGCACCACTGGTTCTCAGCTCTGAGGCCAATTCTTGCAGCACATAGCTCTCCTCTCTCCTCTTTGCCCTGGATCCCTCTCTCCCTTTTACTCCTTGAGTAGTACCTTCTGCTCCTTGAACTGATACCCATTTGTCATAGTTAATACTTTCCTGGTTGATCACTTGTCTTCCCTTTTAGTTTGGAACATTTGATCGCTTCTCGGCTTTTTGGCTAAGATCAAGTGTAGTTTGGAACATTTGATTACCTTGTTATGTGACTGGAGTATATCAGAGTTGGAACTTAAAATTTGCTCAGTATTTATCAAGAAAGGTCTCTGCAGAGCACAGAGGATTTTCAGGGCAGTGAAACTACTCTACATGTTATAATGTTGGATCCATGTCACTACAGCTTTGTCAAAACCCATAGGATGGACCACACCAAGAGTAAGTGCTAACATACACTCTGGACTTGGGGTGATACTGAGGTAACAAGGTAGGTTCATCGACTGCAACAAATGCACCACTCTGGTGGGCAATGTTGAGCATGGGAGCGGCTGTGCACATGTGAGGGTAGGAGGTATGTAGGAAATCTCTCTACCTTCCTCACAATTTTTCTGTGAACCTAAAACTGCTCTAAAAATTAGAGTCTAAGAAAGAAAGAAAGAAAGAAAGAAAGAAAGAAAGAAAGAAAGAAAGAAAGAGTCTATGTAGACTTGGAATTTTCTTCATTTATCGATGGTCAATGAGGGGAATTAAAGCTCGATGTCTGAGTAGCATTCTTCACACATGGCTTTGACTCTGCCTCTAAACCAAATAAAAAATTGCAAGTTCTGACTAGATGTATTTGCATAGTAGAGTATAACAAGATTCCTTAAGGGTAAGCTAAAAATCAAAAGACTATTCCCCCGAGGAAAAGCATCTGTAAATAAGGGGCACATGGTGCTGGCTCCCATCTCTCCTGGTAATGCTTCCCACTGCTTATTATGAGTTGTGGGTTGTTATGGTGATGATAGGAGGAATGAGCCAGCAAAGGTTGTGAATGGTGTTGCCATCTGAAGAGAAGCATACCCATTTTAGGATCTGTAAGGTTAAACATGTACCTACGTATAAGATTTGTGAAAAATTACTCTTTTAAGTTGGGTTTGATATTTGGCATCTTTTATTCCCAGGATATTAGCTTATTTTATGAGGCTAATAAATCAAACATCCTGCAAGCCAAACAATCCTGTCTTCAATAAATTATTTAATATACCAAAAAGCTAGTAATAAGAGCATGGTAACATAAAAAAATAAAATAAAAAAGGACTATGTTGGGGCATCTGGGTGGCTCAGTTGGTTGAGCATCTGACTTCGGCTCAGGTCAGAATCTCACGGTTCATGGGTTCAAGCCCCACATTGGGTTCGCTGCTGTCAGTCTGTCAGCATGGAGACCGCTTTGGATCCTCTGTTCCCCTCTCTTTGCCCCTCCTTCCACTTGCCCTTTCCCCAAAATAAATAAATATTTTAAAAAAGAACTATGTTACATTATGTGTTCTGTTAAGATACCAATTCTCTAATCTGCTTTTAAATATAGTATATTTCAAATCAAATTTGAGTTAGTAATTTTTTTTAAAAAGTTTATCTGGCATAAAAATAGTTAGGAAGAAAAACTATGTTAAAAAATAAGAAGAATATAAAAATATGTTATAAAACCACAATCTGAGTTAGTAATTTTTTTTAAAAAGTTTATCTGGCATAAAAATAGATAAGAAGAAAAACTATGTTAAAAAAGAAGAAGAATATAAAAATGTGTTATAAAACTACAATAATTAAAACAGTATGATACTGGACCATGAACAGAGAAAAAAACAGTAAAATAAAATCCATCTCAATTTATGATAAAATAAAGGTATCTTTTCTAATCACTGGGGATGAGATGGATTATTTCATTAATTTCAGACACATTGCTAATTTTGGGAGTAAGAACAAAATTAGATACATAAGTTTCAACAAAGAAAAAAATGCAAATGTATACATTAAGGAAATAAAATAATAAAATTGCTAGGAGAAAATACAGAAAGATATTTGATATGGATAAGATAATTTTTAACATGATGCCAAGGTCATAAACTATAAACAATAACACTGACAAGTCTGAAAAGACAAAAAAACATCTATTTATTTTAGGATATACCATAATCAAAGAATAAAAATTAAGTTGAAAGGAACTATCATCCATTTTGAGTTTATTTTTGTGAATGATGTAAGAAAGTGGTCTAGTTTCATTCTTCTGCATGTTGCTGTCCAGTTATCCCAGCACCATTTGTTAAACAGACTGTCTTTTTTCCATTGGATATTCTTTCCTACTTTGTCAAAGATTAGTTGGCCATACTTTTGTGGGTCCAATTCTGGAGTCTCTATTCTATTCCATTGGTCTATGTTTCTGTTTTTGTGCCAAAACCATGCTGTCTTGATGATTACAGCTTTGTAATAGAGGCTAAAGTCTGGGATTGTGATGCCTCCTTCTTTGGTCTTCTTCTTCAATATTACTTTGGCTATTCAGGGTCTTTTGTGGTTTCATACAAATTTTAGGATTGCTAAACTCAAAATGAATGAAGGACCTGAATGTGAGACAGGAAACCATCAAAACCCTAGAGGAGAAAGCAGGAAAAAACCTCTCTCACCTCAGCCGCAGCAATTTCTTACTTGACACATCTCCAAAGGCAAGGAAATTAAAAGCAAAACTGAACTATTGGGACCTCATGAAGATAAAAAGCTTCTGCACTACAAAGGAAACAATCAACAAAACTAAAAGGCAACTGACATAATGGGAAAAGATATTTGCAAATGACATATCGGACAAAGGGCTGGTATCCAAAATCTATAAGAACTCACCAAACTCCACACCCGAAAAACAAATAATCCAGTGAAGAAATGGGCAGAAGACATGAATAGACACTTCTCTAAAGAAGGCATCCAGATGGCCAACAGGCACATGAAAAGATGCTCAAGGTCACTCCTCATCAGGGAAATACAAATCAAAACCACACTGTGATACCACCTCACGCCAGTCAGAGTGGCCAAAATGAACAAATCAGGAGACTATAGATGCTGGTGAGGATGTGGAGAAACGGGAACCCTCTTGCACTGTTGGTGGGAATGCAAACTGGTGCAGCCACTCTGGAAAACAGTGTGGAGGTTCCTCAAAAAATTAAAAATAGACCTACCCTATGACCCAGCAATAGCACTGCGAGGAATTTACCCAACGGATACAGGAGTGCTGATGCATAGGGGCACTTGTACCCCAATATTTACAGCAGCACTTTCAACAATAGCCAAATTATGGAAAGAGTCTAAATGCCCATCAACTGATTAATGGATAAAGAAGTTGTGGTTTATATATACAGTGGAATACTACTTGGCAATGAGAAAGAATGAAATATGGCCTTTTGTAGCAACGTGGATGGAACTGGAGAGTGTTATGCTAAGTGAAATAAGTCATACAGAGAAAGACAGATACCATATGGTTTCACTCTTATGTGGATCCTGAGAAACTTAACGGAAGACCATGGGGGAGAGGAAGGGAAAAAAAGTTAGAGAGGGAGGGAGGCAAACCATGAGACTCTTAAAAACTGAGAATAAACTGAGAGTTGATGCGGGGTGGGAGGGAGGGGAAAGTGGGTAATGGGCATTGAGGAGGGCACCTGATGGGATGAGCACTGGGTATTGTATGGAAACCAATTTGACAATAAATTTCATATTAAAAAAATAAATAAATAAAATAAAGGTATGATCTCTAAAAAAAAAGGGACTATCAATATATATACAAGGTTAATAACTTTAAGATATAAAGTATTCTTTTTTTTTATTTTTTAATGTTTATTTATTCTTGACAGACAGAGCATGAGTGGGACTGGGGCAGAGGGAGAGAGAAGGAGACAACAGAATCCGAAGCAGGCTCCAGACTCTGAGCTGTCAGCACAGAGCCTGATACGGGGCTGGAACCACAAACAGTGAGATCATGACCTGAGCCGAAGTCTGATGCTCAACTGACTGAGCCACCCAGGTGCCCCAAGATATAAAGTATTCTTAAATGTCAAAGTAAAAGATCAAAATGGCAAGAAAAAATGATATGCAGGAATAATGAATTCATTCACAAATTAGACAAACACCAAATGGCGTTAATGATCTAGAAGTAAAAGTAAAAATAAATGTAAAAAATCTAAGAAAATTGACAGATATAAAGTGGAAGAATGCTTCCAAACATAAAAATGCTGGATAAACTACACACCACACACACACACACACACACACACACACACACACACACATATTTGTAGTATATATAAATAAATATATAAATATAAATAAACATATATATATACAGGACATCCCTAACTCCCTTCACCTGCTTGAAAGAGCCTTTTCTGAGAAAACTTAATGTCTTATGAGAAAAGATCTATAGATAATGACATTTTGTGGTCCCTGAATGAAATCACAGGTTTGTTACTTTTTCATCTAGAGTGAAACCCACAAGATTTCTATCAATTTTTTAGAACTCTTCTCTAAATGAATGCCTAGTTTAAGACCAATCATAGATGTCTGAGGAAAACCTTAAGCATGAATGAAAGAGACCAAAAAAATAATCAAAACAAAATACGGAAAAATTTAGAGAAAACAAAGACAATATAGATATTAGAATAAACAGAAAAACAACAACATCAACAATAACAACAACAACAACCTGTCATTAATGTCCTCTGAGACAGGAGAAGAAACTGCTTGAAAGAACAAACATCCTGAGAAGAAGAAATAGCTGCTGGAAAGTGAAAATATGAAAGCTGCAATTAAAAAAGAAAAGTAAATGAGTTAAAGGAAAAAATAAACTTCTTAGAAGAAATTAAACAAAGAAAAAAATGGCTAGGGCATAAGAAAATATGTAAGAAAATCTGAGAGGGCCAGTATCCAAATGATAGAGACCTCAGAGAGAAAAGTGAAATGTTGAAAAGGAAATAATCAAAGCATTAACAAGAAAATATTCCAGGGCTGAAGATTAGGAGGTTCCAGATTTAAAGTCTCCACAGAATATCCCCCAAATTTATTAATTAAAATTTCATCACACCAGCACCCATCACCATGGTATTATAGTATTATCAATAAAGATAAATAGAAAATCCTAAAAGCTTCCAGAAAGCAAAATGTATGACACAAGAAGATTAGGAATCAGAATGAAACCTGTCTTCTCAAAAGCAAACTTGGAAACTAGGAAAAAAATGAAGATATTAAGAGGAAAACAGATTTCCCAACTATAAATCTATAATTCGAAAATAACTGTGATGGCAAAACAAAGACATTCCTAGATGTCCAAAATGCCATTCTTCCCTAAATTGTTACGTTATATTATGTTAATATATGCAAAAATATATAATTTCATAAGCACTATTCTCAGGAGTTATTGTAGAAGGTACTTCCTCAAATTATGGAACTAAAGCAAAATAACAGGAACGCATGGGATTCAGGAAAGAAGGGATCCAAAGCAAAAGCAAGGCAAAGGGAAATTCTGATAGTAAAGACAGCTTCAAGGTGAAAGCTATGCATCATGCCTGGAGAGGAAATGTCAAGACTGGAACACAGAAATTCAGCTTCTACTGATCATAAAGGAATTTGGCATCAAACAACTCCTACTCAAAATAACCCAGATATCTTGAGAAACCAAGATCCCCAAGAGAAGAGAATCTCTGACAAGTGAGCCCAAATATTCGGCACACAAGTTTTCCCTTTGGAACGTTTGCAGATATTTGATTCTAGACAAGAGACTACAAGATCAGCCTCATGGTGCCATTAAATGGCAGAGAACCAGTGGAGATTGTAGCAATATTAAGGGCTATGAAGACAAAAGCTGGAAGTCAAGGTTGTCAAGGACTTCGGGGATCAAGATCCTATCAAAAACGGCAAGTGCAGAGATGTGGGCCTAATATTTGATTCCAGATTCTCCTTCAAGGCCTTTGTTCTTAAGTTGCCAACATCAAGAAGCTAAGAAGCCAAACAGAAAACAGCTTAAAGGGAAAGTGAATATTTTAATAGAGACCCTGTTACTTTGAGACAAAAACTGGATTAGGATACCAAGGAGTCCAATTAAAGAGTAAGTCTGCATCCACCTATAAAGTCAGGGTATGACTTGTATATATAAAAATATATGAGCCAATTCCATATAATAAGTCACACACACACACACACACATATATACACATACACATACACACACGTTTATATATATAGTTTATATATATATACATACCATATATATAAACTATATATATAAACGTGTGTGTATGTGTATGTGTATATATGTGTGTGTGTGTGTGTGTATATATATATATATATATATATATATATATATATATAATTTATCATAAGAAGTTGGCTTACCTGATTATGAAGTCTGGGGAGTTCCATGATCTGCTGTCTATAAGCTGGAGACCCAGGAAAGCTGGTGAGTCTGAGTTTGTAGGCATGATAACCACAGAGCTGATGGTGCAAGTTCCAGTCAAAGTCTGAAGACTTAAGAACCAGGAGGGCCAATGATGCAAGTACAGGAAAAGAATTATATCCCAGCTCAAATAATCAGAGAGAACAAATTCTCCCTGACACCACCGTTTATTTTTATCAGACCTTCAATGGATTGGATGGGGCCTACCCACATTGAGGAGGGCAATCTGCTTTACTCAACCTACCTACTCAACCTACCCTACTCAAAGGGTATTTCATTGAGAAATACCCTCACAGACACAACCAGAATGACATTTAATTAAATATCTGGGCACCGTGTGTTCCAGTCAAGTGGACACAGAAAAATGAACCATTACAAACTCTTTCTCATAGATCTTCTCAGAATGCAAAGGAGTAGTACAATCAAATCTCGGGCAGTGCAAGATGGATAAGAGAAATCCCACTAAGGTGCCAGTGGATTTGGGACCATTTCCTCAGTGTTAGGCATCTTCCTCTGGATGACACAGAACTGAAAGACATTTTTCCAAGTCCTTACAAGCCCACAATGAGTGGACCGCAGATAGGAGAGCCACGAGAAATCTCAGCGAGGTGAATTGGGCTTTTACTGATTGAACCATGCTGGATCTCTGAAGGCTGAGAGCAGGCAGCAGGGAAAAAAATGATCTCCTGAGGCACAGAAAGATCTTATAGAGGGAATAGACAGCAGGGAAAACTTCCCAGTAATCCTAAATAATAGCATTCATGAAGTAAAACAGAGAAAACTTTTATGAAATGAAGTTAGAAGCTTGGTTGTAAAGCATAAGTAGGTCTCCAAGATTTTACAAGTGTGTAGATCCCAAGCCCTTGTTCAAGGGAAAGTCCTTTTTCTGCCCTCAACTCATAGGAAGCCAACAGTGAACAGAATCTAAGTAAGGCTGCACCAAAACCCAGATTCATATTAAATACAAATAAAATTTATACAGCCTCCTACACTAGTGGCCTAATAGGAGAGGTATGCCCTTTTCTGGAGAATAATGTTACTTATTTCAGGCTCTATTTTTCTGTTACACAAAATGTTTAACACATAATCAACACTGATTAGAGCCATGAAGAAGCATAATGAGACCCTGGTCAAGAGATGGAACAGAAAGTAGAATCAGACCTAAAGGTTTTAATTATCTGAGACAAATTTTGAAATAATGGCGGTAAAAAAGTGAAAGACTCCAGTGGAATTGTGAATACCTGTGTGAATAGATGAATGATTTTAGAAGAGAAGGAGAAACTATAAAACTAACGACATGTAAATTCTAGAAATAAAAATCCATATATCAGATGTACAAAATTTATTTGATAGTTAAATGCAGCCTAACCAGAGAACAGAGCTTTTACTGATTAAATAGTAATCAGTAATATATATATATATATATATATAAAATGAAAGGAATATATAAAATGAAAGATCAATAAACTTGAAGACAGGTTAGTAAAAAATTATACTAAAGGTTGACATCAATGGAATGGAAAATCTGACATCTGTGTGAAAATATTAAAAAGTCAAACATACATGTCATTGGAGTTTCAGAAATAGAGAAGAGAATAGGAAAGAAGAAATATTTGAAGAGAAACTAGCCCAGAATTTGTACAAAACTGATGAAAGACATCATTCTACAGAGCCAAAAATTTCAGCAAACCCCAAGCAGGAAAAATATAAAGAAAAACAAACCTAAGCACATCAGAATCAAAATTCTAAAAATCAATGATGATAAAATCTTGAAAGTAACCAGAAAAAAAGGACACATTATATAAAGGGAGACAAAGCAGGAATGGTGGTTGATTTTCTTCAGAAACATTGGATGGTAAAAGGCATAGAAAGATATGCCTTAAAACTGAGAGTGAATTTAGGGGTGCCTCAGTCAGTAAAGTGACTATTGATTTCAGCTCAAGTCATGATCTTATGGTTAATGGGATGAAACCAGGGATCAGGCTCTGTGATGACAGTGTGGAGCCTGCTTGGTATTTTTATTCCCTCTATTTCTCTCTGTCCTTCCCTTGCTTGTGTTCACATTCTCTCTTCCCTCTCTCTCTCTCCCTCTCAAAAATAAATAAATAAACAATAAATCCTTTGGGCTCCCATTAAAAAAAATAAAAATTAGAATGAATTTTAAGACATTTGCAGACAGATAAACACAAGAGAATTGTTTCCAACTGATCTGCATTTTAAGAAATGTAATAAGAAGAAATTCAGGCTGAAAAGAGATAATTCAAGAAGGAAACAGATTGCAAGGAGGAATGAAGACTACATAAAAGGGCCAATATCTGAGTTATTATAAAATACCTTTTAAAATGTATGTATATATGTGTATATGTATATATTTGTATATATAAAATTTTATACA
Source organism: Panthera tigris (assembly GCF_018350195.1). Lineage (NCBI taxonomy): Eukaryota > Metazoa > Chordata > Mammalia > Carnivora > Felidae > Panthera > Panthera tigris. The sequence goes on from NC_056662.1 coordinate 77,149,749, forward strand.
TAGTAACTTATTTAAAGCACTATTAACTAAACAAAAATAATAATTGTATTACGATGTTTTTAACATATATGGGACAACAGTGTGGGATCAGACACTTGAGACATATACACATATACATTCTGTCTCTCTCTCCTTATGTATATATATGTTTATCTATATAAATATAACTTCTGTAAAGTATGTATGTATATATAATGCATATATGTATTTACATATATAAATGTATATATGTAAAATATGTATTTTGTACTATATATGTGTATATAATGCATATATATATTTATATATATATATAAATACAATATATATATATCTTACAGAAGACATATACCTATAATACATAAGGAACTCCTATAAATAAACTAGAAAAGTGCAGACAAACCATAAAAGATGGTTAAAAGTTCAGATGGGGAGTTCATAAAAGATGATATTTTAATAACCAACAAATGTAAAAAAATCATTAGGAATATGTAAATAAAACCATTTACCACAATGACTAAAATGAAAAACTCTAACAATACAAAGTTTATGTGGATGTGGAGTAACCTGATGTTTCACAAATCACTGGTAGGAATATAAATTATTAAAACTATCTTGGAAGACTTTGACAGTAGCAGCTAAAACTGAACATATGCATGCGCTGTGGCCAGATTTCCCTATTAGTTATGCAGCTAACCAATAAGTGTACATATGTGCTTATATATATATAAACAGAAACAATCTAATCATCTGTCAATGGCAAATAAATACTTTCATGTCATAATATGGTATATTACATAGTTATGAGAATGAATTAACCATTGCTTCATGCAACAATATGGATGAATCTCACCAATATAATGTTGAATAGAAGATGTCAAACACAGAAGAGCTCATACTATATGATTTCATTTTCTTAAATTAAAAAATGACCAAATTTATCATCGGTGATAGAAATTAGTTTAGTAGTTAACTTTAAGAGGGGAACAATGATAGTCTAAGCCATAACACAGTATTTGAATAAACCATTATGGTTTATTTCTTGATCTCAGTGGTGGTTACATACATGTTCACTTTGTAAAAATTCACTTATGGGGCGCTTAGGTGGCTCAGTTGGTTAAGCATCTGCCCCACGATTTTGGCTCAGGTCATGATCTCATAGTTCATGGGTTCAAGCCCACATGCTGTGCTGACAGCATGGGGCCTGCTTGGGATTCTTTCTCTCCCTCTCTTTCGGCCCCTCCCCCCCACTCATGCTTTCTCCCTCTCTCAAAATAAACTTAAAAAAATCATTTATTATTTGCACACTTTGTATTTAGTACTTCATTTTAAAGTTTATTTAACTAAAAAAAGAGATTGGAAGAGAAAGATTGGAGGCTCAAAGTGTCTGCAGAGTAAGAAAATGAATGAAATAGTTGCTTTACCATTAAAGTGGAGTTTTTTAGATCTCTGGGAGAGATTTGGAGAATAAAACAATGAATCAGTCAGGGTGTCAATAAGAAATAGACAGCATATTCAAATTAGGATAATTGGAGGATGGTCAATAGAGAGACTGTTCCTGGCAGGGGTGCAGGAGAACTGCTAAGGGATAGAGTAATGACCCGAGGTAGTAATAGCAGACCTATCACTACCTGTAGTCTGAAAGGAAATAGGGCAGAAAGGGGCTAGTGGAACCTGGAAGGAGAGAATTCCTTAAGCAAAAAGCTGCCTTGAGAGGAGCAGTGACCTTTGACCAAGGATCAGCCAGCCCTAGACAAAGGTTAGCAAGGAGGGAGTCACAGGAATAAATTTTTGACCAATCTCTCCTTCCTCCCTTTAATCTCTTGAGAGTGCTTCCAATTTTATAAACCTAATTAGAAACACAAAGTCAAGCCAAACTTTGATGTTTCCCATATGGTCACCTTCTAAAAGCACAAAGAATAGTGGGAAGCGATGGAGAATGGATCTAAATGGGGCAAATGGAGAACAGAAAACTAAACAAATAAAAATAAGATGTGATTGGGGAGCCTGGGCAGCTCATTCGGTTAAGCGTCTGACGTCAGCTTGGGTCATGATCTCACAGTTTGTCAGTTTGAGCCCCGCATCAGGCTCTGTGCTGTCAGCTCTGAGCCTGGAGCTTGCTTCGGATTCTGTGTCTCATTCTCTCTCTGCCACTCCCCCACTTGTGCACTGTCTCTCTCTCTCAAAAATAAATAAAAATGTAAAAAAAAAATAATTAAAAAAATAATAAGATGCAATTATTAATTTGGGGGCTTATATATGAAAACATAATTATATACTAGATGTCTCAGCTGTGAACAATATTAATTTAATCACAATGGCATAAACACTGTATATTGAAGTCTCCTAAAAATTGGGATAGGTTTATATCAGGAGGGCAGAAGAGGTAGTGGTATAAAAGATCAAAATTCTCAGTTTACACACTAGAAATTCAATAGATTGTCTTTAAAACTTATTTTTTAAATCAAGAAAGAAACATGTAAATATGCACATTAGTCAGAAAGATGGACATAAAAAGCAGAAAATACATTGTTGCATATAGATGACTTGGGAAAGGGAATCAGGAGGTGAGAAAGACCAGGCAAAAGGCCTGTTTTCTTTTAGATGTTGCTGTTGTTAAAAACCATATAGGACTATTTGGTATTTCAACTAGGTGTATATAATTATAGAAATAAATAAAACAATATTGAGGAAAAAATTAGTAAACATATCACTATTTTTGCTATTTTTATGAGCTCTTTGGGAGTTTTTTTGATCTATAAGAAAGGCAATTTCATATGGTTTAACCAAATAAGTAAATAATATTAATTATAAATACTCTAATGCTTATAATGGGAACATTTAAGAATGATGGGGAATTCAAAGACAAGATATTAATAATATGGAAGACTGGACAAAAGAGCTAAAAATGAAAACATTCTTAAGCTCTTTTATTGCTTAGGAAGACTACAATTTAACTTTCACTTCTGTTTAGCATTCAGATTAAAATTGAAGAGTAGCTACTAAAAGACTAGTAATAGAATATATAAACTTCAAAGCGTAGATAGTGGGAATAATGAACGTCAATTGATCCAATGGAACGCTAGGAAATAAATTTTAAAAAAGGAAAGAAAAAGCAAATAAAAATGTTAAGGGAAAGACAAAAAAAGATTGGAAAAACAAGTCTAAATATACCCATAATAATTATTATGTGACATAGATTAATCTCACCTATTGAAAGGCAAAGGCTATCAAATTAAATTCTAAAAATCTAACTGTATGCTGTTTTAAGTGTTACTCTTAAAGCAAAATAGTACAGAAAGTCTAAATAAATTGAATATATATAAGAAGATATACTAAGTATAACCAATCAAAGGAAATATTAGGTGTGTGATCTATGTTTTAAAAAGCTAATAAAAAAATTCAGACAATTTCAGACAAAATAAATTCCAGAAAAATAAAAATAAAGGATCCTACATAATGAAATAATGAAAAAAGAATATATAACAACCATGACCTGTGTGTACCCAAAACTGAGACAGTTACAAGAAGAAATTCACACAACTACCGAGTTGGAGATTTTAACAGAACTCAATTATCAACTGATAGATTGAGTAGGAAAAAATGCAGAACTTTTAAACAGATAGAAAACCTCAAGAAATGTCAAAATGTATGTATTGTACAAAAGAACTTTTCTCATATGTCAAAAACTTAGAATCTGCTATAATTAAATAATAAAGAGCAGCATGTGTTTCACTAGGCAAGAATTTAAGACACTCCCCTAAATAACCAATGGAGTAAAAAATGGATGCTAAAAATTACAAAATGTTTATAATTAAGACAATAATTTTACTACATAAGAAACTTATAGTATGTGGAAAAGTAATACTTAGAAAGAAATTATAGTCTTAAAATTATTTATTTTAAAAACAAGAAAGAGTGGGGAGGGAATGAGCTAAGTAAAGAAGGTTATACCAACAGTAGTATAAATCCAAAGTAGAATGATGATAACCATTATGATAGATTAGATTTTGATCTTTAGTAGTCTGGGAGAAAAGAAATAAACCTTGTCCAATGTTGATAAAATATGAAGAAAGAGTCACTCTCATTCACATGGTTGGTGCAAGTATGTATAAACTTAATGCTTCTGGAAGGTCATTTGATAATAGGTTTTAGTATTTTAAATTGGGTATGTCTTTGTGTGTATTTTCTTGAGCAATTTTATATTAAAGAAGAAATCAGGCAAGTGTACAAAGATGAATTCCCCACCCCAGATGAAGGCAAAGAGAAAAATCTAATGTCTAGTAATAAAAAAATTGGTCAGTCATTATACATGGTTGATATAATAAAATGTTACACAATCATTTAAAACGATGAGATATAGCTCTATTAACATGGAACTATGTCTAAGATCTATTATAATGTAAAATAATCAGATTATAGAATAGTACACATAGCTCTATTTTTCTTAAGAATCAAAACCAATATATACACAATAGATAATACACAATTATTGTAAGAATCAAAGTAAAGTGGAATAGTATACTGGCAAAGGTGTCTTTAAGGTTCTTATTGTAAAAAAACAATCCTCCAACTCCACAGACTAACAAAACCATTATCACTTGCAGGATTTTTTTTTTTTGTCACGTTAATCTTACAGTCTTTATTGTGTTTATCACACTGATATAAACTGGCTGGCTATGTTCATTCTTGTCCTGGACAATTAAAAACTATTTACAGACATTTATTCCTTAAGGCAGCCCGTCAACTTGGACATTTTTAATCTTAGGGCATAGGGAAATCCTTTTAAACAGTTATACCAAACTCTTTGGGATGCTTGCCCATTTACACTTCTGTATAGATGTCGTAATGGCAGCATTCTGGAACAGAACTCATTCATAGGTAACTGATGACTCCAATACAGAGATAACAATTTCCTTTGTTTACTAAGTAAATGCTCCATATTAGACAAATATGCTTCTTGAGAGCAGGACTGAGAGCTTATATCTTGTACAAAATACAGAAGAATGAATGAACCATTTACTGGAGTCCCTATGTTTCTGATACCGTGTTGAATATACTCAAGTTCAAATATAGATGTATGTTAACTGATTGATTCTGGAAATCTAAATTCTTTCCAAGCATTTTGCAAGTAAAATGCAGAAAGGTGCTTTGAAATCTCTAAATTTGTCCATTTGTTTCATACAGAGATTTGAGAGCATAAATTGGGGAAATAGAAAATACTGGAGAAGGGGTAGTCAGCAAGAGCCGTCTGTCTGTGCTGGTGGGGCTAGGGGCAAGGATAGCAAAATAGGAGGATTGAGAAATCCAGAAAAAAAGATATTAGAACTGTCTTAGCATTTTTAAAGCAAGCCTTCATTGTTTGTCCTTATTATCTTCTTAGAAGAGATTCTTAAACTATACTGAAGAATTAAAGGAAAAGAAAAACATTTCAAACTATGCAAATGATGCTGTGCTTTATGTGCGGCCCACTCCTTCTGTTGCTGCTAATACTTGAGAATTAACTGAATGCACGCTACTTGCCCAGAAAGTTGTGACACATATCTAGGTTATTTCATTCCTATCTTATCATAATTAGGTAAGATTTTCCTTCGTGTCTATTTTGACCAATGCGGTGTTTGAATCCTCAAATTGAATGTGATTATCAGTCATCCTAACGTAGTTAAAATCAGTCAACACTACTGAAAATTTTCTCAAAACAAAGAGAAAAAGTGGGCAAAGCTGTTGAGATGAGAGACTACTTCAGGCAGTCCATGAATATTAATTCTGTCTAGGTTTGTAGGTCAGGAAAGTCACAATTTTTAAAAATTTATTTAAATTCAAATTAGTTAACATACAGTGTAGTATTGGGTTCAAGAGTAGAACCCAGTGATTCATCACTTGCATATACTCAGTGCTCATCCCAACAAGTGCTCTCCTTAATGCCCATCACCACTGGACCCATTCCCCACCCACCTGCCCTCCAGCAATCCTCAATTTGTTTTCTGTATTTAAGAATCTCTTATGGTTGCCTCCCTTTCTGTTTTTACCTTATTTTTCCTTCCCTTCTCCAATGTTCACTTGCTGTGTTGCTTAAATTCCACATACGAGTAAATGAATACGATATTTGTCTTTCTCTGACTGACTTATTTTGCTTAGCATAACACATTCTAGTTCCATCTATGTTGTTGAAATGGAAACATTTCATTCTTTTTGACTGCTGAGTAATATTCTATTATACATAAACACACACACACACCAGACCTTCCTTATCCATTCATCAGTTGATGGACATTTGGGCTCTTTCCATAATTTGGCTATTGTCGATAGCACTGCTATAAATATTGGAGTGCATGTGCCCCTTCAAATCAGCATTTTTGTTTCCTTTGCATAAATACCTACTAGTGCAACTGCAAAGGAAACAATCAACACAACTAAAAGGCAACCAACACAATGGGAGAAGATATTTGCAAATTACATATTAGGTAAATGGTTAGTATCCAAAACTTATAAAGAACTTGCCACACTTAACACCCCCCAAAAAGCAAATAATCCAATGAAGAAATAGGGAGAAGGCATGAATATACAATGTTTTAAAGAAGACATCCAGATGGCTAACAGACACATGAAAAGATACTCAGCATCACTCATCATCAGGGAAATACAAATCAAAACCACAGTGAGATACCACCTCATACCTGTCAGAAGGGCTAAAAGTAATAACTCAGGAAACAACAGATATTGGTGAGGATGTGGAGAAAAGGGAACACTTTTGCACGGTTAGGGAAGTCACCATTTTATTAAGAGTCTTTCAACTCTCTTTGATTCTTTCACCTGCAATGAAATGATGTGTGTGAGGTGAATCTTGCTATGGCTTATCGTTATAGGTTCTGATACATGAAACGCCTAACTACTATATATTTTAAGATTTTAAAACCTTATACCCAGTGGAAAAAAAGACTATTTGGGGATATCCTGTTGCTAGTGACGCCTCCAAGATAACAAGGTGAACATGAAGCTGTATCAAATGGGATGGAGATGTAAGCTGTCAAGACACTGAGGTAGAAGCAGTAAATACAGGCACTAATCCTGGCTTCCCAGAATACTCATCACTGATCAGAGAGTCACCATAGCACTGGGAGAAGATCTGGCTCTTCACCATAGAAGTCAAGGCAAAGGATAACTCCCAAAACAATTAGGTAGTTTAGAGAGACAAGAACAGCACCGTCTAGATCAATATTGGCCAAAAAGAATGGAAGATAGGAAGAATCAAAATTATGTATATCCAGACAGAAAAATGAAACCTCAAATGTAGTTTGATCTTCAAAGTTCCCAGGGAGTGTTGAATCAAGTACAGTGGTCTCGGTTTATAAATTAGATTAAAATTATTGAAGAGTCTATCAAGCTTCTGTTTTCAAGCAGGTCATAATAAGAACAGCATACAGCTGCCAACTATGAGTGGGATATTGGGCTAGTCTCTTAACAAAGGATTTCAGACCCTTTGTAGGGGGAAACCTGCTTGTTTGCTTGTTTGCTTGTTTCCATCTTTCTCTTTTGCCTTTGGCAACATTATATGATGTTTAGACAACATTTGTCTTCTTCATGCTGTGATTTTTTTCCATCTATGAAAATTTGTGGCCAAAACTTTACCTTTCATGGCTATGGTGACTAAAGGATGCTCAAAAAGGAAAAACTACACTGAACCTCAGAAGAAATGTGACTCCATGGGAAATGAACCAGAGTATGTGTGAGGATTCTCGGGGGCAACAGAGATAGAAAGGGTTTCTGGGATAAATTCAGGTGAGCAAGCAAACCTACCAACCATCCTATATGTGAGATGCCAGCTGTCGGCCATCAAGGGGCGCCTAGGACAGAGGAAGCTTGCATTTCATTGCGGTTGGGCATGTTGGAAAGCTTGAACTTCATTTTGCCTAATGTTAACCTTGAACTTCTACTATTTCTTTCTTTTTGTCTCAGTTTTCTTTTAGATAATTTTACTCCCTTCTTTAAGAAATCCACGATAGGGAAAAATGAATTAAAAGGGAGAAAAAAACTTTACAAAGCAATTGCTTCAGAAACTCTTTTCTTATGGTGGACTAAGATTTTTTTTTAGTTTTTGTTTAATTAGGTTTTAAATCTTTCCTTTCTTAATTACTTTTTTTTGGTATTAACACCTAAATATACTTCTATTCGGAGCACAAACATACAGTGATAACAATTAGCAGAATAATTACACTCTTTCTGTCAGTGTAACCTCATGGCATAGAAAGTATTACAAATCCATTTTAAAACATATTAAATGTTCATATTAATGAGGATAATAGAGAACAAGTACCAGCAAACTAAATATTGTTAATGATTTTGAGCTATTAAATTCATTACCATTTTCTTTCATAATAAAGTGGTTACTTGCTAATTAGACCTTTTTTAACTCATCATTATTGAATTCATTACATTGTGTGCAGTTAACCCTTGGAGGTCTGTGGGTGTGTGCACACAATTAAAATCATTTTAATACCATGTTAAGGAGATATGGGGAGTTCTTACGGCTTTTCTAACAGTTGTTCCGTATACTTTCCTTATGTACCCTTTCTTGGCAGGATATGCCTGGCAGCTTCAGAGCTGTCACTGCATTTTCACCAACACATAATACCGAGGCAGCCTGAATTCATTAGGGTTATTACCATTAGTATTTGAAATAAAAGTGCATCCCACTTGTTTCATTATAAAAATCAGATGTACAAAAATACTCTAAAGCAAGTAGGCAATAATTTAAAATAGTTTTAGTGAAGCCAATGAGGTAAAGCCCATAAGGCAATTTTTCTGCTAATCTGAAGTCAGGTAAAAATTAATATTGACCTAGGGGAGAATGAATGGTCTCAGAATGTTAGGATTTATTTTATGTATAAATAGGATATTATTTTACATACCACTACCCTTGGACAGTCTGGAATACACACACACACACACACACACACACACACACACACACATACACACACACACGCACATATGTATTGTCTATATAGGCATGCACATATGCACACATTTTGATCTGCTAATTTCTTAGATGTGGTCACATTGACCCAGCTGCCTGAACTCTTTTTCCTAGTTTCTCTTGTGATCAAACATGCAAACATGGTTACTAGCCTAAGGAGGGAAAGTATAACCAAGGAACAGATTTTTGGTCTACATATTTATTTCGTGCTAAAATCTAAACTCTTGGGGCACCTTGGTGGCTCAGTCGGTTAAATGTCCGACTTCGGCTCAGGTCATGATCTCACCATTTGTGAGTTAGAGCCCCACGTCAGGCTCTGTGCTGACAGCTCGGAGCCTGGAGCCTGCTTCGGATTCTGTGTCTCCCTCTCTCTCTGCCTCTCCCCTGCTCATGCTCTCTGTCTCTCTCTCAAAAATAAGTAAACATAAAAAAAAACTTTAAAAAATATCTAAACTCTTATCTTCAGTACTAATAAGCTCAACCTTACCTTCAGTACTAATAAGCTCAGTCTAAAAACAAAAAAGTTCAGGGGCGCCTGGGTGGCTCGGTTGGTTAAGCGTCTGACTTCGGCTCAGGTCATGATCTCACGGTCCATGGGTTCGAGCCCCGCGTCGGGCTCTGTGCTGACCGCTCAGAGCCTGGAGCCTGTTTCAGATTCTGTGTCTCCCTCTCTCTGTGACCCTCCCCCGTTCATGCGCTGTCTCTCTCTGTCTCAAAAATAAATAAACATTAAAAAAAATAAAAACAAAAAAGTTCAGGTTGATGGATAAGTGTATGAATGAGACAGATATTCATTTGTAGAAAACAAATCTGTGTGTTTGTGTGTATATGTGTAACACAGGTGGGCAAGCGGTAGTGGTGAGAGTAGTGTTGGGGTGACAGGTAGGACATTGGTAGTGTGGTAACATACACACTTTGAGACAGTGGTTGGTCAACAGACTAGAGGACAGAAGACAGAGCTTGCTATGGTAGCTTGTCTTTCAAATGATTACCATCAATTCCTCCCCTCTGTGAATATAAATTTCATTCACTCATTGAGAAGTGGAGTCTACCCCTCTCCTTGAATTGGGACTAGCATTTATGACTTGCTTGATTAACAGAATATTAGGACTCCAAATCTAGGTCATAAGAAGCTTCATAGTCCCAACGTTTATTGGAATAGTTACTCTGGGGAAACTCCAAGTAAAAAGTCTAACTAACTTGAGAGTGTAATCTGTAAGAAAATCCAAGCTCTTTATTTGGAGAGGTTACTTGAACAGATCGTTGACAAATCAGCCTTAAACTATTACAGCCACCTCAGCAGCCCTGGTGCTGAGTGAAGGAGCCTTTAGCTTACTCCAGCCTCAGCTGTTCTCTGACTGAAACCATACGGAGGGCCCCCAAGTGAGAACCCCAGCTAGTCCACCAGCTCCAAGAACCATGAGATAACAATAACTTGTCGCTTTAAGCCACAAAACAACAGATAATAGCAACAGATAACCAGGACATTGCCCCTCATCTAGGTATGGACTTCAAACAACTTATTCTCAAGTTATTCAAAACTTATATTCATTTCCTATTTTGCAAATATAAACATCAACAAAAATTTGTAGGACCACAGAACTGTAGAGCTCTAGTAGAATACCACTGGAATGTAATACAATGTGATTAGATCCTGAAACATTTCATTCTGTGTGAATGGTGGCTTCTGAAGTCGTGAAACACAACAGTTTTATCATGCTTAGTATTTTTACAGAGCTGTACTTTTCACAGATAACTTTGTCCTTGTATCCCATTTCCTTTTATGACAAGCACGAGTGGTACTTGGGATGGAAAACAGAAGGTCAAAGTAGACTAGTGATTTGCTCAAAGTCACACAGCTGGTAAGTTTCAGAGCCCAGATATGGACCAAGATCTAAAGCACTTTGCCCTGTACAGTCCTGAAGGCCTGCCTGGAACACATTTCAGAGCTTTCCGTGAACCCCAGTGTGGTATCACTTTCCTCTCCATGCTCTATTCTTTAAACCAATAGTTGAGTAAGGTTGGACAGTCTTATTAATTTTCATTTTCTCTGTCCTTATCATTAAAATGGGGTTGTAATATCTTCCTCAAATTCAATGAAACTAAAAACGTGGAAGCAAAATATAATTTTGAAAGCATTATACAAAAGTTGGATAATGTCACTATTACCTCTTGCCCCTACTACCCTTACCAGAAAATACTTGATTTTATTATAAAAAGTAGACTCTAAAGTGCTGAGAAGAGATATGGGAGCATAAGGAATAGCCAGAGGAAATTCTATGGAGGAGGGGCAATTAGAAGTATATTTTAAAGAAAGCAAAACCCATTTGAGTAGGTTGATGAGGACACAGAAGAAGGAAGAGTCAAGAACATGGAGTAGCCATTGGGGAGGGAGGTCTGAGAGGAAGCACTGAAGTAGGATTTCAGAGGAGATGCTTGGCAACAGAAGGATGCTGAGAAAGGGTGTCAAGGAAATGTGCTTACAAAGGGTACACAGAACTCAGTTCATGGCACTTATCATTTGAAAAATAGAATCCATTAGGATAGTTCTTCCTTTACTTCCCTTCATCCTTCTCTCCCCTTCTCTTTCTTCCTACTCCAGTGGCCCTTGAACATTCCTAGAAGCCACCTTCCTGCCACACACACATTTGGTGAGAAAATACTTCGTGAAGACATGTTCAAATGAAGTCTTGCATGGGAGCTACACAGAAGTGGGTGCAGGCACACACACACCCTCACCACCGCCACCATCACTGTCATGAGCATTCCCAATTACTGAAACAAAAATGAGTAACGTCTTGTCTCATGTGTTCATCTTTCAGAGTAGAAACTATGTCCATTTTGTTGATTAGTTTCATTTATGAAACACACATTTTTATAACAATAAGATACTGCATCTCAATATAATAATATAACAATGCATAAAAAATCCCTAATTGGAGGAAAGCATGTTTCTACTCTGTACACTGTAGAGTTAATAAAAATACACCCTTAGTATAGTTTTATCTTTTCTTTCCAAGAATATGTGATTCTAATTCACAACTAAACAATAGATTACCTGCTGAGAAGAAAGTGTCCCTTTTAAGAATATTCGTGTTCGTTACAAAAAAAAAAAATTCAAATTCACGGGAATCCAACACTGATATAGACTCTCATTATTTGCATTTGTAAAAAAAATATTGTCTCATAGTCTTCCCATGCTTATCATGCTTGCAGAATTAAGAGTAAAAGTTGATACAATTAATAGTCTCTTTTCTCTATTTGCTATTTTTTTTCTTCCTAAAAAACTGAAGCACAGAAAATATGAAAGGAAAGAAAGACTTGGATTTTGCAAATCAATATACTGAAAGAATGTAGGTCAGGTTGCTAGTGTTCTGAACGTGCTAAATGTCTCTCAAAATTACTTTTTAAAGGATCTGGGGCATGAGTTCTGTCCCTCTGTGCCTGCCCTGATAAAAGGTTATCAACTCTGAATCAAGATGGCTGACTGAACAAACGACTTTCCTCTTCTCCTTCTTCAAATCCCATCGAAATGACAGAAAAAATATAAAAATAAATCTATATGAGTTCCCGGAAGCTCATTGAGGGGGGGGGTGTCCTAGATGAATGATAAGTTAGGAAATCTGGAAAATATTTAGCAGATGGGAACTGATAGACTACAAAAGTCCTCTAGAATAGGGACTAACCACCATAAAAGAGAGAAAGGACTTCTAAGAAGGAATTTTTTCTAGTTTTACTTTAGCCCCAACAAACAGGTTAGATGCTTGAAGGAGGACCAGGTCTGGCAACTTATCATAGAGCAAACAGCTATTCTTAGAGCATTTGACTCCAGCATTTGTCCTCTGTTAATCTTTTCATGTTGGGTTTCTTGAACGGTGAAAGGCTTATTTGGGGAGGCCTCAGGTCAGTTAATTAATGGGTGATGCCAATAATGAGGTAGGTCTATTAATCCAGACCGAGTTGTGACCCCAGTCAACTTTTACTTATTTATTTTTTAATTCATTAAACAATTTGGCCTGTGCCAGATATTGTGCATAAACTACAGGTACCAAAATATCTTTCTAGTCTGTAAAGATTGACCCAAATTATGTTTCAAATTTTAGCTGCCACTTTTCCTGTATGACCTTCATCATGTGAGCAAGAGTGATATAGCCTAGGGTAAAGTCTGTGTGCCTGACTTCATCTTGGAAGAACAGAATGTTGTCACACAGAGCTTCTGATGGTGAGGGTATATCAGCAGGTGCAAACAGAATTGCAGTCTTAGATTTTTTAAACTGTGCGTTCAAAGGGTTAATAAGACAGTTTTAAAATTTTGACCAGATCAAGATTTCACGTCAATGTTAATGTTGAAGAGAACAATATGGTAGGGTAAGTCTAAAGGATCTGCTGTCTGGTTGATCAATGCATAAGTCAAGAATAATTTAGCTTGGAACATACAGATATGCACACACACACACACACACACACACACACAAATAATTAGGTGTCTCTTCATAAACTGAGAAAATCTGTCTTGGTGTATGTGTTTTTATTCTATGGGAAGTTCAGGTTATATGTCATAAATTTATGAAAACTAAGTAACAAAAAATCAACAATAATTCATCCTTACCAAAAGTTATAATTTGGGAAAGTTTTACTTTTTTCAAAATAATAGTCCATTTAACCTCCCAATTTTTGGAATATGTCTGTCTTTAGGTCTTCCTTCATCATCCAGAACCTACCTATCTATTTAAACATTCTCTAATGTGACATATCTTTTTTTTTTTCCTTTCTATAGTGAATTTGATTCCTAGAAACAGCCAAAAATCATCTGGCTAAAAATAGGTGAATAAGATAGGTAAGCTGGGAATAGTACTATTTATCAAAAATGAGATTGAGTTCACATGTGGCTTAAAAATTTGATTCAAAAGGCAGGGGCGGTGGGAGCCTATGTAGCTCCCTAGGTAGTTGGTTAAACGTCTGACTTTTGATTTCAGCTCAGGTCATGATCTCAGAGTGTGCAGGTTCAAGTCCCGCATCAGGCTCCACTCTGATAGTGTGGGGCCTGTTTGAGATTCTCTCCCTCCCTCTCTTTCTCTGCCCCTCCCCTGCTTGTGTGTGCATGCTCTCTCTCTCTCTCTCTCTCTCTCTCTCTCTCTCTCTCTCTCTCTCTCCCTCTCTCTCTGTCTCAAAATAAGTAAATAAACTTTAAAAAATCTGATTATAAGGGAAAGAACTGTTGCTTAATACCCACCTCTCTCTCATGATTATCAATACTGTAGACCTTCCAATTGCCACTGAATTTACAGTGGAGAGATGAAGAATAATGAAATGGATCAAAGGACACAGTAGCAAAGTTACCTTCATAATCAGGGGCTGGGAGGACTGTCCAACATTATTATTCCATTATAGAGTTATATGGATTCAAGAGTTTTATCAGCCCTGTTTTAGAGCTATGTGATATTTAAATAAAATCATGGAATTTAAATCACCTCATTCTTCAATTTCTAATATCCTATTACTGATTGGGAACAATCATTCCAATGCCCCATCAGAAATTCAGGACTTAATCATTCTCTTTCTCTCTCTAAATGTCTCTCTCTCTTTCACCCACCACCAACCATCCCCCCCCCCCGCCACACACACGGATACCTCACAGACCTATACACATTCCTACCAGTTGTCTTTTTTGTCTTTTATTTCCTACTCATAAAGAAAAATAAGTCTATTTTTTAATTTCTCATGGCCCATTTCAGTGTTAATTTACCCACTTTAAATTTAATATTCTGCTTTAAGATGTTTAATGTGGACTTCTCTTTTGTCTTTGCTTCTGGCAATCAAGAAGTTCAGTTTGGGGACGCCAAATTATTGCCCTTTACAAAATACAGGGGTAGAAACAGCATATTTCAATTTGGTTTTGTTAAGTGTAAATATTTTGGTCAATAAAGGCCTGCAAATCAAAGTTTGGGGTCTTCTGATGTTTTGTGTTTCCAAAAATGTATCCAAATGCACATGTTTATATTTATGTGTTTGCCTGTTCTTTTTGCTCCATAATGAAATCTTCAGGCTCTTGATGGCAGGTATCTTGGCAGATAATCCAGGATTTTGGTGCTTATGCTTGGTATCTTAAAAGCCCTTTCAAACTTCTATAAATGCCTTTATCCTTTTACAACTAAGACATTCCATTTGAAAAGACTCACCTCTGAGAAGGGTGATTCCTAAAAGATCTTACTCAAGATCTCCCACCTAGGACCACCTAGGACCTTTCATGTAAAAGTCCTCTGTACAGCAGCCAAAGATCAAGGGGGAGTAATAAGGGGTACAAAGTAGATATTCACCTGGGTACAAACACCTAGCTTTCTACAGCCATTCCTAAGGGTTTGCGACAAGAATATGCTCAGCATGAGTGAATCTGGCTCCACATCCTAGTGGGAGGGGATTTATGTGGGCAATTCCTCCTCTGCAACATTATAAACATAGCCTATTATCTCTTGACTTTCCAATTCCTAGTTCTTTTTCCCTAATGAATGATTCATGTATTAATAATGGTAAAAATAATACTTTGCAATTATAGCATGTTCTTTTTCTCTCCAGGGTGCTCAGTGGACATTAAGTACATAATCATTTTTTCATTCAGACTGTCCTGGGGGGTGGTTGGGAGGCTTACTGCTGGGGATACCAGCTTTATATTATCCTTGTTCTGCAAACACACTTTTCTGTGCAAATGCCAATTTTCTGCATTCTTTAGGAGACAGAAGCTAAGATGGCTCCTTTTTTCGAGGTGCCAGAAAGCTTTGGCAATACGCATTGTTCAAGATGAACTCATTGAACTTTTAGGTTGACAGAAACCTTGGGCTGACCCGTCAACCCCCACTTCTGGCTAGTCCTCTACCTAAACATGTAAATGTCCGAAGGCCTTGATTCTTAGTTCATGTCCTATTTCCTCTCCATCTATATTCTCTGTTTAGATGATGTCATCCAGTACCACAGCTTTAAATGACATCTTCTTGCTGATTATTCCCAAATTAATATTCTGTAGTTCAAACTTCTCCTCTGACTCATACATCCAGCTTCCTGATTGAGATCTCTTCTTGGATGTGCACTGGGCAAGTCTGAGTTTACATGTTTAATTTCCCACACCCCATCCACACCCTCCCACACTCACACCTAATCCGTTCCTCCCCCAGTTCCTCATTTTGGGAAAAGACACTCACATTTGCTTAAATTTAGGAGTCTCCTTGGCGCTTCCCTTTCCTTTGCCTCTCTTAAATCTTCTCCATCAAATCCTATTGGTCAACTTCCAGTGCCCCACCTGAGGTTTATGCCATCATTTTTTGCCAAGACTACTTCAGTTGTCCTCTAGCTGGCCTCCCTGATCTATTCTCGCCACTGTACAATCCATTGCTACAGGAGCCACAGTAAATGTTCAGAACTTGAAATTTTTTTAAGTGACTCCTCTCTTAAGACCCCTCTCCCTGTGTACTTGATTCCCCTTGAACACAAAAGAGCATGAGCTTCAAGGACTGCCAAGTTCCCTATGGCCTTGCCTTTGGCTCTCTTGGACCTCATCTTGTGTCACTGTGCCCCTTGCTCAGTGTGCTCCAGCCACTTGGCACCTTTCTGTTTCTGAAATAAATCATTCATGCCTGAGTATATGTACCTTCTCTTCCTTCTGGGTGGAGTCCTCCACCTGTACATTGCCATAAGAATGGATTCTTTTCATATTCTTATTTTCTTATATCCCAAATATCATCTCAGAAGGACTTCCCTACCAACTTCATATAAAGTACTCATTTCCTTCATTGTCATTATTTTTATCTAAAATTAGCCATTTTCTCTGGCTTTTCTCAAGGAACCATGGGACCATGTGTCTTAATCTTTTTTCTATTTCTATGGCTCATAGTACATAATCAACAAATATTAGCTAAATAGTACTGAATAAATAAATATGGGCGATGGTGAAAATACTTCATATCCCAATACAAGAGACTGATGTCATTCATTTGTGTTCTCAAACTATCTTCATATGGAGAGGGACTGGGAAGTGAGGGGAGGGTCCAGAGGCTTGGAGAACACTTTGAAAGTGATGGACTAATCCAGGTAACAAGGGGGAGGACTAGTTTAAGGCATCATGGATGGGAACAAAGAGGAAGGGGAAGAGATAGGAGGTAGAATCTACAGAATTTGAGGACAAGATACATAGGAATCAGGGATAAGGTCCAAATTTCTTCCCACAGTGACCTGAGTAGATGATTATGTTACTGACTACATTTGAAAATGAGGGAAATAACAATATTTAAGATTCGTAGTTGATGAAATTTTGAGGAGTCTGACTGGATTATGATAATCTCCCTTTCTTTTGAATTGGCTTCCTTCCACAAGATTGGGCTCCTCGTGACTATATATATATATATATATATATATATATATATATATATATATGTAACCTGCTCCAATAACTTGGCTATAGCCAAGTGGATCTGGAATGGTCATGTGATCCAACTGGAGCCAGACTCTCTTTCCTTGGAATTTAGAATTGGAGTTGATTGATGGGGCGCCTGGGTGGCTCAGTCCGTTAAGCCGCCGACTTCGGCTCAGGTCATGATCTCGCGGTCCTGAGTTCAGGCCCCGTGTCGGGCTCTGTGCTGACAGCTCAGAGCCTGGAGCCTGTTTCGGATTCTGTGTCTCCCTCTTTCTGACCCTCCCCCGTTCATGCTCTGTCTCTCTCTGTCTCAAAAATAAATAAACGCTAAAAAAAAAATTAAAAAAAAAAAGAATTGGAGTTGATTGATACCTCGTCATTCTCTGGATGTGGCTAGAAATGAGGTAACAAATTTTGAAACTGTGGGGATGTCCCCTATAATACCAATATAGAAAGTCAGTTTATATAGCAAGATAGTAAAAATCAGATATTCAGAGAGAAATACAAATGAGACACCAAGGGAGAAAGAGGGTTGCTTATGTTTCTGAAGACTGATCAGCTTCTACTTAAAATACTTCAGAAATCTAGCTGCCTTTTATTTCCTAAAGATACTCCAAGATCTAGTAGTCTATTTTTTTTTAACTTTTTAAACGTTTATTTATTTGTGGGGAGGGGGGGCAGAAAGAGAGTGAGACACAGAATCCAAAGCAGACTCCAGGCTCTGAGCTGTTGGCACAGGGCCTGATGTGGGGCTCGTACCCACAAACTGTGAGATCATGACTTGAGCCGAAGTCTGATGCTTATCTGACTCAGCCACCCAGGCACCTCCCCCTTTTTAAATTTTTTTTAATGTTTATTTATTTTTGAGAGAGAGAGAGCAAAATCCAGTACTCTATTATTCTTGCAACAAAACTCTCTTCTCTCTTTCTGATTTGTATTTTAAAATTTACATTAAATAAAAAACATATGAAATTATATATACATATATTATAAAAATAATGCCAGAGGATTTATCATATTTTTCTTATAAATAAGTGATTGAAAAAATTCACTTCTCTTTCCTTGGTAGTGTAAGTCAGTAAAAACTCATTTGTACAATGTCTGATATGTACTGAGAAGAATTCAAAGACTATATATAACATTTGGTCCCTGCCACAGAAAGTGTTAGAAACCGTTTGGTACATGAAAAGTTTAATCACTTGAATTTAATAATAATGTAATAGGGAAGATGTCACAAGGTATGGTATATGTGATTAATTGCCAAACAGTTGAGACAATAACACCATGAGTCCAGAGGCTGAAGAGAGCCCAGGCCTGGGTGGACAGGTACATTTCAGTAACTAGTGAGGACAGAGGTTAGGGCTGGGAGAATGGTTAGGGTTTGCACAGCTGGACAGGGATAAGAATGGGTTAAGATGTCACCATTGGGAGGTCTCCCATGAACAAAAGCAACTAGGGAGGGGAATTTGAGAGCCCAGAATCCCAATAATCTTGATCTGAGAAGTATTCTTGATGGGTAGAAGTGACAACAAAGAAAGCTCTAGTGTACAGAAAATAATTTAGCATTTTCTCCCAAATGGAAAATGCTCTTGGCTCCCCAAAGAAAAGACTAGTTTCATATAAAACTCTTTTTTTACCTGCCTGCCTTTAAATTCACCTTGGCTAAAGGAGTCTTTATTCCAATGCCAGTGACTGATGGCAGCTCTCAAGCAAACAACCAGATCCTCGAAATTTTGCTTCTGTTGTTTCCATGGAACTAACAATCCAAGAAAACTCCCCAACACGGGAGTGTGAACATTGGAAAATGAGCTGCACTCTCTGTATGCAGGACTGAACAGCTTGGAGAACAGGAAGGAGTGAGCTGGGGACTTGGCAGCTCAGCCCCAGTGTGGGTAACTGGACTGGGAATGTGAGCCATGTGGAGTACATCAGGGCCAAGATGGCTAAATCTGCGCTGGCCGGTGTCTGACCCTGAAAGAAGGAAACCTTCATAAGCCCAGGCCCAGCTCAGCTTCCAGACACATGTGTAAGCAATACCACCCCCAACCTGCTCCTCAACACACAGGGTCAGTGTTCTCCCTAACAGAATGCACATGGGTGAGTCTCCATTTGCCCAGCCAGGATGCACCAGCTTGGGCCTCAGCTTCCTCTTTCGGAATAGCAACACATTTCATAATGAATCTTTTAAGACACCAGTTGTAAATACAAACAAACCTGAAACCCTGGTCTGCTGCTGGAAGTTAGCATGATTAAAACAAAAGAAGAAAAAAGAAGAAACCTAAGCCTTCAAGCCGGGTGTTCCAATTTCTACGTCTCAAGTATAATAGGATACTCACTTATTTTTTTATTTTTTATTTTTTTCCACCTACTTTCCAGAGGAAAAAAACCTTCCAATCCTTAGGTGCACTTATTTGAACCAACCTCTAGTGTGAAAAGATCTGATTTGTCAGCATTTTCCCCCTTTCAGACACTCGGGTCATATTTTATAGGTACCTAAGCCATACAATCACAAACTGTCCATGTCTTGTCCAGACTCCAGCATCACTATTTCCATATGAATCTAGGTCAAGGCAATAGCAAAATGTTAAAAACCTGGCATGCCAGGAAGAAAGGGAAAAGGAGCAGAGCTCAGACTCAGATCCTGGCACAGTTCCCCAGTGTCACGTCGAGAAATTTAAAACTGACCCCACAAAGTCAGTCCTCTCTATGATCAGGCCAGCATTTAAAAAACACACGGACAGCTGAAAAGTCCAAATTCAAATCAAATTCTTCCAAATGCCATAAGCGTCTTCTCTCTCCTCTTTATACCCATTTACACATGAAGGGGGGGAAATGAAGAAAGAAAGGGACTCAGCAAAGCTCATTAACACGTAAAAAAATTAATGAAGACTTTATTCTATACAATGAAAAATTAATACAAATAATTAATTTTGAACCTTAATTAATGTTTGTAAAGCACTTGGAGATTCTCAGATGAAAGACAGCATAAGTGTATTGAGGTATCATTTTGTGATGTCATTCTGGCACATAGAGCTAAGGTGCCACATAGTAATATTATTAACACGAGTAACAGAACTATTCTCGGCAAAATAATCTCAGATATAGTAGGGTTGTGCAGAAATTTCTACGTATCAGTTTACATTCAGCAGAATCCCACAGCTGTGGAGTTGGTAGGAAGCTGAGAGCACTCTATGATGCCCAAATGGGAGTGAATTTATTACAATACCCAGGTACCTTTGAAATAATGGAAAAAGTCCTGGCACATGAATCATTCCAAATTAATTACTAACTAATCCCATTATATATTTCTGCTCCAGCTAAACAAAATTACTTGTTCTTTCTCACACGTTCCTACTTGTGTGCCTTGGCTCTGATTTTTCCCCTGCGTCAGGAGTGGCTTTGCTACTACCTTTACTTATCTAAGCCCTGTCCATGCATCAATGTCCATGTGAAGCAGAGCCTTCCATGAAGTAGCCCCCAAATCCCAGAATTTAGAATTCTCCAGTCTCTCTGATCTCCCTTAACTCTACATTCAGGCCTTTCTTAAGGAGTACAATCTATTAATCAGGATGGTTGTCGTTATGCTGCAAGTGATACCTCAAAATCTTTGTGACTTAAACAATGATGTTTATTTTTTTGCTTATTATTAAGTCAACAAGGGAGATGAAGTAATTTGTCCAAGATACAAGTGGTATGCCACCGATGCACAGTTTGCCCTGATTTGTATCAGTTCTTTCAAAATATTCTGTATTGATCAAAGATGAGGAATGAAATAAAAAATGATTCTGCAAGTTTAATTTCTCTGAGCTTAGAACTCATAGTACTTTTTTTTCCCTGCTTTAATGATTCTTTCTCCCTCTTTTTTCCTCTTTATTGTTTTCTATTTAATGATAACAATGAAAAATTAATCTCCCTCTTAAAATCAATAAAGGTAAGAATTGCTGGATAATTACGGAAAATCATAAAATTACTAGACAATCATGTTATTTCAAACCTTAAAATTTCATATGTAAATTACTGTTTGTCTCACTAAAACTTTCACATGTAGAAATATTAGAAGTCAACATGTAAAATTATCTCTGTTGGTGGATTAAGAGATACAAATGGAACGTGAATTTTTTTGTATGCTTGTTTTTTTTATTTACATTCTAATGATTTAAAAACAATTATCAGTTTAGTATTTGATCATGGAATATTGGTCTCATCTTAACTTAGACAACTCTTTAGGGACCTATCTCTAAAAATGATTACACTCTGAGGTATTAGCACTTAGGGATTCAGAATATGAATTTTAGGGGAACACAATTCAGTCAATAACGGCCCAATTAGACCACTTCCAGAAATAATTAAATAATGCTTCTACTTTACATAGAATATCTGGTACCGAATTGATCATCTTTTAATCCTTACAACTGTCTGATTTTAGCAACTACTTTTAATGGAATTCCTTCCTTCCCTTCTTTCCTTCTTTCCTTCCTTCCTTCCTTCCTTCCTTCCTTCCTTCCTTCCTTCTTTCCTTCCTTCCCTCCTTCAGTCTTCTCTTCTTCTCTTTCCCTTTCTGCCTCAGTAAATTTAAAGTAAAACAACATATAGGAAATTCATAGAATGACATCTTCCGTTTTACAAGTGTGACGAAAGAAGCACAGAGATTCACAGAGATTCTAAGTATCTTTCCCACAGAGGCATGATGAGCCTCTCCCAACGCTTCCTAGTGAATTTTCCCCATATTCCAGGGATCTTTAGTTCTATCAGCTTACATCAGTTTTATCTCATCTAATCAAAATGTAATATATCATGTATCTATCTCTGGCTTCTTTTGTTCAATATAAGTTTTTACAGATCCATCCATTGTGATATATCAATAGCATGTTTATTTTTAAGGGAGGACGTAACTGGAAGAGGACAGCAGGCAAGTACACGGGGCACATGCTGGCTTTTGGGACGCCCAATGGGAAGCACAACTCTCATTTCCCAGACCACACCAGCCTCAATCACAATTGGAGAACTAGTGACATTTCCTGAACCCAAGACCATACCTTTGAATCAAGGGTCTCTCCCGAGTGCTCTTTAATGGCATCATTTTCATGCCCATCTCTAGAATCCTTGTCCTGTATTGTCCTAAAGGCTCCTCCAAAAGGTGTCCAGTTGTCCTTGCTGACATCACTTTGCAGGGCTATACACAATGTTTCTCTTATTTGAGTATTAATTTGGGGGTGCTTATAAGCTTATTAATATTGAGGAACTCTTCTGCTCAAATAGGCATCACATGAAATGAGGAAACACACTATCCCTAAACATACTCTGTTAGTAGACCACAAACAAGGTGCTAGAGCTCCCAGATTCTTACAGATGAAATTTGTCACTTGACTGGCTCTTGACAGCCACTGCCATCCTAGATTGTAACAAAGATACTGGAAGCTTGGGCCCCCAACCAAAGATTTATGTGACACTGCACCATACCAGAATCAAAATACTTTGTTCTCTCAAGACAGCTACTCTCTGTCTTCCAAGCTCAGGTAGTCTAATTTCTTTCCCTCTGGTGGATTCCTTCCCCATCAGTTATGCTGTTAGAGGAGTCTGGGGTGGGGGTGTTATCATTCCCTAAATTCCCATCACCTTGGTCCCAAGATGAGTTGTTGCATCTAGTTACAATTCTCTCCAGAGACTGTTAGGGGCTATGCAAACAGAATTCGTTCTTCCCCTGAAAGCATGTCTGTATATAGGTGAATTTTCAATAAGCATGAAGTGTAGGCACTGTTGGCATCTTGTTGCAAAAAGACATTTTGGATCACATCTTCCCCCAGTACAGGGATAAGTACATTGAACCTAAAAGTAGCAGCTCTCCATCATGTCCAAGGAAGGTGGCAAAACCTCTGAAAACACTGTCCATTAAAACCTAGCTTCAGTAAGTCACAGGTTAAAAGACACAGTAGGGAATATGGTTGATGGTATTGTAATAGTGTCGTATGATAACTGATGGTAGTAGCTACATTTGTGGTGAACATAACATAATATGTAGACTTGTCAAATCACTATGTTGTACACCTGAAACTAATGTAACATTGTGTGTTGACTATACTTCAATAATATATATATAATGTAATAATATGTATAATATATATTATATATAGTTATAAAACGAAAAAATTCTGGCATCAGTCAGTCTCTCCAGGATTAATATAGGCACAGCACTTGTGAAATGTAGAGCCCTAAATAAGAGTGTTTGGTTAAACACGAAGATGATCTCAAAGTGTCATCATAACAAAGACTCCCTGCCTGGATGTTTATTGCATTCAAAACCTCACTCAACTACTCGTTACCCTAGGTGATTGAGATTAGAGTCCCCACCATCCATAAATGTACTCTCTGGCATGCTCCAATCATAATTTCTCCTCCATGTCTCTAGTTTATCCTCTAAGGAAACCTGGCTGCCAGTTCTGTGGCTGGTTCATAGTAGGTGATTAATTCTATTTGTGGAATAAATAAACGTGAAGGCAAGGGAACAGCCAGGTCCAAAATATATGGTACCTTTCTATCCTGGAATGCAGTCAATGGGAAAATGTTACACAGGCCAGCTAACAGTATAAAGTGAATGGGATTTTCAACCTACCCAACTCCCACTAGAGTTAAAAAGGCATCTCAGTTCCTAATTTTATCTTCAGTTAAAGGTTATGAATTGAGATGGACTGGACTCCCCTAAAAGTCACATTCTTCACCTTGCTCTAAGGTACATCTGAGCTGTGGGTGGGGCTGAAGGCTGGAAGAGTAAGGCCGGGTGATGGGGTACAATGCAGAGGCGGGGCTCTACCACCTTTCCTTTTCCACATTGAGCCCTGGAGAGAGGGTTGTCAGCATAGGTGTTATGAACCCTTTGATTTGAAGCTTTCTCATCTGGCTGCACAATACTTTGGTGCCTTAATAAGATTCAGCTGAAAAGAGACTTCCTTCTTTTCACAAATTGAAAGAAAATCTGTTTGGACATTTTTAAGGGAAAGGGGAAAAAATTCTGGGTTTTCTTGCATTCTTTTTTTTTTCTCTCTCTCTCTCTCCCTTTTAAAGTTGTTTCAGTCTCTTAGCAGCTCTCCACCTTGTATGTTCGTGTCAACTAACTGGTTTTTGGGGGATTAAACAAGAGAAATAATGAGAAAATATTTACATTTTAGACTCATGGGCTTGGAGGTCCAAGTAGAACCCTGTCCAACAAACGTTTTTAGCATGTAAATTTTTTAAAATTAGTAATTCTAGGAATAAGTTAAAATTATCTTTATGCTGTTAGAGAAATTTTACCAAATGCTTATATATTTTTAAACTTTGCTTTTTTGTTGAGGTATAAATTACATATAATAAAAGGCAAAGACCTTAACTCTTCAGTTGTATGAATTACGACAATCTTATAAATCTATAAAACTATCATCCAAACCAAGATATTGAACACTTCTATTACTGCAAAAAGGGCCTCTCCTATCCCTCCCTAGTCAATTTTCCCTATATTTCAGGGGAAGTTTAGTTCTATCAGCTTACATCACTTTTATCTCATCAATCAAAATGTAATACAATATATCATGTATTCTATCTCTGGCATCTTTTGTTCAATACACGTTTTTAGAGAACTATCCAATGTGGTATATCAATAGCATGTTTATTTTTATTGCTAAATGATGTTCTATCTTAGAGGTGCACCATGATCTATCTGATTCTCCCATTGACAGGGTGGGTCTGCTCAGGTTTTGACAGTAATGAATGAAGCTGATGTGAATACTGTTGCATAAGCCTTCTTCTGTGAACACATACCTACGATTCTTTTAAATTACTTGGGAGTGAAAATTCATGCGTCGTAAGAAATGTGTATACATAACTTTTTGAAAAAACTGCCAAACAATTTTTCAAGGTGGTTTCACCATTTTATGCTTTCATCAGCGATGCGTGAGCATTCCAGTTGCTCCACATCCTCACCAACTTTTTGCAGAACAAGTATTTCTTCTTATAAAAAAAAATTCATTCCAAAAGAAGTAAAATTATATGCTATTGTAGCTTTCATCCATATCTTTCTGATGACTAATTAATGACACCAAGCAACACCTTCATATGTTAATCACAGCGTATCTTTCGTTTGTAAAGTGTTCAAATTATTTATCTATTTTTTTTAAATCAGGTTTCTTGCCTCTTCATTATTTAATTATAAAAAAATTTTACGTATTCTGAATGAGGTCATCTTTAACATATATACACTTGGAAGATTGTTCCAAGTGTGTGACTTAGGTTTCATTTTCTTCATGGTTTATCTACTGATTTACAGAAAGGTTTTAAATTTAATAAAGTCCATTTAATTTTTTCCCCTTATGGTTATTGTGTATTGTATCATGTTTAAATATTATTTGCCTGACCCAGGATCATGGACATATTCTCCTATTGGTTTTTTATGGCTCTATAATTTTAACATTTAGAATTTCTAGTATCTCAATTTAATTTGTGTGCGTGAGAGATAAAGGTCTAGGTTCTATTTATATCCTTACAGATATGCAGTTGTTCCAAGACTTAGACCCCAAAGGTTTTCTTCTGGTTTTCAAAACAGTTTCATGCTTTTATATTTTACATCTATGAAATACTTTTTAGTAAAATTTTGCATAATATGTGAGATTTAAGGTTTGACTTTTTTTTTGCTGTGGATGACCAATTCATCCAGTATCATTTGTTAAAATGATTATCTTTCCTTTATTAAATTGCTTCTGCACCTTTGTCACAAATTGAGCTGCTCTCTCTCCCTCTCTCTCTCTGCCCCTCCCCTGCTCATGTGCACAAGTGCATGCTCTCTCTCTCTCTCAAAATAAATACATGAACATTAAAAAATTTTTAAATAAATTGAGAGTTGAAGTCAGTTGAAAAGCTGGAATTGAACATCCAAAATCCTCTTCTTCATAAAAGCAATGAGAACCTTGGCAAAAAAAGTTATCAAAATTAACTTTTCAGTACTTTGGAAATTAACCAAAGGCTTGCAACAATTATAGGGCATTATTTCAAATACAATGGCTCAATCTTGGTAAGAACAGCAACTTTTGTGGTGTTTTGACTTGCCTGATGTCTATCCTCCTTTCCCCAGCTCTGCTATAACTCTGAATATCCACACTGAATAACACTGAATATCAACAGCTCACAATTATGGTGAATCTAGCACTCTAGTAGCCACTGGCAGAGGAGAGCAGAAATAGAACTCCTTAAAAGCTTCATTCCCAGACAATTATTCCTATTTGAGCTGTTTAGCAGTTGTCTGGAAACTCAGCTTTCAAGGCTTGTCTTACTTGACCTGACTCAGCACTCACTCTATGTGAACAATATTTTCCTAGATGTTTGTTGAAAACAATCAGTAGCAACAGTTTAATGCTGAAGGTGCCTTAGTCAGTGATAAAACTCGGGGCAAGTAGCAAACTAACAACAACAAAAAAACAAAAACAAACGAACAAAAACAGGCAAACAAAACAACGGCGACAACAACAACAAAAACAGAGGAATAAAATATCCACTGGGAATTTGGACAAGTTCCAATATTCTCCTGAGAATCTAGAAGTCCTTGTGTATGTGCACAGCTGTGTGCATGCTCAGGAAAAATCTAAGATAGACCTAAATTCCCACCTCTGGTTGACTCTGAGTCTACAAAAACAGGAAATCAAGACTAAGGCAGTTATAACTTCCAAAGCTGTGCTGGAGGCATTTTTCACACACAAATCTAGTCAGCAAAGACTGGGAGACTTATTGGATCAAGGCATTTATGGAAACTTCTATCCAATCATTAGCCAACTAATAGGGTAATGGAGCAGAAATCTAAGTGGCCACAGATGACAAAGAATATGGATTTTACAGAATTAGTTGAGGGAAGTCACTAAACAGATATGAATAACAACAAATAGCACAAACAGCACAACTTGGGAAGATAAAAGAATATGATTCTCAGAGTTATATTATTTAAAATGTCCATTCAAATAAACAAAAATATATGGCACATACACAGAAAATAAAGTGTCAACAGAAATGGTCCTTGGGGCACCTGGGTGGCTCAGTCAGTTAAGCGTCCAACTCTTGATTTTGGCTCAGGTCATGATCTCATGGTTTCATGAGTTCCGGCCCTGTATCGGGCTTTGTGCTGGCAGTGTGGAGCCTGTTTGGGATTCTTCCTCTCTCTCTCCGCCCCTTCCCCACTCATGCTGTCTCTGTCTCTCTCAAAATAAGTAAAAAAAAAACTTCAATATTTAAGAGGACCCTGGGTGGCTCAGTCAGTTAAGCATCCAACTTCGGCTCAGGTCATTATCTCACAGTTCATGAGTTCAAGCCCCACGTCATGCTCTGTGCTGACAGCTCAGAGCCTGGAGCCTACTTCGGATTCTGTGTCTCCCTCTCTCTCCGCCCCTCCTCTGCCCATGCTCTGTCTCTCTCTCTCTCTCTCTCTCAAACATAAACATTAAAAAAATAAAATATATATATTTTTAAATTTAAATTAAATTAAATTAAATTAAAAAAAAAAAGAAATGGTCCTCAAGAACGCCTAAATGTTGGACTTACTAGACAAAGAATTTAAGTCAGATATTTAAAATATGGCCAAAGAACTAAAGGAAACCATGTGTAAAGAACTAAAATATGATAATGGTTTCTCACTAAATAAAATATATATAGTATCACATATATATAATATACATATTTCCAGAAAGAGAAATTATGAATTATGTTATTGCTCTAGAGTATACAAGATAAATATTTATGTTTCAAGAGTCTATGTTCAAATAGTATATTACTTTAAGAATTGAGACACTTATAAATGTGCAATTCCATTAACACTTTCCTATCCTTACTGCTCTTATTACCTGAAATTCTATGATTTTTTTTAATCAAAGACAGACATTACTTGTGCTCACAAATACACATTTTCCCTTTCCTTTCAGCACACAAAAGAATATAATGCCATCTGACGAATCTTGACCAATGGCCTATGAGTGGAAATTTTGTGAGTCATTTCCATGCTAAATCATAGAAGACTAAGTGTGAGATTCCTATGCCCTCTCCCTTTCCTCAATGATTGTCATAAAGACTTTGGGTTAAGATGGCACTGTCACATAATCAAAGAAGCCTGCATTGCCCCATCACTGCAGAGAGGCACATTTTGCGTATGACAAGTAAACTTTGGGTGTGTTAAGCAATGGAAATTGTGGGATATCCCGATTTATACAGGAATTGTCATTATAATTTATTCCTTGTTATAATTGGATGCTAAACTTCTCATTGTCTGGTTTTAACCTAGTGTACAGCTTTTTTGTATCCCTTGTCAAAAAAGAGAGAGTAATTAACAGACCCCTTGATCAAGCACAGATTGAGCTTGACATTAGGGGTTCAATCTCTTCTCCCCAGTTGGTGAGGAATAAACCTGTCCCTTCACATTGCCCTGACCTGGGACTACTGAAGTCCACAAGTGCCACAGGAGACATCTCTGACCTGGAGCAGAGATTACTATGAAAACTACAGCTATTGACTCAAAAATATGCATTACAAGTGCACTTTTTATTATTTGACTTTCATGTACTCATCTTTGTAGCTCATATGGCTCTCATATCCTGCACATAAATAATGACCCGCATCTAGGGGAAGGAGCCCCAGACAACAGAAAGGCATTTTTCATTCCATCCTCTCTCAGAAAAATGAATGGAAAGCAGACTATAAGCACGAGCCAATTTTTAGTGTTTGAAAGCAGCAATTCACCTGGGAAAGGATACAGTGACAGCAATGTCATGGCTTTATTTTCCAAGGACCTTCTCTGTGTCAGTCTCTGGAGATACATACAAGTAGGCTCTGACCATATTCTCTCAAGCAGTTTTCTGTTCTTGATAGTTTAGAAAAGGATAGATGTATTTAAAATCACAAAGTGGAAAATCTCACCATCTTTTTCTTTATATTGCTCACATTTTCCCAAGGCAATCATGCCCATTACATGCTTTTAACTTCCATCTATATTTTAAGGATTATGAAATCTGTAAATCTTGACAAATTTTCTCTTGAAACCCAAGCTCTATATATCAAGTTGTACAGTAGGTAGTAGAAATACTTCAGTATCCCATGAATCACTTCAACCCAATGTGCCCAAAGCTGAGGCTATCATCTTTTCCTTCCAAATATGCTTTCCTTCTGTAAGGCACATCTTGGTACATGTGTTTTCTCTAAGCAAGTTTTCTAAAATTTGATTTAGATCACCTAATTGCACTCTTCAAAACTTCTTCCATAATTTCCTACTGTATCTACAGTATACAAGCTAAATTTATGCCTCAGCATTTTTTTCACTTGCTAATCCCTTAAACATAAACAATCTTTTTCTGGATACCACCATGTCTTACTCTTACTTCCTTTAGGTCTTTGTTCAAATTTTGCCTTATTAGAAACAGCTTCTCTAATAAACAGCCTGAATAGATTAGCATCCACTCTTCTCTGTCTTCCTTATCTTTTCATAATACAGTGTGTGTGTGTGTGTGTGTGTGTGTGTGTGTGTGTGCGCACGCACATGGGTGTGTGTGTGTGTGTGTGTGTGTGTCTTTCTTTCTTTTTCTTGTCCTCTTCCTCCACCAAAACATAAGCTTCTTAAGCCCAGGCCTTTGTTTTGTTCACTGCTGTATCTCCAGAGCCTAGAAAATTCTTATCATATAGTAGGTCCCCAATTAATATTTTTGAGTGAAATAATGAATGAATGAAATGAATGAAAGGAGGCAAGTGGGTGAAGCATCACAGCCTAGATGGTTCCATGGTTCCCTTCGTCTCCTCTTTTTTCTTCTTTTTCTTTTTCTTCTCTCCTCTCCTCTCTTCCCCTCTCCCCTTCCTTCCTTCCTTCCTTCCTTCCTTCCTTCCTTCCTTCCTTCCTCTTTTTAATAGGAACACAAAGCCCTTCTGAGACTTCCCTGGAAAAATTTTCTTGTTTGGCTCTTACGCCAAAAGTGAGCTACATGGCTTGTTTATAGTAAGGAAGGGTGGGAAAATAAGTTTTGGGAACTTTCTACTCTGTAGTTAAGGAAGGTAAGGAAGAAAAGGGGTGGGAATAGATTTTGGATAGTCATTCATTAGTTTCCCTCATTCCCATCTCATTCTTCATCTATTCTTTATATTTCAGCTTAACCATCACTTCCTTGAGAGGCCCTCATCTGACCATCCCCTCTCCAATGTTCACTTCAGATTCTTTTATTAAACAAACTTGTAGAACAATTTCCCAGTAATGACTTGCATCAGTTCTTCCTATTTTCTCTTCCTGAAATTATCTTTTCCAGATTTTCATCTAGATGATTTTTTCTCACCTAAAATGTAGAACCTTCCTCTGCTATCTAAAATAGCCCTATCCCAACCCTAGCCCTGTCACTCTTGATCCCATTGATGTGTTTTCTTCATAGTACTCATTAATATCTAAAATTATTTACTTGTGAGCTTGTTTTCTTTTTTCCCCTTTTAGAGTATATTATTTATAGAATAGAATCCTTTGCTGTCTTGAGCCCCAGGACCTAAAATAGTCCTAAGGCTTCTATTAGTCTCAAAAAGTCTAATTTTGAAGACATGTTAGAAAATGAACCAATAGCAAAATTTATGCTCTTCTGAGTATTTTTACTTCCTTCCAAATAAATGATTGATTAACATGAGTTCAAAGGCTTTTCTGACCTAAAGTTTGATGATAAAAGTTCAGAATCAGAGAACATCAAACTCTACAGCTATGGTATTCAACTTTGCAAACTGCCCAAGGGAGTCAGTAAACTAGACTCAACATTTATCACAGTTTGATAATATTTTGACTCATAGAGAAATGTATATAATCTTAAATAGAGATATCCAAGAAATGTTGAATGGCTCTAAGAACCATACTAAATCTTTGATAAATAATTTATACAATTCCCTACACATAGAACATCAAGTCTAATGGGACGATACTGTCTAATTGAGTAAACTGGCAATCATCTTGTCTAACTAGCTAGTATTAAAGTTATTTTGAGATCATGATCATTTGTTACTTTCCCTAGTGCTATTTTTGTAATTTTTTCTCCCTAAATATAAAAAAAGAAAATTTTATTCCAAAAAACATAATGATGTATAAATGTAGAATCACTATGTTATATATCCAAAATTAATATAATATTGTATGTCACCTACATATATATATTTATATTTATTTTATATTTATATTATTTATTTATTTATTTTAGAGAGAGAGAGTGAAAGTGAGCAGGAATGGGGCAGAGAAAGAGAGAGAGAGAGAGAGAATCCCCAAGCAGGCTCTGCACTACCAGTGCAGAGCCTGATGTGGTGCTCAAACTCATGAAGTGTGAGATCATGACCTGAGCCAAAATCAAGAGTTGGACGCTTAACCAGCTGAGCCACCCAGGTGCCACTTTATGTATATATTATACATATATATGAAGCTTAGAGGTTGAGAGCGCTAGGCAACTCCAAGGCTTTCAACCCCTCTCTACCTCAGTTTATCAGACTCAACTAAAGGATAATTTATGAGCTTAATCAAAGAGGAAGAATGGGAGTATCACTGCCTAAATGCAATATCAATAGTAGATTTCAAACCGAGTGGCTCACAAGTATTGCTATTAGAGTGTCCCATCACCTCCAACCTCCAGGGAAAGTTTCTTTGAAAAGAGACATGGTCCTAAAAGCACCTAATGATTCTGGGCAATTTTTAAATGCCAGTGTCTCAGATTTGGCACGGCCAAATAATACCTTTGTACTCAATTTCCTCATTATACTTGTCAACAGAAAGTTTTATCAGATGTATAGTCTCTGAACTCCAATTTCCCCATTTGAGAAATGCCAACTCTAAAAGGTAATCACTATTTCACACCTCCTCCATAATACAGAATTCTCCCAATTGCCATGAAAACCTCGATTTCCAACTACAAACATGGGGCATCCATTAGATCTCCAGGAATTCTGTTGCATTTACTCTAGGGATCTGTTAAAATTCCAAAGTGCTAAGAGAAAAGAAGGAAGCTTAGAATAATCCAAACAGTCATTTCCTGTGAAGAAGGAGAAGAAGGAGATTGAGAAGAAGGAGGACTAATTTCCTCTGAAAAAGAAGAAGTAGGCAGTGGGGAAGAAAAGGAGGGAGTGGGGAGGAGGAGAATGAGAAGGGGCATAGAAAAAGGGGGAAAGGAAGTTGGAAACCACTTAGATAACCAGAACTTGAAGGGTCATCTGCTTTTAGAGGATTATTACCCTTGCTTTTGCTATCTTCTAAGATCAAAGTAGAACTAAAGCCTAATTTGAATGTCTCCTTTTTCAAGTATCCTTGCCTCCCTCCAAACTTAGTAAACCTTTATGTGGTTATATGGTTTATTATTATCAAAATTTCCTATTATACAATACTCATGCTTTCCTGTTTTATCTCCACTAGAGAAATTTGCACCATTTTTCCTCCAATGGCACGTGACATGGTTCTGGGATTACAGAATCTTTTGCATGAAGGCTTTTTTTGTCCATTGCTGGATTACTTGATTTACTATCTTTCACAGTGTGCCTTAGCTTCTATCATAGCATGTGAATGTGTGAGATCTTTACCCAGTGAATCCAAATTTCTGAAATTCCCTCATCATAGTAACTCCTAATTCCTTTTCATCCCCTTAGCTTTAGTGCCAAAACAGTGAGGAAGAATTAAATTGTCCCTTTTCCATATACTTAACATCGGTGGGGGGGGGCATCTAGTGTTCTAGGAGAACCATTTTAGAAATACTTCTATAGCTAGGTAAATTGTTTTTCTCTTGTCACCATCAGCAAACAAGAAGCAATCTCATTTTTCAAACAGATGCTCTGGGTCTGAATATTTGAAGCAAGAAAGGAAAAGAAAGACTAGGGGGGAAATCTTTAAAAGTATATGTGTGTTTTTGAGGGTTTGGATTCCTGACTCTGAAATTTGGCTTAGCCCATAGCAGCTTCTCAAAAATGTTTTTGACTGAAGGTTGATTTCCATAATATTTATTTTTGGTGAAAGGGTCATAGTACTTTTTAAGAGTAAAGATTTATGATTGCCTATACAACTGGATAGATAGCTCAAAATACTACCTATGACAGCCTTTCAAAAATGTCAAAATGGCATCCTTCAGGGTGTTTCATATGTACCTGAATTTCAATTTCCACCCCTTATCTTCTATATTTCTACAACCCTCAGCCTATTAATTTGCCCATAAATGGTTTGCCATGCTCACCATAGCTCTTATAATTAAGGAACACTGGACATCCAATTTCTATCCTACTGAAGTAAATGAGGCAAAGTTCAGGTGAATATGGTCTCAGAGGACATTCTAGGGCTTACTTTGCACTCCTGGTAGTGGCAGAAGGACAGAACAATATGCAAATGACCTATCTTCCTCCCCTGAAAAGACTGCTTGTGGATTTCATGATTGAATTCTTCTAGGTTGATGAAGGTGACTTACAGCTCTTGGCAAAAAGAACTGAGAAGCCAATGCATAAGCATTTACCGCATCTATAATTTGCAGCATTTTTAGTGGTCCATTCTGTATTTGTCCAATTCTTCTTTTATGGCTATTTCTCCCTGAATTGACCAAGACTTCTGTCCTCAGCTTGCTAACCAACCCTAGGATATCTAGTCTTCTCTCTGAGGTCACCTCAACAAACAGTCTCAATTCTAGGATTATGAAACATCCTATTGACATTTAATATTCCCAGTGTTCAAAAGGGTGTGTGTCATAGATGTAAATTTTGATGTCTCCACCATGCCACATATACAGGGAAAAAAAATAAGCTCGATGCTTAGATGAAATCAACTAGATATAGGGAAAATTATGAAGTTGACAACATTTCTCTGAAACACCCCCCCCCACCATGTTCCTTCTCTGTTTCCTTCATTTCTATATCCCCTACTTTTGAAGTGAACTGAAAACAATGAGGCCACAGCCCTTCCTGTCTTCATAGACAGAATTTATATAATGGACATTATTGTACATGTTATCTACTTCTAAGCTGCCTCCATTTTGAAAACAAACTTTTAAATCTGATCTCTCCAAGTTGCTTCTGAAAAAAAGAATTGAGGGGAAGCTATCTCTCCTGGGTTTTCTTACACTCTTCGTTTCCTCTCCAGGGTTTTGTCACACTTAGTCCTAATGGTCCCACTTCTCTTCCCTCACTGGGGTTCCTTACTGCCCTGTCTCCCTGACCCAAGCGTAGAGAAAGATTCCTGGATATTCTCAGCACAACAGAGGCAGTCTCAGGTTCTCCACAAAATTTACCAAAATGTGAAATGAAAACCATAAAAAAAGATGACAGAAAATATAGATAACTTAAAAAGTCGTCACATGTTAAGGTGTTTTTTTTTGTTTGTTTTGTTTTGGGTTTTTGTTTTGTTTTGTTTTGTTTTCCCTCAAGGATTCCAGTAAAAGGAGAGCCAGGCCTTACTTACTGAGTACAAGAAAGGACTCCTCCTCAGGTAAGAACACTTAGTCTGGGGATCGTTGGTATAATTCCACAGATAGCATTTTCTTCCCTCCCAGACTCCTGGGCCTATTGCCTGTAAGTTCTGTTTTGTTTTCTGATCTTTTAGGGTGAGTCTATTGAAATTTTTCAAAATGAAACACTGTCCTGGCTCAACCCTCCTGAACAGAAAGTTACATACACCATTTCCAGTTTACAGTCTTAAAACAAAGAACTTTTAAAATTTAAGACAGTCATGACTAACAATATAAAGATATAAGGTAATGCAGTGATTCAATTTGTAGCTTTACCATATTTTGGTTGTGAGATCTTGGGCATATTACTTTACTTTTACATGCCTCAGTTTCCTTATTTATGAAATGGGGAAAATAACAGTATGCAGTTCACAGAATTTTGTATTAAATGAGTTATTAATTCAAGTGAGTACTTAGAAAAGGCTCGGAATCTTACTGTTGTTGTTTTTTGCCACTGACAAGCCAGAGCACAAAAGAATGATCTATGCCTTCCCTGTTCATCTCTACTCATTAATGGAATATTTGATAATTTTGTCATATTCAGCTCAGGTCTTGTCCGAACTCATTCCCAAGGAAAAAACCTTGGAAACATATGCCTAGGACTGTTCCATACTATGATGATCCCTAAACTTTTGAACAACACAGTTCACTCAAAAAACGCTGATCTCCTACCACATTCCAAACACTGTGCTACTAGGTGTCAGCAATTTAATGATGAGGGAGAAGGAAAGAAAATGCAGATACAACCCTTGTTCTCATAGAAATAAGCATCAATGCAGATACTTGGCAAAAATATTGTCTGCTTTGGAAACACACAGTGGTCTCCAAAGGTGGTCTCCAAAAATTATGCCTTCACACATTCATGCCCCTCTGTAGTCATCCTTCCCCCCAATGGATCTGAGCTGGCCTATGACTCATTTTAACCAATAGACTGTGGTGAAGGTGGCCGCTCCCGTTTGAGTTCTAAGCCTTAAGAAGATGCGGCAGGCTCTGCTTTTGTGTTTTGGGGGAGCCTTGAGTTTCCATATAAGTGGTTCAGCTGACCTGCTAGAGGGACCCCCTGGAAAGGCCATGTGGAGAGGGAGATGTCTCATAATTAATGGCAAGAGAGCTCCAGCCATCCTCACTCCCAGCCACCCCCACCAAGGCTCCAGACACATGAACGGGGCATCCTGGATGTTCGAGCTCAGTCACAAGTCCACATGAGTGTGGACTCAGTAGATATGAGCGGGAGCAAGAGCAGTTCAGCTGAACCCAGTCAACCCACAGAATCATGAGAGGCAATGGAATGGTTTCTGTTTTAAGCCAAAAGTTTTGGGATAGTTCGTTATGCATCAATAGAAAGACTAACTGCATGAAAACATCTTCTCTGCCACTTATGGACAGATAACCTTGGTGAAATCATTTAACCTCTGTGAGGCTCAATTTTCTCAACTGTAAAATGGGGCAAGGGTAATTCTTTACAGAGCTGTTGCAAGCATCAGATACAATATATGTAGAGTTCCTGGAAACTGGTCTTAATAAATGGCAGCAATTATAGGTGGTACATTCCCAGGAGGATTTTTATTTCAAATCAGGATCCTGAAGACCGTAAGGCTTCCCCCAAGTTGTTATTCGCATTTGACCAAAGGCTGCTTTTCCATGTATGTGAATAAAGCCAGGACTGAATGTGAAGAGCTTTCTCTGTACGCGCAGAATTCAGGAGATAAGAGCCCATACTCTATCTGACGTTCTCCGTATTTTTTAACATTTTATTTTGTATAAGAAAGATATGTATTCAATTGTTATGTCAACATTAAGTAATTACAATTGTTGTTAAACATGGCATCACGAAGTTCTCATCCTTGCCTCCAACTTAATGCTCCCTGAGAACCTTAAGAGATTTGTAAAATAAATGATGTAAAACATGGGATGTTTGGGGTGCAACAAATCTCATTTATTTTCACTGTCATCACTCACCATGGTGTATAATATCTGCTCCATGCAGACTGAAATATTGCAGATGTTTTCAAAATACTATTGGGCTATGGAGAGACCTCTTGAATTTCTCATCTGGTTACTTTTAGTTTAAATCCCCATCCACGAAGTTTCTGTATACGTGTATTTAAAAATCTTGAGCTTCTCCCCTATTCGCTCCTGGAACCGCTGCCCACCCAACACCCAGCCACAGAGCACCTGAAAACAGTTCCTGGCATTCCATGAGGCACATAGGATTGAAGAACAAGGAGGCAAAAGATAAAAGTAGTTATAACTATTCATTAGTTTTTGGTACATCAGATAATTTGTGCAATGGCTTCAGGGCTTTAATTGAATCACTTTTCCCACCTTGCCTTAATTTTAATTATGCAGCAATCATTTTTACCAACCTGAGCAAAGGAACCATATGAAAATGTGACATATGACAATATACATTTACCTAAGCTCCAGGACTACAGTGACCTACAGGCAATTAGCTACTGCCTCTAGCACTGAACGACCAATTAAAGAGTTAACGAAATGCCCTCCAAATCACCTACATGTTCAGGATTTTTGGACTGCCAGGAACATTGCACTTCAGCTGATATAATTTTTGACTGATTGATTTAGTAAGTCTACATCTGCTAAAATTCCAGACTCATGCCTGTAAAACTGAGGAGTCAGGTTTTATGAGGTGCTTTCACTGTCATTAAAGACGATCCCACCTTAGCCCTTCTCCTAACAAGACAATCTTGCAGCCGTCATTAGGAGGCGTGATCCTAGCTTGTCATCACAGAAAAAAAAGGCTTGCTAGGTCAATGAGGGTGGTACTAAGTTCATCTCAAGGATGTAAGACATTCATTCCTGTGGCTATAAGCCAGAAACTAGATATAAAGAAGGAAGGAGGGAAGAGAGGAAGGACGGAAGGAAACGAATGTGACATTTTAAGATATCTTTTTAAATTTAATATTCAAATTTAAATATCATATTTTTTTAAGATTTTGTAGTAGTAGTAAAGCTTGAGATAAGAATTTACCCAACAAGTGATTTCACAAAGTCCTGGAAGCAGAGTGAGAGAGCAGACAGGAAAGGGAAGGAAGCCACAGTGACTCTTTGTGGGCAAATAACCACTATGATCAGCTCTACCTCCATTCTGCTGGATGACGGTGTTGAACATGCAGTGCTGTCCCATGTGAGGGCCGCAAAAGATTTCCAAGGGGCAACTCTTGTCGTTGGCTAAGAGTGCACTCAGTTATTGACCTCCTAGCACTTTGCCTACTCCATACGAAGGCTGTGAATGTTCCAATAGCTAGAGAAAGCCTTCAGACAGAGTCAGGGTACTCACGCTAGAAAAATTTCAAATGCACAGAAAGGTGTGTTTTGGGGCAGTCTTGGTAGGACACTGAGTGTTTGCTATAAAACTTGACCCCAAATTAAGTGTGTCTGAGTAATACCAAGTTTTGTTGTGGGGCTTGCTTCATTTAGTGTAATCCACACAATTCACTCATTACATCCTGGATCTAAACATGATCTGTTTACCTGTTGTTACCCAATTTAATCTCTAAAATCTGTCCTTGGCATAGAACACCTCAAAGCATGACTGTTGCCCTTTGGGATGTCAAAAGTGGGGGTGGGGGGACAGTGAGGGACAAGAAGCAACCTATGCTCAATGGGGGAATTCATTAATGCTATGTAAGTCACATATTTGATTTGGCTGGACACATGACTGGGTTAAACCTATCAGAAATATGTTTGTCAAATTAAAATAAATTGGGACAGAAGATCTAATAACTAAATATATTTATGAGAAACAAAGCCTAGACAAAATTGAAGCTTATACAAATCTAGACCAAATCAAACCAGTGACCAAAACCCTTTTCTAAGCTACTTTTGCTGAGACCTAGACATGTTCATTAAATACCACAAGGATAAAGACAGAAAAAATGAGAGAAACACACAGGCTATGTTGGATCTTGCTTTTGGATGAAAGCCTAAATCATGCAACCTAAAAGGAGCTCTCAACTTCTGTTGTTATTCTTAGCTGAAGAGTCAGTTCTGAAGAGAGGTCCAGATACCACAGGAAGAGAAAACCTTTTTCCAGATGCCTTCTCCTCCCTGATTTCTTGGCAGTGCTCCCAGGAAGCTGTCAATCAGTCAGCCAGAATATATGGAGCAGTTGTATGGAGTCAACAAGTACCCGTTCAGCGCCTACTACACAAAGGCACTAAGCCCTTGTCTAAGATCCAGAGAAGTCGAATGAACTACAGGACTCATATTTCACACCTGCTGGTGATGGGCTGATGGGTAGGTCGGTTGATTGCCTCATTAAATGATTCAACTAACTGAATGAATGGACTCCAATAGCCCAATTTCTTTATGGACAGTAACCTTGTCTTCTCTACCCTGTAAAAGCCAAACTACCCCGATGCTTCATGCATGTTGTAGACAGTCTGTAAGTGATTGCTGATGGCATGAAATAAAAACAGTGCAAAGATTTGTTCATTGTGAGATGCCATGTAAAATCTGTAATTCTTCAAGGCTGTAGGCATTTTTCTTGGTTAAGGGTTAATGGAACACACAGATGAGCAAAACTCTTTACACCCCCATAGCACCACTCTTTGGCTGGGATTTGCAATCTTGGCTTCAAAAGCTTAGAGATTTCCAACCCATCAGGGAAGACTTTCTAGATTATGAAACAAGCAGTTTTTCACTCACTTCTTACTTTCTCTCACTTCTTTCTTTCCTGTCATGCCAGATAATCCTCCACTCACAAGATGAAGTTTTGCCTTCTTTCTACAAGTTGTCTTCATATTTATCCTCGTATTTCAACATTCTGTTTATTATATTTTTGCTAATAAAGTCTTCCCAATGCACTTCTGTTGTCTTTACACATTCTCTTGAGAGTTTCATTCATATCCAAATTAGTGTAATCAACAAGGCATACAAGTTAGGGATTTTACTGGTCAGTTGATTTTAGTCTCGAAGTTTCAAACAACTTCTTAGACATTTATTACATTCCTTGGGCTTGAACCAATATAAACAACTTTATGAACAAACCCACTTCTATACAGTGGTCTTTATTATCTCTTCTGTCTTTATTGAGCCATTGCTGGTATTTTAGATTAAAAGCCACCAGAAGGCAGAGATTGCAAACACAGCCTTATTTATCCCTGGACAGAGTAAAGATTTGTTACCATGTCTCAGAGTAAAAACTCTTTGAGACTTTGTTTCCAAATTGCCATCTACTACTCCTATTCCTTCTATAACATTGCAATTTCTCTTCTCTTTGGTTAACAACAATGAGAGTTAATTGGTTTGAGGTAAGTGTAAATAAAACCCTGTATTCCACTGAGTATATGTTTACAATATTAATACCTTGCAAATAAGGAGTCTATTAAATTAACATTTATTTACAAATTACTAAAATCAGAAATTTTCTTTTTTTAATGTTTATTTATTTTTGAGAGAAAGAGGAAGAGAGAGAGGGAGAGAGAGAGAGAGGGAGACAGGGTGAGAGGGGGAGAGAGGGGGAGGGGGGCAGGGAGAGAGGGAGAAAGAGCAGGAGAGGGAGAGAGAGGGAGAGAGAGGAGGGCAGGGAGAGAAAGGAGGAGACAGAATCCCAAGCAGGCTCTGTGCTTTCAGTGAAGAGCCTGAAGAGGGGCTGGAATTCACGAACCATGAGATCATGACCTGAGCTGAAAGCAAGAATCGATGCTTAACCGACTGAGCTACCCAGGCACCCCCAGAAATTTTCTTGAGAGCAAATATTGGAAAAGTGTGATTAGCAGACACCGAAGAGCAAAGAGAAAGCCAGGAGGGAGGCTGACCTAAAGTTATCAGTATCAGTCATTTCTTGTTACAGGAATGCAGCATAAAAAACCAGAGCATTTCAGTGGCATCCAGCAATAGATATTTATTTTTGCTCTAAGTCTGTATTTTTGGTTGAGTAGCTCTGCCTATCTGAGCTGGCCTTGCTCATATCCCTGCAGTCAGCTGGCAGGTCAGCTGAGGAACCGGCTCGGGTAGTAGGGACTCAGTTGGGATGACCTGGCTTTGGTCCATGTGGTCTCTCTTCCTCCAGCCAACTAGTCAAGAAATGTTCCCATGAGGCAGAAATCCAAGACAGTGAACAAAAGAACACACGTTCTCTCAAGGCCTAGGCTAAAAACAGGCACACCTACACTGTCATTTATACCACATTATACTGGTCCAAAGCAGTCATAAGACCACCCTAAATTCAAGGGATGAAATAGTAGACCCCATCCTCTGTTGAGAAGAGGTGCAAAGTCCCATTGCAGAGGAAATCCATCGAGTAGGGCCATCAAGTTAACGTACCACTCAACTTTACTTCTTGAACAAAATAATTCAGGTAGATAGAAAGTTAAAAAAATAGAGGAGAGTCAATCTTTTTTTTTTTTTAATTTCTTTTTTAACATTTATTCACCTTTGAGAGACAGAGAGTGAGTAGGGGAGGGACAGAGAGAGAGGGAGACACAGAATCAGAAGCAGGTTCTGAGGCTCCAGGCTCTGAGCTGTCAGCACAGAGCCCAATGCGGGGCTTGAACCCACAAATCGTGAGACCATGTGACCTGAGCAAAGTCAGACACTTAATGGACAGAGCCACCCAGGCGCCCCTCGAGTCAATCTTCTTAAATAAATTGTAACCTAACTGAGGAGAGAGAAGGAACAATTGTCAGTAGACATTCACCAGTTGTCTACTATATTTTAGGCTTCCTACTGGACTAAGAAATAGTCTCTGTTCTCACATAGTTCACAATCCCAGGGGTGTGCACATGGCAAGCATCATTTAGACAGTACTTTGCACATTGTGATAGGTACTATTTGTTGGTCTGTGATAGGATAAACACTAAACAGAGCATGAAGTTGTCAGCAAAAGTTCTTTTAGACTATAAAGACTGTTTTGAGAGATAATCCTTTAATGTTTAGAATATGCTACAAAATGAAGAAAATTGAAATGTCAAGAGAGGACAATATACACACTTAATTTCCTTGTATAATTCTTGCCTTCCTCTCTCTTTATTATTATTATTACTACTATTATTACTGCTGATGTTGTTGCTATTTGGGGGGGACAGAGGATGTACTCAGCTGGAGAAATCACAGTAGCAGTTAATGGACCTTCCTCCTCATCATTAGGCAGAACTATTAAGATGATGTGGGAGCCTCTCAGAGATCAATGACCCAAAGGCCCCAACCAGGGCAGGAGCCACATGTCAGGCAGGCAGTGTCCATAATTCCCCTGTCAGATCAGTGAAGTCCCAGAAGAGCCAAGGTGTGACTCTTATATTCTCCCTTCAGTATATCATTGGAAACAATATTTTAATGACTTTGTAATGTGACAGATGGTAACTAGACTTATCATGGGGATCATTACCTAATATATAAAAATATTGAATCACTATGATGTATACCTGAAATGAACAGGATATTGCATGTCAATTATACCTCAGTTAAAAAATAAAAAGAACAGATCTGAGAAGTAAGAAACTTAAAACTCGGGGTGCCTGGGTGGCTCAGTTGGTTAAGCCACTGACTCTGGATTTCAGCTCAGGTCATGACCTCACAGTTTGCAAGTTTGAGCCCCACATGAGGCTCTGGGCTGATGGTGCAGAACCTGCTTAGGATTCTCTCTCTCCCTCTCTCTCAGCCCTTCTCCCTCTCTCTCTTTCAAAATAAATAAACTTAAAAAAAAGAAATTGAAATCTCAAAGTTAACCATATCTCAGTGTATACGTACATACACATGCATACCTAGCACATCATGCATGTACACACACACACACACACACACACACACACACATCCATTCAACTAATCAATCCACAGCATAAAGTCTTCGGACTTGGGTTTGTTCTTGGAGAAATTTTTCTCAGACCTCTTTGTGGAAGCCAAAAGAGCAGCATGAAGGGGGAAAGCCTATGAGCTGGAGTGGAGGGCTCCTTTGATTTGAACAGTGAACTGCAAGATGAAAATAATCAGGGAGCACCAATGCCACACGGTTGTTTATGTGTGTGCGTGATTGTGTGCACGTGAATGCATGTGATTATGCCTCAGTGTGTGGGGGGTAATGGGGCATTAACACTAACTCACAGAAACTGCTCTGCTTTATGAGTTGGAATTTTTTTTTAAAGAAAATCAAGCCATATTTTTTTCTTCTCCGTTCTCAAAGATGAAGCAATTTACAGATGCTGAATCCTTTTTTAGGAATAATTCTCAATGCATCATTCAAATATCCTTTGAGCTGAGCACACGATATGCACATCATGAATACACATAATCACTGCATGGTCCTTTGTGAAGATTTTGAAAATAGCATCTGAAAGAGTCGACCATAGGTCTCCATGTGAGGACGTGCACTTGCTGAGCGTGGCCGTGCGAATTCTGGACACATTTCCTCTTTCAAAGGCCCTGCTCTGTTCCTGTGGTCCTTGTAGAACATTTCAGTGGTCCTGGTAGTTAAAAAGTAAATCGCAATTTTGAACCCCTGTGCAAATGATATACTTACATCTGTCCAATGCAGTCAAGCCCTCGTGGATTCTCAATATATGCCATAACAGATTATTTTTAAAAGACCATCACCTTAATAGTAGCTAATTTCATCCTCTTCCAGGCTTGCTGCCTAGAGGGACCCAAATTCCAGAGCCTCATGCTGCAAACTGTTATTACTCTTATTTTTCACCAGAAAATTTGCAAATGCTCAATGTGCAATTCAACAACCACAGCAATCCAATCAGAAAGCATCTTTCTTGCTATCACTGTCACTCATTGTCGACAATGTTGAGGACTATTTCCTTCACCTTTTTCTTTAGAAATATGAAACAAAGATTTTTTTTTAATTATGTTTTCTCTGGGACTCAGAGAACTTAGTTTAGAGAACTGTACATCCTTCTCTCTTTTGTCTTTTGAGATAAGGGGTAAGTCTGAAATCATTTGCTTCTTTTTTTCCCCCTACG
This sequence comes from Panthera tigris, assembly GCF_018350195.1. Lineage (NCBI taxonomy): Eukaryota > Metazoa > Chordata > Mammalia > Carnivora > Felidae > Panthera > Panthera tigris. The sequence goes on from NC_056662.1 coordinate 77,193,503, forward strand.
TTCTCCAGTTTGGAGCACCTAAGGCTTTCTGATAAACTCTTTCACAAGAGCCTGAAGCTCATTTACATGAGGTGGCACCCCAAATGACTTCCACCGTCTCTAAGCCCTTTTCCGGATCCGATGGTCTTTAGATATTTTTAATCTGTGATGTAACAGATATCCAAAATCATGTGTTATTTGAAACACAAAGCAGAACATGAAACATTTGCATCTCATTACCATTTATAGAGATTGCCTTTGAGATCCAAAAGGTATAAGAATTGCTAGCAGGGAAGTGCTTCCTGCAACTCTCCATCCCCACAAAGGAATATTAAGAAAGAATTTGGGGGGCATCCGGGTGGCTCAGCTGGCTAAGTGTCTTACTCTTGGTTTTGGCTCAGGTCATGATCTCACAGTTCATGGGTTCTAGCCTTGGATCGGGCTCTGTGCTGACAGTGCAGAGCCTTGTTGGTATTCTCTCTCTCTCTCCCTCTCTCTCTCTGCCCCTTCCCACCTCTCTCTCAAAATAAATGAATAAGATTTAAAATTTTTTAATGTTTATTTATTTTTGAGAGAGAGAGACAGAGTGTGAAGGGGGACAGAGGGGGAAGGGGCAGAGAGAGAGAGAGAGAGAGAGAGAGGGAGAGAGAGAGGGAGACACAGAATCCAAAGCAGGCTCCAGGCTCTGAGCTGTCAGTACAGAGCCTGATGCAGGGCTCGAACTCATGGACCACGAGATCATGACCTGAGCCATAGTTGGACGCTTAACCGACTGAGCTGCCCAGGTGCCCCTAAAATTTTGTAAAAGAATTTTGATATATATGAAATCTATATATATTTCTGTGTTTATAAATAAGTTAAAAAAAAAAAACATGCCTCATTACCTATCCCCTAAACTCCAAAATTTATTCCTCAATTTCAAATGCAATTTTTGAGTGCCTTTTATGTGTTCAGCATAAATCTCACATTTTAGGCGAGTGTGTTTTTAAATAAAGAATAAAACAATTTTACTGGATAAAAGATGTTAGAATAGTTAAATATTAAAATGTACTAGAAAGTGACACACAATTCATAACCAACTTTTCTGGATGTATGACAGTTAACAAACTCATGGGTATTTTTGAAGAAACTACAATATATTGAGTTGCAAATGAAATCTATAATCCAGTCCTTAATCTTGTGTATTGCACAATAAATTTGGGGACAGGAAAGCAAAGGTATAGAGAGGAGAAAACAAGCCAGTAGAGGTTTGAGAGGGAGCATTAGACCATCAGTGAAACTCGCTGGAGAGAGTAAGGCTAGACCCTGCTGAATCATTTCTGGTTTTTCCCTGGAGACAGACTGAGGGCAGCAGCAGGACCAGTGATGCCAAGACCTGTGAGAGGTTGCTGATGAACCTTTGCCCTCAGCCTTCAAGAGCCCTGATGCCACTGTATTCCACACACAGGGACACCTGAGCACCTGTGAAGAGAGGAAAAAACTCCAACTTCTCTTGACTATTCCCTGTAGTCAAAGGGTTTCACTGCCTTTTGAGAATCAAATAGCCTCTGTTTACCTCTCTAGCTTCATGTCTCATCCCTGACCCTTTGTTCTCCATCTTCAGCCACTTATTGAGTAATTTCAGTCCCCAAAATGCATCATCCCCTTAGGTGCTGTAATGTGACTATACTGGTTCCTCTGCTTGGAATGTACTTCTCAACGTCTTTTGGGCCTAACTGCTACTTTAGACTTGACTTTTAATGCAACATCTTCAGTGCTCCCAACACCCGGGTTATTTGCTCCCCAGCAATATGCCCCCATTTGAGTCTATACTGACCATTCCAAGTGTTTCTTACCTTTCCATAAACATTCAATAAATTATCACATGGTAAATAAGCACTTAGACTTGTATCTAGCATATCATACTCACAAAATATGAGCTGTTACTATTCTCTCACTTAAAAAATTCTGATTCCTTGATACTCTCCCTCACTAAAACCTGAGCCAATTTCTATCTTGTTCACCAAGACAACCCATTGTCTAGCACTGTGCCAGGCACATGGTGAGTGGCAATGAATACGGGATGAAAGAGATTTAGTTACTGCACACAGCCATTGGCATTTAGAGCTCTTTTTTTCTCCTTTCCTCAGTAAAACTTCCCATCAGAACGCCAAACAAGATCTTAAAATGAGATGATTCTAGGTTATCCATCAAGATTGGCCCTAAATCCAGTGCCAAGTGTTCTTGAAAGAAAAAGGCAGAGGGAGATTTGTGTCCCACAGAAAAGGAGAGATGCAGCCACAAGCCAAGAAACTGCTGGAGCCACCTAGAAAGGATAAAGAAGCATTTTTCCCTAGAGCCTCTGGAGGAAGTGCAGCCCTGCTCACCCTGTTTACTTTGTTTGTTTATTTGTTTGAAAGTATTTAATTTCTACTTTCTTAGCAAATTTCAGGTATACAATACAGTGTATAACTCTTGTCATGTTATATGTTAGATCTCCCCACCTTATTCATCTTATAATGGAGGTCTGTACCCTCCAACCAATCTCTCCCTAGTGGTCTCACTCCCATCCTCTGGCAATTACTTTTCTTTCTTTCTTTCTTTCTTTCTTTCTTTCTTTCTTTCTTTCTTTCTTTCTTTCTTTCTTTCCATTTTAGAGAGAAAGAGAGAGAGAGAGAGAGAGCAACAGAGAGAGAACAAGTGGTGGAGGAGTCAAGGGCAGAGAGACAGAGAATCCCAAGCTGACAGACCCCACATTGACAGCTTGGAGCCTGATAGGGGCTCGATCCCATGACCCTGGGATCATGACCCCAGATGAAATCAAGAGTCAGATGCTTCACTGACTGAACCATCCGGGCACTCCTCTACTCTGTTTCTAGGAGTTTTTTTGTTTGTTTGTTTTGTTTTTTTTTTAAGATTCCATATGTAAGTGATATTGTGCAGTATTTGTCTTTGTCTGGGTTATTTCATTTAGCATAATGCCCTCTGGGTTTATCTATGTTGTCACAAATGATGGGATTTCCCTCTTTTTTGAGGCTAATAATATTCCATTATACATACAGACCACATTTTCTTTATCTATTCATCTGTTTATGGACACTTAGATTTCAGACTTCTGGCCTCCAGAGCTATGAGAGTAGAAACTTCTCTTGAAATTGGCGATAATTTGTTATGGCAGCCATAAGGTCAAATGAGATAGCACATGTAAAACATGCCATCAGTTTCTGGAATATTCTTATTCATTCATCCAATCATTCCTTCAACAAATATAAGTATTTACCATGTCCTAGGACTGTTCCTAATACTGGGAATTCGGGGGCAAAAAAGGGAGTTAGCTCTGAGGAAATTATACTTCTTTTTTTTTTTTTTTTAACGTTTATTTATTTTTGAGAAAGACAGAGACAGAGCATGAATGGGGGAGGGGCAGAGAGAGAGGGAGACACAGAATTGGAAGCAGGCTCCAGGCTCTGAGCCATCAGCCCAGAGCCCGACGCGGGGCTCGAACTCACCCACCGCGAGATAGTGACCGGAGCTGAAGTCGGACGCTTAACCGACTGAGCCACCCAGGCGCCCCAGGAAATTATACTTCTTATAATTTTATATAGCATTAAGTTACAAGTTCAGTTTCATTGTCACTGAATATCCAGCTCCGGTTTGTGTTTCTGAAGTGCTTTCCTTGTTCTGGTGAAACAGATGCATGCATGCACACACACACTTCTAATTTCCATACATTCTAAAGCTTCTCCTCTTCACATCCTCCACAACTCCTACTTCCAGTGCAATTCCAAATTTGCCTGCATGGAAAACAAACTGTAAAGCTGTGGCAAATATAAAGGGGTCATGCTCACTGCAAAGCACGTGTAGTATTTCTCTCAACAGAAGAAAAGCAAGCTCGCCTTCCTTATAATTGTGCCCGACTTCTCTACATTCTGGAACACCATTTGTAAACTGGATATAGGTATTTGGTCTTCATTCACATGTATTAGTTTTGTGTTTTGACTTCTCTAGACCACATAAATGGTTCCTTCCCATGGGAAAGAGCAGACGTTTCACTAATTTTATGATAACAGCTCTGTCAGCAACAGAGACTATTGCTAGTGATAGTCAACCCATGGAAGGAAGGTTATTTTCTGATGGAAGCCTTTCTCCTTAAATTAGGTTACAAGAGAGAAAAGGAAACAAACTTTGTAACACTCATGGCACCTGTACTTGAACATAACGCCTTGCCCCAAATATAGGACTGAAATTGGGATAACCCATAATATCCATATTATATCTCCCCATGTCACTGGATATATGTGTCCTTTTCTTTTGTTTTCTAAACTAATTCTTTACTTTTTATAAAGTAAATATTTCATCAGCAGTTTTTTCTTCTATTATATTTTGTAAAGATCCTTAGAAGACTCGTTTCTTTCAGGAAGTGACTGTTATGACAGAATTATAAATAGCCAAATATATCCAGATTAATATAAATGTCCTGCATGTGACAATTTGCCCCCACCAGAAGTGATTCTTTAATAAGACTGAGCAATTTACTTGAGAAAAGCACTTGACAGAGACAGAAACTGTGTCATTTGTCCAAAGGGGGACACAGACAAATATTTTCATCTGGCTAGTGCTCAATGCCTGACTCTAAGCTGCACATCACTCATGTTTTTATCCATCACACTTTAAACACTGCCGTTGTAACATGAGCAAACTGCAAAGCTCAAGTCTCACCCAGCGGATAGCTGATTAGATGGACTTCAACTTCAAGGGTGTGAACAAATGGACTAATTCTGTCAGGAAGCAGAGGCAGCCAGAAGAAAAGTAACAATATCATCTACCAGGCAATGCTAGGACAGGTAGCTCTGTCTTCTTCTAAACTTTGGAATCAGGCCAGGGTCACTGATTCTCATTAGCAACAAACCAGCTCTTTACAGCACACAGGTCCCATGGAGCTGGAGAAAATGAACCTGGTCTGTGAAATTAGAGCTTGAGTTTAATCTGGGGAGGGAGATGGGGAGACATACTTGGCAAGCCCCCCCTTCTAGGCTCACTCTTGGGCACCAAACAGCCAGAGGAGGGTAAAGAATGGGTGGCAAATAAAACACAATGGGGGGGGGGCGGGAGGCGTATAAACTATGAAGATAGACAAAGCTTTAGGAAAGCAGATGGGGGGAAAAGGGAGAAGGAGGTAGGGGAGTGCCAGAAAACCCAAGGTGATAGAACCAAGCATAGCTTTTCAAGGTGCACCATTTTGTTCCATCTCATTTTCCTGGGCTTCTGACTTCCACAGCATCTACAGATCATCTAATCAGCATAGATTTGCTGAGCACCTACAATGGACCAGGCACTGTATCAAGAACTTTGCTTACATGAGTCTGTTTAATCCTAGCAGCAGTCTTGGGTGATCAGCTATTTTACACATAAAGATTCTGAGGTTTAAAAAAAAAATCAAGTCCTACCTGTAGTTTGTGGTGAAGTCATAATTCAACTCTAGGTTTGTCTGATTCCAAAGCTTATGTGCTTTCCATGATACCAACAGAGTAAAAATAGTGAGAGTGGTTCATTAACTTCTGCAAGGGGGAATTTCTGAAATCAATACTTTAATTTTAATAGAAAGGCAGGGCTGGAACAATGTATGCTTTAGGGAAAATCCCACTGAGATGAAGGTCCAAGAAAAGATGCTGTGTTCGTTTTAATATTTCTTGTGAAATTTCCAACAGGAGAAACTTTGTGGGATATCGTTCTCAAAAGTTTTGTATGATGGACCACCTGGAAATAGGAATCTTCATTGTGAGCTACCAGGAGAAAGTGACATAAAAATGTAAAGTGCGTATAAAATGTATACTTTGTGCTCAGGTAGACATCACTGCACATCACATCCCAGCTAACAAGCACCCAAACATTTTCAGAAGAAAAAATAAAAATTGAGAAAATAACATGTTGAGTATTATTTTTCTTTGGTTTTCCCTTATGAATGCTTACTCTTCTACTCCACTTAAGAATCCCAGGTTTTCATGCACAATTTGAGAACACTCTGCACTTTGGGAAATGGCTTGTCCCACAACGGATTGACATTTTGAAATGTAGAGTGAATAGGTAGCAAGATGATAAAATTTACCAAACTTCTCACTTCCCAGGAGTATCTAATTACAAGAAGTTTGAGATGTTCACAGGGAAGCTCAAACCATTCAATTGGACAGTTAGGAATCTGAACTTAGAAAAAAAATCATAAATAATTGACTAGAAGCAGAGTATATAATAGAGCACGGGAAGAATGTAGCAGAGCAACTCGAAACATTCATTTTATTGATACCTTCTTAAATTCCATATTTGCTTGGAGTTCAATGACTATTTTTTCTCAGCCTTTTGAAACATATTCTTTTAGATGAGCCTAAACATATTAATTTCAACCCTAGCCAAACCACCAACATTCCTCACTACCATCACTACCTATTGAGGGCATGGTCCCCAGAATCAGTGGTGAGTGGGTGTTTGAGTTTACCTTTTGAGTCTCTGTGAGTTATGACTTTTGGAGACTGAGTTACAAAGGAATACACATTGTTGGGCCCAATATTTTCTGTTTCTCCTCCAAATCCTTCTCTCCTTTGTCCCATGTCCCAAAACCTGGCTTTCCCTGAACCACCTCACTGGGGCTGTCTTGCAATCCCAGTTACTGATGCAGTTGGGCCAATGAGAGGCACCAGCAGGAGATCAGAGAACAGGAGGAGGGTAGGTTATGTGTTATGTTGTCCCTGCTTCCTCCGCATGAGCTGTGTTGGCAGCTGTGTTGGCCGTGGCTCCCATCTGGAAGCCCTTCTCCAATGCTGCATTTGTTTCCTAGAGCCACCATAACAAATCACCTTAAACTGGGAGGCTTACCACAACAGGAGAGTATTCTTTCACAGCTCTGGAGACCAGAAGTCCAAAATCACGGTGTCAGCAATGCGTGCTCCCTCCAAAGGCTCTAGGGGAGAATCCTTTTTTCTTCCAGCCTCTGGTGGCTTCAGGTATTCTTTGGCCTGTGGCTGCAGAGAAGTTCAGTCTCTGCCTCTGTCTTCATATGGCCTTCTCTTCTCCCTGTCTGTGTCTTCCCTTCTTATAAGGACACTTACTGGATTTGGGACCTACCTGGATAATTCAGCGTGATTTGATCTTGAGATCCTTAATTACATCTGCAAAGACTTTTTCTAAGTCAGGTCACATTTTGCAGGTTCTGGGTGGGTGTATCTTTTGAGGGACCATCTTTCAACCCACTGCAAAGGGCTATGACTTTGAGGGGTCCTGGCTCTTGTTCTTTTCCCTTCTCCTCCATGCTTCGTCCTGTTGCCAGGACTGCCAGGCTTTACCATCTCTTGTCAACCCCCTTAACCTTGCCCAAGATATGAATAGAATCCCTGCATTAGACTTGCTTCTCTTATCCTTTTAAATGTACATGGATCCTGGTGTGCCTGGGTGGTTCAGCTGGTTAAGTATCCGACTATTGGTTTTGGCTCTGGTCATAATCTCACAAACTGTGGGATCAAGCCCGACCTTGGCTCTGTGCTGATAGCATGGAGCCTACGAGGGATTCTCTCTCCTTCTGCCTCTCTCCTGCTCGTGTACTCTCTTTATCTCTCTCTCAATAAATGAACTTTAAAAAAAATTAAAAATCAAAAAAATAAATGTACATGGATCCTAACTAAAATAGTTACATAAATTATATAATAGAGTGTTGAGGATGCATTAAGAAAAAAAACGCCAAAAAAATTAAACATGACCTTATCAACCAAGATTCTGACATGAATCCCCACTCTCAGCCAGAGACTTCCCCATCTTCAACGGAACATATCTTCCCTGATTCAGCCAGCAGGATTCAATACTGAAAACTTCAAAACACGCTTACAAAAAAAGTCACAGGGGCAGAGGAGCTAATCCTCTGTGCTTCTTCTATGTTACAAATAGACATTTTCTAATTCTGGCACTTTGTACACAGAAAGAGGTAATCTTTATAATGAAGCTCTCTTCATCTTCCACTAAGACATAATGAACTTTTATGAACATATTTACCTACATTTAGAAAATTTCCCCAAATAATAGAACAGTTCAGTGAACTAAACTGTAATAACGCTGTTTGACACCATGTACATCAATCACCTAACTTACTGTAACCTACTGGCCTTTACACTGAAAAAAAAATTTTTTTTGAGAGAGTGAGTGAGAGTGGAGGAGGGGCAGAGAGAGAGGAAGAGACAGACTCTTAAGCAGGTTCCACATTCAGTGTGGAGCCCATGGAGCCCAAAACAGGGATTGATCTCATGACTGTGAATTCATGGCCTGAGCTGAAATCAAGAGTCGGACGCTTAACCAACTGAGCCGCCCAGGTGCCCCTTAACACTTTTTAAATAATTTGTCTTACGTTGTGGGAACAGTAACCCACACTCATATGTGTGTTTGCTCCTTTCTGATGTTTAACCACTTATTCTCTCCCTCGTTGCTGATCCAGCTCTATGTGAATGTATGCAAGGCACAAACTATTGGCCAAATTAAAGAGAATTCTGCTAAGATATTTTATTTGAATATTGATTTTTTTAATTGCCCATTTTCTCATTTGTAGATTGATTGGGTTGGATTGGGTGATTTGATCTTTAAGGCTGTTTTCTAGAAGGTCCTGGAACTTACATAAATTGGCCCATGGAACTCAGCCACTCCATCATGTCATCACCATGATGTCATAAGAAATCCTAAGGCCCTGAGGGCTCCTATTGAATAAAGTGAAATTGTTTAACTTTCCAACTAAATTTGGAAAGTGTTCTATGTGTCTGGATTGAATTCTACTCGTGGAATCTGCCTCCTGCTGACAAAGGCCAAAACTAGTCTAAAACCCTCTGTAGCCACTGCTTCAGCAAGTTCAAATCAAATATCCGACCACACCAGTACAAAAACAAACAAATGCACTGAAATAGGCCTTGGTGCTACTCCTGGCCTTCCCTTATTCTGTGGGGGTATTTAGCCCTATCAAATTTCATTTGCTTCACAGCTCAGCGCACCTCTTCCTGCCAGGTGCGTGTACCTAGAGAAACTGGATGCAGGTAGACTATCGAAACCATGTTGTTAACAGAAGGTCTATGCCATCAATCATTCATTCATTTGTTCCTTCATTCATTCATGCCAAATCTCCCAAATGTGCCATTTGTGTCTTCAAAATTAGTGCTTAATATCTGCTAGACAAACTTCAAACATGAGATCATCTCTTAAAATATCTAAATTGAATCTTCCCTATATGGTTGGTGTTCATGTAACAATTTAAGGGAAATAGTGCAAGAAAAATGATATAGAGCAAATGGGGGAAATGCATATACAAATGTGCATATATTCATATGCATATGTGAAATATGTGTGTATATATTTAAAATTATGGTTTGAAAAGCTTTTGCCAAAATTCAGGACTTCGTGTAAAAATAGCTTCATGTCTGTATCAGTTAGTTTCTCTTGGAAACTTTAAAAAAATATAATATTTTTTGATGGCTTTACCCTGTGCTGCCCAGCTACATTAAGATAACAGTAAACTACATTCTTATGGCTGTCATAACATTTAGCTTGGTGCTGCTTGCGATGTGAGTAATCTATTAAGATATATAAGGTGCAAAATGCTGCCTTTGTGTCTTGGAGTTCCAGCTATCAGCTGTAACAACCAAGTGTGATTACTGCCAGTGTGGGGCCTGGCTGCTTCCCACCACAGCCCTCATCGGCCAGAGACTCTGCAGCAGTGACCCCTGGCAGCCTGGGCCACCGCCACTGGGGCCGCCCAGCGATCCTTCTCCCAGCCTCCGTTTCCTCGACTCCCTCCCCTCTCCTCTTTCTTGCCTGTCATCAATCTTACTAAAATGACAGCAGACAGATGTTAGCCTTTGCAAAGATCAAATGAAATCTATGGCTCTGGGGCTGTTCACCAGCAGATCAGTCTACACCCCATGCAGGCACACACACTGGCAACAACCCACCTAGAATCAATTCGCCAGCCATTGCAAGTATCCCTCTGTAGGCATGGGCCACTCAGAAAGGGATTTTGACAAAATTTAATCCTTCAGTTGCTTCAGAGAGGTTTGATGACGGAATGCTGGGAATTTCCTGTGAGTGTGTGTGTGTGTGTGTGTGTGTGTGTATGTGTGAGTGCGTGCACGCATGCGTGCACTCACTTACATTTGAAAACAATTACTAATATTCAACTTAGAGGAGACGGTATTTACTTTGGCCACAAACTCATGATTTTTAACCCCTTCTTCCAAAAGTTGGACTCTGCCAAAGCATCCCCCACACTTGCCCTTGAGTTTTCAGATTTGTCTTACTGAGCAAACATTACTCCATAGCAGAACTATGTTGAATGTGCCCTTGTCTCATGCAATTTCTTTACATCAATGTACAGGACTATTTATCCCCAATAGAAATGTTTACCTAATCTGGAAAATGTCAGGCCATATGGTGTACATTGTATGAATTTCATCCATCCTTTTTAACTCTTTCTGGAAGTCTTTTTTTCCTCCTGCTGCCCGTTTGTTGTGGACCAGGCAGAAATGATTAAAGGGGATGGAACTCAGAAGAGGGGGGCAGGATGGGAAGGAAGCAAAGAGAAGCCCAGATGGGGCACGGGAGAGCTTCTCTCTTTACTGAATGCGACATCTTGTAAACCAAAGGCCAAAGAAGTCTGAGGATCAAGGCAACCTTTGTGCAGAGTTAGAGCAAATCCAGAACAATAATAATAAAAAAAAAATACACACACATCAACAGTGACCTAAAGATGAATATGATGCATTATTAATAATAACATCCCCATGGGCTACCTGAAATTCAGAAAGACCAAATCACCTTTAGGCTCTTATTTCTCTCATCAGTTACTAGAAATAATGAAGTCTTAACTGCATGAAGAAAAGAGCAACCCTCCAGTACTTTGAGCTGAAGCAAATGTTTCTGTAATGTATCTTTCTACAGTATCTTAGTAAAAAGATAGATAGCTATTTAAAATAAGCGATATCAAGGAAGAATAAACTATTATGTTTGTGCCAATGCTTATTCATGGTTTTATAACAAGACATATCTGTTTTCTTCATATAAATCTTGACTCTATATTTAGAGTTTGCAAACAATGATTCTAGTTTTTGGCTGCCTGCCACTTCTGATAGAAAGCTGGGATAGCCGTACTACATTACTATAACATTAAAAAAAATTCCCAAAATTCCATGTGGGGAACTTCCTAACATGCAAGAGAAAAGTATAGTGTTCACAGAGAGAGAGGGAGAGAGAGAGAGAGAGAGAGAGAGAGAGAGAGAGAGAGAGAAGGAGGGCAAAGGTTTATAAATTTCAGGGAGCAAATATTATTTTTTTTTTGGTCAATCTTCCTAAATTAAAGGTATCTATGGTAGCTGTAGAAATGGAGTAGAGAAGAAAGACGCCCCCCTCTCTGTCTTAGCCTCTTGGTCAATTCTGAAAGAGTGCTTGAGCATTCATCAAACAGTCAACAGGACCAGTTTTAGCAATGTCAAGTAATCTGATATGTATTAAAGTTCTAGTCTCCTCTTTTTTATATCTAATAGTCCTGAAAACACTTAGCGGGTACCAGAAAATTGTCATTAACTTAATTTTGTTCTTGGTTGTAGGGAAAGAGAAAAAGAAAGCAATAACCCTCTAGGATAGGCAATTCCGTGGACTTGATAGTCTAATAGTATTTTGGACGTGTGGAATACACTCAGGAAATTTCACTCATTTAATTACTGTAAGCTCATTCATACACTCACTCAACCAAATCCTCTTGTTTCCACGCACTGTGCTGAGTACTAAGGATGTGAAGTTCAAAGACAGGATATCTCCCTCAAGAGTCTCCCATTCAGATGCGAAAGTCTTTGCAGGAGGTTATGATAGGCATCCTGTGGGACTCCGTGATCTCAGTGAGAAAGGAAACTTAACAGTCCTGGGGTGTCAGTGTAGGATATGGGAGATGACACCTTCTGAGCTACCTTAAAGAGAGTAAAGGGCAGTTCTGGCAATCTAGGACAAGGACAGAGGCTTGAGAGAGCATCTGAGTCGCTAGATGTGGTCACAGGATGCACACACTGATCAGGGGCAGGGGGCGGGTGGGGGAGATGATGGAAGCAGATGAGGGCAGGACAGTAGGAGGTTAAATCAAAGAGCCTTGAATCTAGAATGCCATGGCCTGAATGAAAGACATCAACAACTGTGAGGCTGCCACTAAAATTCTGAGTAGGTAAAATCTTAATGGAAAAGACAGAGAAGCCATCAAAAGATCTGTCTTAACCTGAAAGACATATGTAAATATAGGAATTAAATACAGTGACTAAAAGACAGTTCCAAGACTCAAAACTAAGCCTATAATTTTGACATTACATGCAACTGAAAGATGCCCAGTGGCCCTCAGTCCTGAGATTAATTCAGAAAAACACAACTGATTCAGGCAAATTGAGAAAGGATACTTCAGAAAAGTAAGAAAAAGGTGGTGGAGGAGGGGTGGAGGGTAAGAGGTCACGGGGAAACAGATTTGAGGAAAACTTTATATTAGTCTGGATGAACTTTGGTCACTAAGTTGAATATATTACTAGTAAATTGTTTCTTATTGGAAAAGAGAAAAAGAGAGCAAGGACAGTGGACACGGACACTCTAACTAGACTTGGAATAAACAACCGAGGTTATTTCAGGCAGTACAATGTTTAATCACATCTAGAAAAGAAAGTCAAATGCATTAGTTCCATTTACAACCAATGTTGTTCAGCATATCAATTAAAAGCACAAAGTGCTTTCCCCACATTCCTTCTACCCAATTTTCAAATATTTATTGGTGCATTATACTGCACATTTCATGACAATTAGTGTGGAAGTGATACAAGACCCAGAGAACACACTGAGCTTTTCATTATGAGAGTGGATTGAGCGGGACAAAGACTAAATTGTTAATATCTTAAAAACAAGAGCATTAATTATTAAACAGAAGTAGTAATGTATGGAGTTATCTGTGAGAGAAGTGCAATGTGCCATTTTACCCAGTTTTTAAATCCACCATTTGCGGAGTTCTAATGATAGCCTTATTAAGTTATATAGATAGTTGAGCAATATATCACTGAATCAGATGTCTTAACTAAGGATACTGGCAGCAGGCCCACAAAACAGAAATTTAGAATCCCACTCGGGTTACCTTGATTCTTATTTTGAATGAGTCAATATGGGGCAAAGTCACAAATAAAGGATAATCAATAGTATAATTTGAAAGGTAGGCTCATCTTCACGGATAGGTAAAATCAGAACATATATGGAAGGAAGAAAGGAAGGGAGGGAGGAAGGATGGGAGAAGGAGAAGGAGGGAGTGAAATAGGGAAGGAGGGAGGAAAGAACAAGAATGAAAAAGAAACTCTGTTCCCTGGATATACTCAGCTCACAAATCAACTTACAATGAAAATGTCTGTTTGTAGAACCACTGAAATAGACAATAAAGAGGTATGTGTGTGGTGGGGGTGGGGGTGTTTCCAAAAAATTCAATAAAATTGCTCTTTGTCTCTTAGATGAATACTTGATGAACAAATATTAAGTAAGATAAAACCCATACATCTAAAATCCTTGTGGCCTACTCAGTAACTCAGTAGGATATTTAAACATCTCTCAGGAAAAATTAGGCAAGAGCATAAATTATGTCCTTTCAGATAAATGCTTCCTTGTGATTCTTCCTTTCCCCTAACCTGAGCGCTGATGCCGGTTTCTTGTAGAGTCAAGGACCAGAAGCAGAGGGAAGGAGCTGGGGAAGAGAACCCAAAACGGAGGTGGTGGAAAATGCCTTCCTATGATGAATACATCAAACTTTAAGTATTTAGCAATTTGTATGATGGAAAGGGACACATACTGAAATCTTAATCTCAAATATATCAAACTACCTTAGCCAATTTCTTTTTCCACCTTAAACTTCATTCCAGGAGCATTTTTCAAATATGCTGCATATCAGAGTGAATGCAAGCTATCTGACTGCAAATTTGCCTCCATATTAAAACACTTACTCTGTTGAAGTGCTTTGAAACTGAAGTGTTTTTTCTTGCACTCTCATGTCCTTAAGGTTGGAGAAACATCTCAAAATTATGCACTCTAATCATGGATTACACATTGCCACCTATAGTTGAGATTAGGTTTTCTAAAAAGTGTGTAAAATAACACTCATACCTTCAGGAAAATAGCAAAAATGTCCCCTTCAGCTCCTTATTGCTCAACATGTGGGCAAAACAAAATAATAAATAAGTAACAAAAATTATGGGACACAATATTTACTGAGCCAGCCACTTCACACTCATTATCTCGTTTAATTCTTACAGGTTCCTTATGAGACCAGTGTTACTCTCTGCTTCGTAAATAAGAAACAAAGGTCAGCTGCATTAATAACTTGCACGTAGTTCCAAATGGAGGGACTGCTATTCAGATCCAGCTCTACCCAACACGAGAATACATGCTCTGAAACACTATACTCTTCTGCCTCTCCCATTAACTGGCCCTGTTCAAATGAGCAACATGAACACTTGCCCCATCTTTCCTGCAGAATCAAATGGGACCTTCACAATAAATCCCAAACCTTGGCTTTCTCGGCAAAAGCCTTTAGGAAATGGTTTAGCTCTGGGCTGCGCCTTCCTCCCCAGGGCCCCCAAAGGCACAGGATCAGCAGCCAGCCTGTTGCTACAGAAACATCCCAACACCGCATATGTCTTCAGTGTCTTCAGGGCTGGAACAACTGTCCTTTCTTGGGCTCTAGGCTCTGCACTGGAGTCCCCCAAGGGGTTAATCCATGCCATTCCAAAGTTCAGTGAAGGGACAATCAGAACTGAACAGCAGGGATTTTAGAATGTTAATCGCCCGCTCTCCTCCGATTGGCCCAGAACAAATGCAGGGTACAGTAAATTGTCCTTGTCAGCTCAGCTCACATGATGATATGCTTTATTTCTAGACATGCCTTGAATCTGTCCCCTGAATTTATGTTCAGAAAATAAACACTTCCAGACGGCAATAAAGCATTCAGTTGTGGCTGGCGATTGCACAGTCTCAGACCCACCAAAGCTCTTTTCTTGGGAGGTTTTAAAGGTTTGACTGGTCCAGGCTCCAAAATCATATTTCCTCTGCTTACCAGCCTGGCATGCAAGTGTGCTATTACAACCAGAACCCCAGTTTCATGCTTGTTCCCCATTTGTTCCCCCATCTCCACTCTCTTTCCATCCCCCCACTTTAGCATTTTCTGCTACAAACACTTTCATTTGGGGTTCCATTCAGGCAAAACTTTCTTTTTTGCCAATTTGCCAAATGAGAAGGAAGTTGCCCAACCTATTTCATCCCTGTCATAAACCATGAAAGATTATGACGAGGAAATATTACCACACTGCCCAAAATTTAGGCAGTCACTTACCACGTTCATAATTTTTGTCCAGATCTGAGTATTATTTATATTATTATTTACTCGATCATAAAAAATACTTTAAATCAACTCCCATTTCATTTCTTAATTTTGTTTTCAGGAATAAATCAGGGATTTGAGGACTCTACATATGTTTTCTAATACATCTAAAAATAAATATAAATGCTATTACATTATTTCAAATTCATCAAAGTATCCACTAAAATCATTGTGTATATTATTAGTATGCATGCCATACACTCAGAGAAAGACAATTCTAGAACAACACGGTGTTCCCAAGGAAGATCAAATAACCACAATATAAATAAATAAATTGCAATAGTAATAAGGATATCAAAGATTCAGGATATGAGTTTCTTTCATAAAAGCTAAATTAAACAGCTGTTTCATTTTCACCTGAGATGGCCAATGGGACAACTTGTATTTAGGTGATTTGCTGATTAGATTGTGTGATGGTCTCTGGGTGTTGCTGATAAACATGCAGCCCACCTGAAGTGTTTGTTTGCACCTTGTAATTTTTATGGTCACACTTTAATTCTACCTTGCTATCCTTGGGTGGCATCTCCTTGCAACATGAAGCTGCTAAGACTTTGGCAAAAACGAAATGAAAGCAGACCAACCTCTGAAGGAGGTGACAGGCAGGACAATTCCACGGGGAAGAGTATGGGGTCTCACTGCAGACTGCAAGGTGTCAGGGATTGAGCTGGCATTTACAAGTGTCCTTTAACTTCGAGAAGGGATGGGGTGCCTTGGTGGCTCAGTTGGTTAAGCCACCGACTTCGGCTCAGGCCATAATCTCACGGTTTGTGAACCTGATCTCACGGTTTGTGTGTTCGAGCCCCGCATCAGGATCTGTGATGACAGCTCAGAGCCTGGAGCCTGCTTCAGATTCTGTGTCTCCCTCTCTCTCTGCCCCTCCCCCACTCCCTCTCCCTCTCTCTCTCTCTCTCTCTCCCTCCCTCCCTCCCTCAAAACCAAATAAACATTAAAATGAAAAAAAAAATTTTACATAAGGGAAATTCAGTGACTTCTTCCATTTCTAAGTGAAATTCTACAGAAGAATATAGGAGCTACAGTCCGTAATTAAAACAGTATGGTTTGGCAGATAATAAATTGCATCAAATGTTAGCAACTCAGCTACCAGCATACAGTTTCACTGAACTGTGAGCCCCCCACTTCCTTTCATGGCTTCTCTCTTTTATTGTAGTGACATTGTAAGCCCTCTTTTCTTTAGGAGGGGACTATAGACATCTGTTAGAAAGCATTCTTAGAACTTTCTCACATTCTGGACCAAGATACTATGACAACATTCCAGTTCACACATGGAACAATTTTAATGCAAATATTAAGTTGAGATCTTACTTAACTCAGAGAAATGGTTGAGACCCATATTCCTACATTGCAATTTTCTCTTCACTGTCTCTCTACTTTTAGTTAATATTATTAGTCTAATACTACTTGCTTTAAGTTTGATCTAAACTTCTTATTTCAGAAAGTTTAAGGAGCTTTTGTGTTTAGAGGTCATTGTTGTCCATAAGCAAAGATCTTCCAATTAAGATATGAAGAGAGTGTGGGGTCATAGAAAATGAACTTTAAGTTTGAAAGTGTAAGAGGAATGCTAATATAAGCTGCAAACTGTGTCGGTTGTCCAAATAAATTAGAATGGGAGTTTTAAGAATTTTATTATTCTTTAGTTATTTAGTTAACCAATACTTACAGAGTACCAACTGTACATCAGGTATTGGCGATGCAATGGTGCCTAAGACAGATAAAGCCCCTGCCCTCCTGGAGAGTATGCTCCAGTGGTGGAGAAAGACAAAAAGACTGTAAAGAAAAATAGAAATAATGAAAGAAATACAAGAAAAAGTGGAAACGTAATACAAAGTTAGGAAAGAAGAGAAATGTAAATAGTGTAGTTAAAAAGTCCTCTCCGGAAAAGTCTAAGACATAAAGAAAAAGGAATAAGCCATATAAAGAATATTCTAGGCAAAAGTAATGTGTGTGAACATCATGAGCAGAAATGAGATGGGCAGATTTGAAGATGAGGCCAGACCACTGTGGCTGGAATGGAGGGAGGGCAGAAGGGCACAAGTGAGACTGGAGAGCCACGAAAGATGCCATCCGGTGGGACCATGGTGGCTTTGGGGATGAGTTTAGATTTGTTTGTTTGTTTGTTTAATACATACAGTGATAGTTGTTGAAGGATTTTAATCAAGAGACAAACTTCTCACAATGTCAAGTTGAAGAAAATGGCTTCCACTGAGAAGGTGGGTGAGTGGGGTGAGGGCAGCAGGAGGAAGACGTACCAGCAGCTATTGCTTCGTTCCCAATGAGAGATTGGTGGAGGGGGTGGCCAGGCTAGAGTGATGGCATGAACAAGAAAAAAACTGACACAATTTAAATATATATGTTAGAGGTAGACTTACTAAATTTTCTGAAGAGTTGGTTATGAGGTCTGTGAGGAAAAAGGAGAAATCAAGGATAATTCCTAGATTTCTAACTTGAGCCGCTGGAAGCATAGTAGTATTTACTGATGTGTGGAAGGCTGAGGGGAAAGTGGATGAGGGAAACAACAGGCTGAATCAAAAGTTGAATTTTAAACTAGTCATTGTTGGACTGACTTTGAGCCACCTGAACTGTGATCCTGAGTAGGAAGTTGGACATGGTCACAGAGAAAACTCTCTCAGAAAATTTGAGCTGAAGTCTGATGCCTAAGTCTATGTTCTTTCTACTCCACCATGAAACCAGTCAAATGAGATTTCACCTTCTGAAAACCTTTAGTGTTTTTTGGTTCTAACATTAACTTGACAAACATAAAATTGTTTATGATTGATCTTTTGGAATCATATCGCTGTAGGTATTGTTAAACTCTTTATAGGCTCGTGTGTTAAATCTTTGCTTATGTATTAGTTCCCTTAAAAGAAATAAGGCATGAAGCCTTGAACTTATTTATCTGCCCTCAAGTACCTAGTATAGTGTAAGTCACATCTACATAGTCAGTAAATGGTCAGCTTGATAAATTTCAACAGATTGGCAAATTGCATTTGATACTAAGCTATATCCCATAATGTCTCTCCAGTTAACAATTTTTTAACTGTCTTCTCTTTTTAAAAAAGAAGAAATAATTGTGAAATAATCCATTTTCACTCTTGCAAAGTAGTGGCCATGTGTTGAGATTAAAAGAGGTGGTAGAATATCAAGCCAGGAAAACACATAGGTTATGTCTTCATAATAGCTTCAACTATTTTTATTTTCGCTGAACAATGAGTTTAACATTCTCTTTTGGTATCGTTTAAAAAAAATCATTGAATTCTAGCAGCACTGGATTGAAAACTGGTTAAAAGAAAAAAAAAACCTTAAGAGAAATCACTGGTTATCAGCTAAGAAATTAGTTGATGGCCTCTGAATCATATGTGGCACTGGTGTTCCATAAGTTTATTAACAATCCGAAAGATGGGGTGAATAACAGGGCAGCAAATTTATCAAAACCACATAATTATTCAGATACTAAACATAGACGTAGTCAAGAATAAGGGGTAGGAAGAACTTGAGAAAGACCAAAGGCGTTAAGTAATCAAGCTCCACAATGGTGAATGGAATTGAGTGTAGCAAGTTCAAGGTAAGACCCAGTGGAAGAAGCAATTCAAAGGACTCATTCACAGTACACTAATGGCTTCTGAATTACCCTCAGCCTCTCAAGAAAGAAATTGAGACGCCACCGTCGACAGCTCAAAGAATGTGTTGACTTGACATACAGGAGAAGATTTAAAAAATAAGTAGGATATTGGGTTGTAATAAGAAAGAAATCAAGGATAATGTGAAAAAGAATACATCTTTGTTATAGATTAAGACATCTTAATAGTCATTCAGGAAATATGGAATTAAAAGGTCACCTTGAATGTTGCCTTTAGTTAGGAAGACTTCATCACTTTAAAGAGATAAAAGGGAAACATGGGGAAAATCTAAAGAGAAGAGTAAAACCACCTCCCCAAAATGCTAGAATTCCATACAGAAAGCACGAGAGATTTCATGTCTTCAGCAAAAGAAACAAAACAATAAGTGAGAAAAGACTGTGAATGAGAAAAGGAAAGCCAACGTGAATTTTTAATTGTTTTCTAAGTATATGTGGATGTGCAAGGGTGCTGGCATGAAAAGATGTGACTTGGTGAATGGAGTTTTACAATAGGTCTTATTTAGACAGGCTGGAAGCTGAGCTGGAGATCAGAACACACAGATAGCCTTATGTGACACCTCGGCTCCAAGCCTTGTAAACCGTTGTAATGTCTTTGTTACACATTCTAAAAGAGAAAGGGCATTTTTAGTTACAGAGTATTTATAACCATTAAGATCCTAGAGGAATGCTTGACAGGGAATATCTTTGCATCTGGAAATGATGAAAAAAATCCATGGAGACATCTGCAACAGAAGAAGAGCTAGTGTCATAAGGTCAGTTTTATCAGGTGGGCCACCACTACAATCCAGGGAGATCTAGAAAATCCGTTAACTGTTCACATGAATAGGTGTTCATTCAATAATCTGTTCTTACCCACCAGTATCAATTCCTTAAAGGAAGGAACATGGTGTATCTATCAGTCAGAGTCTGTTCTCAAACTATTTGACCAGAGTTTTTAAAATGGGCTATTTAAAAATTGTGTTAAGGAAACCAAGAAGGGTAGTGCAGCATCATAGGTCCAGAAACAGTGGTGTCTTTACCACCCCTTGGCCCAGAATGGCCTGGGGGAGGAAGCAGGTGTTAGAACCTAGAAAGAGTACCTATGCAGAAAACACCCCCTGAGAGGAGACTCCTTTCAGTAGTAGAGCCTGGCCACACAGAACAAGGTGGCAAAGGGAGGGCTGGAGGCAAAAAACACTCCAACCTCTCTCCTTCCAGTGCATCACACTGGCTCAGAGCTGAAAAGCGCCTGTTGATAACATTCACAAAGATCAGGCTTCCATGATACAGAGCAAGCAGAAGAAAAGTAGGGGGTAAATGTGGAAGGGTAGCAAAGATGACCAGCACATGTTTTTTGTTAACCTTTTCGTCTCTATGATTTAGGAGTATCTGGCACATAGTAGATAGTCGATGTCACTTGAATGAATGAAAAGGAATGAATGCACAGAAGATAAAAACACTAAGTTGTCTGATAGTGCAGGATACACAAGGCAGTACTGGAAAGATGTGGACACTGTTTTTTATGATATCAAACACAGTCCACACAATAGGAGGAAGCGAACAGGGGTATGATATAGGCTATTTTTAATGGTGCAGTTTACCATATTTCAAGGATAATTTGAAACAAAAACTAGCAATTATTAAGAATCTAAACAGACAAACTGAATAGATAAAAATGGCTGAAGGTCAAAGTCATTGACTTAGTTCTTTAAAAACAGATTTTAGGTATCAATTGAGCACATTCTTCATTCCATTTCCTCATGTGACTTAGAGATATAATAATTTAGAGTGCATTACTGGCTTGCAGTGACCACTGTGCTGATTGATGGAGTAGACGGTCTATTTTAAATGAAATGTATCTAGGTTGCTTCCTATCTTTAGTGGAGAACTTTTTTTTAAAACA
Organism: Panthera tigris; assembly: GCF_018350195.1. NCBI lineage: Eukaryota > Metazoa > Chordata > Mammalia > Carnivora > Felidae > Panthera > Panthera tigris. Next base: position 77,214,446 of record NC_056662.1, read on the forward strand.
GTTTTATTCACCAAGTTTGAGACCATAAGTTTACTTGTAAAAATTTCTAAAGCTTACGGGGCACCTGGGTGGCTCAGTCGGTTAAGCGACCAACTTCAGCTCAGGTCATGATCTCACGGTCTGCGAGTTCGAGCCCCGTGTCAGGCTCTGTGCTGCCAGTTCAGAGCCTGGAGCCTGCTTTGGATTCTGTGTCTCCCTCTCTCTCTGCCCCCCCCCCCCCCACTCATTCTCTCTCTCTCTCTCTCTCTCTCTCTCTCTCTCTCTCTCTATCAAAAAATGAATAAACGTTAAAAAAAAATTCTAAAGCTTGGAACAAGCTAGTCATCACTGGAACTTTTTTCTGTCCAGAAAGAAGCCTCTGCTCCCAAACTATATTTCAGTTTTCTTCCATCCTAACTCCTTGGAATCCTTCCGGGTGGATCAGCATTGAAGCTTCACATGACACAGCAATTCGGCCTCTGTGTTTACGCCCCTTCACGCCCCTGTTATAGCTGCAATCTCTTACCTGAAATGTTTAAAGAGAAATTCCCTCAGGCACAGGGTGTGCTTTCATTGATCAACAAATAAGTACTAATGTAACAACAGGCAATTGGGAATATATGTTTTTATAGCAAACAACTTGTGCTATGAGACTACTGGAGAAAGTGCTATTTCGTCATGATTTCAGTATCTTCCTTCTTTGGCCCAGTGGTCATCGCTCTTGATGATTTCCAAGGCAAGAGCCTTCTGTCCCCTCACATTTCCCTTCAGAGTTTGTTTCTGTTCCCTTCCGGAGCTTCATGTCTCTTCCCGCCCCTACTTGTGTCTTATTTGTGTACGTTCTTTACAGCAACGTCCTCTGAGGACAAAGATGGAGCTCCCTCATTTCTGTGGTCCCTGCAACATGAACAATGGCACTTACTGAGCATTTGTAAATTTTACAGCTTGTATAATCATCTCTCTCTCTTCCTCTTCCCCCCTCCCCACTCACTCGTTTTCTCTCTCTCTCTGTCTCTCTGTTTCTCTCCACTTCCCTCCTTTCCTGTCTCTTACTGGAAACATTAGTATCTGCTACAACTGCAAACTTAGTTCGGTGGGGGGGGAGGGGAGCGGCGCGGGAGGGGGAGGGAATCAAAACAACCAGTAACGTGTATTAATCCAAGCAGCTTATAGAGCTTAAATCATTTGTCTGCTCCAAATCAGTTGCTAACTATAAATATTCCCAGGAAATGTCTTGCCAAACAAGCTCTGGTTTGGAATCACAAATGAACAAAGTCCTTGAAGAATAAGGGGGCTTGTGTCAGGGGTTTTCACGGAATAAGTTGAATTTCCAGAAGCCACAAGCATTGGGAATGAGATTTTACATAGAAGAAATCAAAGGGGAGAGGGTTTTCTTGTTTCACAAAAGCTGCACAAAGGCAAGAATAATGACGACAACAATGATGCTGGTACCGCCCAAACAGTGACCATTTCTTGATCATTTACTATTTGCCAACACCTATTCTAAGTGCACACCTCATCAGCTCATTTGCGCCTCACAAGAACCTCTGACTTCTTTTTGTTTTACTGGCTATAAATCCAGCACCTGTGGAAGCATTCAATACGTAGTTTTAGAAATAAACTAAATTCATGGTGTCCTGTACGAGTATCTTTGATAAGCAAATAGCTTTGTATAGTTAAAGCAAATAGCTTTAAATAGTTTGAAATAATTTACCAGCTAGAGATGGGGCAGTGCCATTAAACACATGGAGTTTATGATCAGTTCTGCCACAAATTACATGCACTTCTGGCCAGGCTACTTTGCCTTTTTGAACTCTAAGTTTCTCTTCTGTAAAATTAGGAAATTAGATTATTTCTAAGATATATTCTAACTCAATAAATGGTATGGTTATGAACCGATCAGAGTTAAACTTTTCAAGATGGGTTTGGAATTAACTTAACCTAGAGGGCCCAGAGGGACATCATTTTTCTTTGCAAAATCACTTATTTCACATGTATTGAGGTTCCATTATGGTCAATATACCTATTAGTGGAACTGTCTTTATTATACTTTCCAGATCCAAATGAAGGAGTCAGAGTTCTGGGATATCACCTGTGTGGATGCCACAATGCTAGAATCAACTCATTACATCCTTTCCAGAAACATCCTGGATCTGCCCTCAAGCAGCCCTGTGATCTAGTCTCACTGGCTAATAGCTGAACACGTGCCTTGGAGAAAAAGCAAGCCAGGCTTCAGAACTTTCACACCGATATGCCAGGCTGCTTCTCGCCTGCCTAAACTCAAAACCATGTGTATCCTTTTTTCAACTCAAAGCACAGGATATCAACATTTCAAATATTCATCAGACAATTCAACCATGAATTGAGTGTGAGCCATTCCTGGTCCAAAGCTGGTGTGAGACATCTGAAGTATAAGGAGTGCTGCCAAATGGGTCATGAACAGCCATTCCTTTCGAATCTCTAGACTCTATCCCTGTGTTAACGTAGACCAGCAGAAAGATCTATGCCTGAGCCACACAACATCATCTTCCCTCCTTTCCTCTTCTGAATTAAGATTGAATATTGATTCTTCAATGCTGTAATTAAAAGAAATGGGATCCATCGGAACGTTTCTTTTACTTAATCAAATCATAGCAGAAACACTATCTGCTCCGTTACTAAGCACACCTTAAAGACAAGCTTGTAGGTACCGGAATTGGAAGAAATTTAGAGAGCATGTAGGTGAAGGAACGTGGCATACAACTCAGTCTCTGGATTGTGGAACCCTCATTCTGAAAGAGGTTATCAGTTGGTATTTGTGGTGAAAACCAGCCGTTCCCAACAAACAGTTCCATTTCCTCCTGGGCATAGGTGGGTCTCCAGAGCCACTGAGAGGAAGGAGCTAAAAAGGAAGCCACTTTTCAGCACACAGCCGCCTGGGCGCTCTGCTTCTATTCAACACTAACTTTATTAAGATATCAGAGGCAGAGCAGGTAGGTGGCTGCAGGGGAAACTGTGAGTGAGCAAAAAGGTGGGGGGAGGCAAGCACTTAATAAAAGATATTTCTTTTCCTTTTTTTAATCTAAGTCTGGCAGGAGCACCGTTAAAAGGTGATTGAGAGTTGGTGATTTTTTTTTTTTTAAAGAAAAAGCACTTTCTCCTTCTAAAGAGAAAGAAAGATGCCCATTTTCCCCAATTCACTTAGTGCACAGAATGTTTTCCTCTAGGTATTCATCCAATTAACTGGTCAGACAGCTGGAATTTGATACAGGGAATAAACAATTCTTCAAAGAGAAGCCACTCAGCGCTTTTCTTTGAGGACCTCTCTCCCCCTTCCAAATACAATGCTCCCCCGCTCCCCCTTGCCTTTTCCCCCCTTGTTCCCTATAATCCCAGGTCTGGCCTGGATGTCACAGCTTCAGAACTGAGAACTGTCATCCGTGGTCTGCCACTCTCCCCACCCTGCCAGTAATGACACTTTAGTCCTGTGTTAATTGCCCTACTGCAGCTCGGCTATCAGCCAGGGCCTGTCTCACATTTACTGACTGCAGACGTGAGTGGAGTGAGTGAGCAAGCATGCAGGGGTCGCGGCTCAGAGGGACCAAGTTCAAGGGCACCGAATGGTACAGACGCATAAGCAAGGGAATGGTATGTAAGCAATAAAGACATAAAGGTTAGGATCAGGGCTAGTAGCACAATAAGCAGCTGTGATAACCCAGTTTGTTTATAGATTAAGAATTTACAGTAAAATCCTCAACTTGCAGCCTACGTTTGTTAACACTTTAGGAGATGTGTCGTTTCTTTACATTATTGCTTGTTCCATCTTTTGTGCACTCTGCAAACATCTGTGGCCATCTCAGGGATTTTTCTCCCCTTCTTTTTCCAATATTAGAAATGTGCAGTCATCACAACAGCTAGAAATAGATGCCAAACCCCAAATCTCAGTGTTTGGAAGCAACAGCTACAAATTCCTAAAGACAGCCACTTCTAGTGTTACCACACTGGCGTCCCATTAAAAAATCTGTATTTTTCAAGCTGCAAAATGTTCTTTTGCACTCCATCTTTCCTAATTTTATTTTAATACACTTAAGTAGAGTAAGTGAAATTTCATTAGAATGCCTATAAATTTGGCTCTATATATGTTGTGCTAACTTTCTTTTTAAAAATAGATTTCAGACTATAACCAAGCATTTGGTGAAATCACCACGGTGCTTCTTAACTGTCCTAGGAGGCCCCCATCAGAAGTACAATATATTGTACTGTAACTATTGATCCGAATGGCTACATTTCTAAAGCAGAAAATGATTGTGTAGTGAGAGCAGTGTAGAGGTGCAGTAAAATGCCCTCCAGTATATAAAGACATAAAGATTAAAGTCACCCCGTAGATTCTCTTTAACTCCTCCAAATCCACTGTGTAATGTGTTCTTTTAGGATAAATCAGAAACGTGGCACAAATTAACATGACAGGGATAGCGTTCATAAATAAAAAATGCTTCATGGCACCGTCCAGGCCAGGCCAAGTTCATTTTGCTTTAAATACATGGAAAGACTGTTAATTAGAACCCCAGATGTCAAAAAAGGAACATCTGAATATCTTGAAGGCAAAACAACACCCCCAAAATTTGTCAGACAGAACACGTATTCTGGATAAGGAGCTGAGACATCCGTATACGGATGCCCTACAGTGTTAATACCCACAGTTTTCGGGGCTATGGTTAGTCTTCAATTTCTATAAAGTTAGAACGCTTTCCGGGGGACAGGTGGAATCTGATGAATGAGATTTTAAATTGTGCTTTGCTGAAGATTCGGGTTGTTTAGCCATTTCTCGTCTCTGCCGCCTGCTGTAATAAGTTGCCACTTAAATAGTTTTTCAACAAACCATATTTAAATAATACCCTGTAGAGTTTGGTTTATAAGGGCTACTACCAAATTAGCATTTAAGTGACTTATAAGGAAAGGGTCTTTCTGGCTTTGATTTGGTTTCATGCTAGAAAGAGCACAAAGGAAGTCCACGTTTCAAAATAGCCTCAGAACACGGATGACTGAGCCGAGACTTTCACTAAACACATTGAAGTTTAGGGGAATTATTTATTATCACTTTAATTAATAAACCAGCTTGTTTTCACCAATGTTCCCTTGTGTGTTGAAATGCCAGTCTGTGTCAAAAAGAATCCATACATTGATTGCACATACAAAGATCTGACTGAAGAATTTTAATGACTCGGCAGTGCCTCGGAAGGTACCAGTCTTCACCTTAAAAGTAGCAAGCAGAATTGCCATTTATGTTTCAAAAGATTCAAGAGCCTCCCGCCCCAGGTCTGTGATCTGCAGAGGAAAATGTTACAGGGAGTGGAGGTACACCTGTGCTTCCCGCCCCCCCACCCCTGCTCCCCGCTGCTCTCCCACGTGTTCCTTCACCTCTGAGCAGATGACCAGGGTGAAGGGGCTGGGACCAGAGGACTGCTAGGACTAGATTCACTGCCCACGTCTGTGGCAGGAGAAAGCTCTGGGGGACGGAGCTTACCGGGACACAGGACAACTGTCAGTGCCTGCAGCTGGCCCTGAAACTATTTTGGCACTTAGAAGAAATGAAGAGCTCTAGAGGGAGAGGGAGAGGGAGAGAGAGAGAGGGAGATGAAAGCTAGAGAGATGAAAGGAAGGAAACAGAGAGGGAAGAAAAATGTGAAAGAAGGAGGAAGGTAGACAGCATTTCCTTTTTTCTGCCTCAGGATGCTTGCACAAGAACAAATAGTGCCCTGCTTTGCAAGGGAGCATACTATTTCATTATAGCATTATTTAGGAATTCGTTAGCTTCTGTGATCAACAAAAACAAACAATTAAAGACAGGTCTACAAATTACACATTTGAGTAATGGATGAGTCCTCTGAAAGGATCTTTGGGGGCACCGAAAATGTGCATTTAATAGCACACTCGTATTCCTCCTTCCTTCTTTCCTTGCATCAACCAGAGCCATTTGCGAAGACTTGAGAGCCGGGATATAATCAAATAGCTGAGAACTGTACAGCTGAGGTCTGGAAATAAAGGTTCTCTGACCTGGTGTGCAGTACATTACTACGGAAGTCTGTGTTCTCTTAAGAGTTAATAAATGACCAAGATCTGGACTAATCCCCTGCCAGGGTTCATTTTCATTATCGGTCCCTGCTATTTTTCCAGTGCCTTTTGCTCTGCCCTTCTTGCTACATATGGAAAACCTATATCAAGATGGTTGTCATGGCAATGAAAAGATTTGCATGTGTCTTATCTATCTATTTAAATACCTTCTTATGGTTTATAACTACTATAATATGTCCCTCCAGCTCTGCTCATCACTAATTTAGAGCTAGCCTCGTGCATCTGAGGTCATCGATACCATCTGAAGCATGTTGTCTAGACAACTCTGAAGCCACTGACCACGGGGGCAATTGCTTTATGCAAATAAAAAAGTGTGGCAGCGATACGTGCTGTGTCCAGCCTTGAAATCTGGATGAAGAGCTGGGATCAGGTCCCCTCGGAGGGCATCTGTTGCAGGACAGGCACAGTGTGAGAGAATTTTTAGTCTCCTTCTCATGCCCACTCCTTCCTTCTTTGTCTCCTTCCTTGCCAAACTCTGCTAATTTTATAAGTTGAATCATCGTTTCCAGCACACTCTACATAAACTTTTTGTAGATAGCTGGTCTTGAAGCAAAATTCAAACCCAGTGAGATTTTTTATTTATTGGTCCAAGATTCTCAAGGCTCTCTCTTCGTCAGCCCTCCTGCATGAGAAGCTCAACTGCTTTTTTCTTAACACAGTTTCTTGTCATTTGGCAAACTAAGTACATACAATTGTTCATTGTGAAAAGCATAGGTCGTTAGTAGCAAAATACCATAAAATAATAATCTTCCAAAGGGACGATAAACAAGAAGGACACCATGCCCCCTGTGCTGCCCTATAAACAGCACAGTGCACTGGAAGTAAAACCAAGTCATTCACATTTGATCTGGTCACTTCAAGAACGTGGCTCTTCAGGGCACCTGGGGGTTCACTCAGTTAAGCATCTGACTCTTGATTTCGGCTCAGGTTACGATCTCTCGGTTCATGAATTGGAGCCCTTCATTGAGCTCTGCGCTGACAGTGTTGAGCCTGCTTGGGATTCTCTCTCTCTCCTTCTCTCTGCCCCTCCCCCTGCTCACATGCTCTCTTTCTGTCTGACTCTCAAAATAAATAAATAAACTTAAAAAAAAAAAAAAAAGAATGTGGCTCTTTTAGGCCTCTTTTGACTAAAGCTTACTTTTAAGAACAGCTCAGTAACATTCTTCTAGTGAACTGTGGTTCAGAACTTGCAGAGACCGAACAACAACAACAAACAACAACAATAGCTTATCAAGTTGTTGTTACAAGTCTAGTAGTTTGGTAATGCAAGGATTTTTCTATTTGCTTTTAAATTCTGGGCCATACTCACAAGCAAAGAATTCTTAAAGATAATTTATATCATTATTTGTAGGCTTAGGTAATGCTAACCTGCTCTTGGAGTAGCCCATTAAGGACCATTTTCCCCTGACAATAAAGTGAGACTGTGTTTACATATTGGACTACAATCACTGTTTGACTAATCTGTAAAGGGTAGATTTTTCTATTGCATTTCAATGGCTCATCTACTTCAAACTGTTGCGAACTTTCTAAAGATGTGTTTTCATTTATAATAGCAGATCTAGCCGTGTGGTAATCTGAAATTGAAGTTTCAGTGACAGATTCATTCAACTAGCACTTTGCATGAGGCATTACTGCAAACATTATTTTTTTATAATATATATATATATATATATATATATATATATATATATATATATATATAAAAGTGACAAAACCTTCCAAAGATAATTTCTGCAATTTAGTAAACTAAGGATTTCAAGTCAGGCTTCAGTTTCCGGGTGTTTTTCATAATGGATTTCACAGCAGATGACCTGACAGGCAATCTCATGATCTGAGCGGCGCTTTGCGGCATGTGTACAAACCGCCGTCAGAAGCGCTGGGAGCCACCCTCCCTTTCACAGGACATGCCTGCAAGTTAAGCACTACAAACGTCCAGAGGTCCGGACTGACCCCTTCACCTCCCGTCTGGGAAACATTCCTACTCTGAGCTTTCCATTCTTGACGACAAACAGAGCGGGGCCACGGAGCTTGTTTTCAAAGGCCAGCAGGAGCAGCGATGAATGGAGTGTGTCTGGTGCAGCAATGGCTAGCAAGGGCTGTGGATCAAATTGCACACCCTGTGCCCCAGCAGAAGAGAGTGGAGGAGAGAAGAAAGAGGATGAAGAAAGGAAGAAAGAGGAACACAGCAGTGGCAGATAGAGAACCTCCACCTTTTATTGCCTCTTCAGCCATGTTTTTTGTTTGCTTTGCCTTTTCTCCTCTGGCTTTATTGGCCCACTCGGGTCGACCCCAACCCCTCCTAAGTATATTACTCATATACAAGTATACAATATATATGCCACTCTGCTAGAATTGATAGTTTCTTAAAGAAACGCTAATTTCTGCAGAGGTCTCCAAGTATGGCTATCGCTACATGATATCACAGCAATAAATCTGAATATCCAGTTCCTCCTCCAAAGGCAATTATTTCTTTTTGTTTATAACAACTTACGCTTTGGCACATATCCCACTGTGCTACAATCTTATAACTCCCATTACCCAGCAGCATCCTGGCATCTCATAAAGGTTGGACACTGTCATTTTCCCTAAACAAGGACTGCACATGTTTATCCACCACTGAATGAATGAACCCGTTTCTGTGCAACGGGTAGACACAAGTCATTTCTACCCATGCAAGGTGAGACAGAGAATTGAGTAAGCCTCAAAATACAGTCTTACCTAAAAATATATGGTGGTAGATGGTATATTAATCTTTATCCCCCTAAAGTTTCCACTCCACTATGAAATCTTTAGCCAATGGGTAACATTTTTTATCAAATATAAACAGCCAATATGCCGTTCATCAGCTTCACTAGAATGGCCTAGAATGTTAGAAAAAAATTATACCAGGGAAGGATTCAGGAGAACAAGATTGTTGTTCTGGCCTTGGTGCTTACTAACATCACTCTGATCTATAACTTTTTATCAAATAGAAACAGCTGCTTTGCAGCTGGGCAAGTCACTTAAACTCTCTTGACCTCAGTTTCCTCATTTGTATATGGAAGTGCTTTGAAGATGGTAAAGTACCATATTAAATGCATGGTAATATCATCAAAACAGTTAATCACCATCTCCTTCCTTTTGGATCATTCAAGTATAAGGATGACATTTACATAGCTGCAAAATACAAATGAATTAAAGAAAAACACGATTGATTTTATGACTTTTATTTAGTCACATTTAAAAGAGGAGAGATATTGCCGTTAATAGTAGTTATCTGAGAAACAGAAAACTAAATATGCTAAGATGCCACAGTAAAAAAATATGTAAGAATAGGAAACATCAAGTTTATAACTATAGTAAATTAATATTTTTAAGAAATCATTCAAACTTGAGAAAGGGAGCCACAAACTCAATTTTATTTTTCATAAAATTTTTAGAAAATAGTAATGCAGCTTATTTTGGTTTACACTGTAAGTCTCCTTCAGAAAAAAAATCAGACCAATGGAAGTATATTTCACTGCATCATTTTACATTACTTGGAAATGTTAAGTCATTTGAAATACTTTCCTACTTGAATTAGGCCCTAGGCCAAAAGTTTTGTTTTGTAACTTTCTACTTCTCCAATTGATAAAATTTTTTTCTGATAATTGTTCCCAAAGTAATGCTTGGGTTTGCATTATTATTTTCAAAGACCTCTGAAAAAGGAATAGGAAACAAATAAACAAAAATGTTGGCTCTTATAAGTTTGTCAACATACATGTGTCTTTAAATTTAACCAAAAAAAAATCCATTTGAAACAAAACCATCAAAAGCTGTTTATTATCAGGAAAAGTGTTTTGGAGAATTTAGGAAATAGCTAGATACAGTTAATAGGATTTGGACCATAATCTAATCCCCTTAATATGGATATCTCAGACAAAAAAGTTAAATTGAATTAAAATACATGAATAATAGGTCTAATTTGGCATTTTGTAACTTGCCAGAGAGGGAATTGGGATCCTTAGGATCTCTGAATCCTGGTTCCAGTGGCAAGGATAATGTCTATAAGCACCAGTCTCTTTTTATACAAGAGTTAATGACTTGATTCCAAATATGTGAAAATATAGGTGGGCAAAGTTATATATAACACTGGATAATACCCAGAGCTGATGAAGGTGTAGAACAAAATAAAATAAACCAATCTACTGATATACTCAATGTATTTGGAAACATTTGGCATCACCTGGAAAAGTTGAACATGTGTATGTATATCTTTCCTTGAACCTTTGCTAAACAGACAAACTCTTAGGCACCAAAAGACATATGCTGGAATGTTTATAGTAGCATGGCTCATAGTAGTCAAAAATAGTAGGAAAAAATAACTATCCACAGGCCAAAAAGTGAATACAGTTATTGTCATATATTTATATAAGAAACAGTAAATAATGGTGAAATGAGTAAAATACAACTGTAAGCATCAGCACGTATGAATCTTTAAACACTACTGTTAGATGCAAGAAAAAAGTTACCAAAGAATATACACACTAGACGTGATTCCATATGTATAAAGTGCAAAGATAAAAGATTATTTAGGGATATAAACAAATGCAGTGAAGCTATAAAAAAAATAAAACAATTACATGAAAATTTAAGTAGCTGTTCTCTCTCAGAGAGGAGGAGAGTCATTGGTAAAGGTTATTGATACGAAGTAGGTGAAAATCTCAAAAAGACCAACATTCATGTGTCGAAGCCCTAACCCCCACTACTTCAGAGAGTAACTATATTTGGAGACAGGACCTGGAAAGAGGTGATTAAGTTCAAATGATGCTCTGAGAGCCCTAATCCAATCTAACTGGTATCCTTATGAGAATAAGGACTTTGGACACACGTGGACACCTGGGATGTGTGTGCACACAGGAAAGCCCATGTGAGGTCAATGAACAGGTGGCCGTCTGCAAGCCAAGTAGAGTAGCCGATACAGAAATCAAACCTGCTGACACCGTGATGTTAGCCTCCAGAACTGTGAGAAAATAAATTGCTGTCGCTTGGGTGTTTTATATGGCAGCATTAGCAAACTAGTATTAGTTGGAAGCCAAGGTGGGAAAACCGTAAAAAAGAGTAAGAAAATATTTCCACAAAATTTAAGTATCAGTTAATTCTTGTTGGGGAAGGAAGTGTTCGGTAAAAATATGACTGATAAGAACAGAATATATGCAAAATCTCTAAAAGATCATGCAGCATAAGAAGAGAAGGGCAAAGTCATGATTCTGGAATTAGAAAACAGTAAGTAATGATTCTGAAGGCAGGGTGGAGGAAAAAGACATACAAAGATAGGAAAAACCAGAAAAGTGGATTGTCTTTGAGAGTCAAGAGAGAAGAGGGTTTCAACAGTCTGTGATGTCAGAAAATGAAGACTAAAAAACGCTCATTAATTAAGTTATCTGAAAGTCATGTGGCCAAATTTTAGAGCAGTTTCAGTCAATCAGCAGGGGCAGATGCTGGTCAACGTGGGTTGCAGATGATAGGTACAAAGATACAAGATTTTACACACTCCTTAAAGAAATTGACTGTGGAGATAAGATGTGAGCCAGGGCAGTGGCAAGTGGGGAAGGAAAGGCTTTGTTGGTTTGCTTGCCTGTCTGTTTTAAGACTAAAATTTGAACATGGATTTAATGAAAGGAAAAATTAATAGAGAAGAGAGGGAAAGCCTCATCAGAACATAAAAATGAACTTCCTCTCTGGCTAAGCATTGTTAATATTTGAATGAACAAATTCTCACAGAGATTAGAAGGATACACATTTATTTGCTTTTGAAATGAATGCCAGACATCATGTACCCAGTGAATAACAGTCTTGAAAAGCCAGAAGATTGTGACTGTCCAAACTGATGTTTTGTACTTGGTATCATACTTCAGAAAAGAACTCTGACTTTTCTCCCATCACTTCCAGCCTGGGTCAAAAAAAAATAACCTTCTGTTTCTGAAGGCAAAGCTAAGGGCAAGTTACTTTGTTCTAATTATGTGGGCCCTTAGACAGGGAACATGAATTCACCGGAAAGAAGTAAAAACAAAAGCAAGCTTACAGGCAATTCCCACTACTTCTATACCTCCAAGACAAAGTAAAGGCTTTCAATGCAGAAGAGAGCAAGGGCCAGAGGCTGCACACTGCAGGTTTCAAACTGGTCAAGGTGAAATCATGGTCAAGATGCCAAGATGGTGTGGGCAGTGAGGGAAGAGGGGTTAACATCCCAGCAGCCTGCAGGGTCCCTCTTTGAACAGCACTGCCTCAGCCTTTTCCAATCAGGACAGCAATCTGATGAGCAGATCTAAGTATATGGAATAGTAACTTCATGAAACAGAGCCTGACAAGCTGCTCAAGGAAGACTGCTTCACTTTTGGCGGACACTTAACTGAGTAGAGGAGGGCCTTTCATTACAACAACCAGGCAATCACAGGCTAAGCTCCCCATATACTAATAATCCACAGATTCCCTGAAATTGTAACCTAAAAATTATTCTCTGATAATTCAAACATAGCACAGGCCTAGTCAATTTGCCACATAACAAAGTTATATCATCTTTTTAATAAACTTTATAAACCAAAAGCATCATCTAATTTTGAGGACAATATATTTACTCCAAAGAAAATCCTCCTTCAAGGTAGAATTTGGTGAAGTGCCCCAACTTCTCAAGGAGGATTTTATTAGGAATCATTATCAGTGAGGCCTTCATTTAAAATGGTAAGTTCAGCTGCCAAAAGATGCATGTGTACGAACACAATTGTGGAAGGCAGAATTCTAAGAGGGACCCGAAAGACCTTGTATAACCTCCCTCCTTGAGAGTGGACAGAAACTTGCTTCAAACCAATAGACCATGGCAGAAGTGACAGGATGTTACTCTTGTGATTAAATTACCTTACACATCAGAGAAAGAAGGATTTTACCAATGTAATTTAAGCACTAAGTAAGTTGCCTTTAAATATCTCAAAAGGGAGACGACCTGGGTGAGCCTGACTAAATCAGGTGATCTGCCTAAAATAATGTCTAAAGGTTAAAGATTCTTTCTTTTGCTAGACTTGATGAAACAAGCCACCATGAATTCCACAGCTATAAGGAAATGAATTCTGCCAGAAACCTAAAGGAGCATGAATGCAAATCTCCACTGAGCCTCCGATAAGAAGGCAATTCAGCCAGCATCTTGACTAGAGTTTTGAGATCCTGAGCAGAGAACCCAGTGATACTGTGCCCTGACACTTGACCCATGGAAAATGTGAGATAATCAGTGTTTGTTATTTTCAGCTGTTAAGCTTGTGCTAATTTGTTAAGAAGCAGTAAAAACCTAACATGTCAGCCAAATCGCTCCTGGGTCTTTCTTAAGCTTTCTATCAGTCAAGGTGTTAGTTATAAGCAACAGATATCAGCTCCAGTTAATTTATTAAAGGTTTATAATAGCTCACATGATCTCGAAATGGTCTGGGGAAATCAGGCTTGGAGCCTATGCAGCTAGGAATAAATTCTCCAAATGACACAGTGGGAGTGGCCCCACGGAGATAACATGGAGCAGCCACTGGGCTGCGGTGATGCTAATTCACACCATCAAATCACCCAAGCTGGATATGGGAGTCTATTGCTAAGGCCAGTGTTGCTTCTGGAAAACACATGTAACCATTGACTGCTGCCAGCCACGTGAGAATGGCATCTGCAAGATCCCTGTTTTTCCATAAACATGTTAAGAGCTTCAGAATCAATGTCTGGAGCCAGATATCTGAGCTGTGGTGCCCAGGTCATGTGCCTGAGGTAGAGGCTCTCTACGTAGCAGCTAAGAAAGCAAGTGTCTGGAATTTTGGTTTTGCATATCAGGAGGCAGGATCTGTTAAATAAGATGGGTATTTCCCAGAAAAGGCAAATGGTTTTAGATGCATGGACGCCCAAAAGAATGAAGGAATGACGTGTTTACTAAATAACTTCCCTCCCATGCCTCCCTGTCTCCCCAAATTCTCACATCATCTTCTAAAATAATTTGAGACGAGTTCAATTTCAGTAATTTTAGAAAATGGCCCTCTCCAAGCTCCCTCCCCCAAATTATATAATCCTGAGGACATTTGAAGAAACAAAGCAATTATAGCAATTATAACTCAGGACACAGCAAATGGAGATCTCTTTTATCAGAGAAGTGACTGTCTTGTTTGGTTTTCTGATGTTGTTAAATCATAGCATAAGACCTGCAGTGGTATTCGTGGAATATATTTTATTAATCTGGTAATCATATTGAATATCTGTTGCCTGGAGCGGGGCTGCCTAGGCTGAAGATACTCATCCGTGACAATTATCCCATCACTAATCATCGTTGATAAACATTGAAAATATTAATCAGCTTCCATCTGATCACAGTCTCCCATTTAACCGCAGTCAAATCTCTGTTGTTTATGTACTGGCTTCTTTCCTCCTTCATTCATTTTGCTCATTTAAAGCCTCCTCTCTTCCTGGCCTCTTCGTTCCAAACAGATCCTGACAAACAGTGGCAGGCGGAGATATATCCCCTAGTTCGAATTGCACTGACATTGAATCAAACACAACAGAGAAGAGTGGAAATATACCACCAAGCCAACCCCAAAGATAAAACATCATAGGGGAATGTGTGTGTACTATTAATTCTACTCCCAGAATAGGTCAAGAGGGCAACGGGTTGATCCCGTGGTATAGCTCAAGGGTGAGTAAGAAAAATTCCTTATTGATGTGAACAGTGCGGGTAGATTAAAGTTTAGGACACTTTCTACGGACCAAAGACTCTCCTCCAGCAGAGAGGGGAGAAAAGTGGAGAGAGGGAGAAAGTGGAGAGAGGAGTAAGAGGTGGTTGAAAAATGATATGAGGAGATAGGAAGTGTGTGTGAAGATGGTAACAGAACAAACACAGTCCACAAAAAGGAAATGTGGGATATTAAAATATTTGTTATGGCATTTGACTTTTTTTAGATGCAAGAAATATGCCCATATGAAATATATATTAAACAGAATTTGGTGCTTAACAATCTCCAGGCTCCCTGCTGGCTTTCTCACACAACTGACCCCTCTAATAGTAACAAAGGGATGCGGACAAAATAACAAAGATCACAGAAAAGTACAGCTTGCCCCAGCAATGACCCTCTACAGCCAGGTACCGGAAGAAACCCCAGCCTGCAGAATATTCCACAGACATTGTTTCCTTTCCTGCTTCTGCTCCTGAAGCAGCTGGGGGGTGGTTGGTGCAGATAAGGGGATGTGGCAAGAGGAGACAGGACATGTTTGGATATTGGTGAGTTTTTTGTTTGTGCCCGACCCCGTTGAGTACATAACCCTGAGCCGTTCCTTTGCAGTTCTCTACAGCACAAGGTGATCCAAATCCACCAGGAAGTGGGGTTTTCCAGCATTCCAAGTGAAAAGCACAATTTAGTACAATGTCAGAAGGAAAAGTCATGTATTGAGGACTTAGTTTGAGCCATGTGAAATTGTCATTTTAATAGGTCAAAAATGACCAAACAGTATCAATCTTACATGTTTCTAATCTTATTTAGATTAGAGGCACCATGAAAGATACCAAGGTTGCAGAGATGAACAAATTGGCCCTGAGCAGAGCCAGAGGGAGCATACAGCCTAATGAAAGAGATGATATTTACTCAACTCATCACACAAATGACTGTATGATTATAAACTGTAGTATATGCTTTCAACTAACTTTGCCGGGCTGTAACTGAGGGCTCAGACCTGGGAGTGAAGGTCATAGAAGGTTCACGGAAGAAGTGCAGACAGCAAGAAGAGGGGTAAGTGGGGGTGTGGAGAGACAGAGCAGGAAGCAGTCCTTCCCTCTCAGATGGTATGAAGTTCTGTGCCAAGTGTCAAGGACCAAGAAGACATTGTGCCCCCTGTGACAGCCTTCATGAAAACCATCTTCCAGTGGGTGAGATGGTAATTAACAGGCAAACAGATGTACAAACAGAATGTTCTCAAGTAAGAAAATGTGCTTACAAGGACATAAACAAGGGGTTGAGAGGGAGATTAACAGAGGGGGATCACTACAGTGGCCTAAGATGCCCCTCTGAGTAGGTGACATTTATGCTGAGACATAAGGGATGGGAAAGAGCCTTATATACAAGGAATACAAGAAAAAGCATTCTAGGCAGAGGGAACAGAATGAACAAAGATTATTTGATACAAGCAAAAACAAAATCTTAAGTGGTTCCAAAGGGTGAGTGAGGAGGAGAGAAATAGGATGACATTTGGTTCACTTAGGCATGGCAGAAGGTTTGGTATTTTATTATTATAAGTGAAAGGAAAACCCAAAAGCCCTACATGTATATAGTGCACACACATGATCCTCATGTAGCTGAGTACTTTGAATGTGTTTTTGAAGTAAAGGCAATATTCTTTAACAGTGTGCGCATTTTTAAACAAGTAATCATAATATTAACACTGAAGAGTAAGATTGGAAAAGGAAAAGCAGTAGCCATAACTATTTACTGGGCATTTGCCAAGGGCCACACCATGACTGACATGTGTTACCTCATTTAATCTTCTACCATTACCCCCACTTAAAGACGAGGATAACGCTGTCCTCATAAAATGAAATACAGAAAAGTACTCATTGAATATGCCTCCATGGTGCCATTGGATTGACATTTTTGACTGATTGCATTGCTGTCCCTCTAAGTGGAAAACATAATTTAGCATAATTTTCAGAAGGGAACTACTATTTCATAATTCTGTTCCAAAAAATTGACCATTCATTTTACCAACTCAAACACTGAGCTGCAGAAGAGAAAGCCAGGGCACTATTTGAAGTTTTTCTTTTCTTTTCTTTTCTTTCTTTCTTTTTTTTTATTGGTGAGATCTTGGGAGAAAATCTCTTGACATTTCTGGGCTTCCATTTTGAGGAGTTTAATTTAGATTCCTCCAATCAAATACAAGTCATCCAGTTAATGTGAATTTCACATAAACTGTGAATAATATTTTAGTATTAGTTATGTTCTATGCAATATTTGCCAATACCTGTCCTTTGCAAACATGATGCTCTGCGCTTTTATTTGCTAATATCTGACAAGTCTGGTTTGACTAGATCGAATGGATACGGCTGGCCCAGCAGAGCAACCAATGAGGAATTTTCAAGTCACTCGTGAAATAAGAACTGAGTGATTCACATTGTGGAAGTCTTTATTTTAAACAATTATCTTATTTTCTAAGGTGTTGCTTTCTTTTATTTAATTAAAATATTTATTTTTCATGAAATGATAATATAAAATGTTGCTATTTTGTTAGTTTTTAAATTTTTTAGGAAAGTGAAAAGAATGAACTGACACATTAATCTCTGCAAATTTAAATTTGTTATTGATGTATAATTTATACATGGTGAGATGAACACCAGTGTGCAAGTTTGAAAAGTTTTTATTTAAATTTTTTTTTTCTTAACGTTTGTTTATTATTGACAGACAGAGAGAGACAGAGCATGAGCATGGGAGGAGCAGAGAGAGAGGGAGACACAGAATCTGAAGATCATGACCTGAGCCAAAGTCGGACGCTCAACCGACTGAGCCACTCAGGCGCCCCAGTTCGAAAAGTTTTTTAAAAAATGCACATACCCCATTTCTAACACATAGAATATTGCTCGTGTCTCTTCTCCAATTCTCACCTACTTCCTCAAAGACAGAGATTGCTCCATTCTCAAGAAATATTCACCATAGATTGTTTTGTCTGTTCTAGACCTATCAGTAGAAGCTTGTAATAGATATTCTTATCTGGTATATTTCACTCAGCATGATGTTTCTGAGATTCATCACTGTTGTATGTTTCACAGTTCTTTCATTTACATTGCTTAGTAGTCTTCCCCTATATATATATATACCACCGTTTCTTTATTTATCTGTGACTAGGCATTTGCCTCACTTTCAGTTTGGGGCTCTTATGAACAAAGCTGCTATAAACATTTATATATAAGTCTTTATGGAGGCATATGCTTTCTTTTCCTTTTTTGTACATAACGCAGAAGTGAAATCACTGGGTCATATGGTATGTGCATGCTTAACTTGATAAAACAAAAACAAAAACAAAAACAACTGTTTCCAAGGTGGCTCTACCATTTTATATTCTCAGCAGTGGTCTAAAAGTTCCATTTTCTCATATTCCTCTCACCACCTTGTATTGTCAGCCTTCTAAATTTTAATCAATCTAGTGGGTGTGAAAGAGCATTTTGCTGCGGTTTTAATTTTTATTTCCCTAATTACCAATGATACTACCATCTTTTCATGTGTTTCTTGAGCAAAATATATCATTTTTATGAAAAATTTGTTTAAATATTTTCTTCCTACTACTGTTTTAACTGCATCCCCCAAGTTTTAACGTTATGTTTTTATTATTACTTATTTAAAAGATATTTTCTTTTTGTTTTGCTTTCTTTGATTAAAGGGCTATTTGATATTATGTTGCTTCATTCCAGGAATTTGGGATTTTCCAGATTTTTTTGGTTGTTGATTAGTAATTTAATTCTGGTTTGTTCAGAGAACATACTCTGTATGATTTTAATCCTTTAATATTTATCGAGACTTCCTTTATTGTTCAACAGGTGGTCTTTATTGCTGAATAGGTCACTTGAAAATATTTTCTGTTTTGCTATTGTTATGTGGAGTGTTCTAAAAATGTCAATTAGGTTGATCCGGTTGATAAAGTTTCTCAAATCTTCCATATTCTTAACGATTTTTGTCTACTTGTTATAGCAATCAAAGTATTTATGCTCTGTTATTAGCGCATACAGATAATCTTTGTGCTTTGGTGCTGATAGTATCTATTACAATAATTTAAGTTCATCAATGTTTCCCTTTGCAGTATCTAATCTACTTTTAAGCCAAAATAGTAAATTTTATATTTCAGATATTGCAATGTTTTGTCTTTATAAATTCCATTTCTTTTCTTGTATCTTTATCATTATATTTATCTTTTCCTTTAAATTCTTTAGATTATTTGCAATAGCTATGTTAAAACCTGAATGCTAATTTCATCTGCTCAGTAATTTCTGTGTCTTATTTTGTTGATTGTTTTTTTCCTCTGTAAATGGATCACATTTTTCACCCTTCACACATTTAATGATATTTTTACTTTTTATTTTTTAGTAATATTTCTAATTGATGGAAGTTGAGATTGCTTTATTGTTGAGAGGCTAGCTTTTGCTTACTTCCTTTAAAGAGTGTTTAGTTTTGTTTTAGAAGGCATTTGATTTTCTGGCAGATCAGTTTGATCATTCCAAGGCTGATTTGAATGTCTTGTGAGAATAGGTCTTAAATTTCTCTACTCCTAATCTGTGGCCTTTCTAAGGTCTCAGTGAATACTGGGAGTGTTCAGCAAGGTCTCTTCCCTCTGGCTGATCAGACACCCTACCATTGGGTTACCTCTGGAATTTCTGTTCAACCCGCAGTTTCCCAGAAGTCATTCTCCCTATGTAAATGCAGTGTAGTATTAAGCCAAAGATTTCAAAGGATCTGTATGCAGATTTATGGTGATCCTTCTTTGCACAGCACCCTCCTCTCTGGAAATCTGCCCAGCAAATTTTCTGCTGCCTTCAATTATGATCTCTGCCTCCATAGCTGAGTACTCTGCTTGAGATCTCCCTTCTTGTACCCTGATTAGGAAAGTACTTTCAGGCAGAAAGCTGGAGTAATTAGAGGGTTCATTTTATTTGTTTCCCTTTCTTAGAGATTGAAACACTGTGCTGCCTATTATCCAAAGTCTGAAAACATTTGCTTCAATTATTTTGTTCAGTTTTATAACTTTTTTATGTTGGGTGAGGGTGGATCCAGTGCCAGTTACCCTGCTATTGCCAGAAGCAGAAGTCTTCATTCCTTCTAATATCTTGTAGTTTGTTAAGTGTTTTTCAAGTCTTGGAACAAAAGAATTTTATAATCTCTTAATAATGATGACATCTAAAACATTCTGTCATTCAAATGCTTGACAAACATTGAACACCTTCTCTGTACTTGTCATTGTCAGGTACAGGGAATCAAAGTTAAGTACCATAGGACCCCTATCATCAAGAAGCTCCCAGTCTATTTGGGAAATAAATGGAGAAATAGAAGCTACTATGCATAGTAGTTTCTAAAATATATTATCAGAAATGTAGTAAAATAGTTGATATTATGGTTATTTTGGTACAGGGTAGTGTCACAAACATGATTTTATCCCCAATGGATTGCAAGAGATGCAACCTTCCTCAGCAGGCCAGGCCTGTATACGATTTCATAATTTGGCTTCTCTCAGGCAATCCAATTTGATGACTAGTAATGAATATTATTTCCATTTCCTTCATTTGAGAAATAAGTTATCAATAAATCTTACTTTAGGATAAAGACAGAATATAAATTAGAACCACAGGAACCCAAATTTTCTATTATTTTGATGGTAGTTTTCTCTATGCCTATATGTTCTCACAAAGTTCACTCCCAGGGATCTCAGATCTCCAGGCATCTCTGGGTATACAAAGCCAGGGGTGGGATAGGCTACTTAAAAAAAAAAAAAAATATATATATATATATATGTGTGTGTGTGTGTGTGTATACATACACACACACATGTGTATATATATATACACATATATATATGTGTGTGTGTATATACACATACACACACACACACACACACACACACACACACACACATAGCTTTACTGGGAAACAACTTACATGTCATAACATTCACCCTTTTAAAACACAATTCAATGGGACTTTTTTATATTCACAGAGTTGTGCAAATATCACCACTATTTAATGTTAGAATACTTTCATGACCTCAAAAGACAAAACAAAACAAAAATCAAAAACCTGTGTCCCTTAGCTGTCACTTCCCACTTTCCCTTCCTGCCAGCCCCTGGCAACCACTAATCTACTTTTTGTGTCATTGGATTTTGCTCGTCTGTCATTTCATATAAATGGAATTACATAATATGTAATTTATAAAATTTATAAAAATTATTTCTAAAAATATGTGTCAACTAAATATTTGAAATATAACTATTATTTTTGTTTTTATCCCTGCTTATTTTGTCCCCGCATGTATTACAAAAAGATGTTGCTCTATTAGCTCTTTATAATTCAGTGTTTTAGAACTTGAAATACATTTTTTATTCCTTTTTAGAAAAAAATATATAACTCATAATAGAAAGTTTCTGAATTCTACAATAATGTAACTGTGACATGATAGTCACAGTACTATAAAATAGTATCACCTAGTTTTTATTGGAGAATACATTAAAAATTAGAACTTATATTGGCAGACATGCCTCCTTCTCCGGCAAAATATCAATCAGGAGGATTTAACCCACCATCCCACCTATTGGGCAGTGGAAGCTCCAAGGCACACTGGTCATGGCTTCATAACTTGGGGAAATCTGTCACAAGTTGGATCTGGAAAAATGATGAGCTTAGCACTGAAATTTGGCATAGACCAAGGGGAGCATTTCTCAGGCAAGGTCAGTCCCTTGCTAAGCATTGTTAATACAAAAGCAAGAATACTGCCCTGAAGAATACTTCAGTGTTTGGAATTCGGAAAGTCAAGGATGAGGAGAGCATTCTTCAGTTCATTTCTTACTCTTGCTGATTTTCTATGACCCAACGCTGAGGTGAGACCTGAGTGGAGAATGAGAGTGTTACTGAGAGGAGTAACACTGAGTTGGGGAATGAGTGTTATGGGGGATGGTATAGTCTCTGTGGAAGCAAGAGATAACGGAGACTCCAGCATGGCAGGAGCAAGATAGGATTCCACAGCCACGAGTCTTGACTGGTCTCCTTGGTTTGCCGGATGGGGGCGGGGGATGTTGCGTTTTTATGTAAGGTCCAGCTGGATGTTGCTGAATTTTTCCATATTGTACCTAAAGGTAAGCCCAATGTCTGCTTGACAGTTCAACTCTGTGTTCTCAAGGGACTGTATTCAAAATGGCTGAGGGACCCAATGGCCTAATAAATCTCTGCTGCTTTGAAACAATATGATTTTGAGGAGGAAACTTTAATTGCATGTTTCATGACACTTTTACTAAAGTGCAGATTGCACCTGCATTGTGGGAACAAGCGTGTCCCATGCCTAATACTTAGTTTTGTTGATGAAAGTTACTTCACTACTGTCCCTTGCCTTTCCTGCACCTACCTATTCCTAGTGATTCCTCCATGCGCACATTTGACCTCCCATTTACCGTGTTAAAAAAAAATGCAGTCCTCAGATAGGACTTTATGTATATAAAAATTAAACAGTTATTTGACATGGGAAGTGGAGGGCTTGAAAGAGTTAAGCAAATTAAAAGGTATTCCTCTCTGGACTCAGATGTGTCCTCCCAACTGTGAATATTGTAAGGGGTACCCTAATGAAAATATAACTCCCGTCGGGAACTTAAAGGCAATTAAAACAACATTAGTGTTTTTCATAACTTTACAATGTCTTTATGCATGTGATAAACCTTACTAATTATTGAAAAGTTATTTGTATTAAGATTTCAGAGCAGAGAGATAATCTGTGCAATTTAGAATCCTGAGCCATCGTCAGGGAGCTGGCTAACAGAACCAGAATTCCCTTGCCAGCATCTCCAGTTGCATCAGTGAACCTCAAACAGGATCCTTTGCTGGCAAATATTAGCTTACTGTAGTTTAAAAATAAATAAATACCTTGAGTAAATGTGCAGTGACACCAAAAATTAGTTTCCACAAACTGACTAAATATAGCATCTATTGGGAAAAGGCAAATGAGTTCAAGTGGAAAAAAAAGACCAAGTTCTAGAGTGGAGAGCATGCATTTCTCTAAATGGACGAAAATTTTAGTGTGATCTGAATGTAATCAACATTCAAGGCTCACTTTATGGAAAGAAGAAAGATAGAGGCTTACTGCGTAATTTCCATAATTCAGCTCAGTATCAATTTGGCAGGAGGAATACAGAACACCCCACAGTGCTCTTAGCACAAGCTAGACATCCAAACCATGCAACTGATTCGCCAACCCCTCTAATAAGCTAACATGTGATATGCTAACCAGGCAAAGTCTTAAAGGCATAATATAGAAAACATGGAGAGGAAGGTTGCTGAGGTTTCCAGAGTGTAATAAGGGAAGTTTCAGAGATAGAAAGGTCCCTAGAGGTTACTGAAGTACAATAACTCTGTCATTATAGGGATAAAGAAATTGAGATCCAGAAAGATCAAGTAAGTTGCTCAAAGCCATTCATTCAGCGAGTGTCAGAACCCAGGGTTAAAAGAGGTCTCAGCTTTTGGAGAAATACTTTCCCCATATAAATAATATAGGTGATGCATGGCAGAGCTATAGTGACAAGCATATCAGCAAACCAACAACCCTTCTATTATAGTTTGAAACAGTGAGTAGTATAGAGGTTGTAATCTGGGGGCAAGGTTGGATTCCTTTAGGACAACACTTGAATTCTTCAGCAGTTGCTTGATACCAGGGGCCACAAGCAGAGGATGGATATTAGCCCCAAGAACAATACCACATGAGAGATTCCAACTCAGATAACTAAGACTTGTCTGTATTTATAATCACCAGGGACTCATGATGAACTGGACCCCACCTAAGAGCCAACAGCAGAAAGAATTAGATTCCCTATAGTAACACCCCTTGCCTGACTAAAGTGTAAAATTACCATAGCCAAGCATCTGCAATCATTTTCTATGCTGGTACACCCATGACAACACAGTAGCATCAGTGTTCACTTAGTAACAAAAGAAAGCAGGGAGCAAGGAAGCCCATTTAATTTATAAAGTTCGCCAAAGTTCTCTTTAAATCCATTAAATGTGATAAGCTAGCCCAGCTGAGATCTACCAGCAGAATTAGAAGATTATTTCTTCATTGCTATATTTCACAGGGAATAAATAATCCAGAAGATTGTGAGGGTAGTTTATGATTGAGCCCAATCGCAGACATTCATCAGAGAGAAGGCTCAATGAATGAGGTCTGCCCATCCCCTGTGGGCGTCTGAGGAGGACTGCAGCAGGCAGGTGTTGTGTGTGAGTGAAGAAAAAAGTTTCCAGAGATGGAGTTACAAGTAATGACCTACTTATCATGAACAACATGCATTTATTAACCTGAAACCAATGCATCAAAAAGCAAAATATGTTTCCATTCATTATGTGTTTATTTTGCAAATTGCAACAAAGGTGTCCTGTTTTTACAAATATATGTACACACACACACACACACACACACACATGTACACACACACACACTCCAACAAACATAACAAAGGGCACAGAAAAAATAAAGGAAGGCAAAACTCAACACACAGTAAGGTTGGAAAGAAATGTTCAGGGCACAGAGAGGGCTATAAGAGCAAAGCCAGGAAAACAGCTTTTGGGGAAGTAGAGCCTCAGAGAGTCAGAGAGCCCTTGACTCTTTGCCTTCTCTGTTATTCATGCTATGCCTTGTCATGAAAAAGAAAGAATGAACTGAGAGCTACAAATCAGCCTTGTGCTTATGGTTCAGGTGCATTCATATGGCTCATATTTGGACTGACCTTCACTGGATTGTAGAATTTGTCTGTCTGGAGACACCCAAATCTCAAACCAGAAATCATGCTGCTGGGGACCAACAGACTTGGAATGAGATGAAATACTACCTTCCCCAGTGTATTAACTTTTGCTTGGTAAGCCTTCAGGCAGCATAAATGGATATGGGGATCCCATGAAGAGTTGAAGAAGTTGCACGTTTGTCTACCACTTGGCAGGCTTTCCTAGGGGGTACCTACCACTCTCCTGTCTCTTTTATGGAAGAGGCAGTAAAACATAATGGTCAAGAACATGGACTCTAGAACTCAACTGCCTGGGTTCAGTCCTTTCTGTGCATCAGTTTCTTACTTATAAAATGAATATAATGATAGAACAATCTTTTTTTTTTTTTTTTTTGCAGTTAAAATTACACCTTTAAGTTACTTTAAATCATATTTACAATGAATGGTGGATTAACGTTGACTAACATCGTTTAAATAATGCTATGAATGTAGGGTAACAATTCAGTAGGATCAATTTGCAGGGTTTTGAGTAAAATTTAGTACCTGCGTCTTACATAAATTAGGTACCTTTTTATTCAGACTTTACAGCAAACTTCCGGAAAGGGAGTTTTTTTACTATCCAGAATAGATACATAGATTCCTCTGAAAACTATGGATACCAAGAAGACTGGGCTCAGTTTCCCAGAAACTTTCTGTAGAATATGGTCCTAACTGGTTCTTTTTTTTTTTTTTTTTTTAATTTATTTTTATTTTTTTATTTTTTTATTTTTTTTTTATTTTTTTTTTATTTTTTATTTTTTAATATATGAAATTTACTGTCAAATTGGTTTCCATACAACACCCAGTGCTCATCCCAAAAGGTGCCCTCCTCAATACCCATCACCCACCCTGCCCTCCCTCCCACCCCCCATCAACCCTCAGTTTGTTCTCAGTTTTTAACAGTCTCTTATGCTTTGGCTCTCTCCCACTCTAACCTCTTTTTTTTTTTTTTTTTTTTTTTTCCCTCCCCCATGGGTTTCTGTTATGTTTCTCAGGATCCACATAAGAGTGAAACCATATGGTATCTGTCTTTCTCTGTATGGCTTATTTCACTTAGCATCACACTCTCCAGTTCCATCCATGTTGCTACAAAAGGCCATATTTCATTTTTTCTCATTGCCACGTAGTATTCCATTGTGTATATAAACCACAATTTCTTTATCCATTCATCAGTTGATGGACATTTAGGCTCTTTCCATAATTTGGCTATTGTTGAGAGTGCCGCTATAAACATTGGGGTACAGGTGCCCCTATGCATCAGTACTCCTGTATCCCTTGGATAAATTCCTAGCAGTGCTATTGCTGGGTCATAGGGTAGGTCTATTTTTAATTTTCTGAGGAACCTCCACACTGCTTTCCAGAGCGGCTGCACCAATTTGCATTCCCACCAACAGTGCAAGAGGGTTCCTGTTTCTCCACATCCTCTCCAGCATCTATAGTCTCCTGATTTCTTCATTTTGGCCACTCTGACTGGCGTGAGGTGGTATCTGAGTGTGGTTTTGATTTGTATTTCCCTGATAAGGAGCGACGTTGAACATCTTTTCATGTGCCTGTTGGCCATCCGGATGTCTTCTTTAGAGAAGTGTCTATTCATGTTTTCTGCCCATTTCTTCACTGGGTTATTTGTTTTTCGGGTGTGGAGTTTGATGAGCTCTTTATAGATTTTGGATACTAGCCCTTTGTCCGATGTGTCATTTGCAAATATCTTTTCCCATTCCGTTGGTTGCCTTTTAGTTTTGTTGGTTGTTTCCTTTGCTGTGCAGAAGCTTTTTATCTTCATAAGGTCCCAGTAATTCACTTTTGCTTTTAATTCCCTTGCCTTTGGGGATGTGCCGAGTAAGAGATTGCTACGGCTGAGGTCAGAGAGGTCTTTTCCTGCTTTCTCCTCTAAGGTTTTGATGGTTTCCTGTCTCACATTCAGGTCCTTTATCCATTTTGAGTTTATTTTTGTGAATGGTGTGAGAAAGTGGTCTAGTTTCAACCTTCTGCATGTTGCTGTCCAGTTCTCCCAGCACCATTTGTTAAAGAGACTGTCTTTTTTCCATTGGATGTTCTTTCCTGCTTTGTCAAAGATGAGTTGGCCATACGTTTGTGGGTCTACTTCTGGGGTTTCTATTCTATTCCATTGGTCTATGTGTCTGTTTTTATGCCAATACCATGCTGTCTTGATGATGACAGCTTTGTAGTAGAGGCTAAAGTCTGGGATTGTGATGCCTCCTGCTTTGGTCTTCTTCTTCAAAATTACTTTGGCTATTCGGGGCCTTTTGTGGTTCCATATGAATTTTAGGATTGCTTGTTCTAGTTTCGAGAAGAATGCTGGTGCAATTTTGATTGGGATTGCATTGAATGTGTAGATAGCTTTGGGGAGTATTGACATTTTGACAATATTTATTCTTCCAATCCATGAGCAGGGAATGTCTTTCCATTTCTTTATATCTTCTTCAATTACCTGCATAAGCTTTCTATAGTTTTCAGCATACAGATCTTTTACATCTTTGGTTAGATTTATTCCTAGGTATTTTATGCTTCTTGGTGCAATTGTGAATGGGATCAGTTTCTTCATTTGTCTTTCTGTTGCTTCATTGTTAGTGTATAAGAATGCAACTGATTTCTGCACATTGATTTTGTATCCTGCAACTTTGCTGAATTCATGTATCAGTTCTAGCAGACTTTTGGTGGAGTCTATCGGATTTTCCATGTATAATATCATGTCATCTGCAAAAAGCGAAAGCTTGACTTCATCTTTGCCAATTTTGATGCCTTTGATTTCCTTTTGTTGTCTGATTGCTGATGCTAGAACTTCCAGCACTATATTAAACAACAGCGGTGACAGTGGGCATCCCTGTCGTGTTCCTGATCTCAGGGAAAAAGCTCTCAGTTTTTCCCCATTGAGGATGATGTTAGCTGTGGGCTTTTCATAAATGGCCTTTATGATCTTTAAGTATGTTCCTTCTATCCCGACTTTCTCAAGGGTTTTTATTAAGAAAGGGTGCTGGATTTTGTCAAAGGCCTTTTCTGCATCTATTGACAGGATCATATGGTTCTTCTCTTTTTTTTTGTTAATGTGATGTATCACGTTGATCGATTTGCGAATGTTGAACCAGCCCTGCATCCCAGGAATGAATCCCACTTGATCATGGTGAATAATTCTTTTTATATGCTGTTGAATTCGATTTGCTAGTATCTTATTAAGAATTTTTGCATCCATATTCATCAGGGATATTGGCCTGTAGTTCTCTTTTTTTACTGGGTCTCTGTCTGGTTTAGGAATCAAAGTAATACTGGCTTCATAGAATGAGTCTGGAAGTTTTCCTTCCCTTTCTATTTCTTGGAATAGCTTGAGAAGGATAGGTATTATCTCTGCTTTAAATGTCTGGTAGAACTCCCCTGGGAAGCCATCTGGTCCTGGACTCTTATTTGTTGGGAGATTTTTGATAACCGATTCAATTTCTTCGCTGGTTATGGGTCTGTTCAAGCTTTCTATTTCCTCCTGATTGAGTTTTGGAAGAGTGTGGGTGTTTAGGAATTTGTCCATTTCTTCCAGGTTGTCCAATTTGTTGGCATATAATTTTTCATAGTATTCCCTGATAATTGTTTGTATCTGTGAGGGATTGGTTGTAATAGTTCCATTTTCATTCATGATTTTATCTATTTGGGTCATCTCCCTTTTCTTTTTGAGAAGCCTGGCTAGAGGTTTGTCAATTTTGTTTATTTTTTCAAAAAACCAACTCTTGGTTTCGTTGATCTGCTCTACAGTTTTTTTAGATTCTATATTGTTTATTTCTGCTCTGATCTTTATTATTTCTCTTCTTCTGCTGGGTTTAGGCTGCCTTTGCTGTTCTGCTTCTATTTCCTTTAGGTGTGCTGTTAGATTTTGTATTTGGGATTTTTCTTGTTTCTGGAGATAGGCCTGGATTGCAATGTATTTTCCTCTCAGGACTGCCTTCGCTGCATCCCAAAGCGTTTGGATTGTTGTATTTTCATTTTCGTTTGTTTCCATATATATTTTAATTTATTCTCTAATTGCCTGGTTGACCCACTCATTCGTTAGTAGGGTGTTCTTTAACCTCCATGCTTTTGGAGGTTTTCCAGACTTCTTCCTGTGGTTGATTTCAAGCTTCATAGCATTGTGGTCTGAAAGTATGCATGGTATAATTTCAATTCTTGTAAACTTATGAAGGGCTGTTTTGTGACCCAGTATATGATCTATCTTGGAGAGTGTTCCATGTGCACTCGAGAAGAAAGTATATTCTGTTGCTTTGGGGTGCAGAGTTCTAAATATATCTGTCAAGTCCATCTGATCCAATGTATCATTCAGGGCCCTTGTTTCTTTATTGACCGTGTGTCTAGATGATCTATCCATTTCTGTAAGTGGGGTGTTAAACTCCCCTGCAATGACCACATTCTTATCAATAAGGTTGCTTATGTTTATGAGTAATTGTTTTATATATCTGGGGGCTCGGGTATTTGGCGCATAGACATTTATAATAGTTAGCTCTTCCTGGTGGATAGACCCTGTGATTATTATATAATGCCCTTCTTCATCTCTTGTTACAGCCTTTAATTTAAAGTCTAGTTTGTCTGATATAAGTATGGCTACTCCAGCTTTCTTTTGGCTTCCAGGAGCATGATAAATAGTTCTCCATCCCCTCACTCTCAATCTAAAGGTGTCCTCAGATCTAAAATGAGTCTCTTGTAGACAGCAAATAGATGGGTCTTGTTTTTTTATCCATTCTGATACCCTATGTCTTTTAGTTGGCGCATTTAATCCATTTACATTCAGTGTTATTATAGAAAGATATGGGTTTAGAGTCATTGTGATGTCTGTATGTTTTATGCTTGTAGTGATGTCTCTGGTACTTTGTCTCACAGGATCCCCCTTAGGATCTCTTGTAGGGCTGGTTTCGTGGTGACAAATTCCTTCAGTTTTTGTTTGTTTGGGAAGACCTTTATCTCTCCTTCTATTCTAAATGACAGACTTGCTGGATAAAGGATTCTCGGCTGCATATTTTTTCTGTTTAGCACACTGTAGATATCGTGCCAAGCCTTTCTGGCCTGCCAAGTTTCAAAGGAGAGATCAGTCACGAGTCTTATAGGTCTCCCTTTATATGTGAGGGCACGTTTATCCCTTGCTGCTTTCAGAATTCTCTCTTTATCCTTGTATTTTGCCAGTTTCACTATGATATGTCGTGCAGAAGATCGATTCAAGTTACGTCTGAAGGGAGTTCTCTGTGCCTCTTGGATTTCAATGCCTTTTTCCTTCCCCAGTTCAGGGAAGTTCTCAGCTATAATTTGTTCAAGTACCCCTTCAGCACCTTTCCCTCTCTCTTCCTCCTCTGGGATACCAATTATGCGTATATTATTTTTTTTTAGTGTATCACTTAGTTCTCTAATTTTCCCCTCATACTCCTGGATTTTTTTATCTCTCTTTCTTTCAGCTTCCTCTTTCTCCATAACTTTATCTTCTAGTTCACCTATTCTCTCCTCTGCCTCTTCAAGCCGAGCCATCGTGGTTTCCATTTTGTTTTGCATTTCGTTTAAAGCGTTTTTCAACTCCTCGTGACTGTTCCTTAGTCCCTCGATCTTTGTGGCAAGAGATTCTCTGCTGTCCTGTATACTGTTTTCAAGCCCAGCGATTAATTTTATGACTATTATTCTAAATTCACTTTCTGTTATATTATTTAAATCCTTTTTGATCAGTTCATTAGCTGTTGTTATTTCCTGGAGATTCTTCTGAGGGGAATTCTTCCGTTTGGTCATTTTGGAGAGTCCCTGGCATGGTGAGGACCTGCAGTGCACTTCCCCTGTGCTGTGGTGTATAACTGGAGTTAGTGGGCGGGGCCGCAGTCCGACCCGATGTCTGCCCCCAGCCCACCGCTGGGGCCACAGTCAGACTGGTGTGTGCCTTCTCTTCCCCTCTCCTAGGGGCGGGATTCACTGTGGGGTGGCGTGTCCCGTCTGGGCTACTTGCACACTGCCAGGCTTGTGTTGCTGGGGATCTGGCGTATTAGCTGGGGTGGGTAGGCAAGGTGCACGGGGGGTGGAGGGGCAGGCTTAGCTTGCTTCTCCTTAGGTGATCGACTTCAGGAGGAGCCCTGTGGCAGCGGGAGGGAGTCAGATCCGCTGCCGGAGGTTTGGCTCCGCAGAAGCACAGAGTTGGGTGTTTGCGCGGAGCGAGCAAGTTCCCTGGCAGGAACTGGTTCCCTTTGGGATTTTGGCTGGGGGATGGGCGGGGGAGATGGCGCTGGCGCCTTTGTTCCCCGCCAAGCTGAGCTCTGCCGTCCGGGGGCTCAGCAGCTCTCCCTCCCTTTGTCCTCCAGCCTTCCTGCTTTCCGAGCAGAGCTGTTAACTTATGACCTCCCAGACGCTAAGTCGCGCTTGCTGTCGGAACACAGTCCGTCTGGCCCCTCCGCTTTTGCCAGCCAGACTCGGGGGCTCTGCTTGGCCGGCGAGCTGCCCCTCCGCCCCGGCTCCCTCCCGCCAGTCCGTGGAGCGCGCACCGCCTCGCAGCCCTTCCTACCCTCTTCCGTGGGCCTCTAGTCTGCGCTTGACTCCGGAGACTCCCTTCTGCTAATCCTCTGGCGGTTTTCTGGGTTCTTTAGGCAGGTGTAGGTGGAATCTAAGTGATTGGCAGGACGCGCTGTGAGCCCCGCGTCCTCCTACGCCGCCATCTTCCGGAACCTCGATAGAACAATCTTTTAATTTTCCTGTGAATATTAAACGAACATGTGCATGAACCAATTACTTACCACAGGTGAAGTTATGGCCTGGTTCATATGTAATGGCAACACATTCATGCTTTCTTTCATAGCTTCCCATCTCCTTCCTAAACACAACTAAATATGTTTTCACACACATTACAGAATGGCAAGACTTCTGTCCCCTAAAGAGGAGTAGTTCAACATGATTAAGAGTACAAATGTGAAAGTAAGATAGATCGAACTAGAATACTGGCTTTGCCACTTAACTAATTCCATGATCTTAGTTAAGTTAAACACTTGCAAGGCTTAGTTGTGAATTACAGATAAGAAAACCTTACAGGATTATTGGGCAGATTAGAAATGGTTGATGTATGCAAAGTGTTTACCATGATAACCTGCAGAATAACCATTCATCAAAAGGAATTATGAAACTATTATTTTTATTATATACTAGAACTGTAGAACTACACATAAATATAGGTATCTTGCTGAAGCTATACATTTTATGAGAAATCTATCTATCTATCTATCTATTTATCTATCCATCCATCCATCCCTTTAACTTTCTCCACTTTCTCCATTATTGAAATGGCAGCTAGACCATTCCATGCTTCTGCCTCAGGGAAGAGATATGACAGGAGAAAAGAAAGATAGGCTGTATTTTTCTGGCTCTGAGTTTCAAAAGCCAAGACCCTCGAGGCAACAGAAATGACTCGGTATAGACTATCAATTTGGGAATAAACTTAATGATAAAAGAACAAAACTCAAACCCTAAGGCAGTCCACCTCCTACAGATTGGGTTGAGGAAGTGATGTATGCATAGAAGTTGGTAAATCCAAAAGAAAGTGGGGTCCTGTGCCCTGTTCCCTGGGTCAAACCCTGGAGAATTACTAAAACTCTGAGATTTGCAACATCTAACAGCACAGATGACTCGTTTCCCATTATGCAGCATGGGCTAAAGGAATGTCTTCATGCTGTACATAGAATGGCAAAAGCCTAGGTCACCCCTTCAAGAGTTTACCACATGCAGTGAGCACTATAACATAAAAGCAGGGTAAGCCACGGGAATGAAGACACTTGCAGAAAGAAGCAAGGGGTGCTTTAGCTGCAACCTGTGTAGTGTCTGCAGAGGACCACAGGGAAAAAAAGGATCATACCCCTGTAAATACATAACATCAGCAGTTACATACCCCCGATCATCTCTTCACAATAAGGCCATGGCACTAAGTAAGTCTCCTAGAACTTAGAAACAAACAGTCATGGGAAAGGGGGGCATCTCAAAATAAATGGCATTACAGTTCTGCCAAGTTGACAAAATAGAAAGCAAGGTGAATAACAGAAAAATAAACAAATTTCTATTTCTGACAGAGGCAACTTTTCATCAAGACTAGAATTACCTGCTACACAGGAAAACTTGGAGAAATTAAAATGAATTTGCTCATGTCACACTGTCCTCTGTTATCCAACAGAGCTATCTCCACTCTCTTTCTAACATGATAAGAAATCTTGATCTCATTTTATATATCCACATTTACAGAAATACTCCAAATCTTGATATATTATGGGATAACTGACTTTGAAATTACTTTCAGCAAAACCTTTTTTTTCAAAAATATCTTACGCAGAATCCCAATATTAAGAATAGGTAAACATGGAGCTTCTTTTGACTGAGGTGAGAGTAGACACAGTCTGACTCCCTTTAGACATCTCTAGTAGTAATCAAAACATCTCTAAAGAACAAGTAGAAGCTGGTTTAGTGGAAAGGCTACTGTAGTAGTCTGTTCAGGCTGCCAAAACAAAATTCCATAGGCTGGTTACTTAAACAACAGAAATTTATTTTCTCACATTCTGAGGCTAGAAGTTGCAGCTGGGACTTCAGGGCTGTAGTACCAGCAGGGCTGGTGTCTGTTGAGACCTCATATCCTGGCTTGCGGACAGCCAGGTACTTATTGTGTCCTCATGTGGCCTTTATATGTGCATGCCCAAAGAAAGAGAGAGAGAAAGGGGACTGTGATCTGTCTTTTCCTTCTTATAAACACATTAGTTCTATCATATTAGGCCTCCACCCTTATAACCTCATTCAACTTTAATAGCCTCTTTAGAGGCCCTACCTCTATATATAGTTACATTGGAGGTTATGGCTTCAACATACGAACTTTGTGGAAATACAATTTAGTTGATAATAGTCACCTTACTGAAAGTTTAGAAACCCAGGAGGTACTCGCAAATTTGGTTCTCATCAGCTGGTCCCACAGGAAGATGCCAAGATGCTCTGGGATGCATTTTCCTCCATTTCCTAATGAATAAAGTGAGCTAAAAATATCTAGATCAAAATTTTGAAATTACTTAAATGCATACAAAACTTTAGGTCAAAAGAAATTCTATCTGACCACTCTATTCACTGTTGCCTGTGTTAAGTAAACTTTGCACGTTGTTATTTACTCCTCTTCTTTGCCTTTTCAATTAAGGAAAGTGCCCAGTTTCTATTACTACCCTCCCCTGAAATAGCATTTGAACATGTTAATTCTACTAATCACCTGGACATGAGGAGTATATTGTATAAGAGCACCCCTTCCACAGAGAACTACAAAAGCCAGATGAATGACAAAATATAGTTATTTGAAGGCAGCAGAAAGTGACAAAGGCATCAAGGACTTTAGGGACCATAATTTTTGCAGGAAAAAACCCACATTCAGGTGAACTGGCATTGTTTTCTACTTTCTCCTTGAGGCACTGAACCATAAGTAAGTGACCCAAGGCCAAGGAAAGGCAAGAAGAAAATGGTGGATTAAGAATTTTCAGTAGTCACATGAATCTAGGTATGAAATTTGGATTTCAGTGCTACTAACTCAACCAGGCCTAATACATTTATGAAAATAGATGACAAGATGAAGCTAGTAAAAAATAATAAAATAGAAGTTATAATATTTGAAATGTGATGACTAAATGAAGAACTCAGTAAATAGATTTATCATGTATTAGACACAGTAGCAGAAACGACAATATCCACATGGAGGCAGAATAGAAAAATATAAGAGACATATAGGACATCATGTAAAGAACATCATGTATACATCTAATATGCCCACAATTAGAATTACAGAAGGAACAGCAACAAGGTTTTAAGAGGAAATAGCAACAAAACTGTCCCCAAATAAGAAAAAGTATCCAGCCATAGAAGTAAATAACAGTGTGAACCACAGGCAGGATAAATTCAAAGAAAAATCCATCTAGTCCTAACATACAGAAACTGTTTATAACCAAGGACAAAGGTAAAATATTAAAAAGGCAGAAATAGATTATGGTTTGCAGATAATTATCTTCCAAGGATCAATATCAAAACATACAGCTGACTTCTCAAGAGAAATAATGAAGCCAAAGAATAATAGAATGCAATCTGAAAGTTCTGTGAGAAAATAACTGTCAAGCTATAATTCTAAATTTGGAAAACATTTCTTTCAAAACATCAATGATAAATGACATTTTCAGATAAACAAAACCTGAGAGAAATCATCAACAATATAATTTAACAAAGGAATTCTCAAAAGATGTTCTATAAATTAAAGGAAAATAATCTCAGATAGAAGACTGTACATTTAAGAATAAAAAATACACAATGATAAATATTTAGGAAAGCCTTCATGAATATTGAGTGAGTAAAATATTAAAAATTAGTCTTGTGTGGTTTAGAATGTACAGAGAATTAAAGGCAGTAGTAATGTATATATTGGGAGGGTTGTAAATAGAGATAAATTATCTCTTGCATTGTCAGAAAAGTAGGAAAAATACTAATCTGTAATAAAGTATAATAAGCCAAGGATGCACAATGTAATATCTAAAGTAAACTAAAAGAACAATAAAATAATATATAACTGCAAACAGTAGGAGACTGAAATACTAAAAATAGTTGCCAGATTAATAAAAAGAAGGCAACAAATTGAGAAAAAATAGATGTTACAAATATATAATTTATTATAAAATTATAGATTTAAGCCCTCAAGTTAATTCCATTAAATGCAAATAGATTAATTACTCCAGATAAGAAATAAAAATTATCTGGCTGGAAAAAAAATCTAATAGTATTTTGCTTTAAACATCAAGATATGGAAAGATTGATAGTAAAAGAATAGAATGTAAGCAGTAACCAAAAGAAAGCCAATTTAACTATTCTAATATCAGAATAAATACGTTAAGAATCATTATTGAAGATTAAAAGAAATTTTTCATAGTGACAAAAAGGTTAATTTACTAGGATATGAGTTCTAAATTTGTATGCACCTAATAACATAGTCTTAAAATATGTAAGGCAAAATCTGCCCAAACTAAAAGGAGAATCATACAAAGTCAATCTTATTAGACTTTTAAATTTACTTTCAGCAACTGATTGTATATGATGGCAAAAATTAGTATATAGAGACTTAAGCAACATAAATGACCAACTTAACCTAAGTGACATATAAAATGTAGAACTGCAAGACTACACAATAAAAAAAATCTCTTTTAAAGAAAGTTAAAAAGGGGCGCCTGGGTGGCGCAGTCGGTTAAGCGTCCGACTTCAGCCAGGTCACGATCTCGCGGTCCGTGAGTTCGAGCCCCGCGTCAGGCTCTGGGCTGATGGCTCGGAGCCTGGAGCCTGTTTCCGATTCTGTGTCTCCCTCTCTCTCTGCCCCTCCCCCATTCATGCTCTGTCTCTCTCTGTCCCAAAAATAAATAAAAAATGTTGAAAAAAAAAATTTTAAAGAAAGTTAAAAATGAATTTACAGAGCAAAAGCAAGTCTCAAAAAAATTACAATATTGAAATTGTAAACGGTTTGTGCCCTGAAAATAGTAAAACTATGATGGTTATCAATAAGTGATAACAAGAATATGACCAAACATTTACAAACCAATCGATTTACTTGTATTTAACACAGGATTCAATACTGTAAATATGCCAATTCTTTCCAAATTAATTTATATAATCAATAAAATCCCAGTCAAAATCCTAGCAGGTTATGTGTATATGTATGTGTGTGTACAGAAAGTGAGAGGCATCCTAAAATTCATATGGAAATGAAAAGACCAAAGGAACTCAAGATAATCTGATGAAGAACCAATTTGGATTAAGTTTGTACAACCATTTAACAATAATTACAGTAAATAATACTGTGTAATACTGGCTCAGCTTAGACAGACTTATCAGTGGACAGAAGAGAATCCACAAAGAGACTCACACAAGTATGATTACTTCAATATAAAGGCTAAATGCTGGGCCACTTTAGTATTCATATAAAAAATAAATCTTGATCCTTTCACATATGTAGAAAAATAAATTTTTGCTGGATCCTAGAACAAAATGTAAAAGTAAAACAATAAAGCTTCTAGAATACAACAAAGGATCATTTCTTTATGACTTTAGGGAAGGCAAAATTTCCTAAGTAGGAAATAAAAAGCACTAAGCATAAAGGAAAATATTAGTAAATTTAATTTCATTAAAATTAAGAAGTTTCTTAACTGCAAGGTAGAAACTTCCAGTTTAAAAAATAAACTTTTCATCACAGAGATGAAAAGTATAGTGTTGGGAATATGAAAAAAAAAAAAAAAAACAAGTTTTTGTGATCAAGCACACCATTATAAGTTTCATGAAAAGGTAAGCTGTATAGCCGGGGAATATATTTGCAATACATTTAACTGGAAAAGGACTTATATCTACAACATATAAAGAAAAGACAAATAGCCACTAAAAAAAATGAGCAAAAGATTTGAAACATTACAAAAGAACATGTCCAAAAGCCAGTAAACTTCTGAAAAGATGTTTGACACCATTAGTATTAATGAAATGGAAATTAAAACCACAAGTTAACCATCCCTTCATCCTTCCAAAAAAGGTTAAAACAGAAAAAAAAAATAAAGACAAGGGAAGAAAAAAAATATTGCAATACCAAGTATTGAGAGGATATGGAGAAAGACAAACTCTCATAATTAAGAATACTATTTGATAATACCTTTTAAAACCGACATATCCATTACTTATGACCCAGCAATTTCATTCCCAACAAAAATGCATACACATATAAAAACATATACAGTGGCATTATTCCTAATAACAAACAGCAATAATAAACAATGGAAACAAACCGAATGTTTGTCGATAAGACATTAGATAAATAAAAAGAAGTATATTCATACAATGGAATTTTATATAGCATTGAGAATGAACAAATTACATGTACGCTCAACCACATGGATGAATTTCACCAAGATAACACTAAGCAAAAACTCTAGACACATGGAGGTTACCTTGGAAAGTAAGTGACCATACAAGGCATTAAGGAAGCTTCTGTTTTATTAATAACATGTTATTCTTTATCTGGTTGGTGGTGGCATGGATACGTCACTCTGAAAAAATGTTTTACTTTGTATATTTAAAATTTGTGCATTTTTAGATATGTTATAATGCAATCACTGAAAGTGAGAAATAACAGAGGGTAATGGAAATATAGAAGTACTTTTGCTATGGTGGATAAAATCATCTGGGTGAGAATACCAGCCCTGATTCTCCATAATCATGAGCAAAAAAATAAATAAATAAATAATGAAAACTTGGAAAAATATAGTTGGTCAACTTTTGTAAGGCACCAATATTCATTTCTATGCTAAGTTCTTATTAATCCCAGAATTGCACAACTTTGTGGTGGAGAAAAAATGTCTCCTAACCTGAATGATGTTCTTCATAAATCTTACTGAAGAGCCAAGGTATACACACCCAAAATACAGAACAGTCTGAGTGGGTTTATATTAGACATAATTATATAGAAGAGATTGTAATATACAGATACAATGAAAACAGAATAATCAATATCTGAGGAACAAGAGCAGAATTCACAGGATATTGACTGGGGCTCTGGTTGCAAAATATCACAGGAGTACAATTTTTAGTTTGACCAGTAGGATTTGCATCTGGTCACAAGGTGCCCTTAGGGAATATTAGTTTGTCTGATTGCAATAGGGAAGTTCCATTCTATATTGCTTTTTGTGGATTCTTTATAGCATATACAGTAGATAAACTGAGCCACTCTTTAAAAAAAAATTCACAATTTACTTCCCTTGAACTCAGTGAAGAAGAATTGGGGCTGAGTGGCATAAGTGGTGGCTGAAAAAATGTGCCTTGCCATCTTGGTCACTCTGTAACATCACTCTATCTTCCCCAGGCTCCACAGAATGGCACTGAGAGTTCATTTAAAGCTGAAAAGACCAGAAGGTCAAACTTTAAAAGGACCCCTCATGGCAGACTTTAAGACAAGGGGTTGTTTTTATTTATTTATTTTCAAACTGCATTGGCTAAAAGAGTTAATTTCCCCTGAACCTTAAAGCACCAGATGGGCCCGCACCTTCCAAGGACTCTTTTTTTCTTTAAAAGCACAATTGTTGTTCAGTTTCTCTCAGGTGCAGATTCATTAGCTCTTGACTGGCTCTCCTTGTTTGTCGACTACTTGTGGAAAAAGCCATTTACCCTGGTGAATGTCAAGGTTAGTGCAAACCGTCCTTGCCATCAGTCTCTCTGGCAGAAGGTCAGGGATAAGCTTTCCTCAAATGGGCAGCGTCAAACAAAGCACAGACAGACTTAACTCACCAAAAGAAAGAAAGGAGGCCTGCTCTGGGGTTGATAAACATTCTTGTGGGCTTTGAGGACAAAAGATTAACTCCTCCTTTGCCACTTCAAGAAATGCTCACTGGAAGATGCCTTATAATATCTGGATATTTTTGAGCATGTGACATATGTTTATAAAGTAATAACTATCTATATCCATATGTTTATGCATATCCATCTGCCTATCTATATATCTATCTGTCATCTTGTTTGTTTAAGCAAGTATTGTAACTTTCAAAGTGTCCACTTTGGAAGTATATCCCATTATCCTAGGCTTGTTCTAGTTGATTTTTTTTTGTAATTTCTCCCTTCAGTCTACATCGTAAATCACACGAGGAAGAGCTGACACAGTCTGAAATAGTTAGATCTTAATTTATTTTCATAGAATAATACAATTTTGAATTTGGAAGGAACCTCAAGACTAACCTAGTACAACCTTCCATCCAACGAATGAAACCTCTGTAGCAATTCTGGCAGTTGTCACCCAGCTTCAATTTGGTCACTCCTAATGACAGAAACATCCCTGACCCACCAGAAGACCATATTGAGGTAGGAAGGTGTTATTGTTACAAAGAAAGCTTTTCCTTATATTTACTAAAATCCATCTCTTTGGAAATGTAACCTTTCCTTGGACCATGAACTTCATATGCATTTAGGTATAATACCTTATGTCTATATATATATATATATATATTATATATATATATATTATATATTGTATACATATATTATATATATATAATATATATATAATATATATAATATATATATATTTATAATATATAATATATATATTATATATATATTACAATTCTCCCAGTGAATCAATTCCCACATTGATTTACTGAGTAATCAATTAATATCAAAAAGACTTCTTTATATAAACTACAGCCAGGCAGATTTGTTTTTGGATTTCTGTATTCCAATCACAAATCATACACCAAGTATATGTTTTTAGTCATTGTATCAAATTTTTAACTTAATTGTTTGCTATCCACATTCAGCCACCTGCTATATTAACATATGAAAGCCCATTGTTATTCTTACAGAAAAATACTGGGGATCCTATAGACTATTCCCTTGAGCACACCATTTGCCATACTCATTCTTACTATTTTTTTCCTGAGAGTTTTGCTGGGCAATTTTGCCCCTCTATTTCAGAGTCATCTTCAGAGATCTTGCTTAAATCACTAAGATATAATCCCTTGCATAATTTTAATGACCCCCCCCCACTTTTCCAACAAAAGAAGTCTTGCTCTTTGAAATGTATCATCACTTATCCCACCAAACTCAGTACCATTACAAATACTCATGGGTACATTTGTCTCACGTGAATCAGAAATGGGACAACCTTGAGGTGCTTCTTACACCCTCCACATCTTGTCTCTTGTATATGATATTGATTTTGCCTTCTTACAACTTTCCCAAATCTTTTCCTTGGACTTTAATCCCATAATTTTTTTCCCGCCTTTCTAGAATTCCCCCATATCATATAATTTTCTGAATCACTCAAAAGTGGTCTCTCTTGACCTTTTCCTCACTTACCTTTTCCTCTGGCAAGGAGACAAACTATTTCTAGCATATGCAACAGCTGAGTATGAGGGAGGAAAACTAACCTTGAGCACCACAGAGTATAGGGTGCTCCTTCAGTGCCCATACTTTCTGGATGTCCTAGCAGCTACTGCTTTCTGTGGCTTCACCCACAAACTGTCTCATAAGTTGTCACAGCAGACTGCCTGCTTGCCTTGTGTATTCACTCCTGAATGACCTGATTTTTGTTTAAATCAACCTGGTAAATTCTGCCCTCCAACCACACTCTTTCTTTCCCCATCTTCCAAGGTCTTAGCGAATGACACTTATTTATACTACTGAATGCTAGTCTCACCTTTTTAAAAACAAAATATCTAAAAATACCAAGAACTTCAGAAGGCTTTTCCCTTGAGTTTTTTCACCTTCTGCAGAAAGACTCCTGTTTTCTACCTGCATTTACCCCTGTCCCCTGCTCCCACAGCTACCATATAGTCCAGACACTTAACAACTTAGACCTAGAAGCCTGCAGTAACTTTTAACTAGTCTAGTTGCCTTTACATTCAAAATGCCCATCTATCCCATATGCAAGCAAAAAATGTACTTTGCTATTTATTCCCTGACTCAAAATCTCTCAGGTTTTCCAATGCATACCAAAAAAGTTTCATCTCTTTAGCTAGACTCTTCCAGATGTGAAACAGCCATAAGCACAATAAGACCTACTTGTGATTGAAAAATATAAGTTGCATTATAATAAACGTAATTTAAGCCACATTGATATCCTTTATAATTATTCTCCTCCTTAAAAGGAAAACCCCCATTACTCAAGTTTAACAAGAATGATCCATTTAGAAGTGTATAGACCATAATAAACCCCACATAAGTATCTGTCCATTTGGATAATCCCAGAAAATGCATAGAAAGATACTGAACTTGTCCAGGAAGTACCAGGAAAGAAACAGTTCTAAGCTGAGTTTATTGTTACCTTTTATTCTAGTGCACCCTCATTGCTGCAAGGCTTCACCAGGCCCCTTGGAGCTGTGTGCTGAGGGCTCCAAATGTTCGTCCTCATCCCCTCTCCCACTATTGATGGCATAATCTGCACAGGTCATGAGGGGAGAGGCTCACTCAGAGACTGCACCTGCTAAAAGGAGGAAAATCAATTTTCATCATCCAAAAATACAGAACTGCTGGCACACAAACTAGTTGCTCAAGGTCCCTAGGGTCTAGAAGGGGAGTCCCACTAAGAAAGACATATGCTTGGAACAGAAGTCAATACTCTCTCCATGTAGCCAGAATAATAAGGGAAGTGGGGAATGAAGAGGTAGAGGATGGAAAGTTGCTGTGCAGTTCCCCAATTCTGCAATAAATATCAGATGGAATTTAGAGCCAATATTAGGTGGGGATCTTTCTAAGAGTAATCCATAAACTTTGATACTCTAAATGTTCTCAAATGCTAAATGCAGCTGAGAGGTATAACCTATTGTGTTTTATTTTTTACTATGTTTTTAATATTCTTCACTACTTTTTATTGCTATTTTTCCCTATTAGACTATTTTCTTATAATTGATATTTTGAGTTGGAATGTTATCATTATGATACCAGAGATGATTTTTTGGGAGCCACAAAATATAGGTTTGCATTCTTGAAAAATAAATCTCACAGATGGGCTGATAAAACCGCAAGCCCATATACCTTGACACACATGGGTGTTGTAGCATATTTATAATTCATATTTTAATTACATAAACAATGCACAAACATACATTTGTTCTATAAATTGAAACAATATGTATCTATATAGATTAAAAGAATAAAAACCTAGGGGCGCCTGGGTGGCTCAGTCGGTTGAGCGACCGACTTTGGCTCAGGTCACGATCTCGCGGTCCGTGAGTTCGAGCCCCGCATCGGGCTCTGTGCTGACTGCTCAGAGCCTGGAGCCTGTTTCAGATTCTGTGTCTCCCTCTCTCTCTGCCCCTCCCCAACTTGCGCTCTGTGTCTCTCTCACAAAAGTGAATAAACACTAACAGCCGCATCTTAGCTCACCAAGTTGTGCACACTAAATATGTATAGCTTTTTGTATTTCAATCATTTGTCAATAAAGTGGTTTAAAAAAGAAAAAAATAATAAACATTAAAAAAAGAATAAAAATCCTACTTCACATACCCCAACTTCACTCCTCTCCACAGAACTAATCACTATTACTGTTAACACTTAAGTGTATCTTCCTAACTTTGTACTATTCATTTACATAAAATATACATTCATATATATGTGTATATATATATATATACACACACATATATATACGCATATATATGTTTACTATATAAAGAAATGGTTTCTCTTTGCATAAACAGGGTAGTACTCAATTCTGTTCTATAATTTAAGTTTTCCACTTAATAATTTTTCAAGCTCTTTCTATTTCTTGACTTGTAAATCGACCTTATTCTTTTGGAACTCTGAATAGTTTTCCATAACATGGATGAAATTACTTCATCCAAATGTTTGGTTATTGTATTTTATTAGAATCTTTTAGTCCCAATTTTTCTCAATTACCAAAAAAAAGAACATTCTTTTACTTGCTTCTTTATGTGTTTTGCAAGCATTGCTTAAGTGTAAAAACTGAAAAGTGAAAATTCTAGATCAAAGTCTTGAGAATTTTATAGAAACTGACAAACTGCCCCTGTAAAAAGTCTATACACATTTACATTACTACTGATGGCTTGCATTTCCCTACACTTGCTCAAATACTATATGTGTTTTTAATCTTTTAAAGTCTTTTTTTCATTTAAATGTTCTTGTTTTTTTTAAGTTTAATGTCTATTTAAATTTAGCTGTCATTTCTACTTGTTCCAATGTTGAACTGACTATTCATTTTTTTGGACAATATATTGAGATATCTTCTTTTCTGGTTCAGTCTTTCATCCCACTGCTCCCCTGAAACATAGATAGATAGATAGATAGATAGATAATGCTTGTTCTTTTTTATATATTTATTATTTTATTTCAGTGTGTCATTTGTATTTTTTTCTTAGCCTATGGAATCTTGTCATACAGAAGATTTAATTTTATGTCATAAAATCTATCAATCTGTCCTTTGGAGATTCTGAAGTTTTTTTCTCTTTTTTTCTGCTCTAGAAAGCCTTCTCAACACCACGGTTTAAAATAACTGTCCTAAATTTTCTTTTTCGAAATATTTATCTTTTTCAAAATCTAGATTTCAAAATCTATTTGATTAAAAAAAACACTCATACCTTTATTAATTCATTCAAATATTTACTGAAAATCTGTGCTGATTTGTATGAAAGAAATTTTATTCTCTATTGAGATGATCATATGTTGTTTCCTTTAATCTATTAATTATTTAATTACACCAATATATTTTTCTTACATTGAACCATTCTTGCATTTCTGAGATATATTTTCCTTGTTCAGGATTTCCATTACTCGATAAAATTTTCTTGTATTTGATATATTTATTTATCTTTGATATATTTGCTTACATTTCCATCTAGGCTTAAGAATAAGATTGGTTTTTAGTTTGTTTCTTTTATGTGTGTGTGTGTGTGTGTATAAATATATATATATATATATATATTTATACACACACACACATATATTACATACATATATTGTATTACATATGTATGTATTACATACATATATATGTTATATATATAATTTAATATATATGTATGTAATATATATATAAAAGAAACAAACTAGAAGACTATATATATATATATATATATATATATATATATATATATAGTCTTTCTCTTGTTTGGAATTTAATGTACTAATATTATAAAACAGACTTGGAAAGTTCCCATCATTTTTTTCTCGGTTCTGGAATACCTTTATAAAGCATGATTTTCTTGAGACTTTGGAGAATATAAGTAATTATTTAAGCATTT
The DNA here is from genome assembly GCF_018350195.1 of Panthera tigris. NCBI lineage: Eukaryota > Metazoa > Chordata > Mammalia > Carnivora > Felidae > Panthera > Panthera tigris. The sequence continues at coordinate 77,258,819 of NC_056662.1, forward strand.
TTAAGTAATTCAAATATTATAAGAATAGAGAAGTGAACAAAATATAGTTTGTAGCTCAATTATTATCACAAAGTGAACCTCCATGTAATTTCAATCCAGATCATGAGATAGACTATGACCAGGTAATAAGATGATCTTCTTTCATGCTTTCTTCCAGTCACTACACTCCCCTTCCTCCTCAAGTGCAATCTGTACCTTAAATTAGAAAATTACAGTTTCATTTTCCTTGTTTTTGAACAAAATATAAGTAGAACTGTATAGTAAGTGTCCCCTTTCATGTCTAATTTCCTTTGCTCAACATTATATGTTTGCACATTGGAGTTAAGATGGTGAAGCAGCATAGAGATCCTGAGCTTGTCTTGTCCCTGAAACGCAGCTAGATTAGCACCTAGAAACGCAGCTAGATTAGGTGTTGTGAACACCTCCAAAAATAAAATTAACACAACAATCTGCATCACTTGAGTCACAGAACTTGGAAGGTATGTGGTGCAAAGAGATGAACTAGGGGAGAGAAAAGCCATGGAGGTTAGGGAGCTGTTTTGGTAGAGTGAGGACAGAGGGAAAAAGAGAAAGGAGAAAAGTGTGGCACATCAGGATCATGCAAGAAAAGCTCTCCCCTTGAAAGTAGCTGGAAAGAAAGGGAGAGAAAGAGTGAAAACACTCCAGGGGACAGAACAAGAAATTTGTTTCTCAAAACCATTGAAGGGAAAAAAGGAGAGGGTTTCAATACCACCAGGATTCTACAAACAGTGGAGCACAGGGTCTGAAGTTTCAGAGCTCAGTGCCTGGTGGTGCTTTGGTAAGAAAGCAAGGTGAATCTCCAGGAGCAGGCAGCAGGGTCTGAGGGGTCCATGTGCCACACAGGGAGAAGCAGTTACCCAGCTTGGAGAGGATTTGGTAGAGGCCATATAGCCTCCCATAGGCAAACGTCCCAGAGGACCCCGTAGAGCAGCCACATTTGCTGGCACTGGGATAAAGATGCCAGAGTGAAGTGAAAGCATGGGCTAGGTGTTGTGATTTGTCAAAATCTCTGAACCTCTGCTGCTGCGCGATTGCACCAGTATTTTCTGGGGTAAGCCAGCACCTGGCTATTGCTCATTGAGACCCTCCCTCAGAGAGTCAGTGCAGGTCTAAGCCACAGGGGTATCTGAAGGGTGGGGTTTTGCTTCAAAGCCCCATCTGAGATAAAACTCTGGAGGGAGGTACCATCTGGCAGGCAGACAGCTTAGACACAGACAGGGTAGAGGCAGGGAGTGGATAGAGGCCTGAGATAAAGGAGGGGTGCTTGGGTACACCTGGATGGCTCAGTGGGTTAAGTGTCTGACTTTGGCTCAGGTCATGATCTCATGGCTTGTGAGTTCAAGTCCCACGTCAGGCTCTGTGCTGACTGTTCAGAGCCTGGAGCCTGCTTCAGATTCTGTGTCTCCCTCTCTCTCTCTGCCCCTTCCCTGCTCAATCTCTTTCTCAAAAATAAATTAAAAAACATTAAAAATGTTTTTAAAAAGGAGGGGTGCTTGATCATGGGTCAGTGAGAATGTGAAGTACCTATGCAAGAGACTAGGGAGCTGGATAAAACCATTTCCACATTCCCACCCCTCCACACACACACTGATCCACCCTAGTAAGCTGTCAAACTAACAAGTGGAGAACAGAGCTGTTACACCAAGCCCCACCCAACTACTCCCTCCAAGCACATTCCCTAGAACAGTACAAATCACTTCACATGCTTAGTGTATGGACTATAGCAGGCTTCATAATTTCAGTGTAGGGTAAACTGGATGTAACTTTATTGAGGTTTCATTCTGTTTGCTGGTTCATTTATTTTTTGGTTTTTGGGGTTTTTTTGCTTAAATTGTTTTCTTTTTTCTTTCTTTCTTTCTATCTTTCTTTCTTTTCTTCCTCATTCTTGGATACATAAAGAGAAATTTTTATTTTTTTACTTTATTTTTAATTTTTAAAATTTTTATTCTATTTCATTTTATTTATTTCATTTGATTCTATTTTATTATATCTATTATTTAATTTAAAACATTTATCTTTTTATTTTCTTTCTCTTTCTTCTCTATTTTATCAAGCTTCTTTCAATAAGCAGAACAAAACACACCTAGGATCTAGATTACTTTATTTGATTTTTAAAATTTAATATTTTAATTTAATTTTTTTCTTCCTCCAAATGGCAAACTGAAGGAATTTACACCAAAAGAAAGAATGGGAAGAAGTGATAGCCAGGGGCTTTATCAAAACAGATATAAGCAAGATGTCTGAACCATGATAAAAAGAATACTAGCTAGCATTGAAAAAAGCACAGAATCCCTTTCTGCAGAGATAAAAGAAATAAAATCTAGTTGGGACAAAATTAAAATTTCTACAACCAAGATGCAATCTCGAATGTATGCCATGATGGCAAGGTTGGATGAAGCAAAACAGTGAATCAGTGATTTAAAAGATAAAATTATGGAGAATAATGAAGCAGGAAAAAAAAGGGAAACAAAGGTAAAAGATCATGATACAAGACTTAGAGAACTCAGTGACTTATTAAAAAGGGGTAACATCTGATTCATAGGGGTCTCAAAGGATGAAGAGAGAAAAAGTGATAGAAGATTTATGTGAGCAAATTATTGTGGAAGACTTTCCTAATCTAGGGAAGGACACAGACATCAAAATCAAATAACCTATCCACAGAAACTTGGCAGGCCAGAAAGGAGTGGCAGGATATATTTAATGTGCTAAATTGTGAAAATATACAGCCAAGAGTTCTTTATACAGCAAGGCTGTCATTCAAAATGGAAGGAGATTAAAGAGTTTCCCAGAAAAACAAAAACTAAAGGAGTTCATGACCACTAAACCAGCCCTCCAAAAAATTTTAAGGGGGATCCTTTGAGTGGAGTAAAGGCAAAATAAAACAAAACAGACCAAAAGTAACAAAGACTAGAAAGGACCAGAGAACATCACCAGAAACACTAAGTCAACAGGCAACACGATGGTGCTAAATTCATATATTTCAGTACTCACTCTAAATGTCACTGGACTAAACGCTTCAGTCAAAAGACATACGGCATCAGAATGGATAAGAAAACAAGACCCATCTATATGCTACTTACAAGAGATTAATTTTAGACCTAAAGACACCTGCAGAATGAAAGTAAGGGGATGGAGAACCATCTATCATGCTAATAGTCATTAAAAGTAAGCTGGAATACTTATATCAAACAAACTAGATTTTAAAATAAAGTCTGTAACAAGAGATGAAGAAGGGTATTGTATTGTAATTAAGGGGTCTATCCACCAAGAAAATCTAACAATTGTAAATATTTATGCCCCCAATGTGGAGAACCCAAATATATAAATCAATTAATCACAAACATAAAAAACCTCAATAATACCAGAATAGTAGAGGACTTCAACAGCCCATTTATAGCAAAGGACAGATCATCTAAGCAGAAAATCAACAAGGAAGCAATAGCTTTGAATCACACACAGGGCCAGATGAACTTAACACATATATTCACATTTCATCCTAAAACATCAGAATACACTTTCTTCTGGAGTGCACATGGAACATTCTTCAGAATAGACCACATAATGTGTCACAAATCAGCCCTCAAAAAAGTACAAAAAGATCGAGATCATACCTTGCATATTTTCATACCACAACACTCGAAATCAACCACAAGAAAAAATTTGGAAAACACCATGAATACTTGGAGACTAAAGAACATCCTACTAAAGAATGAATGTGTTAACAAGAAACTAAAGGGGAAATTAAAAAGTACATGGAAGCCAATGGAAATGAAAACACAACAGCCCCAAATTTCTGGGATGCAACAAAGGCATAAGAGGGAAGTATACAGCAATCCAGGCCTTCCTAAAGAAGGAAGAAAGGTCTCAGATACACAACCTAACATTACACCTAAAAGAGCTGGAAAAGTAACATCAAATAAATCCCAAAACCAGCAGAAGAAGGGAAATAATAGAGATTACAGCAGAAATCAATGATGTCTAAATTAAAAAAAAAAAAAATCAGAACAGATCAATGAAACCAGGAGCTGGTTCTTTGAAAGAATTAACAAAACTGGTAAACCCCTAGCCAGAATGATCAAAAAGAAAAAGGACCCAAATAAATAAAATCACAAGCAAAAGAGGAGAGATCACAATCAACACTGCAGAAATACAAACAATAATAAGAGAACATTATGAGCAATTATATGCCAACAAAGTGGGCAATCTGGAAGAAATGGTCAAATTCCTAGAAACATATAAACTACCAAAACTGAAACAGGAAGAAATAGAAAATTTCAACACACACATAAAAAGTAAAGAAATTGAATCAGTAATAAAAAATCTGCCAACAAACAAGAATCCAGGGCTGGGTGGCTTTCCAGGGGAATTCTATCAAACATTTAAAGAAGAGTTAAGGTCTATTCTTTTGAAGCTGTTCCAGAAAATAGAAATGGAAGGAAAATTTCCAAACTCATTCTACGAGGTCAGCATTACATCGATTTCAAAACCAGACAAAGACCCCACTAAAAAGGAGAACTACATACCAAATTCCCTGATGAACATGGATGCAGAAATTCTAAACAAGATACTAGCAAACCAGATCCAACAATACATTAAAAGAATTGTTCACCATGATTATGTGGGATTTATTCCTGGGATGCAGGGCTGGTTTAACGTCTGCAAATCAATCAATATGATACATCACATTAAAAAAGAAAGGATAAGATCCACATGCTCCTTTCAATAGATGCTGAAAAAGAATTTGACAAAATACAGCATCCTTTCCTGATAAAAACCCTCAAGAAAGTAGGGATAGAAGGATCATACCTAAAGATCATAAAGGCCATATACGGAAGACCAACTGCTAATATTGCCCTCAATGGGGAAAACTGAGAGCTTCCTCCCTAAGTTCAGGAACATGACAAAAATATCCACTCTCACCACTGTTATTCAACATAGTGCAGCCAGACAACACAAAGAAATACAACGCATCCAAATTGGCAAGGAGGAAGTCAAACATTCACTCTGTGTAGACAACATGATACTCTATGCGGAAAACCCAAAAGACTCCACCAAAAAAATGCTAGAACTGATACATTAGCTCAGCAAAGTCACAAGATATAAAATCAATGTACAGAAATAGTTTGCATTTCTATACATGAGTAATGAAGCAGCTGAAAGAGAAATCAAGGAATTGACTCCATTTATAATTGCACCAAAACCCATAAAATACCTAGGAATAAAACCTAACAAAAGAGGTGAAAAATTTATACACTGAAAACTATAGAAAACTTATGAAAGAAATTGAAGAAGACACAAAAACCGAAAAAGATTCTGTGTTCATGGAATGGAAGAACAAATATTGTTAAAATGTTGATACTACACAAAGCAATCTACATATGCAGTTCAATCCCTATCAAAATACCAGCAGCATTCTTCACAGAGCTAGAATAAACAATCCTAAAATTTGTATGGAACCAGAAAAGGCTCTGAATAGCCAAAGCAATCCTGAAAAAGAAAATCAAAGCTGGCAGCATCACAATTTCAGACTTTAAGCTGTATTACAAAGCTGTAATCATCAAGACAGTATGGTAATAACATAAAAACAGACACTCAGATCAATGGAACAAAATTGAGACCCCAGAAATAGACCCATAAACATATGGCCAACTAATCTTTGACAAAGCAGGAAAGAATATCCAATGGAAAAAAAGACAGTCTCTTCAGCAAATGGTGTTGGGAAAACTGGACAGCGACATACAGAAGAATGTCAAATGGTGTTGGGAAAACTGGACAGCGAATGCAGAAGAATGAACCTGGACCACTCTCTTACAACATACACAAAAATAAACTCAAAATGGATGAAAGACTTAAACATAAGATAGGAAGCCATCAAAGTCCTAGAAGAAAAAATAGTTAACAACCTCCTTGACCTTGGCTGCAGCAACTTCTTCCTGGACATGTCTCCAGAGGCAAGGGAAACAAAAGCAAAAATAAACTATTGGGACCTCATCAAGATGAAAAGCTTCTGTACAGCAAAGGAAACTATCAGCAAAACTAAAAGGCAACCAACGGAATGGGAGAAGATATTTACAAATGACATATCAGATAAAGGGTTAGTATCCAAAATCTATAAAGAACTTATCAAACTTGGGGCACCTGGGTGGCTCAGTCGGTTAAGCATCCGACTTCAGCTCAGGTCATGATCTCACAGTTTGTGAGTTCGAGCCCCGCGTTGGGCTCTGTGCTGACAGCTCAGAGCCTGGAGCCTGATTCAGATTCTGTGTCTCCCTCTCTCTCTCTGCCCCTTCCCCACTCAGGCTCTGTCTCTCTCTGTCTCTCAAAAATGAATAAAAGTTAAAAGAAAATTTAAAAAAAGAGGTTATCAAACTCAACACCCAGAAAAATAATAATCCAGTGAAAAAATGGGCAAAAGACATGAATAGTCACTTTTCTAAAGAATACATCTAGATGGGTAACAGACATAAAAAAAATGCACAACATCACTCATCATCAGAGAAAATACAAATCAAAACCACAATGATATCCCACCTCACACCTGTCAGAATGGCTAAAATTAACAAGTCAGGCAACAACAGATGTTGGTGAGGATGCCGTGAAAGAGGATCTCTTTTGCACTGCTAGTGGGAATGCAAATTGCTACAGCCACTCTGGAAAACAGTATGAAGGCTCCTCAAAAAATGAAAAATAGAACTACCTTATGACCCAGCATTTGCACTTGCACTACTAGGTATTTATCCAAAGGATACAGGAGTGCTGATTCGAAGGGACACATGCACCCTAATGTTTATAGAAGCACAATAGACAACAGGCAAAGTATGGAAAGAGCCCAAATGTCCATCGACCAACGAATGGATAAAGATGTGGTATACATACCCAATGGAATATTACTCAGTGGCTAAAAAAAAATGAAATCTTGCCATTTGCAACAACATGGATGGAACTAGAGTGTATTATGCTAAATGAAATAAGTCAGAGAAAGACAAGTATCATGATTTCACTCATATGTGGAATTTAAGATACAAAACACATGAACATAAGGGAAGGGAAGCAAAAATAATATAAAAACAGAGAGGGAGACCATCCATAAAAGACTCCTAAATATAGAGAACAAACTGAGGGTTTCTGGCAGGGTGCTGACGGGCAGGGGGAGTGTTAAAGGGGTGAGAGGCATTAAGGAGGACACTTGTTGGGATGAGCAATGAGTGTTATATGTAAGTGATGAATCACTAAATTTTATTCCTGAAATTATTACACTGTATGTTAACTAACTTGAATTAAAAAAAAAAACAAAATCTCAAGGTCAAGTATGTAACACTGACTATTCATTTGATATTTGCAAAGTACTTTGACAGCAAATGCATTTCATATTTAAAAAAAAAAAGAGTTACAAACCTCCAGTTAGGAATTAAGTACAGCATAGGAAATATAGTAAATAATATTGCAATATACTTACTCTTGTGAATGTTTCATAATGTGTATGATTATCCAATCATTATATTGTACACCTGAAACTAATTTACTATTACATGTAAATTATAATAAAAAATTTTAGCAAAAAAGTTAAAACAAAACAAAAAACAAAAAACATATGTTTGTGAATTAATTCATGTTTCAATATGCAGCAAACTATATCCATTTCATTGCTGTAGAGTATCTCATTATACAGATATACTACAATTTATTCACCTAATGTTGTAAAATGGCTATTTTAAACCATGCTGCTCTTGGCATCCCTTGATGTTTCTTGGTAGATGTGAGCATGCATTTCTTTTGGGTATACCAAGGCGTAAAAAATGTTTTTGCAGATAATGCCAAACAGATATAATTATTGACATTCCCAGTAGCAGTGACCAGAGGAAAGTCAATGCCTTTATTATGGCTATAGCTTTCCATTGTCTTTTATTTTATTTTTTATAATTTTTGTAATGCTTATTTATTTTTGAGAGAGAGACAGAGACAGAGACAGAGTGTGAGCGGGAGAAGGGCAGACAGAGAGGGAGACACAAAATCTGAAGTAGGCTCCAGGCTCTGAGCTGTCAGCACAGAGCCTGAGGTGGGGCTCAAAGCCATGAACCACGAGATCCTGACCAAAGCCTAAGTCAGGAGCTTAACTGACTGAGCCACCCAGGCACCCCTCCATTATATCTTTTTTAATTTATTAGTCTAGAGAATATATACCAATATTTCAGTGTTATTTAAATTTGTATTTTCCCTTTTTTGAGCATCTATGCATATGGTGTGGGTTTTTTTGTTTGTTTGTTTGTTTGTTGGTTTGTTTTTGGTAATTAAGATATTCTCTTTTTAAAGTGTCTAGTCAAATCCGGATGGCCAACAGGCACATGAAAAGATGCTCAACGTCGCTCCTCATCAGGGAAATACAAATCAAAACCACACTCAGATAACACCTCACGCCAGTCAGAGTGGCCAAAATGAACAAATCAGGAGACTATAGATGCTGGAGAAGATGTGGAGAAACAGGAACCCTCTTGCACTGTTGGTGGGAATAAAAACTGGTGCAGTCACTCTGGAAAACAGTGTGGAGGTTCCTCAAAAAATTAAAAAATAGACCTACCCTATGACCCAGCAGTAGCACTGCTAGGAATTTACCCAAGGGATACAGGAGTACTGATGCATAGGGGCACTTGTACCCCAATGTTTATGGCAGCACTCTCAACAATAGCCAAATTATGGACAGAGCCTAAATGTCCATCAACTGATGAATGGATAAAGAAATTGTGGTTTATATACACAATGGAATACTACGTGGCAATGAGAAAGAATGAAATATGGCCCTTTGTAGCAATGTGGACGGAACTGGAGAGTGTTATGCTAGGTGAAATAAGCCATACAGAGAGAGACAGATACCATATGTTTTCACTCTTATGTGGATCCTGAGAAACTTAACAGGAACCCATGGGGAAGGGGAAGGAAAAAAAAAAGAGAGAGAGAGAGGTTAGAGTGGGAGAGAACCAAAGCATAAGAGACTCTTAAAAAATGAGAACAAACTGAGGGCTGATGGGGGGTATGAGGGAGGGGAGGGTGGGTGATGGGTATTGAAAAGGGCATCTTTTGGGATGAGCACTGGGTGTTGTATGGAAACCAATTTGACAATAAATTTCATATATTTTTTTAAAAGTTTAAAAAAATACAAAATACAAAAATAAAAAAAAATAAAACAAAGTGTCCAGTCAAGTCCCCAACCCATTTGGAAGTAGGAGGTTGTGTGTTTTCTATAAACTTCATAATCTACAACCTAGATGAAGTTGATTTTGTTATTGACTCGAGGTAATTCATTCATATTGATGAATATCCATCCAGTTGACCGAGCAAAGTTTACTGAAAAAATTGCTCATTCCTAACTTTCCTACAGGGGTCTCCTTCCCAGATCAAGCCTCCTTATATGTATGAGTCTGGTCCTGAATCTGTTCTATTTTATATTTGTCAATACCACACAGTTTTAATTACTATACCTTCATTCTAAGTTTGAGGTCTAATAGGACAAGTCCTATCAGGTATTCTTGGCCCTTTCACATATAAATTTTACAATCAGCTCATCCATTTCCATTATGCAATCTATAGAAAATTTGTTTGGGATTATATTGAATCTAAATATCAATTTGGGGAGAATTGATATTTTTATAATCTGGAGTTTTCCAATAAATGAACATGTGATTTCCTCTATTTAGAACTACTTTATTTTCTTTCAAAATTATCTTACCATTTTCTGTGTAGAAGTTGTGCCTATCTTCCATGATATTTGCTTTATAATTTTGTATGCATTACAATGGTTTCTTCTAGTATATTTCATTTTCTTCTTTTTGAGGCTAATATACGTAAATATACTTGATTTTTTATTTTTGCCATACCCATTTCCTAATTCCAATAATTCATCTGAAAAATTCTTCCAGATGTTTATGATTATAATCATCTCTTTAATAACAATGATTTTAATTCTTTCATTTGTTTTTTGTTTTTGTTTTTGTATCTTATTGCCCTGAAAAGGAATTCCAGTAAAATGTTGCATAGTACTGATAGTCATCCTCAAATCAGTCCCAATCTTGAATACCTTTCAATATTTCATCATACTTACTGGTAAGTAGGTTATTTGCTGCAAGTTTATGTATAGTTATATTTTATCAGATGAAGTAAGTTCCTTTCTATTCCCACTTTGTTAAGTTTTGCTTATGTGTTTGTTTTAATCATAAAGGGCAAGTTTCTAAAATCGCCTTTCCTGAATTTATTAAAAATATGTTTTTATTTTCCTTTATTGTGTTAATGTGGTGAATTACATTAATTAATTTTCTAATGTTAAACTTTGCATTTTTGGAATAAAACCAACTCGATCATGAAACATGACCTTTTTAATTTATTGCTATATCCAGTTTGCTCTTTTTATGCTTATAAATTTTTATCTATGTTTATAAGAGAAACTGGCTTGCAATAGTCTTTTATGTAATTCTTTGTCAGTTTTGGTATAGAGGTCACACACACTACATAAACTGAGTTGGAAGTATTCCCTAGTTTGTGTTTGTTTTCCATTCTTTGAAAGAGGATGCATAAGATTGTCATGATTTTCTCTTTAAGTAACTGGTAAAATTCACTCATGAAGCCATCTGGCCACAGAGCATATTTTATTTTCTGTAGAAAACTTCTAATAAGGAAGTCACTTTTTAACAGTTATGTACACTTAAATGTTTTATTTCTTCTTATTGTCATTTTTGTAAGAAGAATTTTCCATAAGAATGTGTGCATTGGATGTTATATTTTTAAATGTCTAGCATAAAGTTGTTTACAACAAATGTATTATTTGTAAGAGATTTAGTAATGCCCATTTTCTATTCCTGATTTATATCTTCTTTCTCTCATCAGTTTCCTTCAAAAACTAAAATTTATCAATTTTATAAACATTTCAAAGAATTAACATTTGGTTCTGTTGCATGTTTGTGTACTATTTCTTTAAATTCCTCTGTATCTGTAATTTTCTTCTTTGGTTTTCAAACTGTTCTTTTTTTGCTCTATTTTCTTTAGATTGATAGCTGACTTTTTAAAATCTTTATTATCTTCTTACATATGCATTTAAATCTATAAATATCCCTCTAAATTTCCTGAGCTGCAATCTGCAGTTTATATTTTCATTATCTCTCATAAATTTATACTTTCTTTGATAATTTCTTTTTTTGACTCAGAATCTATTTAGAAGTATACCTTTTAATTTCAAAACATATGGAAATTTACTAGTTACCTTTTTGTTTTTGTTTTCATGCTTAATTTGCTCTGTGGTCAGATAACAGTCAACGTGACAACAATCCTTTGAAATTTGTTTGGATTTTCTATATGAATTGACAGATAATCTATTTTGGTTAATGTTCCATATGCACTTCATATGTATTCATATTCTGCATATGTTGGATGTAGTGTTCTGTATCAGTGACATCATGTTTGTTAATTGTGTTGTTCAAATATTCGACATTCTATCTTCTTACTGTTTTATTCTCTGGTTGGTTTTATCAGTTAATTAAGATAAGTGTGTTAAAATGTATCATAGATATTACAGATTTATTAAGACTTTTTGGTAGTAGTTGGTCAGTTATTTTTGTTTTAATACATATGTGTATGTGTTAGGTAAATATACAAATTTAGAATTACTATTCCTTCCTGATGAACTAAACCTTTTGCCATTGTGAAATATCCTTCTTAATCTCTATTAATGATTTTTGCCTTGAAGTCTTTGATGATAATAGTTACACAACCTGCTTTTTGGTTAATGATTGCATGGTATGCATTTTCCATCCTTTTAATTTTCACCTTTTTGTGTCCTTACATTTAAACTCTCTTAATTTGCATTTGGTGGGATTTATGTTTTACTTAGGCTGACAATTTTGTGTTTTTTAGAGTATTAACTCTATGTATAAAGTAATAGCTAATGCAATGTTTTCAAATGTAAAATCTTATTATTTCGTCTAAGTATGTCTCACTTCCTCTTTGAATTGTTCTCTATTTTGCCTAATTTTGGGTTAACTGGAGTTTTTAAAAACTGTTTATTTCTTCCCTGTATTACCTGATATTATTTACTTTTAATATATTAGGGTAACACTAGAGATTAGAGCATAAGTTCTTAACATATAAAAATCTGACATAAAATGGTACTTTTATTTTTTTCCAGTCATTTCAAGGACCTCACGACACTTTAATTCTATTTCCCAGTCTCATATCTTATAAGTTGCTATTGTTGTATATTTTCATTCTGTGTGTGTGTGTGTAAAACCCTAAAACATATTATGCATTTTATTTTTATAGTCAATATTCATTTAGATGTACCTTTTTGCACTTTCATCCCTTTTCTTCATATATTAAATTATGTTACTTCCTTCTGAAAAATACCCTTTGCAATTTCTTTTAGTGTGTTACTGTTATAGGTAAACTTTTTTAAAACTATTTTTTCTGAAAATGTCTTTATTTCAGAAGGATAATTTCCATAGTTATAAAACTGTAGTTTAACCTTTTTGTCTTTCAGTACTTTGCAGGTATCATTTCAATGTTTTCTGGCTTCCATTGTTTCTGTTGTAAGATCTGCTGTCAGGCCGTGGCTCCTTTGAAAGTAATGTGTCTTTTTGCTCAATTGCTTTTGAGATCTTATTCTTTGTCCTTAGTTTTCAGTAGTTTTATCACAGTAGGTGTAATTTTCTCTTAATTTGTTTTACTTGAAACTCCTGGGGAATCATTGGTAATTTGTTTTTATATTTCAGATATTGTCTCTTCGAATATTGTTCCTTTTCAAACTCTCTTTAATCTTCTCCTGGATATATCTTAACATATATGTTAGAACCTCTCTTTTTATGTATTTTTATCTCTTATATTTTCCTTCAATTTGTTTCTCTGTTCTGTATTTATGACTTTTTTCATCTGACCTATGTACGAGTTTCCTACTTTTGTTTTCAACTGTACCTAATATGCTATTAAATTGTACAATGAGCTTTCAACTGTGGTAACAATACTGTTCAATTCTAACATTTTTTGAAAGTTCTAAAGTAGTTATTTTTAGCTTCTAGTTATTTCTCATTGTTTGTTTTTGTCCCAGCTCAGTGAATCAAGTAACAGTAAATTTACTAGAACCAAAGTGGCCCTAGACACCAGGCTTACCTCTCTGTATTTCTGACTTCTCTTATGTTTTGGTCTGATAAGTTCTCAATGTCTTACCAGAACTCCAGTGCCTTCAAGCATTAAAAAAATATTTTATCTACATCATTCAGGGCTTTTTCCAACAGGATAGCTGGTTATACTAACTGTTCATCATTACCAAGACTGGAAATACAGAGTTGACTGACTTGCAATGTCCTCCTATGGTTATACGGTCAAGAATACACACACACACACACACACACACACACACACACACACAGACACATGCACACATTAAAATTTCCATATAAATAGAATAATTATTGCCTTAACTATGCTCATGGTATTCTCTTGCTATTACTTAAATAACCTTCACATCTGTAATTATATCCCTTTTCACAAATCAAATGTTAATGTAGTATTTTCTTCTTAATCAGACTTACCAAATTATGATATATAGATTACACAGATCTACATAGGTATTTTTATAGAAATAGTTATTAATATCATTGATAAATTCTACTGTTACTTTGTTTTGTACTACCTTGTCTGGTTTGGGTATCAGGCTGAGACTAGCTTATAAAATGAGCTGAGAAATGTTTCCTCCTCTTCTACTTTCCAGAAGATATTGTGTAGAACATTTGATGATTCTTTTTTTTTTTAATGTCTATTTATTTTTGAGAGAGAGACAGAGTGCAAGTGGGGGAGGGGTAGAGAGAGAGGGAGACACACAATCCAAAGTAGGCTTCAGGCTCTGAACTGTCAGCACAGAGCCTGATGTGAGGCTTGAACCCACTAACTATGAGATCACGACCTAAGCTGATTGGACACTTAAATGACTGAGTCACCCAGGCACCCCAACATTTGATGACTATTATTTAAAGATTTAGTAGTGTCCTTCAGTGAAGCCATCTGGGCTTGGAGAAGGCTTTTTCAGAAGATTTTAAATAACAGACTCAATTTCCTCAATAGTTATAGGACTTTTCAAATTATCTACTGCATGTTGAATGACTTGTAGTAATTTGTACTCTTTGAGAAGTTGATCTACTTTATCCAAATGGTCAAATTTATGTTATGTAGAGTTGCCCATATTATTCCCTTATTATCCTTTTAAATTTTATAGAGTCTGTTGTATCCTGTTTTCATCATTGATATTGGTAAATCGTGTCTTCATTCTTTTTTCCTGTTAGTATTGTTAAAGGGTTGCCAGTCTTATTGATCTTTTCCAAGAACCCAACTCTTTCATTTTGTCCACTGTTTTAGTATTTTCAGTTTATCTGATCTCTGTTCTTTTATTATTTCCTTCTTGCTTTCCATTTATTTTGATCTTTATTATTTTCTGTTTTCTTGAAGGTGGAAGCTTAGATTATTGATGTGAGCCTTTTTCTATTTTCTAATATAAAATCATTTTCTGCTATTTTAGTAAGGGACCATCTGATAGAAAGAAAGAGGAAAGCACTGTCTCCCATTCCCTTACTGCTAAGGATACTTAGTAGTCCCAAGATGTGTTAAGTCTCTATGCACCACCACTAACTCTTCTGGGTTAGTACTTCCTTGAGTGTCAGAGAAGTTCCTATTACTGTCCCATGTGAAGGCAATATTTAGGGATTCTATGGATCCAAATGAGGTACATGAGTGAAGCTGGTCATCTTAGCAGTGGCTGGAACAATAGTTGTGCACAAGAGATGTTCAACCTTGCCTCAGTATCTCAGATTTCTTCCATCTTTCTTTCCTCCACCTTGAGCACACAGCTCCCATTCCCTGTGGCTTCTTGTGGTCAGAAAGTCTGTACACTGATAGAAACAAGGAGCAGAAAGGGAGGCTGGGTCATGCAGTTTTTTATCTGGGAACATTACCACATCCAACAAAGCAGGGGATGTATTTATAAGGGAGAAAAAATGAAACCAGAAATTTCTGTCACAACTCTTAAGGAATGTGAAGTGGGAACAGGGTATCTTTGTGCCTTTAGCCTTCCTTTTTGAATGTTAAAATGTTCAATCTATGGTCATATCCCCCCAAGGCAGTTTTATTTCTTGCCTTCTAGTTTCCCATTCCCTCTCTTTTGTCCCTAGACCCTCAAATTCCTTTTTCTAAAAATACCTCAGAATTGATAACCTCCCAATGAATCATCCCTAGATGATTTTGCATTTTTGCCAAAAATAAGACTTCAAGAGGGTATGAAGCTCTCAAGGTGGAAAATCAGGCCTTCATCAATGTTTAAACAGAGAAGATACACAGAAAGAATAGACAAGGTGATTCAACACTAAATGTTGTCTATTCTTTCTGTGTTAAGACTAGAGCTGCATTTTGATGGGGGCACAAAGCTATTATCTTATCCTAAACACTGTTTTGTGTTTCTGTTAACTCCTGTATAACATATTTCCAAATCTTTATGTCAGCTTCTAAGAAGAGGCCAACTATGCTCATTTGGATCCCAATTTCATTTTTTAATGAAATATCTTCAAACAAATAAAAAAGAAGTATACACTTCTTGTACTCTTAGAAGGTACAGAGCAGGATATTAAGTCCTTTTATTCCCACCGTCTCTGTTCTGAGTTCTTCTGTCTGCTCACTGAAAATGGACATGGGCAAAAGACAGGCAGTATACAAATAAAGAAGAATCGAAAGGCCTGAAGAAAGACTCATGGACCCCTGTCTCTTAGACCAGGAATGGTCAACATCTGTCTCAAGACTGTTGACCAGTCTGGTTCCTCCTTCCATCTTACCAAGTGACATGTATTTTAATAACAAGTTAAACTCATTATGTGAATTGCACAATTCTATCAGAATATTGTTATCCCATGTAAATGCCATTAGTTCCACAAATGAACTACTCTATGTGAAATTGCTTAGAAAACTATAAAGCACTTTACAAATGGAAGAAAAATTCTAATGTCCAAGAGAGAAAAACATTATACTAAACTGAAACCATAAAATGCTAAAGTACTCACTGACGCAGCTCCAATTCACAACTTCACCCTTTTTGTGTGAAAAGGTAAAGGGAAGCAAAGTGTTTTCTTTCTAAGTCCCATTTCCATGACTAACACGTAATTTTCTTTTTTCTCATTTCTTTTTTGAATTGTTTTCCTATCTTACTTGACATTTTTTAATATCCTTTCTGTCTTCTTGGAAGTGCCATTTTGTTGAAGGGGGAGGTGGGGTTTTTTTGGGAGGAGGGGAGTTTTAAAATATGCTGTTAATGAATGAATGGACAACTAATTACTTACTAAATGCATTAATTCAAATCTGGATCTGAAAATGCTTCAGAATTAGTTTGGGATATATGTGCACATCCGTGCTTATATTTGCAGGGGGCACAATACATGATACACGGATTCCATTTGTTTATAAGAAAGTTTTTTTTTCCCTTTTTTATATAAACCTGTCCAAAAAAACCCCAAACAGACCCAAATAATCAAACAAAAAACAACAACATAAAATCTCATTGCAGGCTTATCTTACTTTACAAACTATATTATTAAAAAAGATAAATTTCTTAGTTATGCTACTCATACATTGATTTCATTCTCTTTCACTTGTCCTCCCTCACTCTCTCCCATCTCTCTCTCTCTCTCTCTCTCTCTCTCTCTCTCTCTCTCTCTCTCTCCCCCAAATGTGTTCTATGTACGTAGGTAGGAGGATTATAAATGAACTGTACATCAAGTGAACAAACACACAGCTTCCAGTCAATGTATCACAATAGTAATTATTCCCCAGACCTAGCTGACTTCTAAAAATGCTTTTATTTCTGTTTTCTCCAACCTCATTTCTTCTCATTAAATAGGAAGCTTACCAGAGTATTTTTCTCTCAGTATGGAGACTGGATTTTTCACTTAGTTCAAATAAGAGCTCTGGTATAAACTGCCTTTTAATAGCAATGATAATTTTAGGGGTCCAATGATAGATATTTTGAATATATAACAGTTTCCTCTGATGTAAATTAGTCAGTCACAGGGTTCCATTAGCATTCATATTTGCAGATAAGTATTACATTCTCCTAGACATTTTTAAAAACTTTGTACTCAGATGATGGCACTGCCTAAAATATGGCCTCTCCCACTAAGGCTCTCCTCTTTGGGGAGACCTTCCAAGAACTTAACATCAGTCTTTCTGCTAAACAGAATTCCCAGTTTGTAATAGTCCCGTATCTTTTACCTGTTTGCTAGATCAGTGCTTCAGTGGCATTATGAGTCAAAACCACATCTTAATTGTCCTTAACCATTACACTGCAAATATTCCATATATTTGTTTCAGGTAGGTGCGCCCTTCCTGATTTACACATGCCCTCTAAGATTTAGGGGGAAAAAAATTGAACTCAAACACCATTCTTCAGCAGGACTCATTTCCTTAGTGAAACCTAGATTAGTCCATGTTATGGACTGAGTTGTGTCCCCTCAAAATCCTTATGTTAACACCACAATCCCCAATGGTACTATATTTGGAGATAAGGCATTTAAAGGGAGAATTAAGGTTAAATGAAGTCATAAGGATGAGACTTAAATCTAATATGGCTGAGGTTCCTAAAAAAAGAGAGAGACATTAGGGGTGTGTGCACACAATGGAAAGACCTTGGGAAGATGTACTGAGAAGTAGGCCATTTGGAAGCCAAGAAGAGAGGCCTCAGGAGAAACCAACCCTGATGGTATCTTGATCTTGGACTTCCAGCCTCCAGAACTATAACAGAGTAAATTTCTGTGTTTCAGCCACCTCATCTGTGGTGTTTTGTTATGGAAGCCTTAGCAGACTAATGCAGTCCATTTCAAGATTTTGTAACTAGGTTGCAGGTTGTAAAAACTAAAACTA